>NC_092751.1:23605024-24205024 GCF_047496795.1 Chiloscyllium punctatum
ACAGACAGAGACAGACAGACAGAGACAGACAGACAGAGACAGACAGACAGAGAGACAGACAGACAGAGAGAGAGAGAAAGAGACAGAGAGAGAGAGAGAAGAGACAGAGAGAGAGAGAGAAAGAGACAGAGAGAGAAAACGGGAGAAAGGCAGAGAGACAAAGAAAGTGAGTTCGAAGGAGAGAACACAAGACAGACAGAAAGGTGGATGGAGAGACACAGAGTGAAGGGGGAATGTGATGTTGAGAGAAAAGTGAGGCAAGGGGAGACATGGAGAATGTACGGAGCCCCATACTCACCATCCCCCAACTGCTTCTCATCTCCATCTCCCCACGGTCTCTCTCTGTGTCCCATCAGGGAGTGAGGCTGCATAAAGGGTTAACCCTGGGATTGAGATCCAGATCCAGCTCCCGCTCCCGCTCCCGCTCCCGCTCCCGCTCCCGCTCCCGCTCCCACACACGCACACTCCCACTGAGAGACATAGAGACACTAACTCCCCAATACTCACCCCTGGGTACGCCACATGGCAAAAAAGAATGATGGCTTCCTGAACCTGGTTTAAATAGCCTCAGGTCTGTCACTCAAACCCTCATCTCCTCCCAAATCCCAGCTGATCCAGTCAGCTCCCAGCTCCATCACCTGGAACCCACCTCCCCGAGGTATGGAACACACCAACTACCATCTTTGTGAGATTTCAGGGGGGTCTGGGAGGAAACAGCAGGTTAATGGGTTAGACCAGGGCTGACCCAGTCTGTTCCTGTATCTGATCATCGCCCCCCCAAACCACTCACTCAGCCCAGCCTGGGAATGCACACACAGACACAGAAGCTGCAGGTTCAAATCCTAAACAACCCCAGACACACACAACACAAAACCACACAAGTTTCCACATCAAACTGACACAAGATGTTTGTACAAGTTAACACACATTCTTTGGACAAATTCATCCAACATTTTGGCCTGGCTGAGCACAGGCTTATTGCACAAATTAAGACAAGAGTTTTGTGCAGATTGATACAACAGTTTTGCCCAAATGAACACAAGTTGATTCCACATGTTTACACAAGGTGTTTGCACAGACTGATGGAAATACCATGAACCAGAGAGCTCTGCTGAGTTTGAGTTTGATCAGAATGAGAGTACATCTTCTCCAGGTGAACACAGTCCCTTTCCTTTTCTGGGTTTAAGCATCGGTCCTGTCACATTTCGATGCTCCTAAACAAAAATGCTGCATTCCATTAATGTCCAGTTGAAGATCTCCTCTTTTAAATCTGCAATTCTATCCAAAAGCTGTGTGGTTTGGATTGCTACATAATGGCTCTTTTCTCCTTCTCATTACAGTGTGCTTTACCAAGATGTAAAATGTTGGGAACTTTATACTGCTTCTTGTCTTCAGTGCATACATTTAATGTAATTTTATTCTGATCTCTGTCCAGAATCTGCCTGACTGCTCCATGGGGGGATTACAATAGATTGCCCTCTGGTGGGTTTAGAGCACATTGCTGTGAGTCAGTGTGACTGCCCTATGGGGAGTTTACAATAGTCTGCCCTCTAGTGGGCTCAGAGCACATTGCTGTGAGTCTGTCTGACTGCTCCATGGGCAGTTTACAATAGTCTGCCCTCTAGTGGGCTCAGAGCACATTGCTGTGAGTCTGTCTGACTGCTCCATGGGCAGTTTACAATAGTCTGCCCTCTAGTGGGCTCCGAGCACATTGCTGTGAGTCTGTCTGACTGCTCCATGGGGAGTTTACAATAGACTGCCCTCTAGTGGGCTCAGAGCACATTGCTGTGAGTCTGTCTGACTGCTCCATGGGCAGTTTACAATAGTCTGCCATCTGGTGGGTTTAGAGCAGACTTCAGAATCTTCACTGAAATTCCAGTGAAATTTTAAAAAGATTCCTTTCTGTTTTTCATTCAATTATTTCTAAACTGTAGTCCCCATTTCCAGTCCAAACAAATCCAAACAATACTGAAGGGAAACAGGGATGGACATATACACTCCAGATTACTCTATCTTTCTATCTTGGTAGAAAATTTTATTTTATTTGGTTGACCTGTAAAAACATGTTGTTTCTTTGATTAATCACTTCTTAATGAGATTGAGGAAGGGTTTAACTGAAATGTAACTAATCTCTCTGACACACAAGGCAAATGTGCTGTTGCTGATGTTATCAGAGCCCATCAAATTGAGCAAAAGGTCTCAAGGGGGCAGATGTTTTGATACAGCTAGTTGTTGTGGTCTGGATAATTCATATCAATTCCAATCCACAACAATATTTATGAAAAAGCATGAACATCTCCAAAACAAAACAGATTTAAATATAAACATGAACACTTCCCATCCACAACAATATTTGTATTTCTAAACAAACACTTCCCATACAAAAAAAGATTTCTAAATAAACTGAGGCAGTTCGATGCACAGTAATATTTACGTGTAAACAGATCAGCTCCAATAGTTGTGCATTGACGAATCGCTCTATACAACAATGTATCTGGTATATTTTTCTGTACTGTATAATACAAAACCTGAAATAGCTCAGCCATTGAATTGTGGATTTGCAGTGTTGCCCTCCCCTTCCATGAGGACCAGGACTTGGGGCTGAGTCTGTCTCTCTCCAGCTCAGCTTCTCCAACATAAAGACACACAACAACATCGGTCACTCTGCTGCTCGGCACGCTTTAATCAACATTTTTATTGGTTACAAATGGAAGTGATGGATACAGTCAGTGGGATGGTGCCTTTTCTCACTGGCCCCTGAGTTGTGAGAAACATTGAAATGTTTCCCTGTAACCCCCCCTGTGGGATAAAGATGGACAAACCAGCGCTACCCTCAGTCTGTTACCATAGCGACAGGCTGCTCCATCGCTGAAACACTGAACTGAAATGAGAAAATCCTGGATGGATTGATTAACGAGGGAATTTGATGGATGGATGGATTTGGGTGAAGGGATATTTCAGCACATTCTTCAGCTGCTGCCTGAACTTAGTCTGGGTCACGGCATAAATCGGGGTGTTTGTGCAGCAACTGAGGAGCTGCAGCATGAAGCCCAATTCCCGCACAAAGGCATAGAGAAACACAGTGGTATACACAATCCAATCCATCCGGTTCCATATAGAATACAGCATTAACGTTGACCATAACAGGATGAAATTGGCCGAGATCACAAACAGTAAAATGATGGATTTTTTTCGGTTTCTCATTTCAGTGTCAGACTGAGCGTCCCCATTGGTGTGAGCGCGGAGTCTCCTGCGGGCTCTGCTGGTCACTAAAATGTGTCTGACAGTGAGAACATTGAGCAGCAGAATCAGGAGAAATGGGACACACGGGGTTAGAATGTGGTGGAGGAACTCGATTGTGACCCAGACAATGGAGTAATAAACAGCGTCTGTTACATCACAAAACCAGGGGGTGTTCTCCAGCCAATACCGAGCCTCGAGCATAAAATACCAGGAAATGTTCTTTAAACAGCTCAGCACAGTCACTGCTCCCAGAACCACAGCCGCCGTTTTCTCACTGCAATATTTACTTTTCAGCTTCTGGCAACAAATGGCCACAAACCGATCAAAGGTGAAAGTGACGGTGAACCAGACAGAGCAGTCAGTGGCTGCATAAAGCAGGACCCCGTGGATATTACACACGGGGACGGAGTCCTTCAGGAAATAAAACTGTTCATCATAAACAATGGGAATGTGTCTCAGGATCAGGTCGAGGATAATGACCAGGAGATCCGCCGCTGCCATGGCCCCCAGGTAACGTCTGACACATGGAGACAATCCACAATCTTTATAAAGCAGGACGTAGATGGTCACTACGTTAACTGTGAGGAAAGAAAACAAACCCATTATCCATCAGCCTGGAGGCAAAGGGACCCGTTTGATCGGGGACCCAGTGAGATTTTCAAATGTGTCCCTGTATTCAGGGATTTATTAAAATAATTGGAGCTGGAATAACAAATGGGAAGGTCGGAATTACTGACAAAAATGTCACATAAACCACAAGAAACCCTCCCTCCCCAAACACACAGAGACACATCCATAAGGACAGATGGTTTCTAGAACATTCCCACACACTCGATCCCTCGAGAGCTGACACAGGTCACTCCTTCCCAGTTCCTAATACGGAGGGTGGAAACGTTGCTGTCCTGAAGCATTCTCTCCCAGTTTCCTGAAGACAAACGGAGTTTGGGAATTCCTGTATTTTGGTCTAAATTGTGGTCGATCCTGTGTCGTGGAGAAATGTAAACGCAGGGAAAACGTATTCACCCCTTGAACTGCCTGAGGGTCCTTCGGAACAGTGTCTCCTTCTCCCTGGAGCGGGATCTCTTCCCTCGGGATCTTATCATTTGTTCAATTCACTAACGTCCGGCCGTTCACCAACAATGTCAGGGACAGAACGTTCCGGGGAATGTCAGTTATGGAATGTCAGGGACAGAACGTTCCGGGGAATGGCAGTTATAGAATGTCAGGGACAGAACGTTCCGGGGAATGTAAGTTATAGAATGTTGGGGACAGAACGTTCCGGGGAATGTCAGTTATAGAATGTTTTGGACAGAACGTTCCGGGGAATTCCTTGACCTGTCCATGACCTTACCCCCTATCCACCCCACCAACATGATGTACTGTGCAAAGGCCACATATCCATCCAGCATGGGGAGCTGCAATGACCACATCATTTCATTCTCTATAAACCGCAGATAGTCTGACCAGCACAGCAGGATGTGCAGTGATCACCCGGGAATGAATCTGTAAACCAGGAGCAGTTACCCTTACTGCATGTAGGACTGTGTACCAGACCCCAGTACATAGATCTGTAAACCAGGAGCAGTTACCCACCCCCCCCCCCCCCCCAGAATGTAGGACTGTGTACACCACCCCAGAACATTGATCTGTAACCCAGGAGCAGTTACCCTCCCAGTATGTAGGACTGTGTACACCACCCAGTGCAATGCTCAGTAACACTGTTTTAGATCCCTGCCCAGTGTGGGAAAACTTGCAGCCCATGCTGGAAGTGACAGGATGTGCAGCTCCCATCCATTTACAGCTCCATAATCTCCATTGTGCCCGAACAAGGGGGTGCTGTGGGTATGAATCTCACTGCCAGAGAGAGATGGTGGGGGAATCAGTTTAAATATCACCACATGGGAGGGGTTTGGGGAATAGACTGAGAGGGGGAAACTGAGAGACAGTGTCATGGAAGGATGTGTTCCCAGGTTGCAGAATGCTGAAATGTAGACACTTCGATTGCATCCTGTAACATGAGCCTGTCTTCCCAGGAAAGATGGGAAAAAGGGATATTGGTGTGAGGCCAGATGAGCATTTGTTCTGCATCTTTGCAACTGCAATTAGTTTCAACAGAGTCTATGACTCATTGGGCAGATCCTAACAATAATTTATCTTTGTTTGATTTTCCTTCAGTGTGACGGAGGGATTGTCCACACGAGGCTGAGCTAGTTTCCTGGTCCTATCTTATCGGACTCACCTCATTAACTACCCAGCCCACCCCATGGTATCTCTCTCATTCAATATCCACCTGATTCTCCCACCCATCATGGCTGGAGATACTCACCATCACCCGCGTGCTCCTGGATATTTGGTGATCCCTTACACTGGTGCCATTTTTAAAAGGCCAATGGGCACATGGTTGAGTTTTCTCAGTAAGGGGCTGCCCTGCATAATCTACCCCGAGCATGGCAGATAAGCGGCAATTATACCACAGTTTGCTGACGCTGCATGGTGTGCATAGTGGATGGGCTAGTACAGTGTGGGACCATTACCTTCCCAGAGGGGGCCTTTCCACCAGACCCACCGAGCATGGTCTGTGCTCACCACCAAACTCGGTGCAGTATCTGCTGTCTGAAGAAATGTCCACCAAAACAGGACAAGCATCAATAACCTTCCCCGTTCTGTTAGGATAAGGGTCACTGTATTCTCTCTCCTCGCTCACACTCACTGTATATCTGTTATAGGACCTATCGCCGAACAAGGCTCATGGTCCACCACTCTCACTGCTGCATGCAGCACCTTTCCCCCACATCCCCATCTCTCTCTCTCTCTCTCTCTCTCTCTCTGTGTGTCACCCCTTCCATTACACTAATAACATTGCATGAATACAATACTGTGGACTGACTCTCCCCATCCCTCACCTACACCAGCACTAACAACAGGGCCACCCACTCCCACCCTCCATCCCTCCCCCCCTTTCTCCCATATCCGTTCCCTCCCTCCCCCCCCCCACCCCTCGCCATGTGGGGAGGACCCTGGTAGGAGCCGGAGAGGACCAGGACACCTCGTGTGGAGATTCTGAAACATCCACGCCCACCGACCAAGTAAGGAGCAATGTTCAGTGAAGGACAATTCTCCCTTTAAACCCACTGGCAGCTCCGTTCCCCCCCCCCCCCCCGGCACAACTTAGAACCCGTGGCCCTGATGCCATCTCCCTTTTGTGTTGAGCTGGTACAAATAGAATCCCCACGGTCTCGGTGGGCAGGAGGGTGGGCTCACAATACATCGTCACCACCACCTCCCAGGAAGGGAGCACGGAGACTCCCTCCTACACCTCCCCCAATAAACAGCTCAGATACTGAAACTAATCTGTGATAGTTACTACTCTCCCCATTTGTCCTGACATCTTCTAAATAGTCTGTGCTCATATACACCCAGCGCTCTCTGCTCCTTCACCCCCTTTATAATGGTACAGCCTGTTTCAAACTGCCTTTCAATGTCCTTCCTACCACAGTCCATCACCTCACCCTGCTCTGCACTGATCCCCATCTGCCCGAAAACTACTCCAACGTATCACTGTCCTGTCAGAGTTCCACACTCTCCTCCATAGACTTCAGAGTTCTTCCAGGTTCGGTGCCACCTACAAACATTGAGATTGTTATAGCGTCACAGTCCCCATGAAACAACTGAAATCCTGCCCCACACTTGCGAGTATGAACAAGTGAAATACTGATATTTTCCCACGGATGGAATCGAATAATAACGTGCTATCAATGGAGCAGCAAAAGTCCTGACACACACCAGACGGAGCGAATGAAATATTGACAAACCACGGAGCAAGAGAAATCCGGATAGGTCCCACTTATCGATATTCATCAGGGTATAATGTGATGAAGTTGAAAGTGTGTATTGTACCTTTAAGAGAGAGGGAATGCTGTTCTGAACTGAGAGCTTACAAGCACCTGTGATATGAGAGGATGGCAGACCCCGAAAAAATATATTGCTATAGAGCTGGAGTCGGGTAATAAGTAGTTAAGAGAAAGGGGGTCCCAGAGTTGTGAATAGTTCATGTAAAATGTTCACATTCAGAGTGAAAAAATAAATTGATGATTTTATTTAAACAGTGGAATTTGGGAGTTCTCTGTCCCTCATATTTTAACAGTTTACGAGGCGAATTGAGCATTTTTTAATATTTAGTTTAAGTTACTAAATAAGCTTCACGCAGTGTCCTCACCATCCCCGTGTGGGTATCTGTGTGTCTGTGTGGGGCAGGTCTGGCAGTCTCTGTGGTGCTTAAAGTGATTCAATGCCACCCTCTGCTGGCCTCCACACGCCACTGCACAGGCATTGACAGAGGGTGAAAACCAACAGGGATTCAGAGATGGGGAGGGAGAGGGCAGCTGCTCACAGCACCATCCAAACTGATGTCTTATCCATGGACTGATCTAAAATGTCCTTTAAACATGGTAACTGTCCCTGCTTTCACCACTTCCTCTGGAAGTTCATTCCACACACAAGCCAGCTTCTGTCTAAAATAATTACCTCCCATGACTTTTGTAAATCTTTTTCCTCGCATCTTAAAATATCCCTCAGTTTTGAATCCCCAACTCTAGGGAAAAAATATCAGCCCTTCAGCTTATCTGTCCCCCTCACTATTTTATAAACCTCTGTAAAGTTACCCCTTAATCTTATCCTCTCCAGTGAAAAAAGTCCCAGCACATCCAGCCTCTCCTTATAGCTCACTCCTTCCAGTCCCAGCAACATCCAGGTTAATCTCTTTTGAACCCTCTCCAGCTTAATATTATCAAGGTCAGTAATATCAAAGTGAATAGTCAAGGTGTTTTCTAAGGGTACGGGGACACCAAAACTAGAGGACATAGGTTTAAGGTGAGAGGGGAAATATTAAAGTGACCTAAGGGGCAGCATTTTCACCCAGAGGGTGGTGTGCCTATGGAATGAGCGGGCAGGATGACCAGACTGGACACAGTATTCCTGAAGAGGTCTCACCAATGTCCTGTACAACCTCATCATGATGTCCCAATTCCGATACTCAAAGGTCTGTCCTATGAAGACAAGTGTGTTAAACACCTTTATAACCACACTATCTATATGAGATGCAAATTTTAAAGAATTAAACCTGACGGCCTAGGTTTCTGTAGTACAACACTGCCAAAGGCTCTACTTTTAATTGTATAGTTCCTGCTGTTGTTTGATTTACCAAATCCAATTCCTCGCATTAATCCAAACTAAACTCCATCAGCCACCCCTCAGCCCAGTGTGTAATATTACTGTCACCTCCCCCTCCCCCTTCAATTTTAAAATGCCCATCCCTCTCCAGGAGGCCTGCACACTCAGGCCTTGTTTTTCACAAAGACCCTGAGCTTGGTTTGCCTTGTGTGGTTAGGGGGAGGAGGGACAGATTGCAGACACAGTCAGTGGGGAGGAGAGGCTGGACAGTAATCAGCGGCCAGGAAAAGGGCGTCGCACGTTGGAGGTGGCTAAGAGTGATCGGTGCTTTGGGATCAGAAATTAAGGTCTTCTTCCGTCTCTGGTGTTCAGTAATAAATATCTATTTGAGACCCTTCATTGTGCAGAATGTCTGCAGGATTTCTTTCCCTAATATTGCAGACTTCAGATAACAGCAATTAAAGATATTTATAGTTAATTTCGATGGCACAGCACGTGCACTCAATATCTTATAGTTGAGACAAATATCTTGCATTTGTTTAACAATACCAAGTGTTTTGTGTAGTTCAGTAATGGGAACCTGATTATAATAAATCCACACTGAGCTGAAAGCTGGCACTTAAAATATGACCCAAAATCTGGGTATGGTAGTGTGGTGTGTAATGTCCCTGTCTCTGAACCATAGGTCTGGATTTGATTCCAATTCCTGAACTTGTGTGGTAGTGTTCCTAGCTCTGGACTAGAAGTTCTGGATTCAAGTCATGCCTGTTACAGAGGTATGTCACATCATGTCAGGATAGTCTGATGAACAAACCCACAGGAGAATAATGTTACAGCTTTATGGGTATTGCTGAGTGATGCTAGTGTCCCTGCCTCTGGGCGCAAAGGCCTTGGTGTAAAGCCCACAGAAGTGTCTCAGGATACATCTGAACAAACTGATTAAAATGGATTTAGAATTGTGGCTTAATGGAGAAGGAAGAGGTGTCAGTATTGCACTTCAGAATTTAGGCCCAGGATGACTGAAAGTACAGCCATCCGTGTTGATTGGAGTCACATTTCACAGCAGTAAAGGTTTATAAAATCAGAATGGTCATAGGTAGGGTGAATAGTCAGGGGTTTTTCCCCAGATTAGGGGCGTCCAAACCTAGAGGGCATTGGTGGAAAGTGAGAGGGGAAAGGTTTTGATGAGGCCTAAAGAGCACTTTTTCACGCAGAGGGTGGTGTGTGTATGGAATGAGCTGTCAGAGGAAGTGGTGGATGCTGGTACAACTACAGCATGTAAAAGGCATCTGGATGCTGACAGACCTGCCGAACTTTTCCAGCAATTTCTGTATTTAAAAATACATGCATTTTAACACAGATATTCTGAATACATCAAATATTTTATTTTTTTAATGACGCAGGGCCATGTAAACATATTTCAAATCGGCTGAGACCATTTTTCTGCTAATGGTATGGCTCTGTGTATGACAGCAGCAATGATGCACCTACATGGAGCAGGGAATCTGATGGAGACATCGTTTGGACAATGTACACGGAGACCTCACATAGTCCAGTTTGGGAATCACACATTACTGCGTGATTCAACTCAGTGAGGGAGACAATGTAATCTGCCTGAGAAGGAATGGCCTATTGCACTCTCTCTCCTTCATTGTTCTTCATCACAGCAATGTGTGCGAGCTAAAAAAAAACCTCTACAGTCTTCGTTGCCGTTCTTATTTTTATGGAATCCCTGCAGTGTTGAAACAGGCCCTTCGGCCCAACAAGTCCATACCAACCTTCCCAACCCATTTCCCTATATTTACCTCTGATTATTGCACATAACCTAGAAATCCCTGAACACTACAGACAATTAGCATGACCAATCCACCGAACCTACACAGTTTGTGGTAGGAAACTGGATCACCAATTAGAAGCTCACACAGGAAAGTGGAGAATGTGCAAACTCCACAG
This sequence comes from Chiloscyllium punctatum, assembly GCF_047496795.1. Lineage (NCBI taxonomy): Eukaryota > Metazoa > Chordata > Chondrichthyes > Orectolobiformes > Hemiscylliidae > Chiloscyllium > Chiloscyllium punctatum. The sequence goes on from NC_092751.1 coordinate 23,615,390, forward strand.
AGACAGTCACCCAAGGCTGGAATCGACCCCAAGTCCCTGGTGTTGTGAGGCAGCAGTGCAAACCACCGTGCTTCCCTTTGGGTGCTCCCTGACCAGAATTCATTGGAATCTACTCACTGCCTAAAGCAAAAGGAATTCAGCCAAATCCAACTCTCCCAGGATGAAATCCCATTGCTAGCAGCTGTGTGAGTACAATATCTTCAGAAGCAGAATAACGGTTTGGACAATCTCAATTTTTACTTTTGTCATGAGTTCCATTAATATCTGTACAAAGTTCTTTCAAATTAAAATTGCAAAGAATTTGTTAATCTGTGTGTGTGTGTGTTTGTTTGTCTGTAAGTGTGTGTGTGTGTTTAGAAAGGGAAGTATTAGACCATAAGACCATAAGACATAGGAGTGGAAGTAAGGCCATTCGGCCCATCAAGTCCACTCTGCCATTTAATTATGGCTGATGGGCATTTCAACTCCACAACCTCCAGACCCGTTAGTCCAATCTGTTCACTCCGATCAGATATCAAATCCGATCCAGTCCCATTTGTCGGCATTTGACCAATATCCCTCCTCTTTTAGTGCTGTTAGAGGAAGTGCTGAAGGCGGTTACAATCGCACATTTAAAAAGTTTCCGTTCTGCCTGACTCTCTGATTCTATAAGAGGGATGATGAAAAATTCTGAAAGGACATTTCAAGTGGGAATTCTCTTCAGTGGAAGTTTATCATGCCTCTATGTTCACATTGATTGAAAGCTGCATTAGTTAAATATTTGACAGAGAAGTGAGTCATGCACAATGGGATGGAGACAGGAAAGTGGGGCTGAGACCCCAACCTGATCAGCCACAATCTTAGTGCCTGGTGGAGAAGGCTCAAAGTATCTAATGACCCGCTCCTGCCCCTCAGTCCAATGTTCCCGTGTTCCATTCAGCCCCTCAAACCTGCTAGACAGGAGCAGTTTGAGGCCACTTACTCCTCACCTGTTGCACAGAAACAGAGGAGACCATTCTGCCCTTCAAGACTCTCCCACACGCTTTGAGGTGATTTGGGAAATGTAATTGGAAAGCTCAGGCTGGGTATGAAAGTGGCCCCTCATCTCTTTTTACAGAGCTTCCCCTATCTGCAACTTGTGCTTCATTTGTTGGTCATGTTGTAGACCCAGATTCACTGTGAATACAGCCCCTATACCTCTCCAGGCAATGGCTCACAAAATCATATGGTCTCCCTGACTGCAATATGCAATAACATAACATTCATGAAAATAACACCCACTAACTTTCCAATAACAGAATGTGAGAACATCAGAAACAGGGCAGGTCGTTCACTCCCCAAACCTGCCTTGTCTTTCACTAAGATTGTGGCTGATCTGCTCTTGGTCTGAAATCCTCTTTCATACCCAATTCTTCATAGCCCTCAACTCTCTGACAGGTCAATATCCATCTGCCTCCTCTTCAAATACTTCATCTCTTGAGAACAGAAATCCTGACATTCAATCCCACCTGTTTGAAGAAAACCCTTGCTGCTCCTATATCATGGCTTATTGATATGAACTAAAGAGGTTGAGACAAGGGATCAGGAAAAAATGACAGACCCTGATATCAAGGCAGTGGTTAACTTCTGTTGACATCAAGGAGCTTAACAAAACTGAACTTACTGGGAATCAGAGTAAACTCTCCAGTGTTTGGGGTCAAAAATGGCACAAAGGAAGATGTTCACCATCTCAGTCCTGGGTCAGCTCTGTGGGAGATCCTCAGGGTAGCTTCCTCTTCACAAACATGTTCAGCTGCTTCATAAATGTCTCCCCTCCCCACCCTCCCCACCATAAGATCAGAAGTGGGGATGGTCACTGAAGATTCCACAATGTTCAGAACATTTTGTACCCCCGTCAGCTCCTGAACTTGCCTGTGTCCATGTGCAGCAAGGCCCAGACTCCATTGAGAGTTGTGCTGTTAACGTGTCAGTAACATTCATGTAACAGCACTGCCTGACACTGCCTATTGCCACAATAAAACAAGAGTCCATTCAGCACCTCCCGCTGGTTTCACAGGAATATGAGGAAGCCATTCAGCCCATTGACACTATAGGAGAAGAACAGGGACAGCCCATTCAGTGCCTCCAGCCTATTACTCAGGAAGAGAAGGAGTCCAGTGTGACTGACTACACCAGAGCGCCTGGAAAATATTTGAAGGCAATAGCCTAGATTCTAATGTTTTCTTATTTTAAAGGGAATGTAAAGTGTCTGTTCCAGGTGCAATGTGACAGAATCAAGAGAAAATTCAGAGACAGTAGCAGCCAGGAAACATTCCCTGAAGCTTCCAACTCTGTGGAGACCCCTATAGTTTTTGATGTTACTGAGAAACCAAAACCCAGAGATCCTAACCTGTGAGAGCTGGCCACACCCATTCAGGCTGCATTAAAATTAACCTAAGGCCTCCCTCGCTGTTACTCAAGTGGTCTTAACTAGACAGCTTGGTAATGATTGTTCAATCTCTCTCTTAAAAGTAACCAGGACAAAATAACCTCTTAAAGCTACAGCATCATCACACTTGTCAGTACATCGAGCTATCAAACAGGAACCGGGGTAACCAGTCAGGCCGTTGGCCCTATCCAATCAGACGAGGAAGAAGTCATCAGTCCCTTGAGTCACTTATACAGGAACAATAGGAGGCCATTCCCACCTCAATGCACTTACACAGGGGGCAGAATGAGGGAATTGATTTTGATTCCTGATGAATGTCTTATTCCCGAAACATCGATTCTCCTGCTTCTCGGATGCTGCCTGGCCTGCTGTGCTTTTGCAGCAATCGACGCTCTGCTCTGATCCTGGATTAGTGGTGCTGGAAGAGCACAGCGGTTCAGGCAGCATCCGAGGTGCAGTAAAATCGACGATTCGGGAAAAAGCCCTTCGTGGAGGAAAACTTCTTCAAGGCAAGTCAAAAATCACACAACACCAGGTTATAGTCCAACAGGTTTAATTGGAAGCACACTAGCTTTCGGAGCGATGCTCTTTCATCAGGTGATTGGAGCGTCGTTCCGAAAGCTAGTGTGATTCCAAATAATCCTGTTGGACTATAACCTGGTGTTGTGTGATTTTTAACTTGCTGCACCCCAGTCCAACACTGGCATCGCGGAATCATTCTTTAAGGCAGGCATCCTTGCAAGAGGATTCGCAGTAGGGTTAAAATCAACTAGGTAAAAACAATGACTGCAGATGCTGGAAATTCTGATCGCCAGCATCGGCAGTCTTAAGTGTCTCCAGATTGATGCTCCAACATGATGAACAAGTGGAGCAGAGGCTGCACAGACAGACTGCTCCACGTTGTTCCTCCTGGCTCTGTTTCTTATGATCCACACGTGGGACTTAATGTGGTTTTCTAGTGGTGAGGAGGGAAGCCATATGTCTTGTGTAAAGTCACAAGAAGGCACCTTCCATCACCGCGGTGACAGCCTGGTGTTCTCTATGTAGGGCGGAAGCTGGTGGGAATGGCTAACATATTCAGATGGAAGGTATTGTGGCTGCTGTTGAGGATTGTGAATAACCTGATGTTCAGGACAGGGTTCACACGCCGACTGCACAATAACGTGGGGAGAGTTAATTTAGGCATATAATCTATTAGGAAAGTCACGTTAGACTGATGAATGGACTCTCTAAGATCAAATAATGCTGATCTTATTCATGTTGATCTTGTCGAGTGCACGCCCTGTTCAGTGTAACCTGTATGCCTTACTCTGTCCAAGTCTATTTCCACCCTATGATCTGTCTGGCCATGCTTACTATGATCTGCCTCCACTGCTCATAAATAAAGTGTTTCCCTGTACTGAGGTACACGTGACAATGAATCAAAACAATCAATCCTGGGTAAAGTATGGAATTTCTCTCCCTGTCAATGTCTATTTTGGAAATAAGTGATCGCTGCCACTCCTCGTGTTTCAGCATCACCATTTCTTCGTCTCTCACAGCTCTACAGATTAAACACTCAGCTTATTCACTCTATCCTCATGTTACCATCACCCGTGTCTGTGGTAAGGAGATCATTCCTTACAAAGGAGATCAAATCTGTAGAGAGTGCCCCAAATGCTCTCTCAGGAAGGCTCTACAACAGCAGGAAGATGGCTTCACTTATGTACTCGAATCATCTTACAATGAAGCACAGCATACCATTGTCTGCACCCATTACTTACACAGGGTTTGATTCGGACCGGTCAGCATAGACTTGTGATTGGGAGATCATGCTTGCCAAATTTCTTAGAGTTCTTTGATGAAGTGACCAGGAAGATTGACGAGGACAGAGCGGTAGACGTAGTCTCTATGGATTTCAGTAAGGCCTTTGAAAAGGTTCCATACGGTAGGCTGCTCAGGAAGGTTACATCGCGTGGAATGCTGGGGCAACTGGCCAATTTGATACACAGTTGGGTTGTTGATAGGAAACAGAGGGTTTAGTGAAAGGATGCTTGTTAGACTGGAGGCTGGGTCCATTGCTGTTTGTTATCTATGATTATATATGATTATCTGTGACTGCAGACACATAGACATGGGATAAAACTTTTCAATGATCTCTGAATCAGCCAAGCAAGACTCTATTTTATCAAACTGCTCTGAGGTATTAAAGGATAAACCTGGACAGATCACCCAGCCCCAGCCTCAGTATCGGAAAAAGGGAACGTGAAACACAGTCCTGTTGACACTGCAGAGATCTCCTTCCTAACATCTGAGAGCTTGTGACAACAATAGACAATAGTCAATAGGTGCAGGAGTAAGCCATTCTGCCCTTTGAGCCTGCACCACCATTCAATATGATCATGGCTGATCATTCCAAATCAATATCCTCTTCCTGCCTTATCTCCATAACCCTTGATTCCACTATCTTTGAGAGCTCTATCCAACTATTTCTGGCGTAGAGCATTCCACACAGTCACAACTCTCTGGGTGAAGAAGTTTCTCCTCATCTCTCTCCAAAATGGTCTACCCCGTATTTTTAAGCTGTGTCCTCTGGTTTGGCACTCACCCATCAGCGGAAACGTGTTTTCTGCCTCCAGAGTGTCCAATCCTTTAATAATCTTATATGTCTCAATCAGATCCCCTCTCAGTCTTCTAAACTCAAGGGTATACAAGTCCAGTCGCTCCAGTCTTTCAGTGTAAGGTAATCCCACCATTCCAGGAATTGACCTCGTGAACCTACGCTGCACACCCTCAATAGCCAGAATGACTTTCCTCAAATTTGGAGACCAGAACTGCACACAGTACTCCAGGTGTGGTCTCACCAGGGCCCTGTACAGCTAGAGAAGCACCTCTTTGCTTCTATACCCAATCCCTCTTGTTATGGAGGCCACCATGCTATTAGCCTTCTTCACTACCTGCTGTACCTGCATGCTTGCCTTCATTGACTGGTGTACAAGATCTCTCTGTACTGCCCCTTTACCTAAATTGATTCCATTGAGGTAGTAATCTGCCTTCCTGTTCTTGCCACCAAAGTGGATAACCATACACTTTTCCACATTAAACTGCATCTGCCATGCATCTGCCCACTCACCTAACTTCTCCAGGTCACCCTGTAATCTCCTAACATCCTCATCGCATATCACCCTGCCACCCAGCTTTGTATCATCAGCAAATTTGCTAATGTTATTGCTGATACCATCTTCTATATCATTAACATATATTGTAAAAAGCTGCGGTCCCAGCACGGATCCCTGCGGTACCCTACTGGTCACTGCCTGCCGTTCCGAAATGGAGCCGTTTATCACTACCCTTTGTTTCCTATCAGCCAACCAATTTTCAATCCAATCTAGTACTTTGCCCCCGTTACCATGCGCCCTAATTTTGCTCACTAACCTCCTGTGTGGGACTATATCAAAAGCTTTCTGAAAGTCCAGGTACACTACATTTACTGGATCTCCCTCATCCATCTTTAGAGTTACATCCTCAAAAAAGTCCAGAAGATTAGTCAAGCATGATTTCCATTTCATAAATCCATGCTGACTCTGTCATATCCTGTCACTACTCTCCAGATTTGTCGTAATTTCATCCTTTATAATAGACTCCAGCATCTTTCCCACCACTGAGGTCAGACTAACTGGTCTATAATTTCCTGCTTTCTCTCTCCCACCTTTCTTAAAAAGTGGTATAACATTAGCCACCCTCCAATCCGCAGGAACTAATCCAGAATCTATCGAACTCTGGAAAATAAACACCAATGCATCCACGATTTCTCGAGTCACCTCCTTCAGTACCCTGGGATGTAGACCATCAGGCCCCAGAGACTTCTCAACCTTCAGACCTAACAGTCTCTCCAACACCAATTCCTGGCAAATATAAATTCCCTTACGTTCAGGTCCTTCAGCCACTGTTAACTCAGGGAGATTGCTTGTGTCTTCCCCAGTGAACACAGATCTGAAGGAACAATTCAATTCTTCTGCCGTTTCTTTGTTCCCCATAATATATGCCCCAGTTTCTGTCTTCATGGGCCCAATTTTAGTCCTAACCATTTTTTTTTGCCTTGCACATACCTTAAAAAAGCCTTTACTATCCTCCTTTATATTTTTGGCCAGTTTTCCTTCGTACCTCATTTTTCCTCTGCGTATTTCCTTCTTAGTAATCCTCTGTTGCTCTTTAAAAGCTTCCCAGTCCTCCGTTTTCCCACTTATCTGTGCTATGTTATACTTTATCGCTTTGAACTTTATATGTTTCTTAACTTCCCTTGCCAGTCACGGCCACCCATGCCTCCTCCTCGGATCTTTCTTCCTTTTTAGAATGAACTGATCCTGCAACTTCTGCATTATATGCAAAAATATCCGCCATTGTTCCTCCACGGTCATCCCTGCTAAGGTATTGCACCATTGAACTTTGGCCAGCTCCTCCCTCATAGTTCCATAGTTCCCTTTATTCAACAGAAATACTGTCACTTCCAACTGCACCCTCTCCCTCTCAGACTTTTACAGAGCTTTCCCACAGACTGCACAGAAACATCAGGAATGGAGTAGGCCATACAGCACATTGAGCCTTCCTCATTGTTGTTCATGTTCAAACATCTCCACAATGCACTTATCCCACACAATGAATATATCCGTTAATATGAGTAACCTTGGGAAGCTATAAAATAGGAAGTGCAGTCGTCCCTTTGGTCCATCGAGTTTGCTAACCAATTCAATTTAATGATGGCTTGCCCTTTATTTCTATGCCGTACTCCTGCTCTCCCACCATTCCTTTACTGTCTCTAAATCCTTATTTATATTCAGTGTCTTGGCTTCCAGCTTCGAGTGCATTCCCCAGGTTCACCAGTCGCTGAGTGCAGACATTTATTGTCATCTCATTGCAGAATGGTCTGTCTGTACCTAATACTGTGGACCCTTGTTTTAGACACCACAGCCAGGGGAATTATTATCCCTGCTTCCAATCCGTCTCACCCTGTCAGAGCTTTATATATCTCACTGAGATCTCCTCCCATTTTCCTAAACCCCATAGAATACAGGCCCAGTCGGCCCAAACTCTGCTCCCACAACAAACTTGTCATCACAAATATCGGACTGGTCATCCTTCACTGCTCTCCCTCAATGTCAGGTTTGTCCTTTATGAGGTACAGAGACCAAATCTGCACACAACACTGGACATTGTTTGAGATGCTGAGTCACCAAGGCCCTGTATAACTGCAGTAAGACACGCTTACTCCTGGACTCAAATCCCCCTGAAATGAAGGTCAGCACTTCATTGATCTTCCTAACTGCTTTCTGCTGTTGCAATATTGCTTTCAGTGAATGGTGTACAGGGAGATCCAGATCCTTTGCAATGTTACAGCTCCCCACTGAGTGGGTCTATGCATACTGGTCAGTGTGTCAGTGCCATTCCCAGTATTGAGTTCTGGGTTCAGACCTCACTGCGCTGCAGGGACCTCAGAGGGCTATGCAGAAGGAAACAACAAAAAGGAGCATACATCCCTTTGTAGATCAACATGTTTCAAACAATCTCTTTTCAAAGGATAGGCTTCTAGTCTATTGTTTCCAGCAAAGGGCACACCGTCACCTCTACCCACATTGTTCTCCATCTGCCACGTAGTTGCCCATTCAGTCCACTTGTCTTAGTCACCTTGAAGCTTTTTTACAACCTCCTCACCCACTCACAATCCACCATCCTTTAGTTCTGTCAGTAGGTTGGGATATACTGAATTTGATTCCCACAACCAAATGTTTAATGAGTATTGTGAACAGGTGGGGCCTGTGCACCGATCTATATGATATCCCAGCAACCTTCCTCTGTTATTTTATTTAAAAATAATATTTATTATCCTGATTCTGGGTGTGACTGGCTGGGCCAGGATTTATTGCCTGCCCCTAGTTGCCCTTGAGAAGGTGGCGGTGAGCTGCCTTGTTGAACCACTGCAGACCACTGTGGATTCAGTGACAGTAACACCATTGAATGCCAAGCAGCAGTGGTTAGATTGTATTTTAGTGGTGATGGTCACGATGTGGCATTTGTGTGGCGCTTGTCAGCCTGGATACTGTCCAAATCTTGTCGCATTTGGACATGGCCTGCTTCAGTATCTGAGGAGCAACAAACATTGCTGAACATTGTACAATCTTTAGCGAACGCCCCCACTTCTGACCTTATAATAGAGGGAAGACCATTGATGAAGAAGTCCTGAAGATGTATGGGCCTAGGCCACTGCCCGAGGGACTCCTACAGACTTGTCCTGGAGCTGAGTTGACTGGCCTTTATCAACCATGACCATCTTCCTCCGTGTCAGGTATGATTCTAACCAGCGGGGAGTTTGTCCCTGATACCATTGATTCCAGTGTTGTTAAGGCCCCTTGATGCCACACTTGGTCGAAGGCAGCCTTGTTTTAAAGGGCTGTCACTCTCACCCCACCTCTGTAATTCAGCTGTTTTGTCCATGTTTAACCAACGTAATGAGGTCAGGAGCTGAGTGGCCCTGGTGGAGCCCAAACTGGGCGTCATTGACCCCGTTATTGCTGAGCAGATGCTGCTTGAAAGCACTGACACCTTCCACCACTTTACTGATGATCGAGAGGAGACTGATGGGGTGGTAATTGGCCGGATTGGATTTGTTCTGCTTTTTATGCATACGAGATACTTGGGGTAATTTTCGACGTAATTGGGGAAATGTCATTGTTGTAATGGTTTTGGAACAGCTTAGCTAGGGCAGTGACAAGGTCTGGAGAACAACTTTTCAGTACTATTGCCAGAATGTTGTCAGGGTATGTAACCTCTGGGGTATCCAGTGTCTCCAACTGAATCTGGATATTGCTTGGAGTGAATCAAATTGGTTGATGACTGGTAACTGAATTGCTGAGGATGATTAAAGGAGGCTGAGGTGGATCATCCACTCAGCACTTCTGACTGAAGACTGTTGCGAATGCATGAACGCTATCTTTTGCACTGAAGTGCTGTGCTCTTCCATCATTAAGGATGGGGATACTTGTGGAATGTCCTCCTCCAATGACTTGTTTAATTGTCCATAACTATTCTCAACTAGAAGTGGAAGGACTACAGAGTTTAGATCTGAACCGTTGCTTGTGGGATCACTTAGCTCTCTCTATCACTTACTGCTTATGCTGTTTGGCACACAGGTAGTCATGGTAGTCACCTCATTGTCAGGTATGCCTGGTGCTGCTCCTGCCATCCTGCACATTCCATTGAACCAAGGTTGATCCTCTGGTTTGATGGTAATTGTTGTGATGGGGATATGCCAGGCCATGAGGTTGTGCTGGAGTACAGTTCTGCTGCTATTGATGCCCCACAGCACCTTATGGAAACCCAGATTTGAGCTGCTAGATCTGTTCGAAAGCTGTTCTATTTAGTATGGTGATAGTGCCACCCAAAATGGTGGAGGTTATTCTCAATGTGAAGGTGTGACTTTGTCTCCACAATGACTATGCGGTGGTCACTCTTACCGATACTGTCATGGACAGGAACTTCTGCAACTGGCAGGTTAGTAAGGCTGTGGTCAAATATGGCTTTTCCCTCTTCTTGGTTCCTTCACCACCTGCCGCAGACCGAGTCGAGAAGTTATATCCTTTAGAACCTGACGAGCTCAATCAGAAATGCTGCTGCCGAACCACTCTTCTTGTGGACATTGAAATCCCCCACCCAGAGTACATTTTGTGCCTTTGCCACCCTCAGTGCTTCCTCCAAGTGTTGGTCAGCTTGGAAGAGTACTGACTCATCAGTTGAGAGAGGCTGGTACATGGTAATCAGCAGGAGGTTTCCTTTCCCATGTATAAACTAATGCCATGAGACTTCATGGGATACAGAGTCACTGTGGAGGACTCCCAGAACAATTCCCTTCAAACTGTATTCACACTTTGCCACCACTTCTGCTTTGTCTGTCCTGCTGGTGAAACAAGAGATATCCGGGGAAGGTGATGGGGTGTCTGGACATGGTCATACTCACAGAATCATGCCTTAAATACAATGTCAGGTAGTTGCTTCACAAGTCTGTTTATTTCTATTCACTGTTTCCTGCCAGCTATCCCATTCTAGAAGCTTATCCATATATTCGCTCCAATCCACTAAGGTTTGATTTTGCAAACTAGGCTGGGAGCTTTACCAAAATTTTTCTGAAAATCCACGTGTTTTACTTCCATTGCTTCTTTTTCGTTTGTCTCCAGGTCTGTTTCTCAAACATAATACCCATTTCATAAATCTATGTTAGTGTTGTCTATGACCATTATTTTCAGTCCCAATAATTTCTCCCATTTGCTTATTATGTTCTGTGTTCCATGTACTATTTCGTTTTCCACGCCAGACTTGGTTTTCCTGGTATTGTCAGAAAGTTCTGTGAAGACAGAACTGAAGTAGTGAATTCATAGTTTTTCCATTTCCCTGTTCCCCATTCTCCATTCTCTGGTTTCAAACTAGAAGGAACCCGCACTGTTTCTTTTTATACTTCACACATTGACATAATTTGACAAGCTATAACAGTTCATTCTTATAACCTTTGTGAACATTATCTTCAGAAACCTATCAATTCTTGTGTTAATTGAAACCTATCAATTCTGCTCAGCTCCACATCATACACGCACAGGAGCATAGTCTCTGTGCCAACAGAAATACAGCACGATCTGTATTAGTCCCACTTTCCAACACCAGGCACATAGCCTGGAATGTTATGACACTTCCAAGTGCTCGTCCAAGTACACTTAACGGTTAAGAGATTAGCCGTGAAAACTCCCCTCTCAGGAAGTACATTCCAGACGTCAACACACTCTGGGTGAAAGAAAGTAATTTTTAAATCCTCGCTGAACTTCAAACCCTTCACATTAAAAGTGTGCTCCCTTGTTCTTGACTCTCTGACTAAAAGGAACAGCTACTGTCTATCCACCCTGTCCATGCCCCTCGTTACCTTATCCTTCTGAATCTCATCCCCCTCAGCCTCCTCTGCTCTAAAGTAAACAACCCGAGCTTATCCAGCCTCTCTCCATAGCTGATATGCTCCATCCCAGGGAACATCCTGGTGAATTACCTCTGCAACCCCCTCCAGTACAATCACATCCTTCCTTATAATGAGGCTCCCAGAACGACATACAGTACTCCATCAAGGACTAAACCAAGCCCTGTATAACACTTATAATCTATTCCCTTGTTAATAAACGCTCCACCCAAGGTTCAATTCTTAACTAGTCCATTACCCTGTTCAGTCACATTCAGGGATGTGTGGAGAAACACACTCTGAGCTCCCTAGTGTGCTGCCAATCATTGTGTACACCCCATGTCTGGTTCCTCCTTCCAAAGTACATCACCTCATATTTATCAGGATCACATTCCATCTGCCATTGATCTGCCCATCTGATCATTCCACTTGTATTTTCCTGTAAAATCAGACCTTCCTCCTCACTGCCAACCACCCGGCAAATCTTTGTGTCAAACACAAACTTACTTATCACAACTCCCACCCCTCCACCCACTCCCCCTCCAGATTCACATCTCTACCATTTATGAATGCTACAAACAATAGGGGACACAGCACTGATCCCTGTGGTACACCAGGGGACACTGGTCTCCAGTCACAAAAACAGCCTTCTCTCTCCACCCTCTGCCTCCTGACACTAAGACAATTTTCGCTATAACTTTTCAAGTTATCCTTGATACTCTGAGATTATACTTTATTTTTTTCAGTTTCCCATGCGGAACTTTGTCAAAGGCATTGCATCAAAACTAAATAAGCGACCTCCTCAAACTAATTGAATCAACTCCATTAGTGTGACTTCACTCTGATAAAGCCATGATGATTATCCCTGATCAAACCTTGCCATTCTGATTGGAGTTCAATTTTCTCCTTCTCTATTTTCTCCAGTAGTTTCCCGAACAGTGATTTAAAACTCGCTCGTCTATAGTTTCCTGGTCTATCTCTACCACCCTTACTGTGAAGTGCAATCATAATAGCTGTTCTCCAGTCCTCTGGCACCTCCCCTATTGTCAGATTCTAATTAAAATTTCCAATCAGCGTCTTTCCTCCCTTGACTCCAACATTATCCAGACCTGCAGATTGGTCCAATTTTATACCAGAAAAAGCCTCAAACCGCCGCTCGTATTTTACATCTAACTCTTTTCAAGAGCTTTCCAGTCCATCTTCTCGAATTCTGTACCTGCATCCACCTTCTCCCAAGTAAAACAGTTGTGATGTTTACATGTAACAATCTATCAATGTTCTCCGGGTTGACACACTGATTGCCCCTTTGGTTTCTAATGGACACTGACTGTTGCTGATTATTCTGTTCTACTTGTCCTTGTAGAATATCATGGGATTCTCTTTCATCTCTCCTGCTTGCACTTCTTCATGTCCCTCGGTTATTCTCTCCCCTCTATGTTTCTAAGTTTCACTAAAATCACCTCTCATCTTTTGAAACTCGAGACTACAGGCTGAGTTTCCACATCAGACAATCTTGCCATTTTAGGGATTAATCTGTAGAATACCTTTTGCAATTCGTCTGTAGTATATTCTATCTTAGATTGGGACTCCAAACGGTACACAATACTCTCAGTTTAGTCTCAGCAACACTCTGTGCGGCTGGCGCATGGCATCTTCTATATTTCAATTACATTCACATGAATGTAAACCTAAGTTTTCGTTTCCTATTTGCTTGTGTTTAGATTACATTGCATTGCAGTGTGGAAACAGGCCCTTCGGCCCAACAAGTCCACACCGGCCCGCCGAAGCGCAACCCATCCATACCCTTACATTTACCCCTTACCTAACACTACGGGCAATTTAGCATGGCCAATTCACCTGACCTGCACATTTTGGACTGTGGGAGGAAACCGGAACACCCGGAGGAAACCCACACAAACACGGGGAGAATGTGCAAACTCCACACAGTGAGTCACCTGAGGCGGGAATTGAACCCGGGTCTCTGGCGCTGTGAGGTAGCAGTGCTAACCACTGTGCCGCCCAATTCTTCCCAATTCCTTTCACTTTAACTTTTCTTATGATGTTAGTGGGAGAGTTCTTTAAAAAGATCCTCTTGAATATCCAACTAAACGTTATCCATTATCTCCTCATTGCCTACGTCCACCAGAATCATCTTCAAACGATTCCAAAAAATGTTTGCCACTTATGGGTTTCGTTTCATCGATGCATTATCATCCTTCCTAGTTTTCCCATTACCTTCTGTATATCCAGTAACACGTTCTTTATAATCGAGCCCAACAGACACCCGACCGCGGATGACAAGTTACTGGTCTGTAGTTCACCACTCTCCATCTTCATCCTTTCTTAAACTGTTGGATAATATTTGTAACCTTTGCCTTATCCAGATTGGCTAAATATCTTTCAGGAATGTATTGGAAAACAACGTGATAATCTGCGATGCAATCAATATGCCTATTGCTGCTTCCTCTGAAATTCTTGTATGAAGTACTTCTGATCTGTCAGGTTTATAAATACTCAATGCAGCTTTCTTTTAAAACATGACCTCAACACTTATAGGAATGATCTTAGACTTTACTTACACAAGTCCCATGGTCACTTGGTATTTCTGGGAGAATTTCTGGATATTCTGCCTTGAAGATAGACACAAAGAAACTGTTTCTTTTCCCTGCGATTTCTCTGTTGTCTTCAATAAATTATTCTGTCCGCACACCCACTGTTCCATATTTGACCTTGTTTTTATTTTTGTTTCATACACTGATGTACTTTTTTTTTTAGCAGTCTTTGTATTTTTCTTTTGTTTGTATGCTTTTTCGCTTTTTGATTTTCTTTTCTTGGTCATCCGTTGCTGGGTCCTTTATTTCTCCAAATCCACTGGCTTACTACGGTACTTGGCATTTTTCTAAGCTGATTCCTGTGATCTAATAGATAGTTGAAGGTGAGGCTCAAAGGGTTAGGTCGGAGAGGCGGGTGAATCAGATTGATCGGAAGGAAGATGAACACATAGGAACGTTCAAAAGGGGGGAGGATGCTGAGTTGGAAGATTGGACTGGGATAAGGTGGAGTTAGGGTAAATGGGCAAACGGGTGAAACCTACATTAATCCCCTGTGGTTGGAGGGTCCCAAGGTAGAAGAGGAAACTTTCTTCATCCATGCTTCAGGTGGTTAGTGTTTGGCGATGGAGGAGGCCCAGGACTCTCATATCCTTAGCAGAGTGGAAAGGGGAGTTAAAGTGTTCAGCCACAAGGCGGTGGAGTTGGTCAATGTGGCTATCCCAGATATGTTCTCTAAAATGATCCACCTGCCTTACCAATGTAGAGAAGACCACATTGGCTTTAATGTACGTAGTAGATGAGGCGTTCTGTCTCCCTTCATCACCTATCACTTTCAACCCCTCCTTCATCTACCTATCGCATTCCTAGCTAACTCCCTCCTGCCACACCGCCTTCTCATTTATCTCTCAGCCCCCTTCATCTTAAGCCTCATTCCTGATGAAGGGCTTATACCCAAAACGTCAATTCTCCTGCTCCTAGTACGCTGCCTGACTGTGCTTTTCCAGGACACACTCTTCGACTCTGATCTTCCAGCACCACACTCTTCGACTCTGATCTCCTGCATCTGCAATCCCCAATTTCTCCTCACACCTTCAGGGCTTGCATGATTCAGATTTATGACAGTTACTTCAAATAAAACAAAAACTACAGTGTACTCAAACAGCATAAAAGAAAACCAATGCATTGTGGTCACTGTTCCCAAAAGGTCCTTTACAGCAAAGTTTTCAATTAGTTCTTTTGATCATTCAACATCAATTTCTAAATAACCTGATCTCCAGCTCAGTGCTCGACAAAATGTTAATGCCGCCATCGAACACATGCTCATGAAATCCATTTTTCACAGCATTAGCATTCAGTTGGGTTAACACAGTTTAGATATAATGTAAACAGGACATTATTACTGCAGTAGCCACAAATGTGTATATCTCATTTCCCGTTTTTAAACATGTCCAGCATTTGTATAGCAGCTTTCACATTGATATATAACTCCCATCAAGTTTCCTTCTCCTTGCTGTTTTTGCACTCCACCTTACTAGAT
This sequence comes from Chiloscyllium punctatum, assembly GCF_047496795.1. Taxonomy (NCBI): domain Eukaryota; kingdom Metazoa; phylum Chordata; class Chondrichthyes; order Orectolobiformes; family Hemiscylliidae; genus Chiloscyllium; species Chiloscyllium punctatum. Next base: position 23,630,851 of record NC_092751.1, read on the forward strand.
TCTGGAGAATCTGAGCGATGTGGGATTTGGGGAGATTAATGGTAGAGATCATCTCGCCACATCATTTATGATCTTCTTAAGCATCATTGTGACATTTTCTCCAGATCTCCCGTTATGCTAGTGGAGTAGAAAAGGACAATGGAAGTTCAACAATGCTCTGTATTTCCCCAGAGAGCTGAGACAGCTCTAACCTGGGTGGGAACTTTACAGCAGGCTGGTAAAGTATTGCTGCTGCTGTACAGGATCTTAGTGAGATCACATCTGGAGTAGTGTGTACAGATTTATTCTCTTCAATGAAGAAAGGATGTTGTTATATTGGAAGCAGCTCAGAGATGGTTCCCTCAGCTGATTCCTGCAATGAAGGTGCTAGCTTATAACTAAAGGATGATCAGGTTGATCCAATAGCCATTGGAGTTTACAAAAATAAAGGATGATCTTATTTCAACATAGATGACAGGAAGGAGTCAACAACTGAAGAGAATTACACAGATAGTGGGGGAATTCATTCCGTTCTCCAGCCTGTTACACAGGAACAACAGGAGGATATTCAGGCCTTCGAGCCTGTTACACCAGAATAGGACGACGCTGTTCAGCCCCTCGAGCCTGATATATATTCGAGGCCAATCAGCCCCTCGAATCTATAAAAATGGACCCAGAGTAGGCCATGCTGCACCAGTATCCTGTTACACAGCAACAGGATCGGTCCATTCAGCCTCCTCAAGTCCGTAACATAGGAACTGGAAGTGGTCACACAGTGACTGGAGATTGTTACACTGGGATAACAGGAGGCCATTCAGACCCACCGAGTCTGTTGCAAGGGAAATGTGTTAGGATAAAAACTATCTGAGACTTTTTTCGTGACAAAGGAGGAGGTAATTCAGACACGTGTCTGTTGTATGGGAACTAGAGAAGACCAATCGCTCCCTTCGTTCCGTCTCTGGGATACATGAGGAGACCGTTCAGTATCTCCACCGATTATGGAGAAATATGAGAAGACACATCAGACCCTCAAAATGTTACACAGCAACGGGAAGATTCCATAATCCTCCACCCCTGTAACGCATCAACAGGAGGTGGTCATTCTGGCCTTGGAGATGACAACTTGGGAACCCCAGAAAGACTTCATCCCATCGATTTTGTACACCAGCAGGATGATGAGTCCAGTCAGCCACACATCCCGCTTATGCAGCAATTGGAGCACATCTCTTAAAACCCTTTTGCCAATCAAACAGGAATTCAAAGAAAACGTCAAGGTTTTAGAAAGGGAAGAACTTATAATAACTGAATAATTAGGGAGTAAAATGTAACAATAAAGTATTGTAATTTAAGGGAAATTATTCGAATCCATTGTTGTGGACATTTGCAAACGTAAACCAAAATTCATCGGAGTCAACATGGTTTTACAAAGGATAAATTATGATTGAAGTGTTTTCTTGAGTTATTTAAAGATGTGACAAACAAGGTGGATAGTAGGAATCCTGGAAATGGAAGATAGCTGGTCTTCGTGAAGGATTCAGATACGTCGCTTCTCCAAAGAGTGAGTGGTAAGATCAGACAGCATCAGTTTTGGAGTAATTTATTGGCTTGGATGGAGGATTGGTTAAGCAACAAAATGCAGTCAGATCGAATAAACTGTGTCATTTTCTATTGGAAAATGCAATTTGTTGGGTGCCATAGATTTTAGTTCTCATGCTTCAACCATTTGTGATCGACAGTATTACTTGATGGGATAGAAAATACTATAGCTACATTTTCAGATGACACTAACATTGGTGGGAAATTACGTCGGAATGATAATGCAAGAGATTTTAAAACTATGTGTATAGATTGGGTGAATGGGCAAACATTTGGCAATGAAAATTAAAGTGGATAAATATAGGGTTATTCAAGTTGGCCAGCCTAATAAAAAGGCAGATTATTATCTAAATGGAGAGAAACTTCAAAGTGCTTAAGTGCAGAGGGATCTGGGTGTCTGCTTACATATCACAGATAACTTGCTTGCGGGTACTTCAAATACTGAGAAATGCAAGCATAACTTCAGTGTTATATAAAAGGATCGAGTAGAAAGGTAGGGAGTTTTGCTGTAGCTATGCAAGGCATTAGTGAGGCTGCAACTGGAGTACAGTTTGGGTGTCCTGCAGAATGAGGTATTTCCATTGGAGGCAATTCAGAAGACCTTCAATAGATTAATTCCATATTTGAAGTGTTTGTCTTATGAAGAGAAATTGAGCAGTTCAGGCCTATACTCTCGAGTTTATAAGAATGAAAGGAGAGCTCATTGAGGTCTGTAAAATGCTAAAAGTAACTGAAAGTGTAGCTGTGGACTGGATATTTTTTCATGTGGCGGAATCGACAATAACAGACGACAGTCTGAGGATCGAGAGAGAGCAGGGATGTCGAACAGAGGCCGCGATGACATCAGCCATGATTGTATTCCATGGCAGAGCAGGTTCGAAGGGTTGGATTCCTGACTGATGCTCCTTGTTCATATTCAGCTTTACGACTGTGTTTGGGGAGGATTATGTATCAAACAGGAAGCAGGCACTCTGGATAAATCAGTCTAAATCAGTTTGACAGAACGTCACCAGTGGAGTCACGCAGTGACCAGTGCTGGGTCCTCAACTATTTACAATCTACATCAATGATCAGGATGATGGAACAGATATACAGCTACTGAGTTTGGTCATGTTGCTGTGATAAGCGAGAGATTAAATTATTAAGAGAGGGTGGAGGGTCTACAGATAGATACAGAGAGGTAAAGGCAATGGAGAATAATTTGGCAGCTGCAATATAACATGATATAATCTGTCATTTCATTTACAGGAATAATGAAAGGCAGTATGTTACTGAAATGGAGAGGGATTACAGGGATCAATGATACTGTGTACTGGGGGGTTCACTCAGACCCGTTCAGACATGGGCGGTTTTGCTCCATCCCTAATCGTCTGCTCCTTGATGCTCCAAGTGACCCCATTGCTCTCCGTACACATGGAATGTTTTGAAGTGTTTGGTTGGTGATGGGGGATGCTGTTATCAAACGTGTATCAAGGGGATGGCCTTTATCCAAGATACATTCATTCCTTTCTACATGGCGATCTGAAGACGATGGGAAGGGCTTCCTGCTTGTGAATGAAGAGGTTGTGGCTGCAGTGAGGACAGGGGTATTCACCAACATGTTATACTGTGATGGGCACACTGCAAGATTAATATAGAGAGTGCTCCTTCAGTTCCTCTACCTCTCCACATTGACATGGCTACTCCGCAGATGCCATGTACACCATCGGGAATCCCATTATACTGGATACAACTGACAGCTCCCTACTGTCATCCACCATATATATCCTCCATCACTGAATGGTTACATTGATGGCAACATACTGGCAGATGATGGATATGTCACCCAGTCGTGTTTGAAAATTTCCAGAACATAGAAGCAGAATGAAATTGTGACCCTAACAGCCCCTGGCAGCACCATCCTCCTCCTGGTGTGATAAAGGAGGTGACACCGCTTGGTGACCAGCTCCTTGTTCAGTCAGGGTCCCCTCACACTCTGCTCCAGGGTTAAGTGGAGCTTGGGAAGCTGTTCCTGGAAAATCCGGGGTGGACACAGCAGATCCCATTCCCCACACACACTCACTCCATGGTTTCAGAGCTTCCCCTCTCTGCAACCTCTGCTCCATTTGTTGTTCATGTTGCAGACCCAGATGCTGTAACTACAGTCCCCATGCTCCATCCAAAGTTGGGTCACCAAATCCTCAGGTCTCCCTGAATGTCTGAAGCAGCTCACAGCACAACCTCCAGCAAACCATCCCCAGCTGCTGCACTAACTTTTCAATAACAGGAGTCAGTTAGAAACCCCTCGTCTACAAGTGTTGTGGACCAGACCACATTCCTGCAAAATATTTTAAGAAGGCCGCTTAGACTCAAACCTTTCCTTATGTTGAATATAGATGGGAAGTGTGCTTTCCAGATATGTTGTGACTGGTCAAACTACTCGACATTAAGCAAAATGTAATCTATTCAAATGCTTTAGTTAAAATACAATCAAAGAAAAGAAAAAATTTGGATGGCTTATATATTGGAACACTTACACAAACAGTAGATACCGTACCTTCTTGGTATACACTGCTTGGCACAAAGATATATTCAAATACAGATTCTTATGCAATTTTCTGATCCAGGAGAAATCAACATGAACAGGGATCTCAGAGAGAAAGGCAGCTGGGGATCATGTATTGAAACTATCAACCATTCTGGGACCCGAACAGCTTCTGAATGCTGCAGATAAAAACAAAACGAGGAAATCTGTTCTGAGAGAGTTGGCCACTGCCCTTCCATTGTTACTACCGTTTTAATAAAACCGAAATGCTTTCTCAGTTATTTAGTTAAACTGTCTTCAGACAGCAGTTCTTCACCTCTGCCTTTAAAACCTCTCTTCAAAAACAACCGAAGAGAAAATAACCTTTTTACAGTGATAGTATACTCACAACTCCACATTTAATAAAATGATCCATCAATATACAAAGATGGATTAATTTTAGACCTCCTAGTCTTCCTCTATTAGTAGACTGGAATGAATATATATTACATTGACTGTGAGCATACAAATGTTCACAACTCGATTCGATTTCAGTCATTTTACTCCTGCCACAAAATGCCTTATTGTCTTTCTTCATCCAAGTCTCCACAAAGTGTCAAAACTTACTTTTTCTCGCCCTGTCAACATTATAATTTCAAATTGAATGGCAGCAAGAATAATCTCAGTCGAAACAGACTGGTATTTTTCTCCCTAAACTTCTCCAAAAATTGTAAGGTGTCACGATCAGTGATAAAGATTTGTCTCAGGTATTTTATTCGCAATTGAAATGCTGAAATGTTGTAACGCCAACACCAAGCTCAAGGCCCCCTTCCCCATTGTGGAATAAATCTGTTGATGTTTTCACTGGACACTCCAACCACACGTTACATAATGCAGCACTTCTCATCTCTCCAATACACCCTCTGAATGGCATAGCTCCTCATGTCTCAGCATTAAAGATTTACTTGCTTCTGTACCACTTAATGCTCTAACCTCTTTACCTGCTACTCCTGGCCTATGCCAGTAAACCTTACTCTCACAATTATATGTTTTAAGAAGATCTCACACATTCTTCTCAATCCCTCACAGAAACCAAACTTTGATTTCTGAACCCAATCATCATCATCAGCCATTTCAGTTTCTAAGCTTGCCATTGTTACTCTCTGCTCTTCCACACGAGTTCTCACGACTGCAGGAAGTGAATTGTTGAACTTCTCCAAAATTAGAGTATCTCTCAGAGTGCCACAGGTTTGTTCTGTTTTTAATACTCTTCCCCACCTTTCAAAATTACTTTGTTTGATTCTTTCAAACACAACGTGCGTTTAACCAGGGATGCTATTTTAGATTCCTGAAACACTGTCTGTCGGTTTTTGGCACAAGCTCGTATGCACTTCAGATGGCATTCCTCCGATAAGGAATGCAAATACCTATCAGCTTTGTTTGGATAAACTAAATCCACATATTCTCTGGCCGCTGCACTTGTTTAGCCACTTTCTGAAATGAAATTAAAAAGGCTCCGCCATCATTCTCATCAAATTTAGATAATGCCTGAATGTATTTAAACAGATCCTGATCAGGCCTTTGTCTACCATAGGGTTGCTCTACCTCACTATCCTTTAATGAAAATCCATACAAAATGAAGAGGAATTTAGAATAACTTCACTATTGGAAAACTTAAACGAATAATGGATACAGTACGTTCTACAAATGAACTGTTCAATCTATTAACATCACCTAAACACACCCCTTGCCAAAAAGGAACATTCAGACATGCATTTTTGCATACAGTTCTCCAATGCAGGAGGAAACACCATCAAGTGAGGCTTTAGAGAGAGTAGCAGCTAGGGATAATTTACTAAAACTTCCAACCCCTCTGGGACCCCAAGCACCCGGTGATTGTTACAGCTATAAGAAAAAACAAACTAGAAAGCCTGGTCTGTGCGAGCTGGCCATTGTTACTACTATTTATTAAAAACCCTAAAAGTCCCGTAAGTTATTTACTTGAGCCGTTTTCAGTCGGCAGTTTGGCCTTTAAGATCTCTTACTAAAAAAAAGAGAAACTAACGTTTTATTTAAAAAGTAACAGCATTGCCACACAATTTAGATGCCTGGTCCTTTACTCAATGAGCTTCCCCGTGTTACTGAACGCAAGGTGCCCTGAGTGGGGCAAACATAGGTACAGACCAAGTTACAAGGATGTGTCTTATAACTTCTGAAACACGCCTGTCTATGAACCATCACACGGGACTTCCCTGGAAGGGAACAACAGCTTGAAAAAACACCATTTCAGTATTTCTGAGCTACACAATGCCTGCACTCGATACACTAGGGAGACAAAACCCAAGGCCAGGGAAAGATACAGAGGGACAGAGAGATTCACATTAAAGACAGAAACAGACAGTTAATTAACTGAAAAGATGTTGTGGAAATATGTGGAAAAAGGCAGGGCAGTGGGACTAACTGAGGAAGTGAGATCTTCGTGAGCAAAATTACAAGAATGAGAGCATTGAATAAAGGCATTGTCAGATCAGCGGAAATGGTTTGTTACATCAAATTCTATATCTGCTTTACTGACCACCACAAACAAACATAAACTGGGAGAAGATGACAGCCCAGCATGGAGAGCTGTGCAGACCATGCTAGTGTGTTGCTCAGTAAACTGCACTATCTGCACAGCATGAGAGTATTGCAGACTTTGCTATCATATGCTAACTATCCTCGCAACAGATTCCTGCCTGCAATGGGAAGGTTTGGTGTGTGTGTGTGTGTGTGTGTGTGTGTGTGTGTGTGTGTGTGTGTGTGTGTGTGTGTGTGTGTGTGTGTGTGTGTGTGTGTGTGTGTGTGTGTGTGTGTGTGTGTGTGTGTGTGTGTAAGGCTTTTTATTAATCAACAGAGAGAACGAGGGAGGTTTCATGGACAAGTGAATATAAAGTGTTTGAGAATGTTAAAGTAAAGTCATTGCCAGACACAACAGCAATATACATCCGCGTGCACATGAATGACAGATGGATGGGAGTTTGGTGTGAGGTGGAATCAGATTTGCTTCGGTAGGTTTGAAGCCGGGAGTGTCAGCAGCAGATTATTGGCTTCATTAAGCCTGTACTTCATAGCTCAAGGTTAAACAACAGATGGAATAAACCAGTGAGATATATTCTGGAGTAACGAGTATTTCAAGTTCGAAATGGTCAGGGTATGGTGTCAAGAATCAGCTCATTGTCAAAGGGATCTCCCACAGTTGTGACCTGACTGTTTCAGCTGCAGATATCGGCCAAGGATGGGATGGAAACAGTGGAAGGAAGTGGAGTTTGTAACCAGAACAGTAGACGGTGACCTCTATGCTATTAACAGCAAAGACAATGATACGATGCATTGTGGTTCTCCCCTGAAACTGAATAGTTCAACATAGAGACCCGTGAGTAACACTGTCAGAGCAGAGAGCGAGACAGTAATTAAACACGTTCATTAATGTAGTTAGTAGTGGTCTGTAGAGTGAATATCTGGATTGAGAGATTCAACAGGAACAATAATAGTGACAAGATGTATAGACTATATGAAATAACCATAATACTGTCATAACTGGTTTATAGAAAACAAAATCTGGATAGTGACACTTACCAGGAACACCAACGATAGCCAGGAAGGGATAATAAAAGTATTGAATAATGAGAAGAGCGTAATAGATCCGCGATGATAATAACCACCAATAAAATGCAGAAAGATACCAAACATATTCGGATAAACTCCTGTATACTGTTGGAATATTCCTGTTTAATGTTCTCAGATCCTGATCCATTGTTTGAATATTCCAGTCTAATGTTCTCAAATTCTGATCCATTGTTGGAACATTCCAGTCTAATGTTCTCAGATTCTGATCTCCCCTCCCCCTCTCTCTGGATCTGCTGATCCCTGTCAGTGCTGTCGGTGTTGCTCCGCTCATGTTATGGGATAACACATTGAGCGGAGCCCATTTATCATTAAAAGATGGAAACCCTCCACTGGCATAATTAGAATCCATGGAGATTGGCTTTAATCGCACTTACTGAACAAATAGGCTCAGTTAACCTGTTCAAAACATCACTTTTCATTTACTGGTTTTAGATGGAATGGATGAGGGTTGCTGAGGGATGGACCATAAATCTTTAAATCTTTTAAATCTTTTTATTAACTTGTATATGGGAGTATTAACAGGACACTGCAGGGGTCTATATATGTTCCACTCTGTTTATGAAAGGAGGCAGTTATAAAATAAGAGATCGGCTACATAAAGACAATTCGGGTGATCAAGTTTCTCGATACTTGAGTATTTCAAGTTAGAAGTGTTGAGGGCATGGTGTCAAGAATCAGCTCATAGTCAAAGGGATCTCCCACAGTTGTGACTTGAATGCTTCAGCTGCAGATATTGGCCAAGGATGGGATGGAAAGTTACCAAAGTACAGTAATTATTGACCAGTGTGCGGCCACTCCTGGTTTTAATGCCCTGTTGTCAAATCCTTTCATAACCTTGAGACAGAGCATTGAGACTGCTGCTCAGGTACAGGCTGAAGCAATTCTGTCCCTATGGGATTCTTACAGAGGGATAAGAGAAGGCCATTCAGTCCATATTAGCCTGTTGCTACTTGAAAAGGTGGAAAGCTGGAATATTGGCACATTTTGCCGGAAGAATCATTCAAAACGAAGAGATGCATCGCTGCAGCTGTATGAAGTGTTACTGAGAGGGTACCTGGAGTAAATAGTGTTGTTTGTGTTTCTGTAACTGAGAAAGGATGGACCTCCATCAGATACAGTTTAACGGCTGCTCGTAATCCACGGGTTGTTGTGTCAGTTAATGTCTCAGATCTGTTACACAGGGACAGCAGGGGGCCATGAAGCCTTTTGAGTCTATTTCAGAGGGACAAGAGGAGACCATTCAGCCTCTCCAGTCTATTACAGAGGGACAGGCGGAGCCTATTCAACCTCTCGAGCCTGTTACAGAGGGACAGGAAAGGTCTATTTAACATTCAAGTCTGTTACACATGAATAATAGTTTTAACCTGGTTGTGGAATAGGAAAGACCTGATGTAAACATTAAAGTTCTAACTTTGAACAAGGCCAAATTTGAAAGTGTTAGGCGAGCCCTGTGAAAGGTTTATTGGAATACCCTTTTCAAAGGTAAAGGGATGGTTGGAAAATGCAAGGCCATCAAAACTTGGTTTCAGAGAGTCCAGAGCCAACGTGTTCCTATTAGTGAGAGGGGCAAGTCTGGTGGGTGCAGGGAGTGCTGGATGGCTAGATATATTGATGCTCTGGTCAAGGTAAGGAAGGAGGCATATGTCAGGTAAACAGAGCTGAGAATAAGTGAATCACGAGAGGGGTATAAGGGCAATAAGTGTATAGTCAACGGGGAATTCGGGCCAGAAAAATGTGGACATGAGATTTTTGAAGCAACTCTACACATCCTTTAATTACAAAATATTAACTCGGGAGAGAATAGGGCACCTTAAAGATCAGTAAGGCTACCTATGTGTGGAACCATAGGAGATGGAAGGGATACTAAACAAGTATGTTTCCTAGTATTTAATGTCGAAGAGGTTACAAGAGTGAGAGAATGAAGAAATACATAGTGATATCTTGAAAAGTATCTATATTACAAGGAGATGTTTGACATTTTAAAACACATAAAGGTGAACAAATCCCTGGGACCTGATCAGTTGTATCCCAGAATATTTTGGGAAGCTAGGAAAGAAATTGCTCAGCCTTTTGCTGATATATATGTAACATTGATTTCCACAGGTGAGGTGGCAAAATACTGGAGGGTTGCTAACATAGTGTCATTATTTCAGAAATTAAGGAAAACCCAGCTAACTATAGATCGGTGAGCCTGACGTCAATGGTGACTAAATTGTTGGAGGGGATTTTGAGGGAAACGATGTATATGCACCTGGAAAAACAAGGACTGAAGAGGGCTTTGTACATTGGAGATCACGTCTCACTGACTCAATGGAATTTTTTGAGAAAGTGAAGAAGATGATTGATGAAGGCAGGACAATGGATGTTGTCTTCATGGAATTTAGTAAGAAAACCAAAATGTTCTACATGGTAGACTGGTTAGCAAGGTTAGACTGCCAGGGATCCAGGGAGAGCTCGTCATTTAGGTCAAAACTTTTCTTGAATATCGGAGACAGGGTGTGACAGTTGGCATTTGTTCATTAAACATGGAGACCTGTGACCAGTGGCGCTGGTCGCAAAGATCAATAGTGGGTCCACAGCCTTTTGTTACTTATACAAATCATGTGCACTTGAGTATATGAAGTATTGTCAGTAAGTTTGTAGATAATAACAAATTTGGTGGTGTAGTCGACAGTGAAGACTGATCTCTCACAATATAATGAGAACTTAATTAACTGAGCTGAGGAGTGTCAGATGGAGTTTATTTTAGATAAATGTGAGGTGTTGCATTTTGGCAAGAAAAATCAGGGCCAGACACATAGTTAGGTTCCTGTCAAAAGCTGCCAATCAAGGAGAACTCGATAGAAATTACAGAATCCCTACAGTGAGGAGACAGGCTATTCGGCCCATCGAGGCCACACCGTCCCTCTAAACAATATCCCACTGGACAAACCCCTACCCTATCCCTCTCAGCCTGCATTTCCCATGGCTAATGCACCTTGCCCTCACATCCAAGGGTACTATGCTCAATTTAGGATGGCCAATCTACCCTTACCTGTATATTGTTATACTGTCGGAGGGAAACATAGCATCCGGATGAAACTCACACAGACACGGGGAGAATGTACAAACTCCACACCGCCAGTCATTCAAGGATGGAATTGAACCCCGATCGCTGCCCTGTGAGGCATCTTGTGGTGCAGGTTCTCCGTTCCTTGAAAATGCCATCACAGGTAGACAGTGCAGTGAAGAAGGCACTCGGTGTTCTTCCTTTTATTGGTACGTGCTTTGAGTCTATGCGTTTGCATGACATGTTGCATCTGTACAGGACATTGGTTTGGCCACTTTTGTAATATTGCCTTTAATTCTGGTCACCCTGCTGTCGGAAAGATGTTGTCAAACTTGAAAGGGTGCAGAAGAGATTTAAAAGAATGTTGCAGGTGTTGGAGGGTTGGCGTTACAGGGAGAGTTTGAATAGGCTGGGAGTATTTTCACGTGTTGAGGCTGAGGGTGGACCTTAAAGAAGTTTATAAAATCAGGAGGGGCATAGAAAAAGTAAGCATTCAGTGTATTTTCCCAGGATAGACAATTCCAAATATAGAATATAAAGGCTTAAAGTGAGAGGAGAAAGATTTAAAAAGGAACGTGAGGGACAACATTTTCACACAGAGTCTGCTGCGTGTATGGATTGAACAGACAAAAGAGGTGGTGGAGGCAGGTACAGTTACACCTTCTAAAAGGCATTTGGATGGATACATGCATGGAACGTGTTTAGTTAGAGATGGGCCAAGTGCTGGCAAGGGAGACGAAATGAATTTAGGATATTTGGTTGGTATAGATAACCAGACCGAAGGATCTTTTTCCATGCAATACATCTCTGAGAGTCTATTGACTCTTGAGTGTTTAACTCGGGAACAGGAGGAGGCTATTCAGCTTCTGAATTCTGTAAGTCAGCTGGTTTGCTCAACTACTGACAGTCAAATCCAAAAATAAATCATTCAGATTTTGATGATGTTTTACAGAAACAGGAGAAAGGCTTTTAGTCAAGAAAAGCTGTAAAGAATGTGAAGAGGCCATTCAGCCCCTCACCTCCATTCCACAGGAGCAGCAAGTGAACACAGAGCTATTGGAGCCTGTTACTCAGGAGCAGGAGGAGGACATCTACTTTCACAAAACTTCGATTAGGAGGCAGTCACTCAACTACTCGAGACTGGGACACAGGAACAGGAGGGAGTCACTCAACTGCTCACGACTGGGACAGAGGAACAGGAGGCAGTCACTCAGCTGCTGAAGACTGGGACACAGGAACAGGAGGGAGTCACTCAACTGGTGATGACTGGAACACAGGAACAGGAGGGAGTCACTCAACTGGTGATGACTGGGACACAGGAACAGGAGGGAGTCACTCAACTGATGATGACTGGGACACAGGAACAGGAGGGAGTCACTCAGCTGGTGATGACTGGGACACAGGAACAGGAGGGAGTCACTCAACTGCTCGAGACTGGGACACAGGGACAGGAGGGAGTCACTCAACTGGTGATGACTGGGACACAGGAACAGGAGGGAGTCACTCAGCTGGTGATGACTGGGACACAGGAACAGGAGGGAGTCACTCAACTGCTCGAGACTGGGACACAAGATCAGGAGGGAGTCATTCAACTACTCGAGACTGGGACACAGGAACAGGAGGGAGTCACTCAGCAGGTGATGACTGGGACACAGGAACAGGAGATTGTCACTCAACTTCTCGAGACTGGGACACAAGATCAGGAGGGAGTCATTCAACTACTCGAGACTGGGACACAAGATCAGGAGGGAGTCATTCAACTGCTCGAGACTGGGACACAGGGAGAGGAGGGAGTCACTCAACCGCTCGAGTCTGGAACACAGGAACAGGAGGCGGTCATTCAACTGCTCGAAACTGGGACACAGGGAAATCTAGAGGCTAGTGAGGCCCGAGGATCCTGTTACGCAGGAACAGGAGGAGTGGACTCACTCCCCACCAGTATGGGACACTGGGAGAGAAGGGGAGTTTGCTTGGAACAAATATATGAATAAGTTGCATTCGTGGTCCACACAATCCTGCCCCAACATTCACTAAGACCACGGCTGATCTGATGGTGATTCCCTCATTCCATTTTACAGAGATTCCCCTCTCTGCAGCCTCTGCTCCATTTGTTGTCATGTTGCAGACTCAGATGCTGCAACAACAGTCACCATGACTCATCCAGAGGGTTGGGTCTAACCGGATGAGTCTGGATTCGAAGGGTCCAATCACGAGAATGAAAACATAAAATAAAGCTATAGCCAGATGTTTAGTTCTCTCACATTCGCAATCCAACTCACATAACCAGCCCGTCCATTGTATGTTCAGGATGGAGCACTGTGTAGATATGGCTAGCGTACTGCAGAATACAACCCAGCAATGTCCAGAATGGAACTCTGTGCAGCCCACACCAATACTTGATCTATAATTTTGGGCTAAATGTCCAGCGTGGGGAGCTGTGCAGACCGCACTGGTTCATTCATATATAAACCCAGGCTGTTGCATTGTTCGGTAACACTGTGTTAGATCACTGTCCAGTGTGGGGAAACTTGCAGCCAATGTTGGAAGTGACAGGATGTGCAGCTCTCATCCATTTACAGCTCAATATCTCCACTGTGCCTTCACAAGGGGTGCCATGGATATGAAAATCACTGTGATGTAGAGATGTAAATGGAAACAGTTTAAATACCAATAGTTCTGATTAAGGCGAGCATCACACCAGTATTTAAAGTTGAAATGCCTGAGATAATATCCAGTGAGGTTTCCTGAATGGTGCAAAGTAGTTAGAGGGGGATGGTAATGTTATAGTGGTTGCACTATAATCAACAATGTGAATTAGAGGAACAAATATGCAGGGGGACCGGGGAGACTTGCAGGAACAATAGGGTTATTATAATAGGTGATTGTAATTTTCCTAACATAGACTGGGGTTTCCAGATGGTTAAGAACTTAGATGGAACGTAATTTGTTCAGTGTGTTCAGCGAAGTTTCCACAATCAATATATAGAGTATCATAATCGGGAAGGGACAAACTCGACCTACTGTTGGGAAATAGGGCAGGATAGGTGAAGGAGATAAAGTGGGGGAGCATTTTGGTAAAAGTGTTTAGAGTTGTATTAATTTTAAAATAATTATAGTAGGGACAAAATTGGTCCACAGATTCAAGTTCTAAGTTGGGGCAAGGCGTATGTTGTTGGAGTTAGACAGTGGATTGCAGGGGATGATTGGAGTTGTTTGATTCCAGGTAAAACGATCCCGGGCAAGTGGGAGGGCTTTAAAAGTGAGATAGCTCGAGTTCAAGGTTTCCATTTTCCTGTGAGGGTGAAGGTTATGTGAGACTGGAAGAGAGAACCCTGGATTACAAGAGATATTGAGGCTTTGACCAGAAAAAAGGAGGCGTGGCTCATGTTCAGGCAACTCGTACCAAGGGAATCCCTGGAGGTATACAATGGATAGAGGATTTTACTGAAGAAGGATATCAGCAAAACCATAAGGGGGTATGAGGTAGTCTTGGCTGAGAAGATTAGAGTGAGTCCAAATTCAGTACAGTAAAGATAAAGAGCAACCAGATAGAGAAAAGGATGCTTTAAAATCCAAAACCGGCATGCATGCGTAAAACCACAAGAGATGGGTGAAGTCCTCAATTTACCCTCTGTGTTTATCATGAAGAAAGACATGAAGACCTGTGACCTTTGGGAGTTTAGTTGTCATATCTTGGTACTGTCCATATCACAGTAGAGTTGCTGTTGGACATATTAGAATGCACAAAGACTGGCAAATCTCTTGGTCCTGACCAGATATATCTGAGAGCACTGTAAGAGGCGAGAGAAACAGCTTAGGGAGCAAGATCCTGGAAGACTGGGCGGTAGCAAATGTTGTGCCCTTATTCAAGAAGGGCTGCAAAAAAAAGCCTAGGAAATATAGACCAGTAAGATTCACACCTGTTTTCGGTAAACCACTTGAGAAGGTTCTGAGAGATAAGATGTGCATGCATTTGGAAAGACAAAGTTTGACTTGTAGCAGTCAGCATGGCTTTGTGCCTGGCGGATCATGCCTTACAAATTGTGTTAGAGATTTTTGAGGAGGTGACCAGGAAGGTTGATGAGAGCAGGATTGTAGACATATTCTATATGGATTTCAGTAAGGCCTTTGATAAGGTTCCACATAGTAGGCCGCTCTAGAAGGTTAGATCGCATGGAATCCAAGGTGAACTGGCAAATTAGACTGAGCTGCCAGTGGAAATGGTTGAAGTGGGTACACTAACAACATTGAAAAGGCATTTGGACAAATACACAGATAGGAAAGGATTAGATGCATACAGAGCAAAGGCAAAGAAATGGCAGATTGGTAGATAAGGGGCAATTACACCATGGTTTGTTCACGGAGCACGGTGGGTGCATTGGATGGGCGAGTACAGAGGGGGTTTCCATCCCAGAGGGTGCCACACCACCAGAGCCACCGAGCATGGTCTGTGCTCACTACCAAATCCAGTGCAGTATTTGAGGTCTGAAGAAATGCCCAGCAATACAGGACAAGCATCAATAACCTTCCCCGCTCTGTCAGGGTAAGGGTCACCGTATTCTGTCTGCTCCCTCACAATCACTGTATATCTGTTATTGCAACTACTCCCAAACAATGCTCATGGTCCCCCACTCTCACTACTGCGTGCAGCACCTTCTCTCTCTCTCTCTCTCTCTCTCTCTGTCTCTCTCTCTCTCTCCTTTGCAATACCTCCCACGCAGTCATAGAATATTCTGGTGAATGCCGCTTATAGAATGTTCCAGATAATGTTCCAAATATTTCCCAGTTTCAGGAAAATGCTAGTGTCCCAGTGTGCAACACATAAGAGTCACTTGACTCACCTTAATGATATTAAACCAAAAACAACTTCTAAACACGTCTTGTTATAAATACAATTACGAGCAGAGAACATTTTTACCCTCAGGTGTTATCTTGACTGTTATCTGACCTGTACCACTTTCCTTATTATGAATGTTTCTCTTACCCTTTGTCTGTGACTATTTCTGTCTGTAACAGTTACACAGTCTCCCACTCAGTTGGCAGGACGGCTGGTTTCTGATGTAGAGGCAGGGCAACAGCACAGGTTCAGTTCCTCACATTGACAGAGATTACCATGAAGGGGACACTCTCTCAGCCTCACCCCATCACCCGAGATGTGGGGATCCTCAGGATAAACCACCATGAGTGGGCTGTCTAATGAGAGTTTAGTTGGGACTGTATTCTATCAATGTTAGCATTTTAATTTAAAAAATATTTAAAAAGAGATTTTTAGTATTATAATAAACCAATAACAACACAACTCAAATATCTGAAAAAAAAGTACATCCAATTTCATGTACATACAAAACAAGTTCAAACACTTCACAGACAGAAGAAAAAACAAAACTAAACAATAAATAATGAATAAATAATACAGCTCAGCATAACAAAAGGACAGCTGTCGTTCATCAAGAGCATTAACTGATACAAATTTTTATGTTCATAGCTCTTCCTCTCTGGGAGTGGGGGGGTTCAGACATCCAACACAACAGAATATTTTTCCTTGCACAGAAAGTACGGATTGTAAGGATATATATTTGTTTCCCATATTCATCTGTGGAAAGTACCTTGGGCAGGCCCAGGAAAAAACAGAAACCAAGTCCATCTCCAATTCAGTCCCCTGGACCCACTCTATCACATCTGACACAGTGATCCAATATAGATGAAGTCTGCAGCAGAACCACAAACAATGAGTCAGAGTGCCTGTAGTCATTCTGCATTTAGGACATGCTTAAGATAATCTCACTTTGAATTTTGAGAGACAATTTGGGGTCAGATAGACCCTACGAAGAATTTTCAACTGCATGGAATGGGTCCTATTACAGAGAAAAATCCTTCGAGCATTTTCACAAATATCCTCCCATGTCTCCAAACTGTTCTGAACCCTCAACTCTCGAGCAGACATCACAAAGCTGCACAGTCTCGTCTGAGGGGACACTCTCCATCTAATGATAAAGGGTAATGACAGAGAGCGTATTCTAAGTAATAAGTGTCCTCTTCCCTCTATCGCATCCGCTCCTTGAAGAAATTAGTTGTAGTCTCTGCCACTGTAGTTCGGCGCTCAAACTCATCCATTCTGTTTCCAAGGCTTTCAAGTCATGTTTTTGGAGCACGGCTGAGAATGGCTCTAGCATACTGCTGAACTTCTCTTTAATCATGTCTTCAATCATTTCACATAACTTGGTGAATTCAGTGACCAAGGTCTGGTGAGTAACTGGGTCCATGGAACGAGCAGAGTGGGTTGCAGCTACAGCCTCAGGCATGCTCGATGCTTCTGACGGGTGCACCGCGTGTTGGGACTTACTCGATCCTTTCCCATGTTTTGTCATTTCCACTTGATAAAACGGGATTAATAAAGATTCTATAGTTCTTTTATTGTTGAATTTTAAGTAAATGGCTGGGATGGAGTGGGTTAGAGTACCACTTTGCCCGTTCTGTGATGTAAAGCCCAGCAAAGAAGACCTTCCGGATTGTGACCATCTTGGATTCCCCCTTAAAATTTTATCAACATTTTAATTTCGTTTTTCATTTTATTAATGAATTTTCTGGAGCCGTGTCATTTGGTACCATTGTCTACATTTTCCCCCACACCGCACGTTCCTGCCAATCCCCGATAATCTTCCACTCCGTTGTTATTTATGAAACTTGTGTCTGTGCCTCAAAAATATTCAATATCTCTGCCTCCATTGGTCTGAGGGGAAGAGAGTTCGAAAGACCTACAATGCTGAAAGAACAAATCATAATCCTCAAGACCTGAGTTTGAGATTAGCTTTTTCTTTGTCTCCTTATCTGAGAAAGGATATAATTACATTGGAAGCAGTTCGGAGATGTTTCACTTCATGGATTCCAGGGATGAGGGCCTTATATTATGAAGGCTTTAACAGGTTACTCGTGGAATGAGAGGTGAACTTATTGAAACATACAAAACCTAGAGGAGAGTGGATCAGATATATACCCACTGGGTATAGTCCAAATTTCTTGTCATTTTTGTAGAATCTCTACAGTGTGGAAGCAGGACATCCCATCCATCAAGTCCACACTGACCCTCTGAACAGCATCCCCCCGGACCTCCCCCCCCCCTTCCCGATCCATGTAACCGTGCATTTTCCATCACTGACCTACCTAACCTACACATCCCTGGGCACTATGGACAATTTCGCATGGCCAATCCACTCTAAGCTGCATATCTTTGGACTGTGGGAGGAAATTGGAGTATCGTGAGGAAACCCACACAGATACCCATAGAGAATACTCCAATTCCACGCAGAACATAGCCCAAGGTTGGTAGTTAACCCAGCTTCTTGGTGACGAGAGGTAGCAGTGCTAACCACAGATCCACCGTGCGCATCCATTAGTCCTATTAGTTACTTGTGGCTGACTAAAGAAATCTGCCTGACTTGTTCCTTTCACTGAACCTGATCCGGTCTGAGACCTTTATCATTGGCCATATCACGAACTTGGTTACATTTAAAATTTGTTGTGAGCAGTGGAGGAGTGGGACTAGAAAAGGAAACAGTGACACCATCCAACCTCAGTCAGAATAGAAATTAGGAAAATTCAGTCAAGTGGGAATTCTCTTTGTGATATATGACTCTTTATTTTATATTGAGGCTGGTTTCGTCTGGTTGTCCATAGACGATGAATCAGGGATAATAGTACATGGAGATAAAAGTGTAGCTGGGACCACAAATGAGATGAGCCATGACCTTATTTAGTAGTGGAAAAAAAGCAAATTACTGTGGATTCTGGAATCTGAAACCAAAAGTGAAAATGCTGGAAAATGCTGAAAACCTTAAAAAAAGGGAGTCATAAAGAGGTATTTATATGAGGAAAAATGCCTCGATATTTCTCCCCTTTATTTTTAGCTTTGACAAAGGATCAGTTAGACTCGAAACGTCAGCTATTTTCTCTCCTTACGGATGCTGCCAGACCTGCTGAGATTTTCAAGCATTTCCTCTTTTATTTACTGGTGGAGTAGTTTCAAAGGGCCGAATGGCCCATTTGTGTCCCTCAGCCTTGTGTTCTGCTGTTCCAATCAGCCCTTCAGACCTGCTATATAGGGACAGATCGAGGTTACTCGTATGGTTAGGTGTAGTTTTGGAAAGGTATTTTGAAAATGCAGGCTGGGTCGGGAAGCGACCCCATCCCCAATCCCTGTTTCCAGATGTGCGTCATGTTACAGACCCAGATACGGTGGGATACACCCCACATACCCCACCTGGGGTTACCCCAAGCAAATCCTCTGCTCTCCCTGAATGCAACATTGCACAACGCCACTTCCAGGAAATCAACCAGCTACTTTCCAAGAGCATAACATGTGAAATGAATAAATAGAGTAGGCTATTCGGCCCCTCAGATTTGCCCTGTCATTCAATACGAACATGGCTGATCTACTCCAGCGCTCAACTCCACTTTCTTGCATACTCCGTGTATCCCTCTACACCTCTCTGGGTTATGGAGTTCTGGACATTTACTACCTTCTGAGAGAAGACATCACTCTGTGTCTCAGATTGAAATCGATGTTCCATATTCGGTATCTAGATCCTCGAGTTTGAGAGTCCACCCAGGAGTGGAAACAACTTGCCAATACCTACCTTCTCAAGCCCCTTCTGTGTCTTGTATATTTCAGCGGTATCACTCCTCATTCATTTAAACCCCATTGAATAATCGCCTCACCATTTTAGAGATTCTCAACAACACAACCCTTTCAGCCCAGGAAGCTGCCTAATGAACCAGCCTAGTTACTTGCTGCACCAACATGCTGACTTTATGTTTCATACATAGGAACACTCCTTTTCTGGGAGTCCCCTCCATTAAATAACAGCCTGCCTTTTGATTCTCAGAGTCATCCACAACCTCGAATCTGTATTGCACTTAGCTCCCGCCGTCAGGCTATCAATATAGAATGTAAAGGACTGATTCTGGATTAGTGGTGCTGGAAGAGCACAGCAGTTCAGGCAGCATCCAAGGAACAGCGAAATCGACGTTTCGGGCAAAAGCCCTTCATGAAGGGCTTTTGCCCGAAACGTCAATTTCGCTGCTCCTTTGGATGCTGCCTGAACTGCTGTGCTCTTCCAGCAACACTAATACAGAATCTGGTTTCCTGCATCTGTAGTCATTGTTTTTACCTTGTAAATAACTGATGCCATTTGACTGATATTTGTGATACTCCAGCAAATAGACCTTGATCATGAAGATCCATTAATCCTGACTCTCCGATTTTTATGTGTTAACCAATCATCATCCCATGTTACCACATTAGCTGTCATCCTACGAACTTCAGTCTTGTGTAAGAACTTTTATTCTGTACTACGTTGTGGAAAAGCTCTGGAAAGCCTGGTTTCTACCAGATCCACTTTATCAAGTCCGCTTGTTACATTCTCTGGCATCTCCAGAAGGTCTTTGCATGATTTGACAGGGCAAAGTATAATTTGCCTTTCACAAAACTACACTGACCCTGTGTGAAGCTTTTCTAAATGTCAATGCTGGCCAGGTTTTCCAAATTAAGCTCATCCCATCTGCTTTCATTTGGCCCATATGCCTCGAACTGTTTCCCATTCATGTTTGTCCAAATGAGTTTTAAATGTTGCAGCTGTACATGCATCTACCACACTTTCTCTGGCAGCTCATTCCATACCCACACCACCCACTGTGTAAAACTGTTGCTACTTCGTTCCTTTTAAATCTTCCGTCTTTCACCTTAAAACTATGCCTTGGATGTTTGAACATCCCCATCCCGTCGAAAAGACCGTGGCTATTCACCCTATGCATGCCTATCATGATTTTATAAACTACTACAATGTCACCCCTCAACCTTCTACACTCCAGGAATAACTTCAAGAACAAACATTTAAAGGTAAGCACTGGAGTTTTCATGTGTTTGACTTCTTATTGACATGAGTAAACATCCCTTGCTGTCTTAGAATTTTGTAATATGGAGAAAAACAAATAACAATATGAAGTTTGGGCTGAGTATTGTTTTACTGCCATGTTTAATATCGTGTCAAATTAAAGGGAGTGATGATCTCGACAGTGAAAACGGAATTATGGCCGGATCTATATAATGTCACATAGTCAACGTTCTCCCTTCTGCCCTCCCTTGTCTGATTGTGTCTTATTTATCTTGCACTCAGTAGAGAGAATCCCTTTCCCCAGCTAAGTCTTAATTTAAACCCGTTCATTATCATCTTCTTGTTCACCACTGTTAAAAGCCTGCTTATCTTTGCCACATCCTCTTTTCCCTGTCACCCATCCCCCACCTCTGGCAAGTGATTTAACATCCCAGATTCCAATCCTTTTCAGTTGTGAAGAAGTGTCACACTGGGCTTGAAACTCTAACTCTGTTTCTCTGTCTCTGCAGATGCAGACAGACCTGCTGAGTTTCTCCAGAAATGAATAGGCACAGAACAAATTTTCAATTAAACAAATAAGTATGGATACTGCAAATAAAAGTACAAAAATTGCTGGAGAAACTGAGAGCTTGGTAGAGGGTCACTGGACCTGAACGTTTCACTCTACATTCGCTCCAGAAGATGCTGCAACATCGTCTGCAGTTTCTTCAGCAATTTCTGTTTTTGAACAATTTCCAAAGAAGCATGTCAAAGATGCTCAAACATCCCATCCAACCTGGAGAGCCATACACTGTGGGCTGAATGATAATGCATGGTGACAAGTTCCTTTATTCTGAAACTACATAGTACTGGCATCATTGACACTTCGGACATCTTAATCATGGTCAGGGAGAAAAACAGAGGGAAGCATATTCACTTCGAACACAGAAGATGGCATTGCGGATGAAACGTTGTTGAGTGGATGAAACACCTCACCCTCATCATGATACCACAGAATCACAGATGCCAGTTTTCAATCAATTCGATTTGCTGCAGGTGACATGAAGAAACAACTGAACACAATAGAAACGGCAAAGGCAATGGTCCCTGACACCATTCCTGCAATGGGACTGAAGAGTTGTGCTGCACAACAAGCCGTGTCCCTGGGGAAGCTGTTTCATTCCAGCTCTAACTCTGACATCTCCGGCAATCTGGAACATTACTCAACTATGTTCAATCCCGTAAGAGGGGAATAACTACAATCTGACTATTTACCACCCCTTCAGTCCCTTCACGACAGTCAAATTCCTGAGAATTCTTTTTGACAGAGCTTTCAATCAGCACAAAACTAACTAGGCCAGTGTGGTTCAGATAGTCCCCATGTGCAGATGTTGCTGTTGTGGAAATGTAAATAGATTACTAATCAAGACCAGGCTAATGGTCTGGCAGCTGGTGGAAGTTAAAAGTAATTAATGAAATTAATTAAAACCTGGTGTCAGTAATAGTGATCTTGTGTCCAATGTTGATTGTAAAAATTGATCTTCTTTACCAATATACTTTCAGGAAGTGAATCTCCCGTGCTTTCCTGGTGTGGCCTAAAAGTGACTCCAGCCACACAGACACGTGACCACTTTTTCAATGGTCTCTAAATCTGCTAAGCAAGACACACTATTGTATCAAACAGCTCCAAGGTCTGAAAGGATATAACCAGACAGAACACCCCGCCCCAGCCTCAGTATCGGAAAAGGGAATGGGAAAAACAGTCCTTTTGACCCTGCAGAGGCCTCCTTCCTAACATCTGAGAGCTTGTGACAACATTTACAGAGCTTTCCCACAGATCACATAGAAACATTGGGAAAGGAGGAGGTCATTCAACATATTGAGCTTTCCCCATGCTAATGCATGGCCAAAAGTCTCCTCAATGCATTTTTCCCCATACAGTGTTCATTTCACTGAATATGTTTAAACATTGTGAAATATAAATTTGGAACTGCTGTAATCCCTTCGGTCCATCAATTTTGAGGCACCATTCAATATACAGGCAGTTCTCTGATAACACGCATTTATTAAATATGATATGGCTATGGCCCCTTGTTTTAGGCATGCCAGCCCGGGGAACTACCATCCCTGCTTCCAATCTGTCTCGCCCTGTCAGAGTTTTATATATCTCACTGAGATCTCCACTCATTTTCCTAAAGCCCATGTTGCACAGTTGCCCCAAACTCCTTTCCTACAACAAGAGATCAATCTGGTCATGCTTTACTGCGTTCCCTCAATGTCAGTTTTGTCCTTTATTAGGTAAGGAGACCAAAACTGCACACAATACTGCACAATGTTCGAGGTGAGGTCTCACCAAGGCCCTGTACAGCTGCAGTAAATGACCCTTACTCCTGCATCCAAATCTCCCTGAAATGAATGTCAATGCACTATTTATTTTCCTAACTGCTTACTGCTCCTGCAACATTGCTTTCATTGACTGGTCTACAGGGAGATCGAAATTATTTTCAATGTTACAGCTCCCCACTTGCTGGGTCTATATGCACTGGTCAACGTGCCAAAGCCATTCCCAGGATTGACTTCCGTGTTCAGAACTCACTGTCCTACATGGTCTCAGAGGGCTGCACAGAAATAAATAACAATGGAGCTTAACTTCCTTTATAGAGCAACATTTGTTCAACCAATCCCTTTTCAAATGATAGGCTGCCATTCTATTGTTCCCATCAATGTACACAACATCACATCTCTCCCAATGATCTCCATCTGTCAGGTGTTTGTCCAGTCACTCGACTTGACTCAATCACCTTGGAGCTTTTTTACATCCTCCTCACCCACTCACAAGCTGACATCTTTTAGTGCTGTCAGTGGACTTGGGAATATTGCATTTGAGCCCCTCAACCAAAGATATGATGTGTACTGGGAATAGCTGGATTCCAAATTCTCATCCTTGTTATATCATGCAAGCCTTCCGTTCAAAAATCATGGTTTTATTCCTACTCACTGTTTCCTGCCAGCTCTCCCATTCTAAAACCATGACCACATATTAGCCCCAGTCACACAGGATTCGAATTTGCACGAAAGGCTTGGGGCTTTATCAAAAATCTTTCTGAGATTCCACTCGTGTTGCATTGACACCTTCTCCATAATTTTGCTAAAAGCCACTATCTCAAATATGATGCCCATTTCATAAATCTCTGTTCACTTTGTCTATACCCATTACTTTCAATCCAATACTTTCTCTAAAACTGTTAGTTGCTAATTTCATTCTATTCCCTTTTTCTCACCAGACTAAAGTTCCATAGTATTGCTAGGAAGTTTTTTTTTGTTTTGCTTTCTTCTGTGAAGACATAACTGAAGTATTTTTTCCATTGTTCTGCTATTTCCCTGTCCTCAATTATCCAGTAACAGACTGTAAGAAAGCCGCACCTTTTTCTTTTAATTTTGCCAATGATATATTTTCAGAAGATATTAGAAGTTCACTCATATAAGTTTTGATAAGATATTCTTCAGAAACCCATCAATTCCTATCTTAAACTACGCAATGATTGACCTTCCACAACCATACAATCACAGAATCACAGACTCTGTACCATCAGAAATACAGCACGGTCTAGATTAGCCCTACTTTCCGATAAAAGGCGTTTAGCCGTGAATCTTATGGCATTTCAAGTGCACAACCGTGTATTTTCTAATGGTTGTGAGGTTATCATAACAACCCCCCTCTCAAGAAGCGCATTCCAGACCCCAACAACTCTGTGTGAAAAGCAGTCCTCAAATCCGCACGAAACCTCAAACCTTTCACTTTAAATTTGTGGGCCTTTGACGAAAAGGAACAGCTGCTTTTTATCCATCCTGTCCATGCCCCTCGTAATCTTATCAAAATTGCCTTGATGGTAGGTAGCAGAGTGTAATACTCTAAAAATGCTGGTCAGACTGGAGGCCTGTGACTACGGGAGTGCCTTAGAGGTTGGTGCTGGGACCACTACATAATGCATATATCTATGATTGAGATGAGAATGTACAGGCATGATTTGTAAGTTTGAAGTCGGCACGAAAACAGGTGGCATCATGGAGAGTGAGAAAGGTTTTCAGAAATTTCAGAAATTAAAGCAGTACTTGATCATCTGGAGAAGTGGGCTGAGAAATGGCAAATGGATTTTAATATAGATCAGTATAAGTTCCTGCATTTTGGAAAGTCAAATCAATGTTGGAGTTTCATGGTGAATGGTTGGGTCCTAAGGAGTGTAGTGGAACAGAGGGATCTTGGAATTCAGGTGCATGGTTCTCTGAAAGTTGATTCAGAGGTAGACAGGACAATTATGAAAGCTTTTGACACACTGGCCTTCATCAGTGTATATCACTGAGTATCGAAATCAGAGAATTACGTTGCAGTTAATAGGATGCTGGTGAGGCCATACTGGTAGCGTAATGTTCAGTTTTTTTTTCAATTTGCTACAGTAAGTGTGTTATTAAATTGGAAAGATTGCTGAAGAAATTTACAAGGATGTTACCGTCTCAATGGTCTGAGTTATAGGGAGAGTTTGGACAAGCTGGGATATTTTACTTTAGCCTGTATGAGGTTGAGGGGGATCTGACAGAAATGTATAAGATCATGACAGGCATGGACCGAATGAATGTACTCAGTCTTTTTTCCCAGGGTTGGGTAATCACAGACTAGAGGGCATCGGTTTAAGGACAGAGGGGAAAGAGGGGAATGACTATAAGAGAGCCTGAGGAACAATTGGTTTACACACAGGCTGGGACACATATGGAATGAGCTGCCAGCGGAAGTGGTAGAGGCGGGAACATTAACAACATTTAAAAGGCATTTGGACAAAACACGGATAGGGAAGGATTAGAAGGATATGGAGCAATGACAGGGAAATGGGGTTAGCGTGGATGGACTTTTTGGTCAGAATAGACTAGATTGAGCCGAAGAGCCTGTCTCCGTGCTGTAGGACTCTATGTCTCTAACAATCATTGCTTGTTTCCCACTGAATGTTATGTTGTATTTTCGCAATTCACTGAAGCTAACTTGACCCTCTAGCCTCCAGTCATCCATGATGTTTAACAAGAATGTATGCTGCATACAGGCACCGTGTAAAGTGCACCTTATTAATGCCACTATTCCTTAAAAGCTGCTTCAGAGCAAGGTTATAAATTAGCCCGCCTCACCACACGACACCAAATCCAAAATAATCTGCTCTCTAGTTTGCTTGACAACATACTCTTCAACCCACCTCATATACACTTACAGAATTTATTTTTCACAACATGAGCAGTCACTTAGTTAATGCAGTTTAGATGCAACTTGAGCCCATCCAATAAGACTGCAGTATACACAATACTTGCATATCTAATTTCCAGAGCATATGATACTCAGATTTTTCACAACTGTTTTGGTTTAGATATATGACACACCAATATTTGCTTCTCCTTTGCTATTTGTAAACTCCACTTGAACTGATTCTGTGGAATCTGAGGAAGAGGGCCTGTGGTGTTATTAATGATAGAGTTGAACAAGACATCCGGAGAGGCTCACCTCGACCCTGAGATGATCTGAAGAAACGTCCTTCAATTCAGGACAAGCAACAATATGCTCCCCGATCTGTCTGGATAAATGTAACCACATTGTATTTGCTCCCTCACTCTCACTGTCCATCTGTTATAGAACCTACCCCCGAACAAGGTTCACACCCTATCTCCAAATAAGGCTCAGGCACGACCACTCTCACTATTGAATTCAGCAACTTTCTTCCTCTCTTTCTCTGTCGCCTACTCAGTAGCCCCACACTAATAATACTATATTGGTTCAAACTGTCGACTGACTCCTTCCAGACACCTCACAATTCCCCCCACCTACCCGGGCACTAAGAGCAGGGTCATCCACTGCCACTCTCCCTCCCACCTCCCTCCCTTTCTCCCAATGCAGGAGAAGCAGCCTGGAATAGGACAGAAAAGCAATTGCAGTGATATACTGCTGCCCCAGTCCATGTGTTGCTCCCTCAATCCACCTCCCAAGGCTGATACAGAGATATACTACTCCCCCTCCCCATGTTTTGCTCTCTCAATCCACCCCTCGAGGTTGTTACAGTGATATACTGCTGCCCCTACCCCATATGTTGTTCTCTCAATCCAACCCTCGATGCCGTTACAGGGTAGGGAACAACCCCATTCTGTCAAACAGAATCGTTACAGTGAAACAGAAGAAGACCATTCTGCCCTTCGAAGGATCTACACAGGAATATGGAATGAAGTAATTCAGCTCGTTGAGAACATTACACAGCACAGGAGGAGGCCATTCAACCTGCCTGATCTGCTACACAGGAACAGGGAAGCTGTTGCTAACAGGAAATAGAGAATAGAAGTAAATGTTTATTTTCAGGTTGCAAAGCTGTAACTGGTTAGTGAGCTAACCTGCAGCGCCAAGGACATTAGGTGAGTTGTCTATTTTGACCTGAAGAATAAAACTATGGTAAACAATTTAAATGGAGAGAGATTGCAGAACTCTGTGATTCAGGCGGTTTCCATGTTCCTGGGACATGAATCACATGAAGTCAGTCTGCAGATGCTACAAGTGATTTGTAAGTAAGTGCAATGATACAGTTATTAACAAAGGGTATCAGGTTTAATATCAGGAATGTTTTACTGCATCTGTACAGGGCATTGTTGAGACCACATCTGATACACTGCGTGCGTTTTTGATACCAGAAACTAAAAACAGGATATAATTCTTTTCGATGATTTTCAAAGAGGTTTCCCTTTACTTATTCCTGGAATGAGGGCTTTTTATTATGGGGGGATTATCAGTTTCGAATTTACCTGGGAAATATTATTGAACCATCCATGAGTTTCTGAAACGTGCATCAGCTTGACGCATATTTTCACTTGTCAGGGAGACTAAAGCTAGAGAACACATTTTAAGAAAAAGATGTATTGATACGAATATTTACAAATTACACAGGCACAGGAAAGCATGTCAAGAAATTATAATCTGGAAACATTTGTTTGCGACTGAAAGCCACCGTGTACAATAAGAGCAATGACACACCTGCATATAATCCATAATCAGCTTTTCCGGAGAATGTTCCAGGAGATCGCACATGGTCCAGTTTGGTGGTCATTTGACATTATTTTATGTTCCAACACAGAGAGGGAGAAAAATGCTCCCTGCCTGAGAAGCAGCAGCCGATTGATCCCTCTCTCGTACTTTGTTCAGCCCAATAGCAAAGCGTGAGACCATAATCTTTCTGAGTTATCTTTGCCATTTGTGAAGGATTCCTGGTCAGGTTTCATGGGAATCTCTCCACTGCCTGAAACAAAGGGAATTAAGCCAAATCCAACTGTTCCAGAAAGAAATCCCATTACCAGCAGCTTGTGTGAGCAGAATAATTTCAAAGGCAGAATAATGTTTGGGGCACTCTGTCAACTTACCATTTGCTATGAGTTCAAATTTCTGTGTGTCACATTTTTTTCTAAAAAATGAGCTACTCTGAGGTCTATGTCCACCTCAATACACTGGTTCCATTTAAAATTTGTTGTTACCAGTGGAGGAGTGGGACTAGAAAAGGAAACAGTGACCCTACAACATTGGTTGGAACACAAATGAGAAATTCACAAACGGCTGTTCCAGTGGAAATTCCCTCCCCAGAAGTTTGTGGTGGCTGGATGTTTAAATGTATTTAAAGTTGTGCTGCATTCAAACATTGGATAGACACGTGTAGTAAAATGGTGTACAGACAGAAAAGTGCTGCTGAAACCACAATCACATCATTTTGTGAGTGGTGGAGCGGTGGCAAAGTGTCTAATAGCCCACTCCTACTGCTCAGTCCGATGTTCCTATGTTCCATTCAGCTCATCACAGCTCCTGAAAGCAGATGGAGGCCACCTGCCCCAAATCGAGGATCAACAGTAACATAGGCTATCACTCAATCAATAAAGACTGTCACACACGGTTTGGTGTGGGTTGGAAAATGTTATTTGGAAAACCAGGTTGGTTTCGAAAGACACCTCTGGTCTCTTTACAGAGCGTCTCCTCTCTGCAACTTGTGCTTCATTTCTTGGTCATGTTGGAGACCCAGATTCACAGTGAATACAGCCTCCATACCTCACCCAGAGATGACTCACAACATACATTACTCTCTCTGACTGCAACATTCAATAACAGAACGTTCAGGGAAATTACAATCATTAACTTTGTAATTACAAAACATGAGAACATAAGGCGCAAGATTAGGTAACTCGGACGATCAAGCCATTGTATACTAACATGGCTGATCTCTGTTGGCATTAACTCGTCTTTAATGTACAATTCTTCACACCCCTTAGCTCTCTGACAGGTCAAAAAATCATGTATCACCTCTTTGAATACTTTCCGTAATGTAACTCACCTCATTCTGTCGCCAAGATAACTCCTGGCATTGATTACCCTCTATGAGAGGCAAACACCCCCTACACATACACTAGAGGTGAACAAGAGGTGAACACTGGGGCTCAGGAAAAAGTGAATGGCCTTGATAACAAGGCAGTATTTGAATGAGGATGGCATCAGGACCACCTGCTTATTTGAGCTTCATGGGAATCAGGTGTACCCACCCCACTTGTTTGGCGTCTTCCAGAGCACAAAGGAAGATGTTTGTGGTCGGTGACCGACAATCCTCTCTGTCCTGGGGCATCTCTGCAGGAGATCCTCAGGGTAGCTGCCTCAAAGCAAACATCTTTAGCTGCTTCATAACTGTCTTTCCTCATCATAAGATCTGAAATGGGGATGGTCACTGAAGATCACCCAATGTTCAGAACAATGTGTCACACCTCAGCTCCTGAACAAGTCTCTGCCCATGTGCAGGAAGACCCGGACAACATTCAGGCTTGTACCTTTAAAGTGCCGGTAACATTCATGTAACAGTAAGGCCAGACACTCTACATTTCCACAGTTAAATGAAAAGCTCATTCAGCATCTCAAGTTATTAAACAACTTAATTATCTCTTTCAGCGTTATCCTATCCGGCCCTGCAGCGGTTTTTATGTCCACCTCCTTAATGGCTCGATTCACGTCCTCTACCGTCACAGGACCAGTCAGAATCCCACCATCTAATCCCTCACCTTGCCTTTTATATTTAGCAAAACCTCTCAAGTTATTTTTATCCTTAAGGTTGGATGCTCTTGCTTTATAATAATATTCCAACTCCTCCTTACTAAGGGGGCATTCACAACTAGCTGGAACCCCCATTAGGGTTCTTGCTAGGTATTGCCTCTTAATTTTATATAAGACCTGCACTTCTTTAAATTTATTCTTTTAACGGATATATGGAATCCATTCAGCCCAACGAAACTTCTGAAAAAAGAGAGGGACAGCCCATTCAATCCGCCTGCTTGTTCCACAGGAAAAAAGAGGTGTTTGGTTACCACATCAAGCTGTTAAACAGGAACAGGCAGGGTCAAGTCAGATCCATGAACCTGTTCCACGAGACCAGGAGGAGGCCATTCAGCACCTCGAAACACTTATACAGGAACAGGAGGGTGTCATTGATGTTCCAACCTGACAAATCAATGGAGCAGAGAATGCACTCAGTGTCGGTTCCACAGTGTTCCTCGTGGCTCCATTGCCTGTGGGACACATGACACTTTAACATGGTTTGCTGGCGGTGAGGAAGGAAGCCAGATGTTTTGTGTCAAGTCTCAGAGAGGCATCTTCCATCTCTGAGAAGATAGACCCATGTTCTCCATGGACATCAGAAGCTGTTTTAGAATGAAGGTATTGTGGCTGTTATCGGGATTGTGGACAACATGACGTTCAGCGCAGGATCACACACTAAATGCACTGTATTAATGTGGCGAGAGTTTATTCAAAGACTGACCCTCTGTCTCTCTCAATCAACATGTGGAGTGGGGGTGGGATGAGGGGGACGTCCTCAGAGGCTCTTTACCTATTGAGAATCATTTAACCCGAGTAAAAAAAAAAGCCATGGAATTTATCACCGTATCAGTGTCTGTTTAGTATATCATGAGTGATTATCCATCCCCCTTAAGGTACAATGCAATCACCTCTTATTCTCTCACTGAGCTTCACTCTCTGCTCATGGTGCCATCATCCCAGGGAGTAGTCTGGTGAAACTTGAGAGGAAGTCTATCCACAGTACCCCAAATACTGCCTCAATAACACTCTCAGGGATGATCGCAATAAACCTTTTCTCTCACTTAGACATCGTTGTTTCTTTCCTGTGCCACAAACGGCCATTCCTTCTCTATGCACTACAACTGACATGGAATTTATAACTCCCTTACATCTGTTCATCAGCATCAATAAATCCAACACCAGAGATGCGTATGGAGACGTGCATCACTCTCAGGGAGAATTTTATTGAGATTGAATTCACCTAAAATAGGGAATGATCACCGACCTGAATAGAACTGAGCTGTCGGAATACGGGAAACAGACAGAGAAAAGGAGTTAAGGAGTTATCTTTACTTCTGTTCTTCTCTCACAGGATGTATGCAGCCCTGGATAGGGCAGCATGTTATGCCGACCTTGAACTGAATGTTTGGTTCAGCTGTTCCACAGGACAATAAAGAGTAAAAAACATTCCTGTGGGGTTGTAGTGTTACAACATAGGATAAATTCTCCTGCTTAATTGAAAACCAGCAACAGAGAAAAGATTTATCCACTACATATTCTGTGATCATTCTAGAGTCCAAAACTATTAAAAGTAAAAATTAACAACTTTACTTCTTAAAGTATAACAGGGAATAATAGACGAACGGGTATTTACAACTTCTTCCTCTAATCTATCTTTTATCTCCCCTCCCCACTCCCCAACACCCCCCCCCCAACTATTCTCGTCCGATTAGATTCCTAATTAAGATTTGAAAAACAAATCTTCTTATCTCAAAACCAAGCAGCTTTAGGTTCTTCTCCATATTCCTGTCTTCTTTTCTTTTTTAGGATTCTGCTTTACCAGTTGCTAATCAATAAAGGTACTGAGAGGAGAGCTATTTTTCAGGCAGTCTTTGCATGCTGGCAACTTGGCAGTTCTCCTCTCAACTGCTCAAATTCCCACGGTCTTGTACCCCCACACCATTGGATTGTGCCATTGGCTTTTAAGCTTCTCAATATATTAAATTCAAACTTGATTGGAGCTGGGTATTTTGGGATATAATTTAAACTGTATAGCTGAATTTGTTTTTGTTTTGAGACAATGAGCTAATCGATTTGTTCAACCAAACGTTACCCGAAATCTATTTTTCAGAACACTTGGTGCTGTCAGGTAGTTATTGCTGGCTTTTAATTCTTTTAAAGGTGCAGTACACCCACATGTTCTTCACAGAAGTCACACTGAAACCTGACTAGGGAAGAATGACACATTGACTTCCTTGAAGAACTTGGAAGCAGATGGGCTTTTATAGCAAATGAAAATAGTTACTTTTAAATTTCACCAACTTCCCTCATGAGATATCAACAGACTATAATTCTGTGGCTCTAGAGTATGAGTCAATGGCTTGAACACCATAAACTGTCGTCCCGTTTGTGCAGAGAACACGTTAAACATCCTAAAGGGCAATTATTTAGTGACAGACATGTGGTTAGAAGGAAGTTGAAACTGTTGCATCCAAGTTAAACAAAAGCACAAATCATGGTTTAGTCAGAAGTTGCACAGAGACTGAGAACTAGACTGGGATATCATGACGGTTGTATTGGACAGGATTGGTGAGTGGGGAGGAGCTGGATATGCAAATCTGTGAATGACAAAATGGATTATGGAGTTTGAGGACAGTCTGGTTACTTCTCGTATATCAGTGAGTAATTTACAAATAGTAGTTTGATACTTATAATTTCTAAGTAATGGAGTTTTTGTTTGGAACTGAATACATTGTCTTGCACTGTCCAAAATTTATATATCATGAGCAGAAATTCAGTCCAATCCGGTTAAGTAGTCAAATATAATGACTTACCAGGAACACCAACTATAGCAAGGATGGGATAGTAACCACCTTGAATAATCCAAAGGATATCCTGGATCCGTGATTCTAATGATATCCAAGGCTGAGAAAGATAGTAAAGGCCCAAGGATAAACTCTGGACTGTTATTGTAATATTCCAGTCTAATGATCTCAGATTCTGATACATTGTTGAACCATTCCAGATTCTAATACATTCTTGGAACATTCAGGTCTAAAGTTCGCAGATTCTGATACACTGTTGTACCATTCCAGTTTACTGACCTTAGATTCTGATCCATTATTGGAACATTCCAATAAAAGGAGCTCACATTCTGAACCATTACTGTAACGTTCCAGTCTAATGTTCGCAGATTCTGGTATCTCCTGCCCCCCCCCCCCTCCCCCCGAGCTGTTGATCCCTGTTAGTGCTGTCAGCGATGCTCCTACTCATACTATGGGATGACACATAGACCGACCCCATTTATCATTCAACGATGGAAACCCTCCACTGGGGTAATTAGGCCCCACAGAGACTGACATTATTCACAGTCACTGAACAAATATCTCCAGTTAACCCCTTTCAATTCAATATTGATTTAATTAAAATTCAATATAACGTTTAAAATTTACACACTTGGCACGGAATATGTGGGGGTAACTGAGGGAAGGAATATTGGAGATAGTAGATTGAATGCGTTTAATCATTCAATCTGCCTTGGATATGGACGTAATGTTAAATGATTGTCAGAACATAACCAAGTTTCTCCGTTTATAAATGGAAACATACAGTCTGTAAATACTGATCAGTGATTATAATGTCAGTAAAATATGGAGAGAACTTTCTTGTCCATAATCTGGCAGGAAAATGTGCCTACGACAGCATGAGTGATAACAGACAAATGGCACGGATATGTTAACAGAAAATATGACGTGACACACAATTCAGATAGTTATTCGAGGATCAGAGAGGGCAGGCGAGGGTCATGCTGTTCATGTTATCGATGTCAATCAACTATGATTAAGTATCATTCACTGAATTTCAATTGCAGTGTGATAATGATATTGGGGACATGGTTGCTGAGACTGGAGGGACGGAACATGATATTTCCCAGTCATCAGTACTGAAATGTTTCTCTTTATAAATCATTTGAAGATCAAATTCCAGGATACAACTCCAATGAGGAATGAGGAGAGCCAATATTAACCCTACGACCAGAAGATATTGGAGCAGAAATTTGGCCATTAGGCCCTTTGAGCCTGCTCCATCATTCAATGATGACTGTTTAGCTTCTCAACCCATTCTCCCGCTTTCTACCTGTAACCCTTGGTCCCCGTTACAGTCAAGAACCTGTCTGTCTCACTCTTAAATATATTCAATGACTTGGATTCGACAGCCCTCTGTAGCAGTGAATTCCATAGATTCACCACTGTCTGGCTGAAGAGGTTTCTCCTTATCTCTGTCCACTCTGGTGCTAGTCTCTCCTACCATTGCATTTATCTTCCCAAAATCCACTCTGTTCCAGGTCATTTAGTATTTTGTAAGTTTCAATTAGCTCTCCTAACATTGTTCTGAACTCTATCAAATACAGATCCAGAGCCCTCGAATATTTTTTCATATGTATGCCAGCTTTGCATTCCTGGCACCATTCTTATGAATCTCATCTGAAAACGCTCCAGATCCAGTGCATCCTTCCTGAGATATGGGACCCAAAATTGCGCACAATAATCCAAATGTAACATGACCAAAACATTGTAGAGCCTTAGAAGTACATCCCTGTTTTTATATTTAAGCCTTCTTGAAATAAATACCTTCATTGTATTTGCCTGCCTAATTACTGACAACCTGCAAGTTTACCTTTCAAGACTCCTGGACTAGAACTCCCTAGTCTTTTTGCACATCAGACTTCTGAATTTGCTCGCATTTAGAAAATAGTTCATGCCTCTATTCATCCTGTCAAAATGCTTTCCCACACTTTCTCACATTGTACTCCATCTGCCACTTCTTTACTCACTCTCCAAACCTGCTGAAAGTGAGGACCGCAGATGCTAGAGATCAGAGTCAAAAAGTGTGGTCATAGAAAAGTACAGTCTGTCAGGGAGCATCCGAGGAGCAGAACAGTCGACGTTTCCTTCATAAAACCTTCATCAGGAATGTGGGGTGGGCGGAACGGGCCAGAGAGAGAAATGGGAGGAGCTGGTTCTGGGACGAAGGTAGCTTGGAAGGCGACAGCTAGATGAAGGTGGGTGGTGTTAGTGATAGGTCAGAGTGGAAGGTGGAGTGGAGAGATAGGAAGAAAGATAGACGGGTAGGACAGTTCAAGACGGCGGTTTGGAGTTGGAGCGTTTCATCTGGGATAAGGTGGAGGGAGAGGAGATGAGCAAACTGGTGAAATTGTCCTGGATACCGTGTGTTTGGAGGGTCCCAAGGCAGAAGATGATGCGTTCTTCCTACAGCCATCAGGTGGCTAGAATTTGGCAGTGGAGGAGGCCAAAAACCTGCAAAGCCTTGGCGGAGTGGGTGGGGGATTTGAAGTATTCAGCCACAGGGCAGTGGGGTTGTTGGGTTTGGGTGTCCGAGAGTGTTCCCTGAACCGTTCTGCAAGTTGACGTCCTGTCTTGCCAATGTAGTGGAGACCAGGAGCAATGGACTGACTAGAAGAGGTGTTTGGATGCACAGGATGTTATTTGCCTGATGTGGAAGGATCCTTTGGGGCCTTGGGTGGAGGTGAGGAGGGAGGTGCTGGCACAGTTTTCACACTTGCTGTTGTGGCAAGGGAAGATGCCGGGAGTGGAAGGTGGCTTGTTGGGGTTGGGTGGACCTAACGAGGGAGCTGTGAGGGAATGGTCTCAGCAGTATGATAATAGGGGCAGGGAGGGAAGTATATCTCTGGTGGTGGGGTCTGTCTGTTGGTCGCAGAAATGGCAGAGGATGATGTGTTGTATCCTGAGGTTGGTGGGATGGAAGGCGAGCACCAGAGAGGTTCTAACCTGTTGTAATTGGAAGTGTGAAGTTCATGGGAGAAGATGTGGGAAGTTGAGGAGATGCGCTAGTGCACCCTCCTCAGCCGAACCATTTCTTCAGTGCTACCTGCCCCTCTATTTATCTTCGTACTGTTTGAAAGCTTAGCCAGAATGCCCTCAGTTCCTTCATATCGATAATGAATGCTCAAAGTGAAAAGTTGTGGTCCCAACACTGAGTCTTGTGGAACACCACTTGTCACTGGCTGCCATCCTGAGAAGGACACTTTAATCACCACTGTCTGCTTTCTGTCAGACAGCCAAACGTCCATCCATATTTGTACCTTGCCTCTAACACCGAACCTTATCTTTCTCAACAGCCTCAAGCTTGGCACCTTTCAAAGGATTCTTGAGGTGCAGATGGATAACATCTATCGGATATCCTTGATCAAATCTGCTCATTACTCCCTCAAAGTATTCTACCTGGTTTGTCAGGCATGACCTCCCCTTGATGAAACCATGCTGACTCTGTCCTATTTTACCAAAGACCTCCAAGTATTCAGAAGTCCCATTCTTCACGATGGATTCCATGATGTTACCCACAACCTATGTTAGACTAATCAGTCTACAATTTTCCATCTTCTGCCTAACTCCCTTATTTAACGCGGTGTCATGTTAGCAATTATACAGCCACTTGGCCCTTTCCTGATTTTAGTCATTCCTGAAAGATTACCACTTACGCTTGCACTAACTCTTCATCTATCTCCCTTACAAGGCTGGGGTGTACTCCATCTGGTCCAGGATAGTTATCCATAATCAGGCCATTCCATTTTCTAACATGTTCTTCTTGGTGATGGCCACTGTATTCAGGACTTCCCTCTCGCTCTCGTCAATTCTTGGGAAATCACTCGTGTCTTCCACTGTGAAGACTGATGCAAAATTCCTCAGCTATTTCTTTGCTTCCCACTACTGTCTTTCCAGTATCATTTCCCAGTGGTCCATATTCACATTTACCTCTCTTTTGCACTTTATATATCTAAAAAATCTCTGACAGTTTCCTTTATATTACTGGTTAGCCTACCTCCATATTTAATCTTTTCCCTCCTTATTTAAATTTTCTTGCCTTCTGTTGGCCCCAGTTCTCCAGTTCCCCACTGCCCTTCACTCTGCTTGCTCTTCTGCTTATATGCAATCCCTGACTTCCCTTGTCAGCCCTGGTTGCCTCATCCTCCCTGTACCATGCCTCTATTACTCAGCACGCATCTCTGCAGTCTCCTGCATTAATCTTGGAATCCCCAGCCATGGTTGTTCCCCTGTCTTTCCTGCTAGACGCCTGTCCCAGTCAATTCTATCTAGTTCTCCCTTATGCCTCTCCAGTTGCCTTGATTCAGCTGAAATACGGTTAACTCTGACTTTATCTTCTCTCTCAAATTGCAGAATAAATTCAACCATGTTCTGATCACTGCTTCTGAAGTTTTCCTTCACCTTCAGCTCCCTTGTCTAGCCTATATC
Organism: Chiloscyllium punctatum; assembly: GCF_047496795.1. Lineage (NCBI taxonomy): Eukaryota > Metazoa > Chordata > Chondrichthyes > Orectolobiformes > Hemiscylliidae > Chiloscyllium > Chiloscyllium punctatum. Next base: position 23,667,917 of record NC_092751.1, read on the forward strand.
ATTAAATCCAGTGTCATTTGTTACCGAGTGGGCTCCACCACATGATGCTCCAAAAAGCCATCCCGTAGACATTCCTCAAATTCCTTTTCTTGCGATTCACTACTAACCTGGTTTCCCATTGCACTTGCATATTGAAATCCCCCATGAGCACTCTAACTTTGCCTATCCCTGGTGCATCTTGTCCCCCTACTCCTGACTACGCTTTGGAGGCCTGTGCAAGTCTTCAACTGTGGTTGTCTTATCTTTGTGGTTCCTCAATTCTACCCACACAGATTCGACACCATCTGACCTTACTTCCTTTCTTATTGTTGATTTCATTTCGTTTCTTATTAATAATGTAAACCCACTCCCTCTGCCACTTATCTTTTCGATAGGATATATGTCCTTGAATATCCTGATCCCCTTGCAGCCACTTCTCTGTGATGCCCATCACGTCATATATACCAATTTCAGTCTGTGCCACATGCTCATTTACCCTATTCCTTATATTGCATGCATTCAGATGTAACCCCTTCAATCTTGTATTAACTGTCCCTCTTCTCATTGCCATTTGTTTGTCCAGTGTGCTTGAAGTTTGATTGCTTATACTTTCCATACATTCTGTCCTATTTGCGACTGTGCTGGAGATCTTAATAACTTCTCCTGAGCTCTGTACTCTTACCTCCTCTTTACTAATTAAACCTGATAACGGAACCCCCACCCCGCGCACACACACAGTCCTAATCATTTTAAAGCTCTGTCTACATCCCTAGTTAGGATTCATTCGAACTTTGGTGCCAGCACGGTTCAGACGAAGACTGTCCCATCGGAACAGGTCCTTTCATCTTCAGTCATAAAATGTGTTTTTTCAACACAAAATACAGCGACAAAAATCAGGCTTTTCTGTACATACCAAAACATGAAAACTACAAAGAGACAAGTTTGTTAAAATACACTTGCGATGTGGAGCTATATGAATTGAAATGTGAATTACAAAACCACGCACGAGCTGTTCAAGCTTTACCAATCATTATTTGACCCACAGCTGAGACCATGATTTACCCCCTGTTAGTGATCCCCTCACTGAGATTCTCTCGCCCTGTCTCTCACACAGTGTCAAGAGGGACTACAAGTTCCTGTTGGCCCAGAATATTTAAATTAATTCACCTTCTCCCTGGAACCAATCTATTCTTCTTTTGGATCCTGTTTAGCCGTCAGCAACCCGGCTTTGTGATATTATTGGCGATAAATGATCTAGGATGACACCATAGTACTCACAGGGTACAGCACCAGACAAGGGGCTTGCAGTCTGTGGAGTTTCTAAGTAAAATTTCTGTGTTTTCTCCTCATGCTGTCTTCTCAACTAACTTCACACTCGTCAAACACCCCTTCCTCTCACTCACACTGTCGCTCCCTTTTCTCTCCATTCCTTTAATCTTCACTTCCGTTTTCTCTGTTAACTTCTCTTTCTCTCTCTCTCTCTCTCACACACACACACACAGACTTCTCTCTTTTTTCAAATTATGATGTTGGAGAGCTCGTCATTGTACAATGTGCTAAATGGCCTCTTTCAGTGCTCTCTTATTTCTGAAGCTCTCTGACCCACAGTCAAGACTTTAGGTGCCTTGAGAGACAAGCTTGTCCTGCGAAGGACACAGTGCACAATCATCCTTTATCTCTTCCTGTTATCTGATGTGCAGCGGCCTTGAAATATCTGTTCAAACAAAATAGATTGAAATTCGAACAGACGGGAGGACATTTACCAGATGATTATGCTGTCAGGATTTAAAAAGCAGTTCCCACATACACAATGTGGATTTGCCTGATAGCAGCTCCTCCCAATTAACACGGCCGAGCTCTGCCTGATACTGACGTAAATTGCCTTCCGTTAATTCAGTAGCTTCACAAAGGTCCTGACTTATCGGTGTTCATAGCTATCTTAAATCTGAAGGAGCTGTGACCACTGTTTCTAAAATTATGTCCCACTGAAAGGTCAGTGACCTGGCCAGGATCATTAGCCAATACGAGTTCCAGTATGGCTCTTCCTCTCGTTGGACTGTCCACATACTGCTGCAGTTAACAAATTCTGCCCCGTCTCAGCCTCTTGCTCCAAGGGACTCCCAGTCATTATTGGGGATATTAAAGTCACTCACTATGACCACTCTGTTTTTAATACACCTTTCCTTAATCGACGTACATAATGGTTCCTCAATCCGTCCGTAGCTGTTGGAGGGAATATAATAACGCAGTGCTTGCAGCCATTTTTGAACGTTACCCATTTTGCTGCAGTGGATGATCCTTCCTGTATGTCCTCTTCAAGTGCATATGTAGCATTCTCCCTGATTAGTAAAACAAATCGACCACCTCTTTTACCTTCCTCTCTATCTCGCCTAAAACAATGAAACTCTGGAAAGTTGAACTGCCAATCCTTTCTCTCTCTCAACCAAGTCTCTGTAAAGCCGCAACATCATAGTCCCATGTATGGATTCAGGCTACCAGTTCATCGGCCTTACCCATAATAATTCTTGCATTGAAATAAATACACTTCAGCCAAACTCCATCAGATCCTGACCTGATATTTGGTTTGAGTTTCCTTGATGTAAATTCTCCACGTCTATTCTCTGGTAACAAGAGATTACAAAAGACAGAAAATATTGTAAACAGACAATTTCAGTTTCCTCCCTTGTCCCTTCAATCTGTACATTGCATCACACACTGTCCAATTCCACTAAACTGCTGGATAATTATTATGCTTCAAACAACAGTCTCCAGCCTCTCAATGCACATTCTTCAACTCTCTCTGGAGTCATTGGATTGACTGTTTTCTGATCCCTCTCTCAACCAAATCTCTGTAATATTTGTATCATAGTTATATATACTCATCTGTCTTGCCTGTCACACTGCTCACATTAAAATCAGCATACTTCAGACTGCCAGTCCCATTGTGTTCACTCCACACTGCCGGTCTGTTGTTGGTCTTAGTTGTACTGGGATTAGTCTCCAACTGCTCTTCAGTCACTGTGCTTGTGGACGTACTGCTCTGGCTCCACCCTCCCTCACCCCCTCCCCCACCACCACACTAGTTTAAACCCTCCTTAGTGACAATAACAAACCTGCCTGCCAGGAGATTGCTGCCGGTTCACGTCCATCCAGTCCTTCTTGTGTATTTCATACTGACCCAGGATTCCTAATGACCCACATATCGGAGATTTCTGCCAGTTCAGATGCATCCCGTCCTTTTAGTCTATATCCTACCGACCCGGGAATCCCAATGATCCACATATTGGAAGTGCTGTCTATCCTACCAGCTCTTTGGCCATGTTTTTAACTTTACTGCTTTCCTATTCCTAATCTCACTGGCACGGGGCATAATCTAGTCTCTCCAACATTCAAATATCCTTTCAGCACAACTCCAGCAAGACCTTTACTTTAAAATAGATGGACTTGACAATAAAAACTTAAGTGTGATCTCATTAACCAGGAAAGTGGAGCCCAACGAATCAGTCGCAATGACCATAGAATCTGATGTCTATCACCTTCACAAAACCTGCGTGACAAGGTACACATATGGAGCATCTATTTGTAGATGGACGAGGATAAACTGAAGTTATTACAAAAGACAATAAAGTGTCAGAACAGATGGGTGCCATTCTGCCTGTTTACTCTGCTTTGCTGTTCAATTGGATTTTAGTTATTCTGTTCCTTTTAATGGCTGGGTCTTTACTGCGCAGCCCTAGCGAGTCAGAAAGTGCCCAGTGTCTTTGTGCATTCCCTGTGTAGGGAGCATCCAGTGCCAGGCGATGGGGTGTGGGGAATCCCGGGGTGGCTCGATGAAAGGCTGCATGCAGTGACGGATGGACTCAGGGATTGAGAGAGACAGAGTAGGTAATCAGGAACATGCACTCACATAAGATTCCCAAGCAGTCGGGAAGCCTGAGGACCAGAGCCACTTTTACCATAAACCCGTCATATGTGCAGCAATTCTCCATCAAACACAAGCAAATACACTGTAGATGGCAGATTTTCCAGCGGCACATTTTTAAGCTCTGATCCCCAGCATCTGCAGTCCTCACTTTCTTCATCAGTAATGAATAGGGATTTAGAGTGCATTGCCAGCAATGAGATTGCAGGTGCATGGTAAAATAGGGCTGAGTCAGCATGGCTTCATCAAGGAGTGGTCCCGCTGACAAGTCTGTCAGAATTCTTTCAGAGGATAATGAGCAGGTTTGACAAAGGGAGGTGATCTGATTTGCTAATAGGGAGTGTGTTAAATTTGAATTTGTTAAGTTGAATCATGTTAATTTATTAGTTGCAACTTGCATAAGCAGATGTACAAAAACAAATAAAAATTGTAAAGGAACAATTCAAGAGTAATTAAATAAACTAAGGATGGAGGGTCGGGTGCTGTGTTGTTTCTACATGATGTGGGAGTGGTGGACCCCACTGTGGTTCCCAGTGACCATGTCTGGAGTAAATGTCGCATGCAAGAACAACTCTCGCTCTGAGTCAATGAGCTGGAGTTTGTGCTTCAAACAATGTGAGGCATCAGGGAGGGGGAGAGTTCACTGGATGCTGTGATTCAGGAGACAGTTACACTCCTTAGATGAACTGATTCAAATTCAGCCAGTGGTTAGAAAGCGGAGGGATTGGCTTTGAGTGCGGCAGATAGAGGGATCCAGGAGGTAGAGTTGCAGGAGCCTTAGCCCTTGCCCATGTCTAACAGGTTCAAGAGTTTTGTTCCCTGTGTGGATGGGAATGGGGACTGCAGGGAGGATGAGCTGAATGGCCACAGCACCGAGTTGAGGGAAGCTTTCAAGTGGGGCAAGAGAAGAGAAATGTTACTGTAATTGCGGATAGTATAGTTAGCGGCATAGACACTGCTCTCTGTGATCGGGATTGAGAGTCCTAAAAGTTGCGTTACCTACTGGTGTTTGGGTAAGGGATATCTCATCTGGGCTGCAGAGGAACTTGGAGTGGGAGGGTAAAGATCCATCGGTCATGGTCTGTGTAGGTACCAAGGACAGAGATAAAACGAGGGCAGAGGTTCTGCTAAGGGATACAAAGAGCTCAGAGCTAAATTAGAAAACATAATCAAAAAGGAAATAATCTGGATTACGGCCTGAGCCATGAGTTAATTAGCACAGGGTCAGCAGGAAAATGCGTGGCTCAAAGTTTGGTGTGGGAGAAGTGGGTTTGTATCATGGGACATTGGCACCAGTACTGGCAAAGGAGGGCACTATTCTGATCGGATGGTCTTCATCTGAAACGTGTTGGGGCCAGAGTCCTGGCAAGTCGCATAACTAGGCCTGCAGACTGGACTTTAAGCTAAGTGAGGGTGGGGTGGTGTCAGCTATAGGGAAAATTAGAAAAGCCGAATTTAAGGAGGGTGTAAGACTGCAGAACTCAAGAAGAAGGTGTTTGGTATGCTTTCCTTTATTGGTCAGAGTATTGAGTACAGGAGTTGAGAGGTCATGTTGTAGCTGTACAGGACATTGGTTAGGCCACTGTTGGAATATTGCATGCAATTCTGGTCTCCTTCCTATCGGAAAGATGTTGTGAAACTTGAAAGGTTTCAGAAAAGATTGACAAGGATATTAACAGGGTTGGAGGATTTGAGGTATAGAGAGACGCTGAACAGGCTGGGGCTGTTTTCCCTGCAGCGTCGGAGGCTGAGGGGTGACCTAATAGATGTTTACAAAATTAGGAGGGGTGTGGATTGGATAAATGGACAAAGTCTTTTCCCTGGTGTTGGGGAGTCCAGAAGTAGAAGGCATGTTTTAGGGTGAGAGGGGAAAGATATAAAAGAGACCCAAGGGCAAAGTTTTCACGCAGAGGGTGGTACGAGTATGGAATGAGCTGCCAGGGGATGTGGTGGAGTCTGGTGCAATTGCAACATTTAATAGGCATTTGGATGGGTATATAAATAGGAAGGGTTTGGAGGGGTATGGGCCAGGTGCTGGCAGGTAGGACTAGATTGGTTTGGGATAACTGGTCGGCATGGACAAGTTGGACCCAAGGGTCTGTTTCCATGCTGTACATCTCTATGACTCTAAGTTAGTCAAATCTCCAGCACAGACGCAGAGAGTATTGAAAGTGTTAGCAATCGAACTTCAAACACACAGAACAAACAAATGACAATGAGAAGAGGGACGGGTAACAGGGCTGAACTGTTACATCAGAATGCACAGAAGCGCTTCACAGGAGGCTCCCAAGCACTGAGGATGTCACCTAGACAGGGGACGAAACGTTTGCAAGATAAATTCCCAGCTCGGCGAACAGAACCACAACAACGAGCACCCGAGCGACAAATCTTCTCCCAAACTTTGAACATCAGAATGTATGCAGTTTAACGAATAAGGTAAATAAGCTTGTGACTCATACACAAATTGGCAGGTCGCCATCACGGAGACGTCGCAGCATGAGGACCAGGATTGGGAGCTGAATATTCAAGGATATGCATCCTATCAAAAAGATAGGCAGTTGGACAGAGGAGTGGGGTTGTCTTATTAGTAAGAAATGAAATGAAATCAACAATAAGAAATGAAGTAAGGTCAAATGGTGTAGAATCTGTGTCGGTAGAATTGAGGAACCAAAAAGGTTAAAAAAAGTAAAAGGAGTTCTGTTCATGCCTCCAAACAGTCGTCAGGAGCTGGGGTGCAAGATATACCAGGAGCTAGAAAGATGTGTAGGAAAGACAAAGTTACAGTGATCATGTGGGATTACATTACGGAGGTGGGCTGGGAATTCAGGTTGGTAGTGGTTTTCTGGAAAAGGCATTTATGGAATGTCTATGAGATTTTTTTGGAGCAGCATGTGCAGGCAGACTAGATAAGTGTGCTTAAGGTGAAGGAAATCATAGGAAGCAGTGATCATAATATGATTGAATTTACTCTGCAATTTCAGATGGCAAAGTTAGAATCAGAGGTAACGGTATTAAAGCTGAATAAAGGCAATTACAGAGGCATGAGAGAGGAGCTGGGTAGAATTGGCTAGTAAAAGGGCCCAGCAGGAAAAACAGTGGAGCATCAATAGCAGTAGATATTTGGAGTAATTCAGGATGCAACAGAGATTTACCCCAAGTAAAAAGAGGCATGGTACATGGAGAATGAAGTAACCATGACTGACGAGGGAAGTCAGGTATAGCATTAAAGCAAAAGAGAAAGGATATCATGAGGCGAAGTGCAGTGGGAAACCAGACAATTGGGAAGCTTACAAAGACAAAACAGAGGGCAAACAAAATAAAATAAGGAAGGAGATTATTAAATATGGGGGTAAGCTATCCAGTAATATAAAGGTAGCCTGTAAGAGTTTCTTTCAATATATAAAGTACAAAAGAGAGGCAAAAGTTTTCATTGGATTGCTGGAAAATGACACTGGAGAGATAGTAGTGGGGATCAAGAAAGTAGTGGGGTACGAAGAATTGAATAATTACTTTGCATCAGTTTCATGGTGGAAGACACAAATAATATCTCACACATGAGAGTGAGGGGCTAGAGCTTAGTATGGTGGCCATCACCATGGAGAACATGCTAGGAAAAAGCTGAATGGCTTAAATTTGGTTAAATAACCTGAACCAGAGGGATTAAATCCCTGTGTTATAAGGAAGATAACTGAAGAGTTAGTTGAGGCGATGGTGGTGATTTTTCAAGAATCGCTCGAGAAAGGAATGATCCCAGAGCATTGGAAACCAACGAACGTGACATCTGTTTTTACCCAGGGACTAAGGAAGAAAAGACAAAAAAAACTTAACCTTTGTCGTGGGTAAGAACCTGGAATCCCTTGTGAAGGATAAGATTGCTGAATACTTCAAAGTGGTTGATAAAATAGAGCAAGGTCAGCACGGTTCCATCAAGGGAATGCCTGACAAATTTGTTGGAAATATTTGAAGAAGAAATGATGTTATCCACCTGGACGTCAAGAAGGCCTTTGACAAGGTGTCACACAGGAGATTATTGATTATGATAAGGGTCTGTGATGTTAGAGGTAAGGTAGACGCGTGAATAGAAGCTTGTCTGTCTGACAGAAAGCAGAGAGTGGAGATAAAATAGTCCTTCTCAGGATGGCAGCAGGTGACAAGTGGTGGTCAGCAAGGCACAGTGTTGGTACCACAACTTTTTACTTTATATATTAACAATCTAGATGATGGAACTGAGGGCACTCTGGCTAAGTTTGCAGACGAAACAAAGATATGTAGAGGGTCAGGTCGTAGAGAGTAGGCGGAGAGGCTGAAAAAGGAATTGATCAGGTAAAGGGGTTGGCAGATGTATTCCCACGTCGGAAAGTGAGAGGTCATGCACTTTGGCAAGAAGAATACAGGCATGGTCTATTTCCTAAATGGGGTGAAAATTCAGAAATCTGAAGTGCAAAGGGATTTTGGAGTTCTAGTGCAGGGTTCCCTTAAGGTAAGCTTGCAGGTTGAGGTAGTAGTTAGGAGGGCAATTGCAGTTATTATTAATGGCGTTTATTACGAGAGAAATTGAATATAAGAACAGGCTTTATACAGCTTTGGTCAGTCTACATTTGGAGTGTTGCACGCACTGTTGAGCCCCATATCTCAGGAAGGATATACTGTCCCTGGAGTGTGTTCAGAAGATTTTCATGGGAATACTCATAGGAGTGAAAAGTTTATTGTTTGAGGAATGTTTGAGTCTTTGGGTCTATACTTGATAAAGATTGGAAGGAAGAGAGGAAATGTAATTGAAACCCACAGAATACTGAATGACCTGAACAGAGTGAATGTGCATAAGATGTTTCCATTGGTAGGAGACTAAGAACCAAGGGCACAGCCTTCGCTTAAAGCGAACACCTTCTGGAACGTTGACAAGATTTCGTTAACCAGGGAATAGTGATTCTACGCAATTTATTGCCAGAGAAGTCTATGGGGCCAGGTCATTGAGTATATTTGAGACGGAGTTAGTTTTTTTCATTATCCAGAGGATCAAGGGTTACGGGGAGAACGTCAGAGAATGGGTTTGAGAAACGTATCAGCGATGATTGAATGGCGGAGTAGACTCGATGGGCAAACTGGTCTAATTTCTGCTCCTATCTCTTTTTGTCTTATGGGCGAAACCTTGAGGAGGCACCTAGCATCTCTGAGAATATGGATTCATGCTCTTCATGAATGTCAGTAGCTGGTGGGAATAGTTAACTGTTTTAGAATGAAGGTATTGTGGCTGCTGTCGGCGGTTTCAGGATCACACACCAACTGCACTGTATTAATGTGGAGAGAGTTTATTCGAAATCGCTGTCTCTCTCAATCACCGTGAAGAGTGGTGGTTGGGGTGGGTAGGTGTAACGTCCTCAGAGGCACTTAAACTATCCAGATTCATGCATCCTGAGTGTACAACAATCACGGAACTTATCACCTTCTCATTGTCAGTTTAGAACATAAGGAGTGATTGTCCATCCCCCTCAAGGTTCAATGCAATCAACTTTTGTTATCGCACAGTGCGACAGATCAACCTTTACTCATTCATCATTTTGCCGTCATCCCAGGGATTAATCCGGTGGAACTCCTGTTTATTCTTTCTGTGATAAGGAGATCACTCCTTATAAAGGAGATAAAATCTGTCCACAATACACCAAACACTGCCTCAACAACGCTCTCAGAGTTGATCACAATAACTCCTTTCCCTCACTTAGCTGGCTCTATTTCTTTCATGTGACACAGGAAACCATTCACTTACACTGCACTGCCACTGATGGGGATTTTAAAACATCCTTACATCTGTAGGTCAGCATCAATAAAGCCAGCAACAGAGGTGCCTATAGAGATGGACATCACTCTTAGGGAGAGACCCAATCACAAAATATATATCTAAAATAGTGAATGGCCACCTACCTGAATGGAATTCACCTGCAGGAATATGGGAAACAGGCAGAGGAAGGGAGTTATCTTTCCTTTTGATCTACCCTCACGGGATGTGTGCAGCCCTGTTCAGTCCAGCATGCTATGCCGACCTTGAACTGAGTGGCTGGTTCAGCTATTCCACAGGACAGTAAAGAGTAAAACACAGTGCTGTGGGTTTGCAGTCACACAGATACCTGACCAGGGAAGGATGACCCATTGCCTTCTGTAATGGGCATGAGGCAAGCCGATATCAACAGATTATTATTTTGTGCCTCTAGATTATGAGCCAATGGCGTAACCACCATACACTGTCTTCCCATCTTTCTAATTCTGTACAGAGAACAACGTAAACATCTCAAGTGCTATTATTTTGCAATGGACACGTGGTAAGAAGGGACTTGAAACAGCTACATGCGGAGATTAACAAAGGCACAAACAATGGTTTATTCAGGAGTTGAACTGAGGCTGAGGAGGAGACTGGGGTGTCATGATGGTGGTACTGGACAGGATTGGTGAGTGGATGGATATGGAAGTGTAAACTTGTGCAGGAGATAATAAATCATGGAGAACAGTCTGTTTCATCCTCGCATATTGGTGCGTAATTTTTAAATAATCATTTGCTAGTTATAATTTGTAAGGAATGGACCCTTTGATTGGAACTGAAAACATTGACTTGCACCTCTCCAAACTTTCCATATCATGTCCATCAATTCAGTTCAGACCGTTTCACTAGACAAATTGAGTGACATACCAGGCACACCAACTATAGCAAGGATAGGATAGTAACCAGCTTGAATAACCATCAATACATCTTCAATCCGCGATGCTAATGATATCCAAGGCTGGGAAAGCCAGAAAAGACCTGAGAATAAACTGCTGTCCATTGCTGGATATTTCCATTCAAATGTTCTCAGATCCTGATCCATTGTTGGGACGTTCCAGTCTAATGTTCCCAGATTCTGATCTCTCCTCCTTCTCTCTCTGAAGCTGCTAATCCATGTTACTGGTGTGGGTGATGCTCCCGCTCATACAATGGGATAACAAATTGAACGCATTCCCTTATTGACAGAAGACAGAGATGTTTTAGGAACCCATAGGATCCATGGAGACTCATATAATCACAATCACTGAACAAATAGTTCCAGCTGACCGCTTTCAATTTGATACTGTTTTACTAAAATTCAAAATAACTGAACATTTATGTATTCTGGATGTGATATGTGAGTGTGACTGAAGGAAGGAATGTTGGAGATGGCAGATTGATTGTGTGTGATCATTCAGTCTACCTTGGATATAGAGGTAATGCCAGAGGTTTAACTGAACATAAGCATGCTTCTCTGCTCATAAATGGAGAAATAAATCCTATAATTACTGACCAGTCATTGCAAAATCAGTAAAACATTGAGAGAACATTTTCCGTCCATGATCTAATGGCAACATGTGCCTAAGACAATGTGAGTTTATAACAATCAAATGGCATGCATATGTTCATGACAAGTACAATTCGGATGGTTAATCCAGAATCAGAGAGGGCAAGCATGGATGTTGGTGTTATGAATGTTAAGGAACTGTCATGAAGTATCATTTACTGACTTCAAATACATTGTGATTATGACACTGGGGAAAAGATAGAAGATGGAGAGGTCTGGGGGACATGGCTGTTCATACTGGGAGGAGGGACATTGATGTTCCCCAGTTATCAGTATTGGAAGAACAGATTCAAGGGTACATCTACAATGAGAAATTAGCAGAAACAATATCAATGAAATGTATTTATGCCATGCAAAATACGGGGACAAAATGATTTTCTAAACAGGCCAAATTATGCAAAGTACACAGATTTTTAAAATTCACTCCTGATATTGAGTTATATTAATTGAAATGTTGATTAGAAAACTAGGAAAGTGGTGTCCAAACTTTATCAATCATTATTTGATCCACAGCGGAGATGCTGATTTCCCCTCTGTCAGTGATCCCCCTCACTGATATTCTTTGGTCCAGTCTCTCACCCAGTATCTGGAGGTGGGGTGGGAGAGTTGGGTGGGGTTATCATTTCCTGTGGTTCATGGCGCAGTTTATTTTAAAAATCCACCTTCACCGTGGAACTAATCTACTGGTCTACTTGTTCTGTTTATCTGTCAGTCAACTCAACTCTGTGATATAATTGGAAAGAAATGAGCTGGGATAACAGCCTGTATCAACAGAGTGGTCACAGGGTATGGCACACAGACAAAGGGCTTGCAGTTCAGAGGAATTTCTACATAAAACTTCCAACTTCTGTCTGTCCGTGTTTATCTACCCTCATGCTGTCTTCTGATCTATCTGACTTCACCCTTATCTATCACCTCTTCCTCTCCCACTCAGTCAGTCGGTCCCCTTTCTATCCTCTCTCAGCTTATCTCCCTTCACTTTCTTTTTCTCTGTTTATTTCTCTCTCACACCATCTATCTCCACACACTCTCTCTATCTCCAATTGTGCAGTTGAAGAGCTTGTGACACCACAATGGGTTGACAGACCTCCATCGGTCTTATAATAATTCAGTGGTTCTCTCAACCGCAATAAATACTTTAGGTGCCTGGACAGATAAGCTGGTCTGGTGACAGGCACAGTGCACAATCACCCATTATCTTTTCATGTTATTCTCTGATGTATAGCTGCCTTGAAATGTCTGTGCAAACAAAATAGACTGAATGAAGTTCGAGCAGTCCACAAGACGTTCATGACGGTGTATTTCAATTAAGAATTAGTGAAGGATGAGATTCCAGAATAACATAAGCAATTAAAGAAAAACAGAGCAACACAAGAAATAGTAGCTGAGTACGACAGGTGGTTCCAAGTAGGCTGCATGGTGTTTTCGCTAGATTATCAGTCCAGAAAATCAGATCTTCTTATGTGGACACAGGTTCGAATCCCACCACTGCAGATGGTGGAAATTTATTTCAATATTTTTTTTAAAAGCTGGAATTAAGAATCTACTGATGAGAATAAATCATTACCGATTGTCAGAAAAGAAAACCCATTTGTTTCACTAATATCCTCCAATGAAGTAATCTTCCCCCCTCACCCCAGACCCAAAGCAATGTGATGACTCTCAATCGCCCTCTGAAATGGTCGAGGGTGTATTTCAGTTATACCAATCGCTACAAAATCTCAAAGAAATGAAACCGGGTGGACCAATAGTCAAATGGAAACATCACTGTCGAACCTGCAAAGTCCTCCTTACTAACATCTGAGGGCTAGTGCTAATGTTGGGACAACTGCCTTACAGACTAGTCAAGCAACAGCCTGACATAATCATGCTCACGAAATTATATCTGACAGAAATACCCCAGACACCACCATCACCATCACTGGAGATGTCCTGGCCCAAGGTCAGGAACATTCCAGCGGAGGGGGCAGCTCAGGACGATACATTCTGGAGGTTTTTGCTCTTTCAGTCCCCAAAACTAACTCTGGACCCAATGAAGTCCCATGGCTTTAGATTAAACATGGGCAAAGTAGCCTTACTCATTACCATGTAACGGCATTCCTCAGCTGAATCAGTACTCCTCCATGTTGAACAACACTTGAAAAAAGCACTGTTGTGAAAAGGGCACAAAGTGTATTCTGGCTGAGGAATTTCAAAGTCAACCACCAAGAGTGGTTTGGCAGCAGTAGTACTGATCACGCTGGTCGGGTCGTAAAGGATATCGCTACTAGATTGGGTCTGCAGAAGGTAAAGGGAATGAATGAGAGGGGAAAAAAACATACCTGACCTCATCCTTACCAATCGACCAACTGCAGATGCATCTGTCCACGACAGCACCGGTAAAGCTGACCACCGCACTGTCATTATTAAGACAAAGTCTCACAGTTACATTGATAATAAACTCTATTGTGTTGTGTGGCGCTATCACCATGCTAAATGTCACAGACTTCCAACAGATCTAGCAACTCAAGATTGAATGCTGTGGTCCATCAATAGCAGAAGAACTTTACTCCAGCACAATCTGTAATCTCATGGCGCAGCATATAAACCACTCAACCCATACCATCAAGCCGGAGTATTAACCGAGTGCAATAGAGAGTGAAACAATGGGAAAAAAATGTTCAAATATGTTCTGTACATAAAATGCAGGACAAATTCAACCCAGCCAAATAGTGTCTCAAGAGTCTACTCTCCCTCACCAATAAAGTGATAGAAGGGCTCATCAACAGTGCTATCAAGCAGCACCTGCTTAGCAATAACCTGCTCAGTGACGTCCAGTTTGGGTTCCACCAGGGCCACTCACTCAACACAGCATTTATTCAAACATAGAAAAAGGAGCTGAATTCCAGCACTTGAAATCAAGGCTGCATTCTTTTAAATGTGGCATCAAGGAACCCAAGCAAAAAGGATATTTCGAGCAAGTATTTCATTATTGGAGTTATACCTGACAGATAGGAAAACGATTATTGTTGTTGGAGGACAGTCATCACACTTCCAGAATATCTCTGCAGTAGTCCCTCAGGATAATGTGGACGTAGGTTTGCTCCATGAACTGGAATGTTCATTTTCAGACGTTTCGTCACCATACTAGGCAATATCTTCAGTTGCCATTCAGTTGAAACCTAGGTCCAAACACCTTCTGCTGCTTCATCAATGACCTTCTCTCCATCATCAGGTCAGAAGTGGGGATATTCGACAATGACTGCTCAATGTTCACCACCATTCGCAAATGTTCAGATACGGAAGCAACCCATGCCAAAATGCAACAATATCTGGACAATATCCAGGCTTGGGCTGACAAGTGACAAGTAACACTCGCACCACACAAATGTCAGGCAATGACTATCACCAATATGAAACAATATAACCACTTGGTATTCAGCAGCATATTTGTCACTAAATTCCCCACCCCACCCCCTGATCAATACTTGGGGTTACCATTCATCAGAAACTCAACTCGACTCGCCACATAAATATAAGAGCAGATCAAAGGCTAGGAATACTGTGCGCGTAACTCACCTCCTGTCTTTCCAAAGCACGTTCACTAGACACAAGTCAGGACTGAGATGGAATACTCCCCAGTTGCCTGAATGAGTGCAGCCACAACGACACTGAAGAAGCTTGACACCATCCAGGACAAAACAGCCCAATTGATTGGCATCGCATCCCATAGCATTCGCTCCAATCACCACCAATGCTCAGTAGCAGCAGTGTGTACTATCTACAAGACACAATGCAGAAATTCTCCAAAGATCATCAGACAGCACCTTCCAATCCTACGAGCACTTCCATCTAGAATGACAAGGGCAGCAGGCTTTTGCGAACACTACCACCTTCAATCTACCCTTCAAACCAGTCAACATCCTGATTTGGAAATATATCACCATTCTTTCACTGTTGCTGGTCAACACCCTGTAATTCCTCCCTCATAGCATTGTAGGTCAACGCACAGCAGGTGAACTGCAGCAGTACAAGAAGACAGTTCAGCACCACCTTCACAAGGGCGCATTTAGGGACGGAAAAAAATGATGGGCCCATCCAGCGATTCACATATCCAAAAAAACCGTTTAAAACGTTCCAAGTTGAGCACCTCGATGGGACAGGTTAACTGGTTTGAACATGAACAGGAAAGCAGTGTTTCTGATGATGAACATTTTAGACCTTTCTGTTATTAGAAGGGGGTTCAGTGTTCCATGACATATTGTAGATGAGTGCTGTGATAAATTGTACATATTTTGTTAAATTCAATCATAATTGTGTAATAGGATCGATCCTTCAAAAATACCAGACTGAAAATGACAATAATCGTAGAGACAATGTACTCCCGCCAGATGAGACTCACAGATAGCAGCTTATATTCAACATATTACTGCGCTACTGGCTGACACTGAATCCTACCACCGTCCATATTACAGGGGTTACCATTGACCAGAAGGTGAAGTCAAACCAACGTACAGATACATGGGTTACAAGAGCAGGTCTGTGACTTAAAATTCTGCACTGAATAATAGACTGTATGACCATAAGGAAATGAGATATAACAATAAATTGAGGGCATTCAGCCTATGTCTTCACTCTGAAACTGCCATTTTGTCATCGCTCTAAGACGAGTGGAAATATCTTCTATACTCTAACTGTATCAATCGTTGCAGTAATCGATCACTTTCAATCAGATGCGCAGCCACCCCCCATTCTTCTAAATTCCACTGAGTACAGACATAGAGCCCTCAATTCCTGCTCATATGACAAGCCATCATTCCAAGGATAGATCATGTCAAACACCCGTAGATCCTTCCCCAGATCAGCTCACAATACTCCAAATCCCATCTGTCCATAGCCCATTACATTCTCAGGAGTATGTCTCCGCTCTTGTATTCTCACTCCCTTGAAATGAATGTTAACATTGCATTTGCTTTCCTAACTGCCAACTGAACCTGCACATTAACCGTAAGACAGGATGAGTACTTCAAACTCTGTGCTTCAGATTGAATGAAGCCTTTTAGAACATAATGTCTGCCTGTATTTCGCCTAGTGAAGTGCATAATCTCACACGTTCCCATATTGTGTTCCATCAGCCATGTGTTTTCCCAGTGTCCTAAACTGTCCAAGTCTTTCTGCAGCCTCCCCACTTCCTCAATATCACCTGCCCATCCAATCATCATTGTATCATCTGCAAACCTAGTAAAACTGCCGGGAGGTCAGATGGTTCACGTAAATGGCACTTCCTGACTACCTAAGGACTGTCCACCATTGAAAAGGCACAACGCTCAAGATGCTTGATTCAATTCAGTTTTAAGCAGTGGTTTGACTGGAATTACACCTGCAAAGTCTTCACTCCTTGCACCACTGGAACAGGCACCCTGCCCACCACCTTATTATGAATTTACCCCATTATGGTGATACAGAACTTGATGGTGCATGATCCCAGTTTATTAATGGCAATCTGTCTCAATGCTGATTGTGTGGTGCTCACACCAATCAATGTCATTGTGTGTTGAAGAGGACAGAGGGAGGTGGGGAGATACGATGTCGATCATAAATGACTGTGTGACTGTCACTGAGGGCTGACACTGATCGCCAAAGCCCCATATGCACATGCGTCTGTTGTCACCATTGCAGGCATGGTCAGTCTTTCAGTGAGTCAAATCAAAGAAAGTGATAGGCCTGGAGAGTGTTGCCAGCTGAGCACTCAGATCCTGTTTTTACCAACTAGCAGAGGTATTCACACACAACGTCAGTCTCTCCGTCCTGAAGCCGAAGTCCCACCTTGATTCCAGAAGGCCATCATCATCCTCGTAAGTGAGAAACCACATGGAATGTGCCCTTATAGACTACCATACAGTGGCTCTGACCTCAATAATCACGAAGTGCTGTGAGAGGCTGGGTATGGCCGACACCAACTCTAGTCTCCCAGCCTGAGCTGCTCCCCTATAATTTGACGACTCCGTGTAACGGATTCACAACGGATACCATATCTGAGTCCTGCATACATCCCTGGAACATCTGGACAACAAGGACACCTACACCAGACTCCTGGTCATTGACGAAAGCTCCACCTTCAAAATCATTATACCTTAAAGACTAATCAGAAAACCCCGCGAACTTGGTCTCGGTTCGATCTTCTGCAACTGGAGCCTCAGGTTTCTGACCCACAGACCGCAATTGTGAAGATCGGTAAAATCAACTCCTCCACAATAACACTCAACGCTAAAGCTGCTGAAGGATGTGTTCTCAACACCCGACAGTACTCCCTGTACATTCATGGTTGTTTTCTCAGCCCCCCCACTGTACTCCCTGTACTCCCACGGCTGTGTCCTTAGCCCCATACTATCCTCCCTGGACACACACGGCTGTGTCCTCAGCCACATACTTACTCCCTGTACACTCACGGCTGTGTCCTCAGTCCCCTACGTACTCCCTGTACAGCCACGGCTGAGTTTCCAAATTCCAAAGAACACCAGCTACAAGTTCGCTGATTCCATCACTATAGCAGTACCGATATTAAACAATAACGCGTCAGAATCTAGAAAGGCGATAGAGAGCTTGGTGGCATGGTGTATTGATAATGACCTCTCTCTCTAAGTCGGTAAACATAAAGGACTGATCACTGACTTTATGAAGAAAGGAGGGGAACACACTCCATCTACATCAACCGTTTGAGGGAGTGCAGAGCATCAAGTCCCTCGGAGTGATAATGACTGACAACTGTCCTGAACTTCTCACATAGTTCCAACGGTCTGGAAGGTTCAACAATGCCTCTCCTTCCTCAGCTGATTTAGGCAATTCAGCTTCTACTTCTACAGATGCACCATTGACAGCATACTCTCCCGGTGCATAAAAGCCTGGTATGCCAACTGCTCTACTCAGGACAATCAGAAGATTGGGTGCACAGCCCATACCAACACGGACTCGAACCATTGATATCATTTACTTGGTACGTTGCGGCAGAAAGGCTGCCAAAATCTACCTCAGATTACTGAGGGACGGGAGAGAGGAAATAGCTGGGGCATTAACAGATATCTTTGTAGCATCCTTGAAGACTGCTGAGCTCCTGGAAGACTGGAAAATTGTTAATCCCCTAGTTTAAGAAAGGTAATAGGAATAATCCAGTCAATTATAGACCGGTGAGACTGATCTCAGGGGTAGGGAACCTGCTAGAGAAGATACAGTATCTATTCTCATTTGGACAGTCTTATCAGTGATGGACAACATGGTTTTGTGCAGGGGATGCCATGTCTTAACAACTCAATAGAATCCTTTGAGGAAGTGACAAAGTTGATTGATGAGGGAGGGACTGTAGATGTCATGTACATGGACGTCAGGAAGGTGTTTCGTATATTTCCCCATGGTCGGGTTATGGAGTAAGTGAAGTCACATTGTCCGCTAGCTACATGGATAAAGAACTGGCTGGGCAACAGGAGGCAGAGAATAGTAGGGGAAGGTAATTTCTCAAAATGGAGAACTGTGACCAGTGGTTCCATTTAAGATGTTTCTGGAAAGATACATGAATGGTCAGAGAGCAAAGGGATACATACCCTTAGAAAATAGGAGACAGGTTTACATAGAGGATTTGGATCGGCGCAGGCTTGGACCACCGAATGGCCTGTTTCTGTGCTAGAATGTTCTTTGTTCTAACATTATCAAAGACCCATCGCACCCCAGTAATGGTCTCCCACAACCTCTTCCAACAGGCTAAAAAATATAGAAGCTTGAAAAAACAGAGCAACTGGTTGAGAAAAAGCTTCATCCTGAACGTTATTAGACTGACGAATGTACTCTCTAATCTCAGATAATGCTGATCCTGTTCATGTTGATCTCGCCTCACTCACGCCCTGTGCAGCATAACCTGCATGCCTCTCAGTCATGTTTTACAGCCATCGTTCTGAACATCCTTGTTTAGTATGATCTGCCTGTACACCTTGGTACAGGTCAAAGTAAATCCTCACCTCCCTTCCCCCAGCTCTCTCCAGTGCTCACTCCGAGCTCTCTCTGGTCCTCACCCCCAGCACCTCCCATTCCCCATCCCCAGCTCACTGTGACCATCCCCAGCTCACTGTGACCCTATCCCCAGCTCACTGTGACCCCATCCTCAGCTCACTGTGACCCTATCCCCAGCTCACTGTGACCCCATCCCCAGCTCACTGTGACCCTATCCCCAGCTCACTGTGACCCTATCCCCAGCTCACTGTAACCCCATCCCCAGCTCACTGTGACCCCATCCCCAGCTCACTGTGACCCTATCCCCAGCTCACTGTGACCCCATCCCCAGCTCACTGTGACCCCATCCCCAGCTCACTGTGACCCCATCCCCAGCTCACTGTGACCCCACCCCCAGCTCACTGTGACCCTATCCCCAGCTCACTGTGACCCCATCCCCAGCTCACTGTGACCCTATCCCCAGCTCACTGTGACCCTATCCCCAGCTCACTGTGACCCTATCCCCAGCTCACTGTGACCCTATCCTCAGCTCACTGTGACCCTATCCCCAGCTCACTGTGACCCCATCCCCAGCTCACTGTGACCCCATCCCCAGCTCACTGTGACCCTATCCCCAGCTCACTGTGACCCCATCCCCAGCTCACTGTGACCCCATCCTCAGCTCACTGTGACTCTATCCCCAGCTCACTGTGACCCCATCCCCAGCTCACTGTGACCCCATCCCCAGCTCACTGTGACCCTATCCCCAGCTCACTGTGACCCCATCCCCAGCTCACTGTGTGCTTTGTATCTCACTATTTCTCTCACACTGTCTGATTCCTTGGATTTTATATTTCTCTGTCTTCTGTTTCTTTCCCAGAACTATCTCCCCTTTTCCCTGTCCATGTGACTGTTTGTTTCTTGTTTTGTTTCCTTTCTCTGTTTTACTGACTGTCATTCTGTTTCCCTCGCTGTGTTTATCTCTCTCCTTATATGTGTCTGTCTGTTTCTGCCTCATAGTGGTGGTGATGGCTTTTCTATTCTTTTGAAGCATGTGATGGCTCGTTGGTTGGATGTTGGTAAAACAATAAATTCAACTGTGTTTTGGTATCTTCAACATAATTTAAATTTATTGGTTAAATTTCAATTGTTGTCTAAACAGCAGCCAGAAATTGGATATCCATTTAACAACCAATTATTACATCTCAATATTTTGGAACTGCCTTCTCCCACTGCTGTGCATACTGGCAACTGAAAGCGTTATATTCATGTGCATAATAGTGTGAGGGTAACTGCTCTACACAGGACCACACAGTCGGTTGTGTGCACAGCCCGGACTATCATGGAGGACAACCTTCCATCCATTTATATTTCTCATTGTCGGCGAAAGGCTGGCAACATCAAATATCTCTCCAAACCCGGTAATGATCTTCTACAAACTTTTCAAAAGGGACGAGATACGGAAGCGTGAAAACATGGACCAGCATGCGCAGGACCACCATCTTCCCTACCGTAATTACACTGACGAATCGAAATATCTAACTTTTCAAATAATATTAATCTGGCGAAAGTCGATCTTGCTTTGCACAGCTCCTGTGCACCTTGTATGCCTCACTCTGTCTAAGTCCCATGTGAGGCTCAAGGTCTTCTCAAGGGCAATCAAAAAAGTGATCTAATGCTTTCCAGCCAGCGATACCTATATCCCATTAATAAATATAAGAAGATGACGACACTCAGGGAACACAGACAGGTGGGATCAAATCACTTTAAAACATGATCTTTGATATATGCAGGTTTCCCTCGGCATCTGAAAGTAGAGTGTTCCTACAAAACCTTTCATAAGCTGATATGGCATAAAACGAAGTACCATTAATGTATGTGGGAAAAAAATCACCTTTCTTCATAAAAGTGAAACTCCTCTTTGGATTTCTTTTGGTTAGCGAAAACAGAACGTAATGGAGGTTTTTCGGAAAGGGAAGTCGCAAAAAGCGAATTTTTGAAAATTGTGGGATACATGTACCGACATGGGCATATTCAGGAAGGTGGGAAAAGTTAAAAATAAATGAGGTAAATCTCACACTTTATTTCCATCCCAGCTGATCATCATTCCCGTTGTTTCCTCTTTTTCTTCTATCTCTCTCTTTCTCTATCGATTTAACTCACTCCTTCTCCCCTTCAAAGCAGACTTCCCTGTCACCAGCATTATTCACACTATTTTCCAACTGCTTTCAGTTCAGAAAAGGTTCCTAGCATTTTATATTATTTTTGCATTTCTTATGCAATTTCAGATCTCCAGCATTTTTTAAAATTTGATTTAACCTTCAAATTTGTTATTCCATGGGAAGTCGGCATCTCTGCCAGGGCAGCATTTGTTAATCATCACTAATTGCCCTGACTGTGAGGCAATTCCACAAGCCAATATAAAATCAAGCACATTGATATGGGTCTGAAGTTACATTTAACCCAGACCGGGTAGTAACATTAAACTGCTTTACCGAACGTCATCAGTGAAACAGGAAGATTTTCGGACAAAATTTAGGTTTTATGTATGTTTTCATGAAATTCACTTTTATTCCAATTCTTATCATTTTTATTTAAGTTCTACCATCAGCTGTGGTAGGACTTGAAACAAATCGCTTGAAACCATGTCTTCCGTTTAATAAGCTTTGCTCCTGGATTACATCCAGCGACATTCCTACTCTGATACATTGTCCTAATCGTGAAGTAAAATCCGAGACAAGAACTATTTTGTGATTGAAATACTTGTAACAGGAAAAGTGGTCAGAAGAGAGCTTGAAACATAAAGTCTGTATTTTACCAACCTGCAGACAATGGTTTGTTCAGCCACAGCATTGACGCAAAGATTGAGAGTGAGGATATTATAAGCTGGTCGTAGACAGGGTTGGTGGCAGAGAGAACACGAGACATAAACCAATTCAAGGCAAAAAGGGATCTCGAGGTTGTGCACAGTTTTGTTCTCAGGTGTTTGTAAAGGAGTGGTCTGCAATTCAGATGAATGGAGACTGCAATTAAAATTGAAGATGCAAGTTTCTTTCTTTGACAAATATAGATAACCGAAATTGCAATGAAGTTCAAAATTGATTATGGGATTAATGAATGGACAGAAGTAGAGAACACCAACAATGGGGAGAATAGGTTAGTAACACACCCTCCACCACGCCTAAAATAATAATCAGCACTGCTAATGTCCGATATGGTAGAACTTCCCAACAGAGGGAAATGTTGTAAAGTCCCAAGGAAAGCCTCCTCTCCATTATTGTAATTATCCAGTTCATTATTCTCAGATTCAGATCTGTCCTCTCCATGTCTGTACAGCGGCACATCTCTGTTACTGCTGGAACTGATACATCTGCTCCTACACTGGGATAACGCACTGAGTGAAGCCCCTCACCAATAGGAGAGGGAAACCCTCCAGTGACACAGTTACAATGCATGGAGACTGACATCAATCACAGTCACTGAGCAAACAGTTCTAGCTTTCAATACATTACATTCAGTTTACAATATAACTGGACTGGACTGGATGCTGACGTCGCTGGCTACTGGTCACATCTCCCATCACCAATTCCTTTCGTGAAATGAGTTGTGAGGGAGAATGATGGATGTTTTCTTATCGCAGGCGAGCTGACTCTGCTCTGTTGCACGTTTACAATGCTGTAACCATCTTTCCTCAAATCCCCGCCACTCCACAAAAAAAAGAAACACAATCAGGATGTCGCTACTGTGCTGATCTCTCCTCCACAAGAACAAACGCCAACCAACAGACTGTCACTGGGCACAGTTGCTCTGAACATAGACAGGAAGTGTAGACTTCTCTGAATGTTCCTGTCACAGCTCTAATACAGAAATGTTGGACCTTCCGTACAACATATGCTTCAGTAATTAATTTATATAAAAATTGACAAACATCTAAATGCAGGTTTATTTGCGGTAAAGCAGTATTTTTTATGCTTTTTCCCCTAAGTCCAAAACCAAAAGTGAACTTATTCATTAAGACTTATGAATTAATGAGTCAGGTTTGGCTGGGAGATAGGGCGGAATGGGGCAGCGGCTGTAGAGACTGCATGGGGAGAACAATGATATCTCCCAGTCATCATCACTCTTAACGTCAGATAGAATTAAATATAATTCATAACAAGGAAAGAGCTAATGTTTGGAAGATGCAATGCTGAATGACAATGTGAACTTAACAGAATAATTTTAAATGTGATAAAGTGAACTATATTTAGTATACACACAATTTAATCATTGGGAGTAGGGTCACCGCACCTGAACGATTAAATTTGATGTCTCTTCACAGATACAGCCAGACTTGCTGAGCTTTCCTTCCAACATCTGTTTTTGTTCGAGATTGATCATATTGTTCATATCTGGCATGATGCTTACAATTAAAAGCGCATACTAATAACAAAATGTGCAGGGCTATGGGGACAATACAGGAGAATAATAGTAGAGATATCGCTCATTCCAAACTGGAAGAGATAATGGGCTGAGTTTTCACCACCTTTGCTGTAATAATTCTATGTTATGCATTGAAAGCTTTTGGAGATTGGGGAGACAAGCTAGTTCAATGAAGGACACAAGTATTTCATCATCAAAAATCTATCCCTATTCTTTCATGAAGTTCAACTGCCTCTAAAACGTATTTTCAAACAAAATAGATTTCCTGAGATTTCCAGGATGTTCAGAATTTTTTTTACTTTCTGCCTTAAAGAAGAAACAGATTTCGGCTGTAATTCAGGTGTCACAGACAAACCAACTGTAATAGAAATATGAAAGGACCACATTGTCCAAATATTACCAAGGTCAACATGTAGACCTGTCAAGAAACATGAAATATAGAGATAATGGAAACATGAAAAATAAACAGAAAATGCTGGAGAAATGAAAAATATGAGGAAGTATCTGCAGAGAGCAACAGGATTAACATATGTCATATGATGTGACACTGTTCTGAAAAGTCATATTATAATCAAAGGGTTTTTTTTGCATCTCTGCTCAGATGTTGCCAGATCGACTGAGATTCGCTCCAGCTCTTTTGATTTCTTTCTTCTTTCTGAACTGTGGCAAAGTGTCTGATCTGAATGATAACAGCAAAGTTGTTATCTCAGATGAATCTCAAATAATTTGTTATGGACATTAAATGAGAAATTACAAAGTTCCTATGTTTGGCAGGGCTCTAAATATCGGTGACGTATTGCATTGTGAGAACTTGCGATGAAAATGTTGAAACAAAACAGAAGTTACTGCAAATGCTCAGCAGGTCTGGCAGCATCTGTGCCGAGAAATCAGAGTTAACGTTTCAGGTCCAGTGCCCCTTCCTCAGAACTGATGTTAACACAGAAAATGTTGATTTATATGCGGAAGAGACTGGATAGCTCTTAATGGAGACTGTTAGGAGCTAACAATAGGGTGTGAGTAATAGAAGGCTATGTGAGAACTAAGCCTGGTGTATGGATAGGGGGCTAGGACATTGGGGAGTTCAGGCCCGAAAATTATTGAACTTGATTTTGAATCTAAAGGGCTGCATGGTCCGCACATGGAAAATGAGGTGTTGTTCTTCCAGCTTGCGCTGAACTTGCCTGGAACACTGCAGCAAGCCTGACACAGAGATATTGGTCAGGGAACAGGACGGACTGCTAAACTGGCAGGCAACTGAAAGCTCTTGGTGTTTTGCAGCAGTACAACTTGGATGTTCTGTGAAGCTTTCACCCAGTCTACCCTTCATTTCCCCAATGTAGACGAGATCACATTGTGAGCAGCGCATGTAGTTGACTGGATTGTGGGAAACGTTGGTAAGGGGCTGCTTCACATGGAATGTATGGCTGGGCCCTTGGATACTGATGAGGAGGGAGGGAAATGGGAAAGTGTGACACCTCCAGCAGGGGAAAGTGAAGTGGACCTGTGGTGGGAGTGAACAAAGAGTAGACCAGTGTATCCTGGAGGGAATGATTCCTCCAGAGGGTGGACAATGGAGGAGAGGTGAATATGTGCAGGTGGGGGGCATCTCGCTGAAGGTGGGGGAAATGTGGGCTGATGATCCTCTACATGTGAATGCTGCTGGGATAGTAGGTTATGACAAGGGAAACTCTGTTGCAAGAAGGAAGGGGAGGGGTAGGCTAGAAGTGCAGGAGATGGGTCAGACTCGGTTGAGGACACTGTTGACAACAATGATGGGGAATCTCTTGATTGAGGAACAAGGTGGACATTTCAAAGGCTACCTTGTTGAAGTTAGTATCATCAGAAGCAATGCGGTGTAGATGGAAGAATTGGGGGAATGGAATTGAGTCTACACAGGAAACCAGATGTGAGGACATATTCTCCAGGAAACTGTGGGAGTCGGTGTGTTAATACTGGATATCAGTGGCTTGTCTATCCCCAGAAATGGAAGCAGAGATGTTGAGAAAAGGAAGGGAGTAGTCAAAGAGAGACCAGGTGAAAGTGATGGAGGGCTTCAAATTCCAAGCGAAATCAATGAACCTTTCCAATTCCAGACAAGAGAGAAAAGCAGCAGCGATGATATCATCTGTGTATCGGAGAAAGAGTTGTGGGTGGGTGCTAGAATAGAACTGGAACAGTGAATAGTCGACGTACCCTAAGAAAGGAACAGGCATAACTGGGGCCCACGTGT
This sequence comes from Chiloscyllium punctatum, assembly GCF_047496795.1. NCBI lineage: Eukaryota > Metazoa > Chordata > Chondrichthyes > Orectolobiformes > Hemiscylliidae > Chiloscyllium > Chiloscyllium punctatum. The sequence continues at coordinate 23,693,784 of NC_092751.1, forward strand.
GTATCCATGCAGTTCCTCTGTGCGGCAAGTGCAGGCTGAAGCAATGGGTATGTCCTGGCAGTTCTCTTTGTGAATTTTTGTAAGGAGATAGAAGCGAGCTCTGCTATCAGAGGACCATCAGCTCGGGGGCAGTTAGGGGGAAGGGGCGAGTGGGGCAGGAATCTCTAGATGAAAGGTGGTCAAGTTATCAGAGTTGATACAATGGCCTGATGTGCCATGGTAGGGTCATGGTCCAGGGGGAAATTAGAGGAGGTATCTGAGAGTGGGCGTTCAAACTCTGCAATGTCGAGGTCAGTCCACCAGGCTACAGCAGCATCACCCTTATCGGCACAGACTGAATAACACAGTTAGGGTTGGATCTAAGCACATGGAGTGTCGGCTGTTCGGACAGTGATAGGTTGGATTTGGTGAGGGGAGTGCAGAAAAATTAAGACAACCAATGTCATGTTGAGATTTCTCAATGAACCGATTTAGTTCAGGTAAAGACTAGAAGGGGGTGTGATTCCAGGAGGAGGGAGAGTGTTGCAGTGGGGTAACGGGGTCTATGGGGCAGGGAGAGGAATCTTGCCGAAAGAAATGTGCATTGAGGCGAAGACAGCGGAAGAGCTCAACTAAATGTCATGCCTAAAATTCATTAAAGTGGGGGCACAGAGAGGTAAAGTTCAGTCATTTGATTAGTACAGAACATTCAGCATCAGAGAGTGAAAGTTCAGTAGGGATGGTGAATAAACGACAGGAGGTGGAATTTGAGGAGGGGATGGAGTCAGAGGCAGGGTATGGAAGGTCAGGAAGGTTCCAGAGGGTCAAGGGCATCTCCACGTTTTTGCAAATTGTGTGCCTGGTACATCTGGTCAGCATGGCGAATGAGGCGGTGAATAAATTAGAATTGTGGAGTGGTGCAGCCTTGAGTTAATGTGATGCGATACTGCTGGACAGAGAAACTGTTGAACTCAGTGGCACTGAAATCGCTCGATCAGTCCTCCGAAAGTAACGGATTGAAAATAATTGGGAAGGTAATCTTACTGTAACGTCCTGATTTCACTGAAGTGACACTCAAGCAGCAAGATCTTACTTTTCGGAGACTTTCGATCAACCTGTGAAAATATAATATGTCTTGATGCTTTTATAAAGACAAATTTATCCATGGTTTTGGAAGGCACTATCAAGGGCAGAGTTTATTTGTCATTCCCAATAGCTCTGGGGAAAGTGTCATTGGTCAGTGAGGAAATTACCAGCGCAGAATTTCCTGTGATTCCTACTGACCACAGTTTCCTCAGGATCCCTGATGTCACATGAATCAAATACTAATTTAATGCAATGCAAGTTACTCTGACCTCACCTCAACTGACATTGGAAAATCAGTTAAATGAATAAAGAACAAAAGGACAGTCCACGGCCTGATTGATCAATGTGCGCACTCTACTCACAATCTTTAAGGGAAAACTGATGCATTGACTTCTGATTCTGAGGAGAGGTTTATCCTATTTGTGATGAGGCTATTTGGTTAAGTGCTGTTAAGAGATAGCAAGACACTCCACTCTGTACCATGGGGAACAAAACCAGCCTGTGCACGGTGCATCAGACAATGACAGAAACGCACTATTGTCTGTTCGTATTGGACATTGATCATCTCAATCTCATCATTCACTGATGATAAATAGCAGCACAGAAGCCAGTGGCTCCCATCATCCCAGTTGGAAAGCAAAAAGTGGAAGGGATGGCAAGAGAAAGTGGGAGTAACTGGGGAATTTGTGTATCTTACAGAGGGAGTGGCAGAAGAAGAGTGTGAAGGGAGATTATCAGTGGAAGAGTATATAGCAGCAGAAGGGGCAGTGCAAACGAAGTAAGAGTGTAAGAAAAGAACAGGACGGAGGAGGACGAATGGCAGATGAAGTTTTAGTGACAGTGAAAAGCTTGTTTTCGAGGAAGTGAGATTGGATGAGAAGAAAATCATTGTTCAAGAAAATCGGGATCTGGATTCCATTCAAAATTAAGTAAGGATTTCTTGTACTGTTTCTTCTATAACTTGATTCTTGTTCAGGTTGTACATGTACTGTATATTTCGATATGTTCATCAAGAGCAGACGACATTTTTTTTCTCCCCTACTGTGGTATTTCAACATTTCTGATTTTTTTTTACATTATGTATTTGCTTCCAATTCAAGGTAGACATGAGAATATGATTTGATCTTTTGCAGTTTGCCCCAACATAGAACTTAATTGAACATTTATCCTCATCACACTCGCTGATTTAAACAAACAATGAATGAGTCCATGTCCATCCTGCAGATGAAACATTTCTTCAGCTTTGGCTATTGTACGGAATGTTAGAAAGAATAGTGCTACGCAAAATACTAATGTTCCAGCGCAAGGTGCCAAAACACACTTTTTTCCGAAATTATTTAGAAGGTTTAGTGTAAGGTTTAGAGGCAGAGTGTAAAAGGTGAATTCAACTCTGTCTCGAAACTACTATTTGTTGAAACTCCCTCATAAAATGTGTTAACTACATCACTCATAAATTCACCAAAATAGGAAAGGCAAGAGACTGGAATTGTCAAATCATCCTCTGAATAACATTTGGAGAACAGGAAGGAAATCATGATTTGTTTGCGATATTCAGAAATGACGATTGTGAGAATGTGGAGGTGGGGAGCAGTGAAATGATGACCAATGTTGTGGATGACACAAAAATGAGCTGGGTGGATCACAGTCAGGAGGAAAATGTAACGCTAAAAGAGGATATAAACAGATTATTCAGATAGCCAGATCAATGGCCAATGAAATTTAACACCGATAAATTGGGAAGATGAAAGTCAGAAGTAACAAGACAAGTGAGTACTCAAAAGTGAGTATGAAAGAGGAGGGCTAAATTTGCTCGTTTCTTTCTTTGCAGCAGGGAAGGTTGAGGAGGGAACCTAGTACAGGTGTACAAGAACATATGGGGTATGGAGAGGATGAACAGACAGCAGCTGTGTTCCTCAGTCAAATGATCAAAAACAAAGGGACAGACTTTTAAAGTGAAAGGCAGGGGATTGAGAGAGGATTTGTGGAATGTGGAACTGAGAGGATGGTATGAATCTGGAATGCATTATCTAGGAGGGTGGTTGAGGTAGTTCACCTCACAAACGTTTAAAAAACCTTTGGATATGCACTTGCTGGCACAGGCGTGATAGGCCTGGTTTTCATTGCATGATTGTGTGCAGTGGCAGCCATGGACACTCTGATATATTCTGAAGCAATAAACAATGATAGTTGCTGCTTTGTTCCTTTGACTGAACTCAGTAAGTGGCTACATCACAAAACAGCATCATCTCATGGAGCTTCAGCACTTACTCAGCCAAAGGCAGCCCAGCCATCTCAGGGAACATTCAGGGTAATTCATATGCTCAGTGCAAGCATTGTGCAACAATAGCACCGATATTATTCTAGCTTTTTGCCACCATTATTGTAGCTACAGCCATAACATTAACACAGCTTTCCCTTCATTATAATACAGACCTCTAGCAATAAGATTGCTATTTCTCTGAAGCATAATAAATTTTTTCCCAGGTATTCGCTTTGACAAACAAGTTTTCCTGAGTTTTGCTGCCAGTTGTTTATCACAGAATTCCCCAACTCACTCCACCTCAACCTCTTTCCCCTTTAATATTTTCTTGTTCATTGTCTCCATGATCTCACATTCCTCATTCTCTCACATCCCCCACACTCTCTATCCTTATTTGTTAATCCCTGAAAAACCTGTGCCTCAACTCGATCATTTATTCCAACTCCCAACTCACATTTTGGACTGATTTGATTCCTTCTCTCGGCATGGTCATTAGACTGGCCGTGCCTGATGTCCGAATCATCTCTACCTTCTGCTCAGTTCCTGATCTGCTGTTTGGTTCTCACCCTCCTGGTTTATTCAAATCCATCTAACTTGCACTAGCAAACCTCCCAACAAGGATGTTAGTGCTAGTCCAGTTAAGATGCAACCTGTCTTTTTATACAGGTCCCACCTGTCCTGGAAGACATCTCCATGATCCAAAAATCTGGAACCATTAACCATGAACGAGCTTTTTAACAACATGTTAAGCAATACTGTGTTCCTCATCCTTCCCTCTTTTCCACATGGCGCGGGAAGTCATCCAGAGATTACAGATGATTGTTTTCTCTCTCTCTCTCTCGTTCTCTCTCTCTCTCACACACACATTCTCACACACAGAGACAGACAGACACTACATTACTTTGCAGAAGAATACAAATAACTGGAACGATAACTGGAATGAAGGATTTAGTTAAAGGGAGGATGAGAGAAATTGCGCTTCTTGTGGATGTCAGTTGCTCGCTGAGCTGGAGAGTTCATTTTCAGATGGTTCATCACTGTACTAGGGAACATTATCAGTGAGACTCTGTTAAAGTGCTGGTATTATGTCCCACTTGCTATTTATGTGTTTAGGTTTCCTTGAGTCAGTGATATAATTTCCAGTATTGGTGATTTTATGTCCGGTTCATTTTCTCAGTGAGTGTGAGATGGAAACAAAATCTATTTGTTTGTTGATTGATTTCCGTTTGGAATGCTACGCTTCTAGAAATTGTGGATTAGTGGTACTGGAAGAGCACAGCAGTTCAGGCAGCATCCGAGGAGCAGTAAAATAGACATTTTGGGCAAAAGCCCTTCGTCAGGAATTTTTTCTAGGAATTCTCGTGCGTGTCTATGTTTGGTTTGTCCTAGATTGATGTGCAGACCCAGTCGAATTGGTGTACTTCCTCATCTGTATGGAACAATGCTAGTAATAGTGGGTCATGTCATTTTTCTGGCTAGTTGTTGCTCATGTATCCAGGTGGCTAGTTTTCTGCCTGTTTTTCCGATGTAGTGCTTGTTGCAGTTCTTGCAAGGCTTATTATTCCTGGGGGAAAACAGATAAATATGTGAACTTATTGCGGTGCTTAAAACTATGAAAAAAAGTTGAAGAGTAAAACAGGAATACTCTGTTTCCGTAAGTTGGCATTACAGCATCAAGGAGTTCTAATTTTTTAACTTGTCAGCAAAAGAGCCAGGAGTGAGAAAAGGAAAAACTTCTTTATTGAGAGGGTTGTTAGGATTTGGAATGGAACTGCCTGGGAGATTTGTGGATGAAGATTAAAAAGAGAACTGGTAATGCATTTGAAATTATCAATTCAACAGGCTGCAGAGATAGAGTTGGCAAATGGGAGGGGCTTGGGAGACATTCCTGGAGCTGATGTACACACAGTGGCCAATGGCCTCCTCCTGTACTTTAAAGTTTTGCACTCTATCAAGTGTCTGATGCGAATAAAAGTCAGTATCAGATTATTTCCCATTGAAAATGCTCACGAATATCTGATTATTTAGTGCAGCATAAGCATTTAAAATGCAAGTATTACCAGACCAGCTTCACTTTGTAGTCTAATTATTGCTCAGAACACGAATATATTAATTGTTGTATTCCAATTGCTAAAACAAATCTGTCATTGCTTTGGCACAAACCTCTTTGAAAAGGTCTGACTTTTCTCTCACACGATAATATGTTCATCGTTTTTTGTTTACTGTCTACATTTCATTTTAAATAACGTTCTATCTAAAATTTAAAAGTTTTCAAATTATTGTTCACTAAAATTTGAAAGCACAAATCATTTATTTATGTTGATATTCACAGTCCATTTTGAATTATGGCCATTCTTAATTCGCTGGCAAATAGCTGAAGCTTGTACATTTCAGTGAGAAATTAAACAGATTGATGATATATAAATGTATAAGAACGCTAATTCTATTTGATTGTTCAACCATTTGCTCACCCTAAACATGTAATCATTCAGAATCCAATCACTTTCAAAATTTTGGAGTGACAATGCATTATTTTGAATCCTGACATTGTGTTTGTAATTCTGATCGCCAAAAGAGTTACATCCATGTTGTTTGTTCGATACAAAATGAAATGCACATTCTTTATTTCTGTGTTAGAAAATCATGACAGGAGTCTATATTTTTGTTCCATAAATAGAATCAACCTAATGCTTTTCAGAGATTATAGTACAGTTGAATAATCAAAGTTGACATCTTACTTTTGCCCAATTCACGAAATATACCAAACATCTGATTAATGCATGGGTCACCCAACAAATTGTACTTGAATAAAACAGCAGCAAATGACAAGTCAAGAATCACGTTAATAACTGAACTTGGCGGAGCCTGCCTGGTGTAGGACACCACACATACTGGCATTCAGGTGAATGGAACAATGAACAACATCACTGGAAGTTTTGGGCTAACGCCCCTCCCCAGGTTCCTAATCTCATACCCACCACTCTCTCACACATTTAGCAATTGATAAGAATCCACAGACTGGGTGAAACATAAAACACAGAACAGTACAGGACAGTGGAGACCCTTCGACACTTGACGTCCTGCTGAACTTTTTTCCTACTCGAAGATCAGAATAACTGACATACCCTTCATGTGCCTATCCAGTACTCACTTAAATATCCCCTAATGCAGGTGACTCTACTAACGCTGCTGGCAGTGCATTCCAAGCACACACCACTCTCTGTGTAAAGAACCTACCTCTGACATCTCCTCAAACCTTCTTCCGATCACCTTAAAATTATGCTCGCTCGAGATAGCCATTCCCACCCTGCGAGAAAGTCTCTGGCTACCCATTCTACCTATGTCTCTCATCATCTTATACACCTCTCTCATGTCACCTCCCATTCTTCATTGCTCCAAGGAGAAAGCCCTAGCTCCCTCAACTTTTCTTTGTAAGACACGCCCTCCAGTCCAGGCAGCATCCTGGTAAATCTCCCCGGCATCCTCTCCGAAGCCTCAATGTCTTTCCAGTAATGAGGCAACTAGAACTGAACACAACGTTCTAAGTGTAGTCTCACCAGAGCTTTTTGGCGTTGCAGCAAAAACTTGCGGCTCTTAAACTCAATCCCTGCCTCATGCAAACACCATAGACCTTAATAACCTTATCAGCTTGTGTGACAACTTTGAGCGACCTATGACATGGAACACACCATCCCGATGGTCCTCCACATTGCCAATAATCCTGCCTTTAACCCTGTATTCTATATTCAATTTCAACCTTTCAAAATGAATCACTTCACACTTATCCAGGTTGAACTCCATCTGTCATTTACCAGCCCAGTCCTGCAACCTGTCAATATCCAATTACAACCTACAACAGCCCTCCACACTATCCATAACTCCAACATCTTTGTTACATCGTGAAACTGACTAAAGCAGCCTTTCACTTTATCATCCAAGTCATTTGTAAAAATCACTAAGAACAGCAGTCCCAGAACTGATTCCTGAAGAACGCCACTGGTCACCAAGCTCCAGGCTGAATACTTTCCATGTTCTACCACCATCAGTCTTCTACAGGCCAGACAATTTTGTATCCACACACACAGATTTCCCCATATCTCTGTAACCCATGCCTCCTTACTTTCTGAATGAGCCGATTTTATGGTAACTTGCTGAAATCCATGTACATCACATCCACTGCTCTACCTTCATCAATGTGTTTGATCCCACCCTGAAAGAATTCACTAAGTTGTGTGAGGCATGACCTGCCCCTCAAAAAGCCATGCTGACTATCTCTAATCAAACTATGATTTTCCAAGTAATCATGAATTCTGTCTCTCAGAATCCATTCCAATACTTTGCCCAATACAGAAGTAAGACTGACTGGGCTGTATTTCGCAGGATTATCCCTATTGCCTTTCCTGAATATGGGAATAACTTTTGCCACCATCTGATCATCAGGCAGTATTTCACTGGACAGTGGGGACACAAAGATCATAGCCAAAGGCACAGCAATCTCTTCCCTCAATTCCTCTGGTAACCTCGGGTGCTTCATGTATGGTCCAGGGGACTTATCTATCCTTGTTTGGACTTCGCCCATTCTGTACTTCACCTCAGTTTATCTACTCCCTGTAAAATTAACTGTTTGACTGCTTTCCATTTCAGGGCTATATACAGTGCTGCCCTCCTGAGCAAGTCCAATTCCAAATATTCCATGAATCACGGAATGGAAAAAATGTGAACAAATCAATGCCTTCCTGATGAAGGGCTTATGCCCAAAGCTTTCACTCTCCTGCTCCTCGGATGCTGCTTGACTCGTTGTGCTTTACCAGCACCACACTTTTCGACCCTGATCTCCAGCATCTGCAGTCCTCACTTTCTCCATTACTGAGGGCTGATCCCGCTGCACACTGAGCAGGGAATTAATCAGCAGGAATTCATTCTATTTGAAGCTGACTGTTCAGTTCTGGAACGTTGCATTTAATTAACACATTAATTAAAAAATAAATTACAATTCAACGATATTCATTCAGTCCCAGAGTTACATTTTTAGTTCATGGAAAGGCAGCTTGATAACAAAAAGTAAATGGCTGAAGAACTCCGAGATATATAGTACTCCAGGTGCTATATTCCAGGCTGGATGTCCTTTACCATAATGCTGGGAATATTATCAGATCTTCAGATTTGATAAGGGAACGAAGTGACATGGGAAAGTGGATATTTTTTCCATCACGTAGATGCGTTTGAGGGAGGTCAGAGCTGACAACTCAATATTCTGTGGTACAAGAACTATAGGCATCACAGGAGAGGGGTAAAAGACAAGGTGGTATTGCCTTAGTAATTATGGAGTCAAAGTCTGCAGTAAGGACGGATGATATCTTGGAAGGGCATTCAAATGACGGTTTGTGGGTTGGAATTAGGTTCAAATCAATGATAGACACACTAATGGGGTTATATTATAGACCTCCAGATAAAATAAACTACAGGAGCAGATACATAACCAATTCACTCAGGTGTATAAATGCAATAATATGATCATTATATTCAGGCATTTCAATTACAAACATTGATTAGGGCAGAGATAATTATTTTTAAGAGGGCAACAATGTCTTGCCATTTATTCCAGAGAGCTCTTTATATAAACATGTAGCAGATACAACAATGGGTGAGGCTGTGCCGAGCCTCACTGTGGAATGAAGCCAGTTCGGTGTAGCAGGCAGGATTGGGAGAGCATTGCAGGACCAGTTGACCGTGACTCAAGCATTTTTAGCTTATTAAGGAAAAGTCCAAAAGAAAAAATGTTTGAAAAATAAAAATAATTTGGATGATAGAGGCAGATCTTATCAAAAGAAAAACAGGATCTGGCCACGGTACAGTTACTTCTGGGTGAAACTGTTGCAGAACAGCGTGGGCGTGGTGGGGATCACATGCTCAAAATGGAATTGATGAGGGTGGCACCACAACATGTTACAATAAAGATGGAAATGAGAAAAACAAGCCCAGAGAGTATGGGATGTCTACAAATATTCAGAACAGAATTTAAAATGAAAGAGAAGCTTAAAGCACGCATAAAGTGATTAGGTCAATGGAGATCCCAGAAGAGTAGAGATAACGTATAGGGCTAAACTCAAGAAAGTAAGTAAAAGAGCAAAAAGCGGGGTGATAAAAACATTAGTGGGCAATATGCTCAAGAATTCAAACACATTTTATCGGTTCATTAAGGGCAAGAGGGTAATTTATGAGTGCGAGCAGCGGCTGAGTATAAACGAGCCCGGAAGGCTACAGTGAAGGTATGACAGTTTGTTTTAAAATTACTTAGTGTATACTTCAGTGCAAGAATTATACGAAATAAGGTAGGTGAACTTGCAGCGTGGGTTGGTACCTGGGATTTCGATGTTGTGGCTATTATGGGTAAATGGGTAGAACAGGGAAAGGATTGGCTGTTACAGGTTCCATGGTTTAAATGTTTTAGTTGGGTCAGATGTGGGGGAAAAGAGGGGGAGGTGTGGTATTGCTTGTCAAAGATAGTATTACAGCGGTGGAAAGGACGATGGATGAAGACTCGCGGTAGTTTGGGCTGAGGTTAGGAATAGGAAAGGTGAGGTCACCCTGTTAGGAGTTTTCTACAGGCTTCTGAATAGTCCTAGAGACGTAGAAGAAAGGATTGCGAGGATGATTCAGGAGAAGAGTGAAACTAATAGGGTGATTGTTATGGGGGACTTTAACTTTCCTGATATTGACTGGGAAAGCTATAGCTCAAGTCTGTTAGATGGGTCGGTGTTTGTCTAATGTGTGCAGGAGGGTTTCCTGAAACACCATGTAGACAGGCCAACAAGAGGTGAGGCCATACTAGATTTAGTTCTGGGTAACGAACCAGGCCAGGTGTTAGAATTGGAGGTAGGTGAGCACTTTGGGGACAGTGATCACAATTCGGTGACTTTTACTCTAGTGATGGAGAGGAATAAGTGTGCACTGCAGGGTAAGAGTTATAGGTGGGGCAGGAAAATTATGATGCGGTGATGCACGACTTAGATTGCGTTGCCTAAGAAACGTAGGCTTCAAGGCAAGGGTGCAATCGATATGTGGAGCTTGTTCAAGGAGCAACTATTGAGTGTCCTTGATAAGTATGTACCTGTCAGGCAGGAGGAAAGGGTCGTGTGAGGGAGCCGTGGTTTAATAAGGAATTGGAATCCCTTGTTAAAGGGAAGAGGGCGGCCTATGTAAAGATGAGGGGTGAAGGTTCAATTGGGGCGATTGAGAGTTATAAGGTATCTAGGAAGGATCTGAAGAGAGAGTTAAGAGTAACAAGGAGGGGACATGAAAAGTCCTTAGTTGGTGGGATTAGGGAAAACCCAAAGGCTTTCTATAGGTATGTCAGGAATAAAAGAATGACTAGGGTAGGAATAGGTCCAGTCAAGGATAGTAGTGGGAAGTTGTGTGTGGAGGCTGAAGAGATTGGGGAGACACTGAATGAATACTTTTCGTCAGTATTCACTCAGGAACAGGACCTTGATGCTGATGTGAATACTGAGTCACAATTAATTAGAATGGACGACTTTGAGGCATGTAAGGAAGAGGTGTTGGAAATTCTGGAAAGGGTTAAAATAGATAAGCCCCTGGGAGTGATGTCATTTAACCTAGGATTCTCTGGTAAGCAAGAGACGAGATTGCAGAGCCATTGGCCTTGATCTTTATGTCCTCGTTGTCTACAGGAATAGTGCCAGAAGACTGGAGAATAGCAAATGTGGTTCCCTTGTTCAAGAAAGGGAGTAGGGATAACCCTAGTAACTATAGGCCGGTGAGTCTCACTTCTGTTGTGGGCAAAGTTTTCGAGAGAATTGTAAGGGATAGGAGTTATGAACATCTGGATAGGAATAATGTGATCAAGGATAGTCAGCATGCTTTTGTGAAGGGCAGATCGTGCCTCTCAAACCTTATTGAATTCTTTGAGAAGGTGACTAAGGAGGTGGCCGAGGGTAAAGCGGTAGATGTGGTGTATATGGATTTTAGTAAGGCGTTTGATAAGGTCCCCCATGGTAGGCTACTGCAGAAAATACGGAGGTATGGTATTGCGGGTGAGTTGGAGGTTTGGATTAGGAATACGCTGGCTGGAAGGAGACAGAGGGTAGTAGTTGATGTTAAAGGTTCATCTTGGAGTGCAGTTACTAGCGGTGTTCCGCAAGAATCTGTTTTGGGACCATTGCTGGTTGTCATTTTTATAAATGACCTGGAGGAGGTGCTAGAAGGTTGGGTGAGCAGGTTTGCGGATGATACGAAAGTCGGTGGAGTTGTTGACAGTGAGGAAGGATGTGCCAGGTTACAGCGGGATATAGATAAGCTGCAGAACTGGGCAGAAAGGTGGCAAATGGAGTTCAATGTGGGTAAGTGTGAGGTGGTTCACTTTGGTATGCGTAACAAAAAGATGGGGTACTGGGCTAATGGTCGGATACTTGGTCGTGTGGATGAGCAGAGGGAAATTGGTGTCCATATACACAGATCTCTGAAAGTTGCCACCCAGGTAAATAGTGCGGTGAGGAAGGCATATGGCGTACTGGCTTTTATTGTAGAGGAATTGCGTTCCAGAGTCCTGAGGTCATGTTGCAGTTTAGATTAGATTACTTACAGTGTGGAAACAGGCCCTTTGGCCCAACAAGCCCACACCGACGCGCAACTCACCCAGACCCATTTCCCTACATTTCACCCCTTCACCTACCGCTCCGGGCAATTTAGCATAGCCAATTCACCTAACCTGCATATTTTTGGACTGTGGGAGGAATCCGGAGCACCCGGAGGAAACCCACGCAGACACAGAGAGAATGTGAAAACTCCACACAGTCAGTCGCCTGAGAGGGGAATTGAACTCGGGTCTCTGGTGCTATGAGGCAAGAGTGCTATCCACTGTGCCACCGTGCCGCCCAAAGACTCTGGTGCGGCCGCATCTGGACTATTGTGTGCAGTTTTGGACGCCATACTATAGGAAGGATGGGGAGGCACTGGAACGGGTGCAGAAGAGGTTTACCAGGATGTTGCCTGGTATGGTAGGAAGATCGTATGAGGAAAGGCTGAGGCACTTGGGGCTGTTTTCATTGGAGAAAAGGAGGTTTAGGGTGACTTGATAGAGGTATACAAGATGATTAGGGGTTTAGATAGGGTTGACAGTGAGAACCTTTTTCCACGTATGGAGTCAGCTATTACAAGGGGGCATAGCTTTAAATTAAGGGGTGGTAGGTATAGAGCAGATGTTAGGGGTAGGTTCTTCACTCAGCGAGTCGTACGTTCATGGAATGCCCTTCCAGTAGCAGTGGTTGACTCTCCCTCTTTATGGGCATTTAAACGGGCATTGGATAGGCATATGGAGGATAGTGGGCTAGTGTAGGTTAGGTGGGCTTGGATCGGCGCAACATCGAGGGCCAAAGGGCCTGTACTGCGCTGTATTTTTCTATGTTCTATGTTCTAACAAGAGAAAGGATAGGGAGTATTAGGGACCGAGGAGGCAACCTGTGCATTGAGCCTGAGAATGTCAAACACGTACTACATATTGGTCTTCACTTTGGAGAAGCAGTTCCTGGACAGAAGCTGAGGAATAATTGGAAGTTGATGCAGGATAAAAAGTGGGCAAATCCCTAGATCTGGATGAACTGTATCTTAGACTGATGTGGAAGATGAGGGAGGAGATTACAGGCTCTTAAATGTTGCGCTTTATTTTGTTTTGCCTCTGGCCACAGAGGTGGTGTGATCAAACAAAACAACATCTAATGTAGGTTCAACTTCCACACAGAGTGCTAGAAAAAAAAGCCATGGGATGAAAGACCACTAAGTCTCACATCAGTGGGAGGAAAACAATTGCAGAAAATTGTGAAGGCTGTTGAGAAATGATCACTAAATATCTTCAAGGCTGAGATCCACAGATTTTTAAACAAGGGTTACAGGGAAAACGTAGGAAAATGGAATGGAATGTTATCAGAATAAATGTACCCTAGTGGAAAGCAAAAGCAGAGTCAGAGAGCGGATGGGCATACTGACGCTCGTATGTCTAATGGCAAGCCGTTTTTAATCGACTGTATTTACTGGAATATCAACATCTCTCCCTCCGGAGTGAGACACAGTTTCGAATACAATCAATAGTTACAAGGAATTCATAAGTGCAGTGCTAGTATGCAGAAAATACCAGAGGACTGCGACAACGCGGATGGGTCACCACTACTAGGAGGAAGACCTCAGCAAGACAACACCCCCACCACCACCCCCCACCACCCCAAATCCAAGCGTGGGCCTGGTGTTTAGGAGTGCTTAAGGCCCAAACAATACATTACTGTAGTGTCTCCAACCTTCCCTAACCAAACCTAAACGTGGAGTGGTCTATTAACGTACTGTGAGTGGCAGAATAGGTAGCTATGCTTTGGTTCCAGAGACATCGGTGAGCAGCGGTTTAGCAAAAGGTAAAGGTAAGCTCAGGTCAACTCTTTTTTAACGCTAGTCTGACAACAATGGTGATGGCAGTTAGGTCAGTTGCATATTCCTCCTGCGGTTTGTGGAAGCTCAGGGAGATTTCCACTGTCCCTGATGACTACACGTGTGGGCAGTGCACCCTGATGCAGCTCCTGGGAGACCGTGTTCAGGAGCACTCTGGATCATCTGAGATACGGAACACTTCATAGATAAAAGCTTTAGTGAGGTGATCACACCCAAGTCCCTCAGTTAGCCATGTTTCTGTAAAGTTTCCAATATCCCAGTCTCATGTAAAGATCCACGCCCTGAGTTCCTCTGCCTTACCTATCAGCCCTGTTTCATTTCATTAAAAACAATTTAATACATCAGGCTTTCCTTGCTTCCTGTCGTGTTCCAAGCAGAGAGTAGCTGGGCGACCACCAGAAATGGCAAAGGGAGTAGGCAGAAAGTGCAGGAATCCCCTGTGGCTATTCCTCTCGAAACCAAGTATACCATTTTGGATACTGGTTTTGTGTATGTTGGGAGATGGGCGATAGGTGTCAGGGAATGACTGATCGGGGAAAGCGGCAGTAGCCAAGATGGTTGCACTGGATCTGGGGAGCAGCAGGAAAGAATAAAGGTAAACAGGGTGTTAGAGGTAAGAGATTTGATTGTTAGGGGGAACAGATCGGAGATTCTGTGGCCTCAAACAGGAAACAAGGATTGTGTGTTGCCTCTCAGGTTTCAGGATCCAGGATGTTTCTGAGTGGCTGCTGAAAGTTCTCAAGGGGGCGGGTGAGCAGCCAGAAGTCATTGTGCACGATGGTACAAATGACACGGTTAGATATAGGAATGTGATTCTAGACTAATTAACTGAGAACTAGGAGAAAAGTTAAAAACCAGGACCTCGATAGTGATTATCTCCAGATTACTTCCAGTGTGATGAGGTATTGAAGGTAAGAATAGGAGGATATGAAAATAAATATGTGACTAAAGAATTGGTGCAGTGGGAGGGATTCATATTTTTAGACCATTGGTAGCTTTTCTGTGGCAGAGTTGACCTGTTCAGGAGGGACTGGTGGCACATCCACTGGAGGGGGATCAATATCTTCGCAGCTAGTTTTGCTAGTGCAACAGGGGGGTGTTTAAACGAGATTGGCAGGAGTTGGTATTCTCAAGAGCAGGGAGGCAAGTGAGAGGCTGGATGGAGATACAGTAATCAAGCATAGTACGTTGAGGAGACATATCAGGCTGGACCACGATAGGGAACAAGAAATGCCTGTGGATTAAATTGTGTTTATTTCAGTGCAAAAGGGCTGACAGTTAAGGCCGATGAATTCAGGGTGTAGAAAGGTTATCGGCGCTCAATAGTCTAGCTATTACAGAAACATGGCTGAGGGATGTATAGGACTGACAGCATAATGTACCAGGGTTAAATGCATCAGGAGGAACAGAGATTGTGGAGCGAGAGGAGGGGAATTGCATTTCTGAATAAAGGGTGTATCGCAGCAGTGATCAGAGATAAAACAACTGATGGATCATCCAATGAGGCTCTTTGGGTGGAACTAAGAAATAAGAAGGGGATGGTGACATTATTGGGGTTGTACGGTAGGCCCCCAAATTGTAAACAGTAATTGCAGGAACAAAACTATGTAGAGAGATTGCGGAGACTTTCAGGAACATTTGGGTTGTCATAATAGGGTCTTTAATATTTTTTATAACACAGACTTGCACTGCCAGAGCATGAATGGATTTGAAGGGATGGAATCAATTGAGTGCAGGAAAGTTTCCCGAAGTAGAATGTAGAGGGTCCTAATCGGGAAGGAGTAAAATTTGTCCTACTCCTAAGAAATACGTCAGGACAGGTGAGTGAGGTGACAGTGGATGTGCACTTTGGGACGAGTGACCATAGATCTATTAATTTTAAAATAGTTATGGAGAGGGAAAAAATTGGTCCACAGATTCAAGTTCTAAATCGGGGCAAGGTTAATTTCGATGGACTTAGATAGTAGCTTGCAGTGGTTGATTGGAGTAGTCTGTTTGGAAGCAAGGGGACCTCCATTAAGTCGGAGCTTAAGATCTATATGTTCCCGTGAGGGTGAATGGAAAGTTGACAGGAATGAGGTACACTGGATGACAAGAGATATTTAGGCTTTTACCAAAAGAAATGTGGAGGCGTGGCTCAGGTAGAGGCAGCTGGGATCAAGCGAATCCCTGGAGGTGTACAGGGGATACAGGAGTTCACTGAAGAAGGAAATCACAAGGGAGAAAAGGGGGTATGAGATAACTTTGCCTGATAAGATCAGGGTGGATCCAAAGAGGTACTTTAAGTATATTAAAGGAAAAGCAGTAACTAGAGAGAGAATAGGACCCCTCAAAGACCCAAAATGGATATGTTTGTGTGGAACCATAAGAGATGAGTGATGTCCTCAACAAATATTTCTCCTCTATGTTTACCGTGGAGAAAGACATGAGTACTTGAGAAATTGGGGAAATTATTGGTGATAGCTTAGGGACAGACCATATCACAGTACAGGAGGTATTGGATCTACTAGAATGTTTGAAGTTGGATAAATCTCACGGTCCTTTCCAGATATATCCAAAAACAGTGCAGCGGCTAGTGAAGAACTTACGGGAGCCCTGGCTGATAATTTTGATCATCAGTTACCGCAGGTGAGATCCCAGAAGACCGGAGGAAAGCAGGTGTCATGAAGGACTGAAACATAAAGTCTGGGAAATACAGACCAGTAACTTAATATCTGTGATAGGTAAATTACTTGAGAAGATTCTGAGGGATAAGATGTACATGCATTGGGAAAGCAGGGTTTCATTAGAAATAGTAAGAATGGCTTTGTGAGTGGAAGTTCATGCCTGATGAATTTGTTAAAGTTCTTTGATGAAGTGAGAAGGAAGGTTGAGTTGGGCGGGCCGGTAGACATCCAAACGTGTGGTGCTGGAAAAGCACAGCGGGTCGGGTAGCATTCGAGGGGCGGTAGAATCGACGTTTTAGGCACAACTCTATTAGCAGGAATGCTCAAGACATCAATATTCCTGCGTCTCCGATGCTGGCTGACCAGCTGGGGTTTTCCAGTGCCATACTTTTCAATTCTGATCACCAGCATCTGCAGTGATGACTTTCTCCAAGGGTGGTCGATCTGGTGTATATGGATTTCAGTTCCACCAGAACATGATGTGGCTTCTCAGCCTCTGGACCATGATATAAATTTACAGGAAGAGACTAATCAGCCCTTCCAGTCGATAGAACTAGACCCAGTTTAGATCATGCAGCAACAGTATCAGCCTATTCAGCTATTTGAAGTACCACAGGAATGGAAGAGTCAAAAAAGTGATTGGACTATCGGAGCATCGCTCCTTCATTAGGTGATGGTGGAGGGCTCAATCGTAGCACACAGAATTTATAGCAAGACTTTAGTGTGATGTAAATGAAATTATAACATTGAAATATTGATAGTCTTTTGAGTCTTTCATCTGTTTGAATACCATGATATTCAAACAGATGAAAGACTCAACAGACAATCAATTTTTCAATGTATAATTTCAGTTACATCACACTGTAAATTTTTGGTTTAAATTCTGTGTGTTAGGATTGAGCCCTCCACATTCACCTGATGAAGGAGCGATGCTGCAAAAGCTAGTGTGCTTCCAATTAAATCTGTTGGACTATAACCTGATGTTGTGTGATTTTTAATTTTGTACACCCCATTAAAACATGCATCTCCAGATCAAAAGGTAAGAACACAGCGTCAGAATGACTGGCCCTGAGAGGACATGACTGAACAAGATGTCAAGGAGGCTGAATAAAATTGCACCTAAATGGAATCAGTTTTTAATTCCCAAGTGGTTGGACAATTTGGAGCACCATGCGGCTGATGGAGATGAATCCTCTCAGCCCCTGGATATCTCTGTGGGCGGTCCTCAGGGTAGCTTCCTCGGCACAAACATCTTCAGCTGCTTCAGCAACGTCTTACCCTCCGTCATTCGATCAGAAGATAGGATGCTCAGAAAAGATCGCATAAAACAGCAAAACATGGACAACATTCAAGCTCATGCTGTTACTGTGTAGGCAACATTCATGTAACAGCACTGCTGGACCCTGAACATTTCCACAGGACTAAAAATGAGATGCTTACTCAGCATCTCAAGCTGGTTTCACAGAAAATATGAGAATGCCATTCAGCCCATATAAGCTACTGGATAAGTAGAGGCACAGCACACTCACTCTCTAATACCTATTACACAGGAAGAGATTTTTTTTAAAAAAAACTACAAATGTTGGAATTCAGGAGACGAGAAGAACACATCAAACCAGGCAGCATCAGGAGAAAAAGTCCACATCTTGGGTATAATCTTTCTTCGAGTCTGGGGATGGGGGCAAGGGTGTGTCCAGATAAAGAGACGAGGTGGGGAAGTAGGAGGATTCAGCAATTTGTGGTGGGGAACACAGGAAGAGGGTACCACCGGGTTGGCCAATGGGAAGAATGAATCCAGTTGACAGTTGGAAGATGAGTTGATCTGAGGAATGGAAAGGGGAGGGGCTAAGCAGGAGGTCTGGGGATTGGAAGGGAACTTACTAGAAATTGGAGAACTCAGTGTTGAGATCCCCAGCTGTAGGCTACACAGGTGGAATATGAAGCATTGTTCCTCCAATTTGTGATTTGGTTCTTTGTGGCAATGGAGGAGGTCAAGGATGGCCATGGCGGAATGGGAGTGTGAGGTGGAATTGAATAGGCAGTGACTGGGAGGTCAGATCAGCCCTTACAGGCCCAGCTGAGATGCTCAGCAAACCATTCTCCTTAGTTTACATTTGGTCTCCCCGATATAGAGAAGACGACATCAGGAATGGCAGATACAGTAAACTAGGTTGGATCCCATCACCTGGCACATCTTTCACAAGGACTGCTCCCTTCACTACTTTTGGTTCGTGCCATACTCCCCACCAAACCAGTCAATCCCCATGGGCAACTGACACTTGCAGATGAAAAATAAAATGCATCACCTGCTGACGCACACCTCCCTCACCTCAGCCAAGGCCCAAAATAGTCCTTCCAGGTGAAACAGAGGTTCGCCTGCCTCTCCTTCAACGTAGTTTACTGCATTACGTACTCCTGATGTGGTCTTGTCTACATCACGGATAGCAACGTAAACTAAGTGCACATTTCACCGAGCATCACAGCCCGGTCCAAAGGGGCTGGCCTGAGCTCCCAGTCACCACCCATTTCAATTCCCCTTCCCAAGTCCTTTCCAACATGACCTCCTGGGCTTCCTCTGTTGCCACAGTGAGTCAGACCGCAAATTGGACGAACAACATCTTACCTTCTGCCTGGTTAGCCTACAGCCTGGAGGACTCAACATTGAGTTCTCCAATTTTAAATAACCTTCCCAGCCATGGACCTACTCCATTTCCAGCCCCGCCTCCTCCCTTCCATTCCAGCAAATGACCCCACCTTCTAGCTCCCAATTGGTTTTATCCCTCCCATCGACCAACCACGTTGCACCCACCACTTGTGTCCACCTATCCCCTACCTCACCATCCTGCTCCTCTCTCCACATCCCAACGACTCCTTTCCCTCTTTATCTGCAGTTTCCCCTACCCCCACCCGCAGTCCTGAAGAACGGGTAAACTTGAAATGTTGACTTCTTCACCTCCTGATGCTACCTGACTTGCTGTTTCTTCCAACCTCCTGTTTGTCCATTATTACACAGCAATATAAGGAATCTCGTCAGTACAACACGCTGGTAAGCAGCTACCACGGGTCACCTAATAATGAACCTCATCCCTGGAACGAGGAAGAGGACATTCAGCCACCCGAGACACTGACACACGAACAGAAGAGGCCATTCAGCCCCTCCAAACTGTTACACTGAAATAGGAGGATGTCAACGATGCTGTAAATTTACAAACCAATGAAGCAGAGATTGCACAGATAGACTGCTCCATGCTGTGCCTTCTGGCTCCATTGATAATGTTTCATGCATATTACATAAACATGGTTTGCTGATGGTAAGGAGGGACAGAGGATGATTTGTGCCACGTCTCAAGGAGGCATCTTCCATCTCCGAGAAGACAGGCTAGTCTTCTGCATGGAGGTCAGAAGCTTTAGAGAATGACCAACCCTGTCAGAGTGTGGCTGCTGACAAGTTTGTGAACAACATGATGCTCATTACTTATTGCTCCGTATGAATTCTGTCAGTGGCTCATGGCCAAGTTCATCCACCTCCTTTTCACCAAGAGCACTTCCCATCATTTCGCCTTCTCATAAATACAAAATGAGAAGCAAGATATGTTTTGCCAAATCATTTTGTTGCCTTGCAAAACGCTATGCTTTAAGCACAGCCACACCAACAGCAACACCACTTTTGCCATTGGAGGTTGTTGGAGATGCTGAGGAGGTGAAGACTTAGCTGTATTATCCCTGTAATGTTAACCCAGGGACCCAGGTGATGACTCAGACCCCGGAATCGAATCCCACCACGGCAGATGTTAGATTTTGCATTCAATAAAATATCAGGAATTGAAAAAATGAAACCATTGTGTTTGTCCTACCTGGCACACTAGTACCATCTTCATCCGGTCGGACTTACATGTGACTCCAGACCCACAGCACTGTGGATAACACACAGTTGTATTTTGAAACGTCCAAGCCAGCTGCTCAGTTACGTCACTCACTACAAATTCTCAAAGAAATGAAACCGGGCGGACCTCAGCAGTGACTACTTACAGCTCACAGACTGCATTGGGTCAGGAAGGCGGCTCACCAACACCTTCTCAAGGACAATGAGGAAAGGAAATTATATACTGGTCCAGCATCCCAATACTGAATAAAAGAAGATGATCACACTCAAGGAAGAGAGACAAAGGGACATAACTCACTTCAAACCGAGACTTTGATGTACACTTTACATGGGCATGAATTTCAGTAACATGAGAACAGGAGAAAAATAAATAAGAATATTTATTTCCATTCCAACTGATCATCAACAATCCCTCTATTTGTTTCTTTCTCTACCTCTCTCTTTCTCTATCTATTCAACTCACTCCTTCTCCCTTTCACAACAGCCATCCATGTCATCAACATCAAACACACTATTTCCCAGCTGCATTCATTTCTGAAGTACGGTGATTGGACGCGAAATTTCACTTCTATTTTTCTCTCGACCTGAGGCTGCCAAATCTGTTCCGTTTCGCTGGCACTTACTCATTCCTTTTGTTTCTGATCTCTAGCATCATTCTTTGTAATTTTTTCCTCTACCTTACATGTTGTTATTGCATGGGATGTCTGCATCACTGGCAGAGCAGCATTTGTGGACCTCACTAAATGGCTTTTACTGTGAGGCCACTCCTTAAGGTATTGAGTCTGACGTCAGTCTTAATTCAGATCAGGCAATAATGCGAGATTTCTTCGCCAAAGGACAACAGTGAAATAGATAAACTTCTTGACATAGTGCTGGTGGGATTATATTAGTAAAATTCACTTTTATTTCCAGTTTCTCTCATTTGAATTTAAGTTCTGTCATCATCTGAGATAGGATTTGAAACAGTGTCCACAGTGTAGAGACCTGGGCCACTGAATTACGTGGCCAGCGACATTACTACACCGACACAGTGTCCCTGTCATGAATTTACTTTACAGACAAGAACAAGATTTTGATGGAAACATTTGTAACGGAAAGAGCGATTAGAAGAGAACAGGAACCATAAAGTCTGACTTTTACCCCGGTACAGATAATGGTTTATTTAGCACCCGCACTGACGTCAAGATGGGGTCTGGGGATATCATGGAGTTGGTCGTGGGTAGCTTTAGTGATGGAGAGAATACCAAGACATAAATCAATTGGAGGCGAATAGGTACTTAGGGAATGTGAACAGTCTTGTTCTCAGATGTTTGTGAGGGTGGGAGTGTGGGTGGTTCTGAAATTTGTGGAGAATGAATGGATTTGCATTTGAAACTGAAGACAATAGTTTCAGACTTTTCTAAACATAGATAACAGAAATAGCACCGAAGTTCACCATGGCTTATGGGATTAATAAATCGATAGAGATGGGGAGACTTACCAGGAACACCAACAATAGCGAGCATGGGATAGTAACCAGCCTGAATAATCAACAGTACACCGTGTATCCGAAATGGTAATATGTACCAATACCAGGAAAGATACAAAAGACCCAAAGATAAACTCCTGTCCATTGTTGCAGTATGCCAGTCTATTCTTCTTTGATTCTGAAGCATTGGTGCGACATTCCAGTCTATTTTTCTTAGATTCTGATCCATTGTTGAAACATTCCAGTCTACTGTTCTCAGATCCTGGTCCATTGTTGGCACATTCCAGTCTATGGTTCTCTGATTCTGATCTCTCCTCTCCCTGTTTCTGCAACTGCTGATCCTTGTCAGTGTTGCAGATGATGCATCTGCAGCAACAATGGTATAAAGCATTGGAAGAAGCCCCGTACAAGTAGAAGAGGAAATCCATCCACTGACATAATTAGGATCCATGGAGACTGACATCAATCACAGTCACTGAACAAACAGCTCCAGATATTTTTTTTTCAGAATTCGACCTTCAGTTCAAAATAACAACTGGATTGAATTGAATGTTGACATTGCTGGCTAATGGTCACATCTCCCATCACCAATTGCTCTCGTGAGGTTAGTTGTGAGGGAGAATTATGGACATTTTCTTATCGCAGGCTAGATGATTCTGCTGTGTTGTTCATTTGCAATACTGTCACCACCTGAACGCTCCATCATGACCATCCACACAAAAAAAAAACAATCTCGATTTGGTTTCCAGGCTGGTCTCTCCTCGACTAGAACAGGCGTCAAGTAACAGATTCTCAGTGGATATATTTGCCCTGACCATACACAGGAAGTGTGGATCTGTCTGGACAATTCACTCGTGACCATGCTGAATCTTCAACACACAGTATGATTTTATATAAACTAACAAACAACTTCATGCATTATATCGTCTTCAAAGCAGTAAGACTTACATTTTTGGAATTCAGTCCAAAGCCAAATGTGGCATGTTCTCACAAAGCCAGTACTTTTACAGAGTTATGTTGTCCTTGATTTTTGTAAAGAGGGTCCAAACGACCCAAGATTCCAATATGTCAGAATTTTGAAAGGTTCGTTGGGGTCCTTTTGTTTATACCTAACAGATAATGCCTCATACAGAAGCCTTTCAAGTCTTGAAAAGTAGGCTGTTAATCAAGAGGACCTGTCCAGCTCCCACAACTGGACAGGTTAGATCAGTTCGGGGGTTTGTTGAGTCAGGGTCACTGGACGCTCTCTGCCTCCTTCTGCCCTTCAGATCTTATAATCTGTAAGCAGTTGTGTCAGTTTTACCCTTGGTGCTGAGGGGTTTTGTTTATTGGGATTGTTGCAAGAATATTGGAACAGCATCCTTAAATCGGGATAGCCTGTCAGGTTCGGATACGATACGTTATTCAGGTATTCTATTTTTGGTTCCTTATGTTTCATTTGGTAATTTGGCAAATAAATGTCATTTGTTTAAAACTCCGCAATCTGACCAACTAATTCACTCTGGAAATATCAGCTATACACTAACCTTCAAAAAATAGCAAATGTAAGGTCCGGGCTTCCTATTAAAATGTTTTGAGGGGTCGGGTCTGGTCCATAACAGATTAGGGGGCCTTTACAGAATTTAGACAGCGAGTGGCAGGTGTTATTCTCTCTTATTTCGTGTGTTGATTTGGTGAGTAGACAGAACTTCAGGTAGCTATGCTTCTTGCAGGAACCACGCTTGTTTTGGAGGTGGAGAAAATGACCTTGGGGGGTTTACAGAATGCACATAAGTCCAAGCCGCGGGAATTAGTAGACAAAGGGAGTTAAAGCTACCTTTTTAATGTGAGGAAAGATGAGATGATTGCAGCAGTAGCTCAGCATTCTAATTTGCTGGAAACTCCATCAGGATCTGTGGGATGACTAAACTTCAATTGCAAAACAAGCAGCTTGAGTTAGAAGCAGAGATGAAGCAGTTTGAGCTACGACTAAAGTCAGAAGAGGAAGAAAGATAACGAATAGGTTTAGCAGAGGAAAGAGAAAAAAAATTAATAGCTTCAGCAGGAGAGAAAGAAAAAGAGGGAGCATTTGAGCTTCAGAGATTGTCACTTATAATGGGAAGTCAGCTTTAAAGGATGAGGATGAAGGCTGAAGGTCAGCTTAGTGAGGAACAGACGGAGGATGGGCAATCCCATTGTAGTCCCAAAGCCTGATGAGAAACATGTTTCAGTATATTCACAGCTTGCCCAGACTTGATGAGTAGGAAAGTGGCTAAAGAATTTCAGTAGCCAGTGACCATGTAGGTTTTGTTGACCCAAACAAAATTTGTAGGTAGAGCTAGTGAGGTATGCGCAACACTATCAGAGGAGGGATCCGGGGAGTATGAGAAGGGGAAAATGTACATATGAGCATGTGCCAAACGCCTACAGACAACGTTTCAGGAATTTAAGGAAGGATCCTGGTCGAACCCATATTGAGTTTGAAAGGATCAAACAAAGTAATTTTGAGAGATGGATAAGAGCTTTAAAAAGAGAGCAAACACACGATGCTCTTCGAGGGACAAATACTTTGAAGGAGTTTAAGCATTCACATAGTGCAAGCCCATTTGTGGCTGATGATTATGACTAGTGATTATGATTATAAAACTTGTTTTGGCTTCCAGAATCAATTTCAGTCCATGATGGATAGAAATTTTGGCAAAGAGAAATCCCCACGTAGAAAGGGAGATGTAGATCTCGGTGAAGAACTTAACACAGGGTAAAAAGGCAATACGTGAAGGAGGCAAAGAAGATAAAAAGCTCAAAGTTAAAAAGTTTTCATTGCAACAAATTAGGACACATGAAATCATTGTTTTGGTGGGTACAGAAAAAAAACACAGATGCAGGAATAAAAAGTAAAGTCTGGGAGTTTTGTCGGAGTGGTAACAGAAAGCATAGTGGAAGCTAGAAATCTGCATCAGAGGTGTACAAGCTGATTGGAGGTTTGTTAATGAGGAAGTGCCTGATCTGCTGAGAACATATACCTGCAAAGGGAAATTTTATTCACATAGGGCAGGTAAAGAGGATGCAATATTAAGAGACACAGGATCCTCTTGTGCAACGGTAAGGAGATATGTACTCCTGAAGGACTATTTCCAGAAAAGGTACTGCTAGAGTGAATTCACCAAGAAACAAAAGGTGCAAAAGTATGTAAAGTGAGCACAGCGTGCCCAGAAAAATGTGGGGAAATTGTGGCAGGGGTATTGGACAAAGTCTCAGCTCCAGGGATAAAATTTATCCTTGCGGAAAATATAGCTGATTCAGTGGTTGGACTACTGCTACTCTCGTTGAAAAGCCAGTGGATATGCAGACAACTGAATCAATGTAGGAATCTTATCCTGGAAACTTTCCTGATTGTGGGTAATAAAGTCCCAATGTCACCAAGTGAAACAGAAAATACCAAAACCGTAAGGATAAGGAATCTTAAGTGGCATGAACAGATACTTTGTTTCATCAGAAAGTTGATACAAAACAGGAGCAAATAGGTGATCATGTAAATATTTTTTGCTCAGCTAAACGTATTGAGTCACAGCAGAAAGATAAAAGTTTAAAGCAGTTGTATCAAAAAAAACGGAAACGTTAGGAATTTTGAATGTATCCCTAAGTGTAAATATCTTAAAAATGATGCCCAAATGAGGAAATGGAGACTAACATATTTTCAAGGAGATGAGAAATGGGAAGAGATTATCAAATCATATTGCCAATGGGTTACAGAAAGGAGGTGATGCGAATGGTGCATCAGTTAGGAGTGATGAAAAAACAGACAGAATACAGAGACATTTTACTGGCCTGGACTGCAACAGGATGTAGTTGAATTTTGCCAGATGCATGATATATGTCAGGTAATTGGAAAAGCACAAGCAATAATAAAACCTGCACCTTTCTTAACTATTCCGGCATTTGAGGAACCTTTTACAGGAGTCTTAATTGATTGGTTAGGTCCCCGACCACCAACAAAAAAGTGGACATCAGTATCTGTTAACAATAATGGATGCATCGACGAGATTTCCAGAGACCAATCCAAGGTGCAGTATCACAGCGAAAAGAATTGCAAAGGAATTACTCTTTTAAAAAAAAATAGATATGGACTACCAATGAAGATACAGTGAGATCAAGCTTCAAACTTCACATCTAATTTATCACGATAATGGCTTAGGAATAAAGCAATTCAAATCTACCGCATACCATCCAAAATTGCATGGAGTGCTAGAAAGGTGACACTAAACATTAAAGACCATATTGAGGGTTTATAATCAGGATTATCCAGATGATTAGGGTTAGGGAATTCCATTTGCACTTTTGTGATCAGGGATGCCCCAAATTAACAGAGCAAATTCATTTCATTGGAATTATTTTGGGGGCATTAAGTGAGAGGACCATTAAAATTAATTAAGGAGAAAATAGTAAATCAGAGTTCAAAGGCCACACATTTGAACTAGTTCTCAAAACCTAAGGAACGATTAATAGCGCGAGGGAGTTGGCTAGACAGCATTTAAAAGTATTGCAGCATGCAATAAATAAGGAAGCGGATAAGAAATTTTAAAAATTGCAATTTTGTGATCGGGGATAAGGTATTACTGTTACTTCCAGTTATAGGTGAAACTTGAAAAGTAAGGTTTAGTAGGCCTTATCAAATACAACGGATATTGAGTGAGGGTAATTACTTGATAGGGACACCAGAAAGAAAGAAATCTCACAGCGTATGTCATGTGAATAGACTCAAAAGGTACTTTGACAGGTAAGGACAGCCAGAGAACGAGGTGTTAATGATTACGGCACAGAAGGAAAAAGCAATTTCAGAGGATTCTCAATCGGACATTCCACAAATTAAAGTGGACAATGAGGTAGTTGTCTAAAATTGGGATAAATGATTGAGTTACCTTTCTGAGAAAAATCGAAATGACCAGAAAGATTTCTTACTATCACATGGGGAGATATGCAGATATTAACTTGGAAATCCTCACCTAATTGTGCATAATGTAGCTATAAGAGATGCCGTTACAATTAAGCAACATCCTTCCACGCATAATCCTCTAAGGTTGGCACAGGTTCAGAAGGAGATTGAATGCATGCTC
This sequence comes from Chiloscyllium punctatum, assembly GCF_047496795.1. Classification (NCBI taxonomy): domain Eukaryota; kingdom Metazoa; phylum Chordata; class Chondrichthyes; order Orectolobiformes; family Hemiscylliidae; genus Chiloscyllium; species Chiloscyllium punctatum. The sequence continues at coordinate 23,720,671 of NC_092751.1, forward strand.
TAAGATGACATAATCAGCATGTGTTACAGTGACTGGAAATCACCCATAGTCATGGTGCCAAAGCCAAGTGGTACCCAACGATTATGTGTGGACTATCGTAACATCAATGCAGTTAAAAAGGTTGATGCATACCCAGTTCCATGGTTGGAAAACTGTGTTGAAAATGTGGGACAAGCAACTTACAATTGGTATGAAAAATGTGCCGGCCACATTTCAGGGACTAACCAATAAATTGCCGGATTATCCAACCTGTGGTGTACATTTATGACCTTGTGATTTTTACTGACTCATGGAAGGAACACTTACAGAATCTAGCGGACTTGTTTGATCAACTTCGCAAGGCAGGCTTGGTGGTAAACTGAGCGTAAAGTGAATCTGCCAAAGCAAAAGTCACCTTCCTAGGCCATGCTATTGTCCATAGATAAACGGTACCATGAGATTTTAAAAGTGAAGGTAATTGGGGAATTTCCCATACCGTTGACAAAAGGAGCAGTTCCTGGGACTAAGTGGATTTTATCAAATGTTTGTACCTGATTTTCGCAGTGTGACTGCTCCACTCACTGAATTGTTAAAGAAAGGCAAGAAGTTTCAGTGGGCAGAGGACTGTCAGAAGGCATTTGGCGGAATTTGAAATATGTCGTAACCACTGCCCACGATCAGACACACCAAAGTATGCAAAAACATTCAAGGTGGATTTAAATGTGAATGATGTGGATTTCGGTGCTGGGGTCCTGCAGGAAATCGACAAGAAGACACAAAGACCTATTGGGTATTTCTCCAAGAAGTTGAACGTTCATTAGTAGAAATATTCAACAGTTGAGAAAGAGACTGCAAGCTTTGTGTTGGCACGACAACATTTCAGTGTTAACGTTGCCCGCAACATATCGGAGGCAACCAGTTACACTGAGCATAACCGAGTGAAATCTTTTTGGAGAAATTTAAGGACAAAAATGCGAGACTGCTTAGTTGGGGCCTGTTGTTACAGCCATTCAATTTGAAAATTGTGCATGTGGAGCTCTTGAAAAAGTGATTGCCAATGCAAATGGAGACACTCAATGATGGAAGTTCCACACACTGAATCTGGATGTAGCGGTGCCTGTTCGGATGTTTACTGTAAACAAATGTATATGCTCATTTTAGAGTATGAACCACTATTTTTGGTGGTTTTGAAAACTGATGCCATGTTTGGATATTGAAGATTCGATTTTATATTGGGGGAGTTGTCACACAGGGGGTCTCTTGATAAGGTTATGTTGTCCTTGATTTTTTTTCAGAGAGGTTCTTAACATCCCAAGGTTCCAACATGTCTCAATATTGAATGCTTCATTGCAGTCCTTTGTTTTTTTTGCCTAACAGATAATGCCTCGGACAGAGGGCTTTCAAGCCTTTTAAAAAAACTGGCGCATTCAAGGGGATGTGGCCAGCTCTCCAGCTGTACAGGTCAGTTCAGTTCGAGGGTTAGTTGAGTCAGGTTCAGTGTTGAAACTGGACGCTCTCCCCCTCCTTCAGCCCTCTGACTTTATAACCTATAAGTTTTTTTGGTGAAATGTTTACTCTTTGTGCTCAGGGGTTTGTTTATTCGGATTGTTGCAAGTAATTTGGATCAGCATCATTAATTGGAGATATCCTGTCAGTTTTGGAAAAGATGAATTATTCAGGTACGGTATTTTCGGTTCGTTGTGTTTCATTCCTTATTTTTGCAAATGCATTGTGTTGGTTTAAAAGTCGACTGTCAGACCAACTAATTCACTCTGGGAATATCCACTATAAACTTACCTTCAACAAATGGCAACACTGCAGGTTGGACTATGTGCTTAAGAATGTTGTGATGGGTCGGGCCTGACCATAGCAATGTATAATAACTTTGTTTATTAAAAGTCATGGCTATGAGACAGAAAAGGCTGCGGCCAGAGGCTGAGGTGACTTGAGGGGAGTGTAGCATTTTCTCCCAGTTACTAGTATTCAGCCATCACTGTTTTTGACAAATGGAATGAAATGCAATGCAGAGCAAGATAACAGATGACCGCTGGTATATGGAATGTTGAACAACAATGTGAATGGAATAGGGCAATTTTAAATGTGAAGTACATAGTTATATTTTATATATCGACTGTTTAATCACAGGTTGTACATGTTGTTAAGATTGTTCATATCTGGACGGGATATTCAGAAATAAAAACAGACATAGATAACAAAATATATTTCATTATAGTGAGTTACAGCAGAGTAACTGTGAGAATACAGCTCATACCGAGCTGGTACAGAGATGATAGGCTGCGTGACAGCCACCTTTATTGTACTTATTCAGAGAAATATATTTAAAATGTTCAGAGACTGAGGAGACAAGCCTCGTCATAAAACGTACAGAGAAAATCATAATTAATATACTATTCCTAATTTTTCATCAAGTGAAGCTGTCTATTAAAGGCCTTTTAAATCGAAATTACTTTGATGAGATCCACGCATTTATTTTCAGAACGTAAAGAAGAAACAGACTCCAGTGTAATACATGCATCACTGGCACGAGTGATGGGAACAGGAATGGAGCATATTGTCCAAATATAATCGGGTTCAACATCAAGAGCAACCATGAAAAAGCAAAATATTAGAGAAAGTGGAAATCTGAAATACAAATGCAAAATGAAGGAGGAAAGCAACAGATTACACAGGATCTGGGCAGAGTTAACATATCGAGTCTTAGATGAACCTGTTCTGAACAAGTTCTGTTAGATTCAAAAAGAGTTAATTTCATTTTTCTCTGCTCCGATACTGCCAGAACTGTGGGGTTTCTCTCCAGAGCTTTCCATTGGTACAATGACAGGAGACAGAGAGTAATGGTGGGTGGTTGTTTTTCGGACTGAAGGCTTGTGCCCAGCAGTGTCGCACAGAGGTTAGTTCTGGGTTTTCATTGTTTGTCATTTATGCAAATTATTTGCGTGAGAATATCGAAGGCATGGTTCATAAGTTTGCGGATGACACCAAAACTGGTGGCATCGTGGACAATGAAGAAGGGTTTCTAAGAATACAAAAGGATCTTGAGCAAATAGGTCAAGAGATTGACAAATAGCAGATAGAGTTCAAGCTGGATGAATGTGAGCTGCAGGCAATAATGTGTGTTTGTTGCTGTCTAGTGAATCGGAAATGGGATGATTTTATTCCCCATCTTATTGGTTCAAAACATCGATATCCTTCATGATCATTGAGAGACCTTACCCTCTCTGTGGTTACCCTCTTGCTGTTAATGTAGTTGCACAATATCTTTGGATTATCCTTAACCTTATCCGTCCATGCTATCTCATATCTTTTTTGCTTTCGTGATTTCTCTCGAAAAAATGCCCCACATTCTTTATATTGACTAAGAGATGAAATTGAATAAAGTTCTCTCTGTCTCAAGTAAGGTTTTCTTTGATTCCTGAATAAAAGCTAAATAACTGTAGTTGTCCATTGTTCCTTAAGCTTACCAGCATTACCCTTCACTCTAACAGGAACATAATGCCTCTCAACTCCCAACGTTACACTGTTGAACGCCTCCCACTTGTCAGACGTTGTTTTACCTGCTAACAGTCTACTCCAATTAAACATGGTAAGTCCTTGTCCCATGCCATTACAATTTATGGTACTCCAATTAAAGCAAACATGACTGAAAGACTTATTATTTTCCATAACCATTATGAAACGAATAGAGTTATGATTGCAAAAACCAAAATATGCCCTCACGTTTACTTCAGTCACTTGCCCTGCCTATTGCACAAAAGAAGGCCTAGTTTAGCTCTTTCTCTGTTAGTATCATCCGCATATTGATGAAGAAAATTTTTGTGAGCACATTTGACAAATTCTTCACCATCCAACCCGTTAACGCTATGGTAGTCCCAAACAATTTTTAGAAAATTAAAATCCCCCATTATTGTAAGCTTACGTATATCCGAGATCTCCAAATATGTTTGTTTCAGAATTTCTTTCTTACTTTGGGAGAGCATATAGTACAATACAATAAACGTGCTCTTTCCTTTACTATTTTTAATTTCGACCAATATATTTTCAACGGACGATTTGTCACAAATGAGCATTTAGTGCAATCTGTTCAAAGTCAACTTTATTTTCTTATTTTTAAGACGTCATGATTATTTTAACTGGATAATTGTTCAGAAATATCTTTCCCAGTTACAGCAATAATTTATTCCTTAATCAAAAATGGCAGACCTCCCCCTCCCTGTCCTCCGCATGTCTTTTTCCATCCTTTATTGACCCTTTACATCTGGAACATTGAATTGCCAGTCTTGAACATCTTTCAGGCGAAAGTGAGGACTGCAGATGCTGGAGATTAGAGTCAAGAGTGTGGTGGTGGAAAAGCACAGTAGGTCAGGCAGCATCCGAGGAGCAGGAAACTCGATGTTTCAAGCAAAAGCCTTTCATCAGCCGATTCCACATGAGCGGCCTTTGCCCAAAACGTTGACTTTCCTGCTCCTCACATGCTGCCGACCTGATGTGTTTTCCCATAAATACACTCTCGACTTGAACATCTCTCAACTAATTTTCTGTAATACATATGATGTCTCAATTCCATGTTCTTAAATATGCCTTGAGTTCCTCAGCCTTCCCTGTAAGACGCCTTACATTGAAATAAATGAAATGTCATGCTTCAGAATTACTATATAATCTTGACTCTTTCGTTTTTCATTTCTAATTGACGTGCTCTCCTCACATTCATAACCTACTCTAACCATCCTGCCATTTGTACTGCTACTTGGAATATCCCCCTTGCCGTCTCTATCAATATAAAGTTTCCCTGCATAGAATGAGCAAATCTCCCTGCTAAGATATTCGTTGCTTTCCAGTTTAGATTAGACCAATCTTTTCTGAACAGGTCATTTCTATTCTAAAATAGTTTCCAATTTCCCAAAAATCTAAATCCCTCAATAACACAATAGCTCTTCAGCCATTGATTTTTCTCCTTTAACCCTTTGTTCCTTCCCAGTTGAGTTTGGCATTGGTAGTAAACAAGAAAGTATTGCTTTAATGGTTTTATTTTGAATACTCTACCTCACCTCTTATGTACTCTGTTAATCTTTCCCTAAAAAGTGCCATTGCTGCCATTATCTACAATAATGTTTGGCTATTCAATCTCACCTTTAACAACGTGCTTGAAATGTTTCGAAACATTCTTAATCCTCGCACAGGGAAAGCAACAAACCATCCTAAATTAACGGTCACTGCCCCAGAATCTCCTGTTGATGCCCCTGATAGAAAAGTCCACTGACGCAATAATTCTACTAACTCTTCTCAAACGCTGCTGAACATAAGAATCATTCCAATTGTCCAATAATTGATTGCTCTTCCACTTTCCTGAGAGAGGCAATCCCCTTCAGCTGTTCTAAAAGCAGAAAAAACATATTGATAGAGTTATAGCCACCGGAGACATGAACTACCTTCTTATCTTTCCTGACAGTCACCCAACTATCTAATAGATTTGCTGGATAGCATTTTTTCTAAATCTTCTAGCCATCTCTCACAGTACCTTATATGGTGCTTTAATAACATTATGCATAAAAGTAGGATTGCTTTTGACAACGTATATAGATGTTACCTTTCATTACCTACAGACAACAACGTTAAAAAAATGGAAATATATATACATATACATATCAAACAAATAAAATGTAAACAAAATCAACCATTTAGCTAATTGAATCAATAAAAATATTCCTCTTCAATAAATCCCGAGAAGAAAGTAGTCTCCTCCGGAGCTGAAAATGTGTCGGATTCTCCGGAAGGAAGGTACAACTCCGTAATTTAAAAAGAGCTGATTAATTTTTCAAAGCAAAAACACATGTGCAGTGTAATAAAAGAAACATTTTAAAACAGAAATAGACTTTTCCTTTCTTTTGTAAACCACCCTTAAAAAGCTCTTTTAAAACAAAAAATCGTTTGAAAGAAAATTGCGAGGTTTTTTTGATTGTTTTTGTATGTAAATGAAACAAAATAGAAAAAATGATGTTAATTTAATAAACTATAATAACTATATCAACTGCAAAAAATACTACATTAAATATTTAACTGTCTGCAATCCCAGGAGCAGCTGTAAGATCCATGCTGCTCTAAGAACATTGTGTGAAACGGTTTTTACAATGTGAAGAAATGTGGATGCATGTTTTAATTATTTGTCCCTAATTCAAAGTGACTTTACAATACGGTTTAATCTCCTGCCACGATTCTAAATATAGAATTTAATTGAATCTTTATCCTCATCACTCGAACTCTTTCAAACAAAATTGTGAATCTGTGTTCATCATACAGACGGAACGTTCCTTCAGCTCTGACTATTGCAGGAATGATACAAAGAACATTACCCAGGTCCATATCAAACCCAAATGTTGCAGGGAAAGCCACCGAAACCTAATCCAATATTAATTACGTACAAGCCTTATGAATAAATCATAGAGAAGGGCATAGTATAAAAGGCGAATTCAGCTTCATGTCCAAAATGAAATTCGTGGCTCCCTCATAAAAAACCTCAACTGCATTACGCTGTAAATTCACAAAAATAGGAATAACAAGAGAACGGGAAGAAAATCAAGGCTAAGTAGTGAACTTCATAAATGATGATGATGAGAATGGGAGGGATGGAGCTTGTGGGGAATGATAAACAACGTTGTGGATGACACAATGACAAGCTGGTGGTTCACAGCGAGGAGGAACGTGTGAGGTTACAGGAGGGTATAAACCAACTGTTCAGGTGGGCAGATCAATCGCTGGTGAAAAATGTATCACATAGAGAGTACTCAAACTGAAGAGAGTCTTGATTTACTTGATTTTACTTTTAAGCAAAGAAGGTTGAGAGTTGCTCCTGTGGCGGTGTTAAACAGCATGAGGGGTATGCACAGGGTGATCAGAGAGCAGCCTTTCCCCTTACTCGTAGGCTCAATAAAAAGGAGACACTTATAAACTGAAATAGGTCTCACCATTAATCTGTAAACTGTAGAAAATCTTTGCTATTTCTAAATGTATTTGGTTTTAAAATATTTCTAGAATTATTTTGTATTCTGAAAAATGTGATATTGATGCAGAGGTTTGTTTTGTGATCCAGATTCCCCATTCCTCGTGCCTCCGTTTCGCAATCTGTTCATTGAAATAATACAATTTTTCCATTCAATTCTCCAACACGCTCAAAAACAGAATCAGTTTCTCAACTTTGATCCAAAGATCTATATTTGCCCGTTCCCCTGACCTCATTAAAGACTTATATACTCTTCACATCTTCCTTTTCTAATCTTTTCAATGTTTGTATCTTTTTATAATAGTTCAAAATATTTTTCGTAACATATACAGTATGACACTTTCCAACAGTGTTGATAATGTAATATCTTTACTCAATATGTAAATATAAAGTTGCAACAATGCTAAAGTGTTTTTCACTCACATCCCAGACTGAAGTTGCAGCAAATAGTCATTGACATCTCAAAAGAATTGCCAAGTATCTGATCGGAATGGTAATTTGTGTCTTTATTATGAAATGGGCATGCTAATTATGGACTGCAACATTTTGATGTGGTTTACTCAAGACAATTAAACATCAGGAATAAAGAGCAGGGATAGGCCAGCTTGGTGCCAAGGCCTGCTGTGGGAATCAACAAAGCCTGACTGCGGTCTTTTCTCCACATTAATGTCTTGTTCCCGAGACACAGAGCAACCTACACCTCCCTTGACCAAAACTCACGAGTCATTCACCCCAGCCACCAACCATGAATAAAATTCAAAGAACTGCAGATGGAGCAACACAAGAATATAGAAATTAGGAGTGACGGAAGGAAATTCAACTTTGTACTTAACCACATTAAACACCATCTGCCAGATATAACAATCTGCCCCAATTTTTAATATTGTTTTGTAAACTCTTTATTTCCGTATTACAGCCTGTTTGCCATCTATTTTAGTGCCATCTGTGAATTTAGTTGCTCCACTCTGTCTCTCCTTCCAAGTCATTTGGATTGTTTGTAAACAGTTGAGGTCTGAGAACTGAAACCTCTAGCACCTCACTAGTTTTAGTTCGGCAGAAAAAGACCAGTTATCCCGATGCTCTGTGTTCTGTCAGTAAGTCAATCTTTTATCCAATTCAATACTCTACCCTTAACACCCTAGGATCTAACCTGCTAGATCAGTCCTTTATGCAGCACCTTGTCAAATGCCTTCTGAGGTTTAGATGGACAACAGTTGCTGTATCCCAATTATCCACATTGTTTGTTGTGTTCTCAAAGAACTCCAGCAGGTATGTCAAGCACAACCTGCCCATCATGAAACCGTGCTGACAGTGGTGAACTGATCTTTGTTTTTTCTATATGTTCAGTTATTTCCTACGTTATGGTTGACTGAAGAAATTTCCCCACTACAGAGTTAAAACTCACTGGTCTAAAGTTTGTCATTTTTTCCTATCTCTTGTTTAGAATACGAGCATCACATTATTAATTTTCCAATAGTTCGGCACAATTCTAGAATCAAAGGATTTTTTGAATATCGTAACTAACACATTAGGTACCTATCTTGCTCCCTCTTTTAACACAATAGAGTGCAGGCCGAGAGCCTGACCCTCCTCTTATCCCATCAATGTATTTAATACCGTTTTCCCTCAGCATCGTACTTCCAGCACGATCCTTTGCAGTTGTTGTAAGTTTTGGGAAGAAATTATCTTCCACTGTGAAAGCAAGAAGTGTTGGCTTTACCTCTGCCCCTTCTGAGTTTCCCATTACTACCCTGCCGTTTTCATTCTCTAAAAGGCCAACATTTGCGTTCAGCATTCTTTGTTATTTTGCCTTATCAGAGAAGTATTCTTTGTCAATTCTTCTGTTTTTGACACATTTTCCTTCGTAGCCATTTTGATCTTGTTTTTAGCAAAAGTTTGCGAACAATTAAAGCGTTTTTCTTTATTCCATTCATAGGAAGATGGCGTTGCTGGTTAGACAACACTCATTGTCCTTCCCTAATTGCCCAGAGGGCAGTTAAGCATCAAGCAAATTTGTGTGGGTTTGAAGTCACATGCAGATCAGATCAGGTAAGGATGGCGGTTTCCAATCCTATAGGACATTCGTGAAACATGGATGTTTCAAACAATAAGCAATAGATTCAGTATTATCAATAGACTCTTAATTCTAGGTTCATATTGAATTTAAATCCCACCATCTGCAATGGCGGCATTTGAACGTGATCCCCAGAATATTATCTGAAGCAGCAGTCGGTGATCATGCTACCAGGCCATCACCTTTATGTTAGTATCGACTTCCTTGTTAAGACATGGATCACTTTTCACCTTTTTAAAATTCCTCTTCCACTCAGGATTACACTTTAATTAAGGAGTTTGGACTATCTCCCGAAGTAGTTGCCACTGTTCTTCAACTGTGTCAAGCTTTAATGCTTTTTGCCAAGTCCATTCAGGCCAAGCCCTTCCTCAGGCCAGTAAAATTATCGTTGTCCACCATTAAACCTCACATGTGTGACTCTTCCTTCACTGTTTCAGTCTGAATGTAAAACTGCAGCATTTTGTGGTCACTCTTTCTGAGGTGATCTTGTACTACAGTATGATTTATCACTCCTTCTTCATTATATTATAGCAAAGCCAGTTCTCTGTTTGGTTCCTCAGGTGTTACTCGAAGAAATAATCCCCCACACGTTCGATAAATCATTCTTTGAGGCTCCCCTTGCCAATTGATTAATCTAGGTAAACCTAGGAGACTCTAACCCCAACCACACCCAGAGGACTCTAACCCCAATTCCTGTACAGCTGGTAGAGAGTTTTACCATTTGTGATTTGGTTTGAATGCACATTTGTTTGTTGGTGACTGGGTGTTTGTGCTTTGTTCCCTGGAGCTTGAGATCCGAGACTGTTTTGAATCTGATTTCTATTTTGGAAATTTAACATGACTTATTTTAAAGTTAAGGATATTACAGTGATTATGAAATAAAATGTTAACTCCTGTTCTTTTACAGGTCATGACTGCCTCACTATCAGTTTCTAACTAATCTCTTTTATCCTTATATATCAGAGCTTTATGGAGGGCAATTGACGTTTCAGTTCAACATTAGATTGTAATTTTAAATATCCAATGGTTAATATCTGTGTCCTTGGATTTGGCTATTATTCATGTATTAGAAGTTTTTTTAAACTTGAATAGACAAATCCTTTTAAGCCACCTCTGATTATTTCACTACCTATGGTATTGTAATTGAGCAATGACTGGTTAAGGCTACGTAAGAAAACTAATTTTAGGATTAAATTAAGGGAATAAAACCGGGTAATTATAGTAGATTTCAAAGTTGAGAACTGTATGCATTTTACATTTTAAGTATTAAATACTGAATAAATGAATTTATAATATATAAATATATATTATAAGTAAGGTTCCAAAATGTATAGTTAGGAACAGGCTTTAACGTTAGACAAGCGTAAATTGATGAATTGGTATTTGAAGTTATAGGGAGCAAACAAACTTCTGGCAACGTAACATGAGAAGCAGAAACAAAAGGCAAAAATAATGATAGCCCACGGTTGATGAGTTAATAAAAAAAGGTCAAACTAAAAAGAGACGGAAACCGGAATGGTGGTGGGCAGCATGTTGAAAATAAAGGGGTTGATGTTAAGGAGTTTCGTGGACAGGGACGGGGATCGAGGTGGAAATCCTGACAGGTAGGATGTTATTACTGTGTAAAAGCAGTTCACTTCAAGCGGGAGTGTCCGGATCTAAAAAGGGAAGAGAGGGCGATATTGCTTATGAATTTCGATGAAGAATATGGGTGTCAAGGGTTCCTGCCCCCTGAAGCCCACCAGGAACACTTGATAAATTTAAAGGTTCGCCTTTATAATAAGGACGTCGTTTTCCTAGTCGATACGGGGGCAGCATGTTCATTTTTAAATTTTAAGACCAAGGGAGGAGGAACGAAAGAGTTAATTGGTTTATGGCGACGGTTCTACATAAACGAAGAATCAATTTTGAGCTCATGACAAAATACTGCCACAAAATTTGGGGATTGAATTAACTGCAAATGGTGCAATGAAAGATGTCGAGGTTCTTAAAAATGAATGTGCTCGGGCAAAAAAATTACAGAAACAGAATGAGAAATCACAAGTGACTGGTAAACAAACAGAACTGCGCAATTACAGTTTTTTAAAAAAATGTTTTGGTCACTTGTTGCGTTTCCACCCTGAATTACAGATAATGATTACTTTATTTATATAATATATATAATTAATAATTAATATTTCTAATAAATCGATTGTGTTAGCCTGAATCAATATTAATTGGCAGGATCCCTTCACACATTCTCAGTGACCTGTCATATTGATTCACGGTTAATTTAAAACATGACTGCATTAATTGATTGTTAATTAAAGAATGGAAAGCTACATTATTGGCCGATGAGGGAACTAACGACGCTGCCCTGAACCCACAAGAAGCGGTGATTTATTCCCGAATACCTACTTTCCCAGGTCTTCGGGAAGCTCCAATATTTACTGATGGAAAAAGAATTGAACAATTTAGGGGGTGTAAAAACAGAAGAGGGACATTGGATGTTACCAGATGGAAGGGAAATGTTAAACAAAATGATGATGAGAGAAACGATGGCTGTCTGACATCAGGGGAGCCACTGGTGAGTGCAAGCAATGTGTGATTAAGTCTGAAGGAAATATGGATGCAACGGGATACATACGATAGCCAAACAGATATGTGAGGGATGCATAACACGTAAAAAAGTAAACAAGAAAGTGTTAAGGAAACAAGTCCCAGGAGGGAGAGAACCTGGGCTAAGAACATTCCAGAGCATCCAGGTAGATTATACCGAATTACCCCGAGTGGGAGACTGAGATATATGTTGGTAATGGTTGATCATTTATCCGGATGGGTGGAGGCATATCGCCTGGCCACTGCCAAACCCAGAAACTAAAGATTTGTTCTTAAAGAAGTATGTACTGGGTTTATCCTCCTCTTTGTCTTTCCTCAGGAAACAGGGTTTATTGGCATAGACTCCGCCCCTTGAATTCGCTGTTCATCCAATTCGACCGGGAAATTGGTTCTTAGTAAAATCAAGGACAGGGAGTAAATTGCAGCCGGACTGAGAAGGGCCGTACCAGACTCATTTGACTACCAAAACGGCAAGAAGGACGGCGGAGAAAGGCTGGACTCACTACACTCGGATAAAAGGGCCAGTGGAATCTCCAGTTGAGGAAAAAGTCTGGACAGCCGAATCAACGCAAGACCCACTGAAACTCAGGCTAAAGAGACTTTGAGTTACTGATTATACAGTGGCGATGCGAGCGCGGGATTATTTCTGTAGAATTTTATCTTAGGTCTTTTGGTGCTTCATCATGATTTTAGAATGCTGGGGATGCTTAGAGTTATGATAATAGCTCTCTTATTATTGGGATTTTGTCAAACATCAATTTCATATGTGTTATTAACGGTTCCTGAGTCTGAAAGCCCGCAAGGAATAGACGCCGATGCATGCAGCTTGGTAAACTGTGGGGATGTAGATGATCAGGGACAGTACCGCAGCTCAGAGATACATCCTAAGTCCTATGGGAATGGCCTGGCAGATGGTACTTGGTATAATGGTCTCGTCAAAATACACTGGGCCACCTTCTGACCAGCTTTTGATTGTAACCCAATATATTGAACGATAACGAAACATCGCACGAAGGAACTTGGCGGGGGGGGTGGGGGGGGAGGTGGTGGTGGCACCTATCAGGTACAATTAAATGAAACTTTTGGGATAGAAATGAAAACTAACGGGAATGATGTCTTGGGCTGTTGTTTTCGAATTACCAGAGGACAGGGAAAACGGGCAGAACTACTGGATAATAAGGCACAAACTTTCACCCCTCCCGATGACTTTAAAGTAGTAAAAATTATAGAGATAACGGACTTAAACAGACCATTGAAATAGAAACTGGGTACGGGGTTGCAAATGCCTGTGTTGAATGGGTAAAGTACACTGTAAAAAGTCTGAACAAGAGCAATTGCTATGCATGTGCCTCCGGTCGGCCTGTGGCCCAGGTGGTTCCCTTTCCACTCGGGTGGAAGCGAGACAGGAAGGGCATGAAACGTATGATAGCCCTGTACCAGGATAAGACTGCATGGAATGATCTGAACTGCACCTCCCTATCTATGATGTTACCTCCCTTGGAGATGAAAGACTTAAAAGCACCCTCCCACACCATGTTCTCAGCCGCAGTCGGAAATCACACATCGTATGTGCATAGACGAGGTACAAATTGGTCTAGAGATTTAGGGAAGCTGAAATTATGTACAGGGATTAAGAATTTCACCGATACAGATAATGGACGGAACGACTCAGCAGTGAAGTTTCCCCAAGCGGATCTATGGTGGTACTGTAGAGGCAAAATATTGAGACCCACCCTACCTCCGAATTGGAGAGGGATATGTGCAATTGTACAATTGGCAATTAAATTTACCCTGGCATTTGAGAAGGAAAAGATAGTAGGGTAAAAGAGAAGGAGTAACAAATCACTCTTAGATTCTTCTTTTGATGACAGGATTTACCTCAATTCTATAGGAGTCCCTGGGGTGGGGGTGTGCGGTGTACCTGACGAATTCAAGGCTCGCAACCAGATTGCAGCAGGCTACGAGTCAGCTCTCTTTTGGTGGGTGACAGTTAATAAAAATGTAGATTGGATAAATTACATTTTCTATAACCAACAGCGATTTATAAATTATACAAGATATGCTGTTAAAGGAATATCAGAACAGCTTGATGCGACAAGTACGATGGCATGGGAAAACAGAATGGCCCTTGATATGATTCTAGTGGTAAAAGGGTGTGTGTGTGTGTGTGTGTGTGTGTGATGTTATGAGGAAGCTGTTTTACCTTCATTCCCAATAACACTGCACCTGATGGTTCAATTACTCGGGCCGTAAGGGAATTGACTACCCAAGCAGAGGAACTCCTGATAATTCAGGAGAAGACGCATCTCTCACGGGATGGCTTCAATCATTGTTTAGAAAATGGAAGGGAACGGTGGTTTCCATCCTTACTTCCCTGACAGTAGTAGCCAGGGTATTGGTAGCCAATGGCTGTTGCATCATACACTGAATATGAGGGAACACCCAAAGACTGATTGAGACAGCCTTAATGAAAGAGATGCCCCTAAAAGGGAATCAGGTAGAAGGACCTTTTTCTATTAAATAATGAGGGGATGAGTGAGTCCAAGATGGATGAAGTCTCTGGAATGATGCTTGTGAATTATTGGGGCGATGCTTAAAGGAAAAAATGCAGAAACAACAATTGAATGTAAAAATAGAAAGGGGGAATTGTGAGGAGTAATTATAAATGTTGTTATCTGCAACAATCACAAGGCTGAAAAATGAAAGTGGAAGAGGGGTGTAGGTTAAGCGAGATATGCTTGTACAAACAGTTATAAGTACCTGTTTCCCGCTTCAGCAAAAACAAAAAAAAAACACAATCAAGAGTTCATAAGGCTCAGTATGGGCAAAGAATGGAAGGAAATGTTGCTTTAGCGAAGAAGGAAGCAGATTGCAGTCAAGGAGGATATATAACAATAGACCACAGAGGGATGTGGTGAAACAGCCAAGCAGGACATGCATTTTTGTCACGAACAAGGCCAGATGAGGCAAGAGATAAACAGCCGTGTTGAAAGAAGTAGGAGATGTAAACAGGGGAGAAGCAATGGAATAAGTGGGGGAGGTATAAAAGAGGAATGAATTGTACAAAAAGATGTGTACTTGTTAAATTCGGTGTGCCTATCTTTTAGGCACCACTCTTGCAAGAATATAAGAACGGATACTGCTGCTTCAGATCTTGTCTCAGACTGAAGTTATTGAAGTCAGTGGGTTCTATTTCCCACACAACCATGGAGATCCTGCTTTTAAACTCAGGTCTCGGTTCCTAAACATTCTTTGCTGGACCTTTCACTCCTCTTAAGGGTATCATTCGTATCAATGTGTACCACGACCGCTGGCTGTTCACCCTCCCCCTTCAGTATGCCCAGAACATGCTCGGAGACATCCCTGATCCTCGCACCAACCGCCCTTTCCATGAAGATTTCATAGAATCATAGAATCACTGCAGTGGGAAAACAGGCCATTTCACATAGCACGTCCACGCTGACACTCCGAAGTGTAATGTATTCTGACCCATTCCCCTACTCGATTACTCTGCATTTGCCCCTGACTAATGCACCTAACCGGCACATAGTTGAATACTATTGGCAAAAAGTAAGCAACCTAGACCCATTCTGTTACCCTATGTTGAATCTGCTTTGTCACAGCAGATACTTCCAGAAATACTGAGCATTACCAGCAACTTGTGGATTTGTCACTGATGATGTTTGCATATTGACAAAAACATACACAACATAGACTTGAAACAAAGCTCAATTTAAACTCTCAGGAGAAAAATAAATATTTGGTCATTTAATGATCCCAGTCAAGCTTTATTTAATTATTCCTGTTCTGTCTGTGAACGTCATTTATTCACTTTCCCAATCCTGAATAAAGGAGATTTTTGCATCTTTTTAAAATCAGAAAGTTCGTAAAAGTTGCACATTTACTTCTTCATATGGGAATGTGATTGCATCTCATTCGTTCATCTCATTTCAATTACAGAGGATTATTCACAAAACACACACAATGTATCACATTGTCGAAGAATACCAGTAACATTGTAAGCAATTGGAATCATAACTGGAAAGAAGGATTTAGACAAAGGAAGGATGAGAGAAAGCGGGTCTAATTTTGAAAAAATCTATTATGTGAACTTAGGTGATCAAATTCATGGAAAGCTACATCGGGCTGACAAACGATATTGATATGAAGGTGTAGAGGTGTACATTGTTCTGAAAACAAGTTAAAATGTAACATTTGGTTGTGAAACAAATAGTGAGTCTGAGTTGTTATGGTACAAAATCAAATTCAAATTCGGTCAGTTAGTTTAACTATGCCCAAACACTCTAAAATCCAATGGAGTTTGAAATATAATGTATTTGATGACATCAAAATCAAGTAAATAATCCAATGCTTTGAGGTGTAAAACTGGAGAGTTTGAACATTGAGGGAGAGAACTGCCAAAGGCATCCACAAAGATAGACTGCTAGCTGAAGAGCTTTCTGAAAGGTACCTGTCTGTAAGACGTTTGCACAGCAGAACATCAAAGCCAACCAAGATAAAAATCTACAGAAAAAAATCTACTAAGGAGAATTGACAAAGCTGACTGATTTTGAAACGTGATTGTATTTTTTTCAAATCTTAGTCATGGTGTTTTCTTTCATCGGACCAGTATTGTAGAGTGGGATGTAAAAGATAGGTTTAACGAAACGACTTCTAAATAGTTGTTCATTTTAATATTCTCTGCTGGACTTAAATAACAAAATTGTTAATTTTACTTTAACTAGTGACCACTGTAAATGAATCTTTGCCTCTCGAAATTTAACAGATTCCAGCATGAGGTGCACTTTTTTCTTTGTGGCTGGTTCAGATTAGGAGAGGGGTTTCCCCTGAGTCATAACAGTTTGGGACCTTTTGTCTGCGATTTGAACAAGTTTAGACAGATCCAGTCTGAGATTTGGGCAGAGTTAAATGCGTTTGAGGTAGGAAAATGCACAGTAGATTTAATCATTTACACGTTATTATCCGAAAGCTTTAAAGAAAAAGTCGATGAGACACTTTGTTTAATTTCGGTGACTTGTGGTTGGTTAAATTTAAAGTGAGAGAAATGGCTCTTAAAAATGTTAAGATTCTGGGGTTTTAAGATTATTCTCACATTTGCCGAAGGCATTTAGAAGAAAAAATAAAGGCCATACATTTAGAATTAGCAAAGAATTTAGATTTGGGTTTAACCAAGAACAAGAATAAATCTGAAATTGTCTGGAAATTACTCAAACAATAAGGTATGCCAGAGAAACAGAAAAGTGTAGGATATTTAGAAAAAACCTTGAATTACAATAGAAGAAAATGTAGTTTTAAAGATAAACAAAGGGAGAGAGAAAGAGAGAGAAGAAAGCGAAAGCAAGAGGGAAGAGAGAGAGGGGATTAAAAAGAGAGGAGAAGGTTCTCAGCTGAGCAAATGGAGAGTAAATTTCAACTTGAGAAGTTGTGATTTTGTAAGCAAAGTCAAGTGAACAGGCTGGAGAGTAAAAGGGACATTAGTGATTTATACAACTATGTCAAGATTCTGCCACATTTTGATGAGAAAGATGTTGAAGCCTTCTTTATTTCATCTGAAAAAATGGCTAGGCAGGTAGAGTGGTGAAAGGATTTATGGGTAATGGTAGTTCAGGCTAAGCTGGTAGGCACAGTTAGTGAGGTATTTGCTGCCCTGCCAGTTGAGGGGTCAAGAGATTATGGAAACATGAAACAAGGTATTTTATGTGCTTACGAACTGGTACTGGAAACATATAGATAGCAATTCAGAAACATAAAGAAGGAACAAGATCAGCCTTATGTTGAGTTCGAAAGAATTAAACATAGGCATTTTGATAGATGGGTGCAGGCTTTAAAGATAGATAAGACTTGTGAGGCTCTAAGGGAGATTATTTTGCTGGAGTTTAAAATTTCACTTCCAGAGGTGATAATAATTCACGTGGAGGAAAAGAAAGTTCAGAAATTGAGAATGGCAGGAGAATTAATAGATGAATACATGCTGCTGCATAAGACAAGCTTCCAGCCAGAATTTTGTCCTGTGAGGGATAGAGTTTGGGAGAAGGCGAGAAGCTACACTATAAAAGAAAGAGTAGAACATATGAGTTTACCACAGGTTAAAGAAGCTGCCCAAGAGAGTGAAAAGGAGGTGAAAGGCCTCAGGTGTTTTCACTGTAATGGAGCGGGACACAGAAAATTACAGTGCCGGTGGTTTCAGAACGGCATTGGGAAAAGGTGTTTTCACCGACATAAGGAGGTTAATGTATGGTCACAGTGCTGATTGTTAAGAAAAGGACTGTGGGAAAAGATGTGGTAAAAGAAGCTAAGCCAGTGGCATTAGTGAAAGATTTAAAGGAAACCCCAACAAGATCGAAGAGCTGCAGGAAAGTGCACAGCCAAGGCAGGGGCTGGGTATGGAGTTGGTACCTGATCTCTATAAAGAATTTGCGTCTGTGAGTAAAGTTTTCTCAGAAATAACAGGGGTAGAAGAGCAAGAAGTTATCATTTTGAGAGATACATGATCTAACCAGTTGATAATAGGAAGAGATGAATGAATTTGCAGTCTTTCTGATCTGTTACCCGGGAATGCATTAATTTATGGGAAAGATGGACAGAAATTTAGCATTTCCCTATGTAAGATCAGGTCGGAGTGCCTAATCAAGACTGGGGAAGTTATAGCGGGAAAGATTGACAGACTGTCACATGCAGGAATGCAGTTTGTTCTTGGGAAGGGTTTAGCAGGGTCCAAGTTGGGAGTGACATCCCTTGTTGTGGAGAAGCCCAAGGAAGACAAAGAAACGGAAGTGTTAAATCGGAAATATCCTGGTATTTTCCCAGGCTGTGCAGTAACCATATCCCACTATTATAAGTCGCTGCACGAAGGACAAACTATAGACAAAGATGAAGGAGTTGAGATTCAGTTAACGGACACCCTGTTTGCTGAAATGGTGCAGGGAAAACCTGAACAGGCAGTGGGTCAGACAGAGGTGTTTTGTCCTGAAAGGCTAAGGGACTTGCAACAGACAGACAAGACAATAAAAGATATATATGTGGATGTGTACTCTGAAAAGGCGGCAGAGGATATTCATGAGGGTTATTATCTGAAAGATAGACCTTAAGACAGAAATAGAGACCACATCAGGTTAGTGCAGAGGAGAAATGTGCTGAGGTGCACCAGATTGTGTTGCTAGTAGCATAGAGACGGGAAGTTTTACAGGTAGGATATGAACTACCTGTAGGAGATCACATGGGTACGAAAGACTCGGGCTAATGGACACAAAACATTTTTATTGACCTGGAATGCTCAAAGATGTGGTTAATGTTTGGCATATATGTCATTCATGCCAAATGGTAGGTAGTCCACGGGCAGTAATGAAACGAGCAACTCTGTTGCCAATTTCCACATTTGAAGACCACTTCATGTGACTTATAAATGAGTGTGCAAGTCCCCTCCTGAAAAGTAGAGGAGAGAAAGAATTGGAGAAACAGGTGTTAGTTACTCCCCCACAGAGTGAGGAATCAAATTCAAATGTTGTGGATTTTGATGTGTCTCAAAATATGTCAAAAACGTAGAAGTCCTTGAGCTGTGGGATAGATTAGTAAACGATCTGTCTCAGGAGCATAGGACACAGTTGAAAGGTTTGTTATTGCAATATGAGGACATATGTTAGAATCATATGGTGGGTACCATTGTATATGAAGTTGTTGTAGAGAGTACTGTTCCTATAAAATAATCCATATCGGCTTTATCCCTCAAAGCAAGACAGGTCCAGAAGGAGGTGGAGGATATGCTCAATGAGGACATCATCGAACCAAGCCCGAGCGAGTGGAGCTCGCCGATCATCTTAGTTCCCAAACCGGATGGGATTCAATGATTTTGCTTGGATTATTGGAAGATCGAGACTGTTACAAAATCAGACATACATCCAATACCGACATTGGAGGACTGTATCGAGAAAGTTGGACAAGTCAGTTACATCACGAAGTTGGATTTAATGCGTGGTTTCTGGCAGGTACCTTTATCAGAGACAGTGAAAGAAATTTCTGAATTGTAACACCAAATGGTCGGTATCAATTCAAAGTCATGCCATTTGGAATGACGAACACACCCAACACATTCCAAAGTCTCACGAACAAACTGTGCAGTCCATTAGACAATGTAGTGATCTTCCCTAAGTCCTGGAAAGATCACTTGGTCCAGTTGGCAGAGCTTTTTGAATGAAAACGAGAAACAAAACTGCTGATAAAATTAAACAAAACACAATTTGTGAAAGCAGACATGATGTTCTAGGGACAAAATATCTGTCATGGAAGGTTGATCCCACAGAATGCAAAGACCAAAACAACCGAGGAATTTCCATGGCCAACCTCAAAGAAAAAGATGCTTCGCTCCTTCGGAGTCAGCGGATTCTGTCGGACGTTTGTTCCAAATGTCAGCAGTGTAGTGGCACCGTTAATTGACTTGCTGAAGAAAAACACAAAGTTTTGGTTGACAGAACAATGCCAGGAGGCATTCGACCATTAAAAAGAAATATTGAGCACCAAACCAGTTTAAGCTACACCAACGCTTGAAAACATTTCAAAGTTGCCGTCGATTTGAGTGACATAAGAGTTGGAGCTGCACTGCCATGAGATGGGATCGTCCTTTTCAAAGAAGCTCAGCATCCACCAGAGAAAATATTCCACGATTGAGAAAGGACTATTGAGTTTGGTACTAGCCTTATAACATTTTAATGTGTACTCACAAACAGAGTGTTGAAGATGGTTGTGTACACGGAGCCCAATCTGCTTACATTCTTTGAACGCTTTAAAGACTATTTCATTGGAGTCTTATGTTACAAACTTTTAATTTAAAAATCGTACACGTAGCTTGTCGTAAGTATGTAATCTCAGATGCGTTCTCACAGATTTAACTGATAAAGATTAGACGAGATTTGTAATTATCCAATGTTAAATATAGGTAAAGGGGAAGAAGTTAAGGTGAACATAGATTTAGGTTATCTGTATGTTATGGTAATGTGTTGAAAGAATTGAAAAACAAATGAGACCATATTTTCATTATGATTGTTCTTTTTTGAGAGAGAAGGTGTCATGAATGTGTAAAGGGTATTGTACCTTTCAGAGAGTTGAAGGATTTCCAAGCACAGTGAGTTCTGAAAAATTTACAATGTAACATGTGGTCCAGCAGCTTGCAGTACCTGGGTTACGATGAGACAAAAAATCAAATCAAATTTGATCAATCCATTTAAATTATGTCCCAAGAAGCTAAACTACAATCGAGTTTAAATTTGGCATTTGGCAATATTATAATAAAAAGGAAATTACCCGATGATTTGGGATAGAAAGCTGAAAAGAAAATTGACCAGTTAGGGGAGAACTGCCACGCCACCAACATCAGCAGACTGACCGGAGAATAGCTCTCCGAAATATACCTTTGTTTATCAATGACCTGTGACACAGAAACTCTAAGGAGAAGAAGCGAAGACAGAGGACGATACAAAGAGAATATTCGACAGCTGGCTGGTTCTGAAATTTGATTGTTTTGGTATATCTTAATTGGGGATGGGTGGGGTGGGGGGATTATCGGACCAGTATTGTAGAAGAGTAAGTAAAAGATGAGTCAGAGAAAGGAGTTGCAAAAAGTTGTTAGTTAATTATTCCCTGTTAGACTTATATAAAAAAATGTTAATTTTTGCTTTTAATAGTGACCTTCAGGATGGTTATTGGCCTTCCGAATTTTTACACATAACAGCATGGGCTAAATCTTTTCTGTGTTTCAAGTTTAAATTAGCGTGGGGTGGTGGAGATAGTGGATGGGGGTGGGGGGTGGCAAGGTTTCGCCCGTGTTGTAACATATTAAATCGGATTTCTCTGCACAGATACTGCCAGACCTGCAGAGGTTTTCCAGCACATTTCTGTCTTAGTTTCTGGTTTACGAAATCTGAAGTTCTCTTGGCTTTCTTATGTGTATCATTGACAGCCACGGTTGAGGTCCTGGAGGACAGGAAGACAACTAATGTTGTTACATTATTTGTAATTTGGCTGCAAAGAAAACCCAGGGAACTACAGACCAGTGAGTTTGATGTCAAGGGTGGAGAAGTGTTTGTAGGAGATTTTGAGAGGCAGGATTTACATGCATTTGGAAAGGCAAGGACTGATTAGGGATATTCTGCACGGCTTTATGTCTGGGAATCCATGTCTCACAAACTAGATTGGAGGTTTTGAAGAGGTGACCAGGAAGATAGATGAAGGTAAATCAACATGCGTTGTCTACGTGGACCTTAGTGAGGCCCAACAAAGTTTCACATGGTAGTCTGTTTAATAAGGTTAGATCACAGGAGATCAGGGACAGCTATCCAATTAGATACAAAACTGACTTGACTGTAGGCGACAGAGGGTGCTGGGAGAGATTTGCTGTTCCAATTGGAGGCCTGTGTCCAGCGTTGTGCCACAAGGACCAGGTTGCTGTTGTTCATTGTTGTTGTAAATGGTTTGGATGAGAACATTGGATCGGTGGATAGTAATTTGGACATGAAACCCCAAAAATTGGAGTTATGGTGGACAGTGAAGAAGGCTATCTGAGGGAACAATGATATCTTGATCTCCTTGACAAGTGGGTTGAGGATTGGCTGATGGATCTTCATGCAGATAAATGCGAGATGTTGCAATTTGTTAGACAAGCGAGTGTAGGATTTATTCAGAAAATGGTCGAGCGCTGGGGAGTATTGCCAAGCACGGAAATCCAGGGTCCAGGTACATAGTTCCGTAAAAGTGGAGTCGCAGATTAACAGGACAGTGAATAAGGCATAAGGCAAGCTGACTTCCATCGGTCAGTGCATTGATTATAGGAATTGGCACAGCATGTTCTGGCTCTACCAGAGAATGGCCAGGCCACATTTGAAGCAATTCTTGTTGTCCTGCTATTGGAAGAATGTTATAAACTGAGAAGGGGATAAAAGTATTTAAAATGATGTGACGGAAACGGGAGGTTTTGAGATATAAGGATAGGCTGGGATTTTGTTCCTTTTGCGTTGGAGGCTGAGAGGTGACCTTTATTACATCATGAGAGGCATGGATAGGATGAATAGACAAGATCTTTTCCTCCAGGTGGGTGTGTCCAGAACCAGACAGGATAAGTTTAAGGTGAGAGAGAAGACATTTAAAAGAGATCTAAGGGACAGCTGTTTCTCACAGAGGGTGGTGTGTATATGTAGCGAGTTTTCAGAGGAAGTAGCATTGGGGAGTACAGTTACAACATTTGAAAGACAATTGGATGTGTATATGATTACCAAAGGTTTGGAGGGGTGTGCGCCTAAAGAAGAAAAATAGTAATCATTCAGTTTAGAAAACCAGGTGAGTATGGACGAGTTGAGCCAAAAGGTCTGTTTGTATGTTGTATGATTCGAAGAGTCTATGACTTTTTCACTCCTCCTTCATCACTAGTCTTTCATTGCATTCAATTCATTTCCAAGTCAAAGCTCATCTGCAGATATTTTAAATGATCTAACTCTCCAAACTTTCTCAAATAGAGAATTTCTGACATTGATGTGGTTCTGCAGACCACAGCAGTAGCAGAAACAGAATTAAATTCAAGCACAATCTGTAACGTTTTTCCTGGGATAATCCCTCAGTCTACCATGCAAACCAAGTTGATCGATGGTTCAGTGATGTATAGGTGAACTTGCCAGTGTCCCAATCGTGTGTACCTAAACCTGATGACACCCCGTTAAGGCTACCATAACTAACTGTCTGCATTCCAAACTGCAGCAATAACATGTGATAGAGAGGGTGTAATGATCACAACACCAACAAACCAACAGTACTGTCACATCCAGCCATAAATGGTGATGGGCGGTTAAACAATTTCATGGAGGAGAGGGCTCACGATTATCCCAATCCTAAATAATGGAACAGTCCTGTGCATCAGTGTAAAAGATAAGGATGTATTATTGGCAAGACACTCCGCCAGACGTGTTGAGTGGATGATGCCCACAGAATCACAGATGCCAGTCTTGAATCAATTCGATTTGCTTCAAGCGACATGAAGAAACAGCTGAACAGAGTAGTTACGACAAGGGCAAAGGGCCCTGACACGATTCCTGCAACAGGACTGAAGACTTGTGCTGCACAACAACCGTGTCCCTGGGGAAGCTGTTTCATTCCAGCTCCAAGTCTGACATCTTCTTGGCAATGTGGAAAATTACTCAACTATGTCCAGTCCGCGAAGAGGAGAATAATTACAATCTGACCATTTGCCACCCCCTCAATCCCATCACGATAGTTAAACTGGTAGAAATTCTTTTGGACAGATCTGTCAAACCGCACAGAAATAACCAGCTCAGTGTGGTTTCCAATAGGTCCCTACGTGTAGATGGTGCTGTTGTGGAAATATCACTGGGTTACTAATCCGGACCAGGCTAATGCCCTGGCAGCTGATGGAATTGAAAAGCAATTAACAACATATCGAGATCTAAAATCTGGTATCAGTAAAGATGATGCTGAAATCAATGCCGATTGCAAACTCCAATTTGCTTCATCAATGTACATTCAGGAAGTGAATTCTGGCCTGGTGAATTCCATGCATTCCTGGTCTGGCCTAAACGATACTCTATACACACATGCATGTGATAAACTTTTCAATGGTCTCGAAAACGGCAAAGTAGGACACAAAATTGTATCAATAGACAATAGACAATAGATGCAGGAGTAGGCCATTCAGCCCTTCGAGCCTGAACCGCCATTCAATATGATCATGGCTGATCTTTCCCAATCAGTATCCTGTTCCAGCCTTATCTCCATAACCCTTGTCTCCACGAACTTCAAGAGCTCTATCCATTTCTTTCTTAAATGAATCCAGAGACTGGGCCTCCACTGCCCTCTGGGGCAGAGCATTCCACACAGCCACCACTCTCTGGGTGAATTATTTTCTCCTCATCTCTATCCTAAATGGTCTACCCCGTATTTTTAAGTTGTGTCCTCTGGTTCGGCACTCCCCCATCAGCGGAAATATGTTTCCTCCTGCCAGAGTGTCCAATCCTTTCATAATCCTATACGTTTCAATCAGATCCCCTCTCAGTCTTCTAAACTCAAGGGTATACAAGCCCAGTCGCTTCGGTCTTTCCGTGTAAGGCAATCCTGCCATTCCAGGAATTGACCTCGTGAACCTACGCTGCACTCCCTCAATAGCCAGAATGTCTTTCCTCAAATTTGGAGACCAGAACTGGACACAGTACTGCAGGTGTGGTCTCACCAGGGCCCTGTACAGCTGCAGAAGCACCTCTTTGCTTCTATACTCAATTCCTCTTGTTATGAAGGCCAGCATGCTATTAGCCTTCTTCACGACCTGCTGTACCTGCATGCTTGCCTTCATTGACTGGTGGACAAGAACACCCAGATCTCTCTGAACAGCCCCTTTACCTAATTTGATACCATTGAGGTAGTAATCTGCCTTCCTGTTCTTGTCACCAAAGTGGATAACCAGACATTTATCAACATTAAACTGCATCTGCCATGCATCTGCCCACTCACCTAACTTGTCCAGGTCACCCTGTAATCTCCTAACATCCTCATCACATTTCACCCTACCACCCAGCTTTGTATCATCAGCAAATTTGCTAATGTTATTGCTGATACCATCTTCTATATCATTTACATATATTGCAAAAAGCTGCGGTCCCAGCACGGATCCCTACGGTACCCCACTGGTCACTGCCTGCCATTCCGAAATGGAGCCGTTAATCACTACCCTTTGTTTCCTATTAGCCAACCAATTCTCTATCCAATCTAGTACTTTGCCCCCAATACCGTGCGCCCTAATTTTACTCACTAACCTCTTGTGTGGGACTTTATCAAAAGCTTTCTGAAAGTCTAGGTACACTACATCCACTGGATCTCCCTCGTCCATCTTCCGAGTTACCTCCTCAAAATATTCAAGAAGATTAGTCAAGCATGATTTCCCCTTCATAAATCCATGCTGACTCTATCCTATCCTGTTACTATTATCCAGATGTGCCGTAATTTCATCCTTTATAATAGACTCCAGCATCTTTCCCACCACTGAGGTCAGACTAACGGTCTATAATTTCCTGCTTTCTCCCGCCCACCCTTCTTAATAAGTGGCACAACATTAGCCGCCCTCCAATCCTCAGGAACTGACCCCGATCCTATTGAAATCTGGAAAATAATCACCAGCGCATCCACGATTTCCCGAGCCACCTCCTTCAGTACCCTGGGATGCAGGCCATCAGGTCCTGGAGACTTATCAACCTTCAGACCTCACAGTCTTTCCAACACCAAATCCTGGCAAATATAAATTCCCTTAAGTTCAGGTCCTTCAGCCACTGTTACCTCAGGGAGATTGCTTGTGTCTTCCCCAGTGAACACAGATCTGAAGTACCCATTTAATTCCTCTGCCATTTCTTTGTTCCCAGTAATATATTCCCCTGTTTCTGTCTTCAAGGGCCCAATTTTTGTCCTAACCATTTTTTTGCCTTGGACATATCTAAAAAAGCTTTTACTATCCTCCTTTATATTCTTGGCCAGTTTACCTTCGTACCTCATTTTTTCTCTGCGTATTTCCTTCTTACTAATCGTCTGTTGTTCTTTAAAAGCTTCCCAGTCCTCAGTTTTCCCGCTTATCTTCGCTAAGTTATACTTTTTCTCTTTTAACTTTATATGTTTCTTTACTTCCCTCGTCAGCCACGGCCGTCCATGTCTCCTCCTGGGATATTTCTTCCTTTTAGGAATGAACTGATCCTGCAACTTCTGCATTATACACAGAAATATCCGCCATTGTTCCTCCACGGTCTTCCCTGTTAAGGTATTGCTCCATTGAACTTTGGCCAGTTGCTCCCTCATAGCTCCATATTTCCCTTTATTCAACTGAAATATTGTCACTTCCGATTGTACCCACTCCCTCTCAAATTGCAGATTAAAGCTTATTGTATTATGGTCACTACTTCCCAATGGCTCCTTCACTTCGAGATCACTGACCAATTCTGGTTCGTTACACAATACCAGATCCAGAATCGCCTTATCCCTGGTCGGCTCCAGCACCAGCTGCTCTAAAAATCCATCTCTGAGGCACTCCACAAAGTCTCTTTCTTGAGGCCCGATACCATCCTGATTCTCCCAGTCTACCTGCATGTTAAAATTCCCCATAACAACTGTAGTAACATCTTTGCGACAAGCCAATTTCAGCTCCTGATTCAACTTACATCCGACATCCAGGCTACTGTTTGGGGGCCTGTAGATGACTCCCATGAGGGTATTTTTACCCTTAGTGTTTCTAAGCTCTATCCACACTGACTCTACATCCCCTGACTCTAGGTCCCCCCGCGCAAGGGACTGAATATCCTCCCTTACCAACAAGGCCACCCCACCCCCTCTGCCCATCAGTCTGTCCTTACAATAGCACGAGTAGCCTTGAATATTCATTTCCCAGGCCCTGTCCCCATGAAGCTACGTCTCAGTTATCCCCACAATATCGTATCTGCCAATTTCCAAAAGAGCCTCAAGCTCATCCACCTTGTGTCTAATGCTTCGTGCATTCATATATAGAATTTTTAATTTGTTACTTCTCTCACCCTTCCCCTCAACCCTTATTTCACTCAACTTTACAGCATGATGCCTTTTCCAGTTTTCTGCCTCCTTGATACAGTTGTCTTTCATGACTTCTCTTGTTCTAACTACTCCTTCAATTTCCTTTTTAAACATCCAGCTTGTCCCCTCCCCCCCGCTACTTAGTTAAAATGTAGCGGTCTTGCAGCAGAAAACCTGCCTGCCAGAATGCTGATCCCTGATCTATTAAGGTGCAAGCCGTCTCTCTTGTAGAATTTATGTTTACCATAAAATATACCACAGTGATCCAAGAACTTGAAACCTTGCTTCCTGCACCAGTTCCCCAACCACACGTTCAAGTCCATTATCTCCCGGTTTCTGGCCACACTAGCCCGAGGAACTGGAAGCAAACTGGAGATAACCACCTTGGACGTCCTGCTTTTTAGCCTTCTTCCTAGTTCTGCGAAGTCTCGCTGTAGTATGTTCCTCCTCTTCTTCCCGACATCATTTGTGCCGACGTGTACCACCACCTCGGGCTCTTCACCCTCATCCTTGAGGATGTCCTGTACTCTGTCCGCGATGTCTTTCACTCTAGCACCAGGAAGGCAACACACCATCCTTAAATCCCGTCTGCTGCCACAAAAACCCCGGTCAGTTCCTCTCACGATGGAGTCGCCTATTACCACGGCTCTGTGCGATGTCCGACTCTTCTGCTCTGCTTCTGCGGCAACTCTTGATTAACAACCATGGCCGCCTTGCGAACTGGCAGTGTCATCAGACTCTACTGTTTCCAAAAGCTTCAACTTGTTCCTGACAGGTACTTCTCCCGGCGTCTCTTGCACCTGTCTCCTCTCCGCCTTCCTCATCGTCTGCACTCTTCTGCTCTCTTCTGGCATGATTGGTGTAATAACATCACTGAAGGTCTTGTCCAGAAAGATCTCGTTCTCTCGGATGAGCTGCTCTGAATTTTGGAAGGATAAAACTGACAGAATTCCCGGTACCAGCCTCAGTATCGGAAAAGGGAATGGGAAACACATTTCTGTTGACCCTGCAGAGGCCTCCTTCCGAACGTCTGAAAGCTTGTGACAGCCATACTCCAGATACCTCCCGCTCCCTTTCGTGTCGAGAAAACCTTATTCATATTCAGTGCCTTGTGTTCCACAGCTTAAGTGGGAGAGAAATTCCCAGAGTCACCAGTCACTGAGTGCAGACATTTATTCTCATCTCAATGCAGAGTGGCCTGTGTGTACCTCATACTGTGGCCTCTTGTTTTTGACGTCCCAGGCCGGGGAATTATCATCTTCCAATATGTCTCACACTGTTATAGTATTATATGTTTCACTGAGATCTCCACTCATTTTCCTGAAGCCCATTGAATACAGGCCCAAACGCCCCAAACTCTGCTCTCACATCAAGCCTGTCATTCCAGAGATCAGTCTGGTCATCCTTCACTGCACTCCCTCAATGTCAGGTTTGTCACTTATTAGGTAAGGAGACCAGTACTGCACACAATACTGCACAATGTTCGAGATGGGCTCTCACCGAGGCCCTGTACAGCTGCAGTAAGACACCCTTACTTCTGTCAGTCAATCCCCTAGAAATTAAGGTCAACACACCATTTATCTTCCCGCCTGCTTTCTGCTGTTGCAATATTGCTTTCAGTGACTGGTGTACAAGGAGATACAGATCCTTTTAAATGTTACAGCTCCCCACTTGGTGGGTTTGTGTAACTGGTCAGCGTGCCAATGCCATTCCCAGTATTGACTTCTGAGTTCAGAATTCACTGCCCTGCACTGACCTCGGAGGGCTGCGCAACAGGAAAAAAATGAAAGAACATAAATCCCTTTAAAGACCAACATGTTTCATACAATCCCTTTTGAAATGATAGGTTGCTGATCTATTGTACCTATCAAAGTACACACCATCACATCCACCCCCATTGATCTTCATCTGCTACATATTTGCCCATTCACTCCACTTGTCTCAATCACCTTGTAGCTTTTTTTTAAATCCTCCTCACCCACTAACAATCCGACATCATTTAGTGCTGTCAGCAGACTGAGAAATATTGCATTTGATTCCCTCACCTCCTCACCTAAATGATGGTATGCATTGAGAATAGCTGTGTCACAATCACTAATCCCTACGACACGCCATGATCCTTCAACTTCAAAACAGATTGTTGTATTCCTGTTCACTGTTTCGTGTCAGTTCTCCTATTCTAAAATCATGTTCATATTTTAGTCCCAATGCCGTAACATTTGAGTTTGCACACTAGGCCATTGTCTTTTTTCAAGATCTTTCTGAAAATCTAAATGCATTGCATCCATTTCTTTTCTGTATGCATCGACCAGTCAGTTTATCAAATATAATTCCCATTTCATGTTGACCCATTACATAAGAACGTACAAACTAGGAGCAGGAGTCGGCCATCGGGCCCTTCAAGCCTGCGCCACCATTCAATAAGATAATGGCTGATCATTTCATAGCCTCAGCTCCACTTACCCGCACACTCACCATAATCCATCATTCCTTTAATCTTCAAAAAATTATCTATAAGAGTTCAAACACATTCAATGACAAATCTTCAAGACTTCTACAGGTTCACAAGCTTCTTGGTCAAGACGTTCCTTCTCAATTCAGTCCTAAATCTGCTCCATATAGTTTTGAAGCTTTGCCCTGTTATCTAATTTCACACGCTTCTGGAAACATCCTTTATATTTCTATCGTACCTACTCCCTTCACAATTATAAATGTTTCTATTCCTTCCTCCCTCATTCTTTCAAATTCCAATCAATGTATAATTCCAATCTATTCAGTCCCTCCTCATAACCTAACCCCTCACCTCTGGAACCAACCTAACGAGCCTCCTCTGCATACATTGTAGTGCCAGTATTTCCTTTCTCAGATGGGGAGACCAAAACTGCACGTACTACAGGTGTGGTCTCCCCAGCATCCTTTAAATCTGCAACATAACTCCCTACTTTTACACTCATTCCTTTCGCAATGAAGGACAAAATTCAATTTGCCTTGTTAATTACCTGTTGCCCCTACAGACCAGTTTCTGTTATTCATGCACAAGGACACCCAGGTCCCTCTGCACAAGAGCATGCTGCATTTTTTAAACAATCCAAATAAGAATCCTCTTTAGTATTTGTCCTACCAAAATGGATGATTTTACATTTATTATAATTGCACTCCATCTGCCAGACCTTGACCCACTCACATCAACTCTTTATGTCCCTTTGTAAAGTTTAACCATCCTCTCCACATTTTACTTTGCCAGTCATGTTAGTATCGTCTGCAACCTTTGAGACACGACACGTGCTCCCCGACTCCAAATTATCTATGTAAGCTGTGAATAATTGCAGTCCCAGCACTGATCCCTGAGGCACTCCACTAGTCACTGATCAGCAACTAGAAAAACAATCATGTATTCCCCCTCGTTGCTTCATGTTAGTTAACCAATCCTCTATCCATGCTAATACATTGCCCGTAATGCCACACCTTACACAGCAGCCTTTTTGGCGTCACTATATTGAATGTCTTTTGGAAATCTCAGTACACCACACCTACTGGGTCCCTGCAGTTGTAATGTCTTCATAGAATTCCAGTAGGTTCGTTACACGTGGCCTGCCTTTCATTAACCAACACTGTGTCTGCCCAACGGGACAATTTCTATCAAGATACATTGCCATTTATTACTTGATTACAGACTGAAATATTTTCTCCTGCAGATGTTCGGCTAACCAGTCTATAATTCCCCTCATGTTGTCTATCTCCCTTTTTAAACAGTGGTGTCTGTACTCCTGTTTTCCAATTTGCTGGAATTGTATCAGAGTCCAGTGAAATCAGAAAAATTTCCAAAAGTGCATTTGCTATTTCTCTCATCACCTCTGTTAGTACCTTATGATACATTCCATCAGGGCCAGGAGGCTTATCTACCTTTGGCTCCATGAGCTTGCCCAACACTATCTCTCTCTTGGGAATGGTTGTTTCCAGGTACTCACTTACCTTCCTGCCTTTGACAATTACTGACATGTTATTAGTGTCCTTCATTGTGTAGACCAACTAAATAACTCTTCAATTCCTTGTCCATTTCTTCATATCTCATTACTGGATCCCACTTCTCACCTTCTAAAGGACAATTGCTTACCTTAGCCATTCATTTCGTTTTGAATATTTATAGAATATTTTGCTATCTGTCTTTATATTGTGAGGTAGTTTACTCTTGTAACCTATCGGATGTGTCTTGATAACTTTTTTGTTGCTTTATTTTGACATTTAACGGTTTTGACATTGTTTTGACATTTAAAGTTTTCCCAATCTTCTACTTTCCCACTGGTCTTTGCCATTATTTATGCCATTTATTTTAATTTGATTGCCTCCCTTATTACCTGAGACGTTCATGGTAGATTACCCTTTTCCTACAGTCCTTCCATTTCACCATTATATGCTGTTGCTGAGAACGTTGAAAAATTGTTTTGAAAGCCTTCCACTGTTCATCAATGGTTCCACCGTAAAGTCTCCACTTCCAGCCATCTTTAGCCAAGATCAAAGGGTTGTACAAGTCATGCACATGAATTGTAACACCTAAGATGGCTGTTAAGTACTTAATCAGTTAGAATGGAGATGCGGGTTTGATTGATTAAAATGCAAATCACAGGATTCATTTCAAGTCACTGCCTGGAGACACCTTCAGGTACTATCGATGTAAATGAAGTAGCAGTTGCGTTCAGATAATATATTCTAAGCTTGAGGCCTTGTTTGGACTTTGTCTGTGTCTTGCCCTGGAGTCAGACTGGTTTTATTTACAAAGTAGGAGTAGCGCGTGGGCGTATGTGTGTGAGAGAGGGCGTGTCTGCGTGAAGGGGAGTGAGAGACACCCATTCAGTATGTGAGAGAGAGTGAGGTGGATTGTGCGTGTGTGTGCGGGAGGGAGAGAGAGAGCGGGTCTGTGTTCATCCGTGTGTGTGACAGAGTGGAGTGCATGTGTGGATCGTGAGAGAGGGGCAGTGTGAATGTGTGTGAGGGACAGATAGGGAGAGTGTGCATCAGTGTATGTAACGGGGAGAGTGAGAATGTGTACTTGTCCAGACTAAGGCACAGGCAAATACGGCATGTCCCTTTTCCCACACACACTCACTCTGTGGTTTCAGAGCTTCCCCTCTCTGTAGCCTCTGCTCCATTTGTTGTTCATGTTACAGAAACAGATGCTGTAACTGCAGTCCCCATGTTCCATTCAGAGTTGGGTCACCAAATCATCAGGTTTTCCGGAATATCTGAGGCAGCTCACAGCGCAACCTCCAGCAAACCATCCCCAGCAGCTCCACTAAGTGGAGGTGAGAGAGAGGGGCGAGAGAGAAAGGAAGAGGCATCAGAGATAGAGAGCGAGAGGGGATGGGCAAGAGAGAGAGAGGTGGGTGGGTGAGAGAGAGAGAGGGAGCAGCGAGAGAGAGAGAGGGAGGGTGGGCGAGAGAGAGGGGGGAGCAAGAGAGAGAAGGAGGAGGTAAGAGAGAGTGAGGGGAGCGAGGTAGAGAGGAATGTGCAAGAGAGAAAGGGAGAGGGGTGAGAGAGAGAGGGGGCGGGCAAGAGAGAGACAGGTGGGTGGGTGAGAGAGAGAGATGGAGGGGCGAGAGAGAGAGGGAGGAGGCGAGAGAGAGGGAGGGGGCGAGTGAAAGAGGGAGGGGGTGAGTGAAGGGGGGTCGAGAGAGAGAGGGGGGTGCGGGACGAGAGAGAGGGTGGGGCGAGACAGAGAGAGGCAGGGGGCGAGAGAGAAAGGTGGGCGGGAGAGAGAGGGAGGGGGAGTGGGGGGTGAGAGAGAGAGAGAGTGTGTGAGAGAGAGGGATGGGGTGAGAGAGAGAGAGGGAGGGGGCGAGAGAGAGAGGGAGGGGGCGAGAGAGAGAGGGAGGGGGCGAGATAGAGGGGTGGCGAGAGAGAGAGAGAGGGAGGGGGGCGAGAGAGAGGGAGGGGACGAGAGAGAGAGGGAGGGGGCGAGAGAGAGGGAGGGGAGCGAGAGAGGGATGGAAGGGGCGAGTGAGAGAGAGGGGGGCGAGAGAGAGAGGGAAGGGGGCGAGAGAGAGAGAGGAAGGGGGTGTGAGAGGGGGGGCGAGAGAAAGAGAGGGTGGCGAGTTAGAGAGGTGGTCGAGAGAGAGTTGGAGGGTGGCAAGAGAGAGAGAGAGGGACGAGAGAGAGGGGGCAAGAGAGAGAGAGGGAGGGGGTGAGAGAGAGAAGGAGGGAGGAGGTGAGAGAGAGAGGGAGTGGGTGAGAGAAAGAGTGAGGGGAAAGAGAGAGGAAGGGGAAAGAGAGATAGGGAGGGGGAGAGAGGGAGGGTGCGAGAGAGAGTGTGAGAGGGCGAGAGAGAGTGGGAGGTGGTGAGAGAGAGAGGGAGGAGCGAGAGAGAGAGGGAGGGGGCGAGAGAGAGAGACGTCGGGACGAGAGAGAGAGAGGGAGGGGGTGGGAGAGAGAGAGTGAGGGGCGGGAGAGAGAGGGAGGGGGCGGGAGAGAGAGGGGTGGCGGGAACGGGAGAGGGAGGGGGCGGGAGAGAGAGGGAGGGGGCGGAAGAGAGGGAGGGAGCGGGCGAGAGAGAGGGAGGGAGGGGGACGAGAGAGAGGGAGGGGGCGGAAGAGAGAGAGTGAGGTGGCGAGAGAGAGAGGGAGGGGGACGAGTGAGAGAGGGAGGGGGCGAGAGAGAGAGGGAGGGGGACGAGTGAGAGAGGGAGGGGGACGAGAGAGAGAGGGAGGGGGACGAGAGAGTGAAGGGGGCGAGAGAGAGGGGGATGAGAGAGAGAGGGAGGGGGTGAAATAGAGGGATAGGGAGGCGAGAGAGAGAGAGAGGGCGGCTTACAGATGCTGTAACTAAGTAGAGTGCCCGATATCTGTTCCCTCACTCTCTACCTCGACATATGGGGAGGATCCTGGAAAGAGCCAGAGAGGACCAGGACACCTTGTGTGGAGATTCTGAAACATCGACGTCCCACCAACCAAGTAAGCATCAATGTTCAGTAAAGAAAAATTCTCAATTGAAACTCGCTGGCAGTTCCAATCTCATCTCTCTCACTTTTCTGGCTTAGTTAAAAGCATTAATGAAAGACTAAAAATAAAAATAATGTTTATTCTCTTCAGTAAAAATGTTAAAAAGAAAAAAAGTAAACGATATAAGTTCATTACGAAAAATCTAAAACATTGCATTCATTCAAAATTATGGGCAATCCTCGTAAATACTCAACATCATGTCTCTCACTAAATCTTCTTACGAGTGTTTGTATTCTAGCATCTGCTTCTTTAATTTCAACTATCAGATGCTCATAGTAAATGTCCCTTCCTCACTGAACTTTTCGTAAACTCTCAATATATTTCCAAATAACTGGATGTTCCACATCAAGTTTGCATTGTCATCTCCTGTGGGCAGCTTCTGCATTATTGTCTGTTTTGTCCTCATTGTTTAAAGTTCTTTCATATAAATTCCACATTCCAACTGGAAAAAGCGGTGAACGCCGACCATTTCCATTGCGTAATCTTCTACCTCCATAGTTGTCCTCGAACCAGTCCAGCAGCGGTTGCAGTTCATCTGGAACCGCATCAGTCAAATGTTCAATAGCTTCATGAATGTTTTCAATCTGAATAAATGCAAGACCAATTATCATTTTAGCTCTGAAAGAAAACTCTGAGTCAATGTTACACTTACTCAAGCGTCTTTTAACATTTTTACTAAAGGGAATAAACACTATTTTTATTTTTATTGCTTTGGTTAAAACTTTTATCTAAGCCTGAAAAGGAATAAATATGAGCTGCGCTGAAATGGTTCTGCGCCGAAATGTGTCTGCGGCAAAATGGGCTGCACCAAACAGGCTGCACCAAACAGAATGAATTACACAGTAAATTACAGCACAGGGGGACGCCATATAACCATTCCAGACTGTTATGTAGAAGAGGGTGAGCCCTGGGTAGCTGTCAGGAAATGCAGAGTATAGATCATTACTCATTTTGTGTTTGGAAAGCTGTAACGAGTGGAGTTCTTCAGGGATCTGTGTGAGGTCATCAACAAATTACAATCTATTCTAATGAACCGGATGAAGGAGATGGGGATCAGTTTGCTCATGCAACAGGATAGTCATTCAATAAGATGTGAAATAGAGACAGCGCGTCTGCAATGGGATACAGACAGGGGACGGCAGTGCGTCTGCAATGGGATACAGATAGGGGGAGGGCAGAGCGTCTGCAATGGCAGGCAGACAGGGGGAGGGCAGAGCGTCTGCAATTGAAGACAGACGGGGAGAGGGCAGACCATTGCAATGGGAGTCAGACAGCGGAGGGCAGAGTGAGGGCAGTACGTCTACAATGGGATACAGACAGGGGAAGGGCAGTGTGTCTGCAATGGGAGACAGACTGGGGGAAGGATGCACCTCTGCAATGGGATACAGACAGGAGAAGGGCAGAGCGTCTGCAATGGGATCCAGACAGGGGGAGTGCAGAGCATCTGTAATGGGATACAGACGGGAGAGGGCAGAGCGCCTGCAGTGGGATACAGACAGGGGTGGCATACCGTCTGCAATGGGATACAGATGGGGAGGGCAGAGCACCTGCATTGGGATCCAGACAGGGGAAGAGCAGAGCGTCTGCAATGGGATAAAGACAGGGGGAGGGAAGAGCGTCTGCAATGGGACACAGACGGAGAGGGCAGAGAGTCTGCAATGGGATACAGACAGGGGAGGGGAGAGCATCTACAATGCGATATAGACAGCTGAAGGCAGTGCGTCTGTAATGGGATACAGATGGGGAAGTGCAGATCGTCTGCAATGGGATACAGACAGGGGGAGTGCAGAGCATCTGTAATGGGATACAGACGGGGGAGGGCAGAGGGTCTGCAATGGGATACAGACAGGGGGAGTGCAGAGCATCTGGAATGGGATACAGACAGGGGAGGCAGAGGGTCTGCAATGTGATACAGACAGGGGGACGGCAGAGCATCTGCAATGGGATACAGACGGAGGAGGGCAGTGCTTCTGCAATGGGATACAGACAGTGGGAGTGCAGAACAAGCAATGGCATACAGACAGAGGATGGCTGTGAGCAAAGCTTCAGCAGAAAACAAAAACAGTACAATATACATATGATGGAAATTTTCTGTTTTGTGGAAAAGACGAAACAGCAGAAATTTATTTAAATGCAAGGAGAATGCAGAACTCAGTGTTACAGAGGGAGGTGTGTGTCTTTGTACATGAATCACATCAAATTAACCTGAAGATGTAGCAAGTGATTTGGAAGGTCAATGTTGTGATCCTGTTTCATTCAAGGGGTGTTGGGTATGATCTTAGCGATGTTTTTTGCATCAGTACAGGGCATTGCTGAGATTACATCTGTTGCATTATGTGTAGTTAGACAGCCTAAACTGAAAAAAACAAAATTGCTTTCGAAACGTCTCAAAGATGTTTCTCGTTACGCATTCTTGGGATGAAGACATTACTTTATGAAGAATTAACAGTTCGGCCTGAGAATGAGGGATGTTTTATTGACCATATAAGATCTGGAGAAGAGTGTAGTTGGTGAATACTGGATGGATATTTCTTATTGTGTCGGAGAATAAAATTGGGGAAATAATTTAAGAGCAAGTCAGTTTCAAAGGAAAGGTCATTGGACAGTAAAATAGAACTGTGAATTCAATTCCCACATATTCTGACAGACAAGCTGAGCTTTTCCAGCAATTACTGTATATGCTTAAGAATATTCATTTTAACACAGACATTGTGAAGACATGAAACGCTTATTTTTACATTATGCAAGCACATATTAACGCATCTTCAAAACAAGTAGGACCATTTATTGTTAATGAATTGATTCTGCAATAACACACTGACCTGGACTCTAGAATGTTATGGAGTCATATAGTTCAGACAATGTTCAAGAAGAGCTCACAGAGTCCAGTGTGGGACTGATTACGTTACTGATTTAACTTACAGATGGAAAATTTGGCCTATCTGTGGAGAAACATTCTATTGCTCCCTTTCTGTTTCCCTATCGCTCGTCACAGCAATGTGTGGGGTGAAAAAAAGCACAGTCGTCTTTCCCACTAATGGAGGATTCCTGATGAGGATTCATTGGAATCTCCTCATTGCCTGAAGCAAAACAATTCAGCCAAATTAAACTGTTTCATGAAGAAATCCCATTGTCAGAAGGCTGTGCAAGTAGAATAACTACAGAAGTAATTATCCGACTCGATCGTGAAGGGAACAGATTGGAGATTCTATGGCTGCAAATGGGAATCCGGAATGGTGTGTAGCCTCCCACATGCCCATGGTCCAGGATGCCTCAGAGTGGCTCCAGAACGTTCTCACTGGGGGTTGGGGGGAGGGGGGCAGTGGGGGGAAGCAGCCAGAAGTCATTGTGCGCATTGGTACAAAGGACAGAATGACACAGGTGGAAATAGTGATGACATCCTGCAGAGTGATTGTGGAGAGCTACGGAAAAGGATAAAAGACAGTGGTAATATTCACTTCACTTCCAGTTCTCCGTGCTAGTGAGGGTAAGAATCGGAGGATATGGCAGATGAAGGTGTGGCTAAAGACTTGGTGCAGGGGGCAGAGATTTTTGGATTACTGGGATCTTTTGTGGGGCAAGGTGACGTGTTCAGGAAGGACGGGTTGTACCTGAGCTGGAAGGGGACCAATATCCTGGCAGGCAGGTTTGCAACTGCCGCAAGGGAGGGTTTCAACTAGATTGGCTAGGGTTGGGGAGTGGTGGGATCCTCAACAGCAGGGAGGCAAGTGCGAGGTTGGAGGAGATACAGTAATCAGAATCAGCAAAATGAAGAGACTGGTCAGGCTAGACAATGACAGGGAGCAAGGAATGCCTGTTGGATTAAATCGCAACTGTTTCAATGCAACATGGCTGACAGGTAAGGCTGATGAATCAGGACATGGATCGCTGAGTGGCACTGGGATATTATAGCCATTACTGAAACTTGTCTAAGGGAGGGACAGCACCGGCAGCTTAATGTACCAGGGTACAGTTGTTTTATACGGGACAGAGATGGTGGAAAGAGGAGACTGGGAGTTTCATTTTTGATTAAGGCGAGTATCACAGCAGTAAACAGAGATAAAATAACTGATGGATCATCCTGTGAGGCTTTGTATGGGGAGCTAATAAATAAGAAGTGAATGGTGATAGGATTTGGAATTAAGGACTGAGATGGGGTGTATTTATTAAGTGTGTTCAGAATAGTTTCCTCAAGCAGTAAGTAGAGGGTGCAACTTGAGAAGGGACGAAGCGTGACCTACTCTAAGATCTAGGGCAGGACAGGTGACTGAGGTGACAGTGGGGGAGCCCCGTGGGACCCGTGAACATAGTTCTATTAATTTTTAAATAGTTATGCAGAAGGACAAATCTGGTCCACATGTTCAAGTTCAAACTTGGGGCAAGGCGAATTTTGATGGAATGAGACAGGAGCTTGTAGGGGTTGGTTAGAGAAGTTTGTTTGCAGGCGAAGGGACCTCCTGAAAGCGGGAGGACTTTAAAAGTGAAATGTCGACAGTTCAAGGTCTATATGTTACTGTGACGTAAAAGGCAAGGTTGGTAGGAAGAGGGAACCTCGGATGTCAGGAGACATTGAGGCTTTGACCAGCAAAAAGGCGGCGTGGCTCAGGTCCAGGCAGCTGGGATCGAGGGAATACCTGGAGGTATACAGAGGATACAGTCGTTTACTGAAGAAGTAAATCAGGGGGGCTAAAAGGGGGCACAAGTCAGCTTTGGCTGAGAAGATTAGGGTGAATCCAAAGGGGTTCATTCAGTATATTAAAGTAAAAAGAATAGCTAAATGACACTATGACTCCTCAAAGTCCAAAATGGACGTGCATGTCCAGAATAGTAGGAGATTTGCGAGAGTCTCAATGAATATTTCTCCTCTATCTTTACCATGGAGTAATACATGAAATTTGGCAGGCTGACAAAAGTCTTAGTGTTATCTTGGGGTGAGTCAATATCACAGGAGAAGATGTGTTGGATGCATTAGAATGTATGAAGGTGGATAAATCTCCTGGGCGTAAACAGATGCATCCAAGAACACTGCACGAGGCTACAGAAGAAACTACGGGGACCCTGGTTGATATTTATGCATCATCGTTAGCGACAGGTTAGGTTCCAGAATATTGGAGATTAGCAAATGTTGTGCCATTATTCAAGAAGGGAAGCAAAGAAAAATCTGGGATCGATAGACCAGGAAGTCTAATATCTGTGGTACGTAGGTTCCTTGAGAAGATTCTGAGGGGTGAGATATGCATGCATTTGGAAAAATAAGGTTTGTTTAGAAATAGTTTTTTTGACAGATTCCCTCCAGTATGGAAACAGGCCGTCTGGCACAACAAGACCACACTGACCCTCCAAACAGTCACCCACCCAGTTCCATTCCTCGACCCTATATTTACCCCTGACGAATGCACATAACACTATGGGTAACTTAGCATGGCCGATTCACCTGACCTATAGATTTTTGGATTGTGGAAGGAAAATGGAGAACCCAGAGGAAACACACACAAACACAGTGAGAATGTGCAACCTCCACACAGGAAGTCACCCGAAGCTGGAACCAAACCCGGATCCATGGCACTATGAGGCAGTAGTACTAGCCACTGAACCACGATGTCACCCTTGCTTTTTCTCAACACAGTTCAATGACACAGGTACAAAATCTATTCTGCCCTTCACCCATGATACACGTTCCAATATCACATATCTTGGTTAATTTATTCTCCACTGAAAGTGTCATCTTATTATTAGTTTGATATTAGTTTGATATCTTATTAGTTTGATATTATTAATTTTAATAATTATTATTAATAGTTGTTTTTATACTGGAAGAATTGCATGGCTTTGTGAGTGGGAGATCATGCCTCTCAAATTTGTTTGAGTTCATTGATTAAGTGACCAGGAATGTTGATGAGGGTAGGGCGGTCGAGTGTGTGGTTTTCAGTAAGGCCTTTGACAAGGTTGCCATTGATAGGCTGGCCTGGAAGGTTAGAATCTCATGGAATTCAGAGTGACCTGGCAAATTAGATACACAATTGGCTTCATGGTAGTAAGCAGAGGGTAATAGTGGAAGGATGCTCTCGGACTGGAGGCCTGTGAAACAAGAAGTGCCTCAGGGGTCGCTGCCGGGCCCATTGCTGTTTGTTATCTGTGTCAATGATATTCTTGCGAATGTACAAGGCATGCCTAGGAAACTTGAAGATGACACTAAAATAGGTGGTATCGTGGACAGTGAGGACGTATATCAGAAATTGCAGCAGGACCTTGATCAAACTGGAGAAGTGGACCGAGGAATATTTTGGCAACTTTAGATCAAAGTAGGAGTTTCATGGTGATTGGTAGGACCTTAAGGAGTGTAGTTGAGCAGAGGGACCATGGAGTTTAGGTCCACCGTTCTCTGAAAGTGGGGTCATAGTTCGACATGGCAATGAAGAAGGCTTTTGCCACACGAGCAACCATCGGTCAGGACATGGAGGAGAGCAGTTGGGAAGTTATGTTGCAGTTATACAGGATGTTGGTGAGGCTGCACTTGCAGTGCTGTGTTCAGTTTTAGTCACTTTGCGATCGGAAGGATGTTGCCGGCACCCAACAGTATGAATTATAGGGAGAGGTTGGACAAGCCAGGACTTTTTTCTTGAGAGCACAGGAGAGGGGTCTATAGAAGTTTACATGGATAGGGTGAATCGAACCAACCTTTTTTTCCTTGATGTTGGGGAATCAAGGAGGGGAGAGCATCAGTTTAAGGTCAGAGGGGCAAGAATAAAAGGGAAACTGATGGAAACTGTTTTACACAGAGAGTGGTACACAAAGGGAATGAGCTGCCAACAGAAGTGGTTGAAGCATTTATATTAACGATACGTAAATGGCATTTGGGCAAGTACATGGACAGGAAAGGACGAGAATGCTATGGTCCAACTACTGGGAATGGGGTTAGTGTGGTTTGATATTTGGGTCAGCATAGACGAGTTTGGGCCAAAGGGCCTCTCTGCCTCTCTCCATGCTCTAGGACTTGATGACTGTACAGATAGAACAGCATTTGGGTCAAACTGTCATTTTTCCTTACATCATAAGTTCGAATCATATTTGGACAATGTTCTTTCAAGTTAACTTTGCAGATATTTTGCTTTTCAGTTTGTTATCGACAATACGTGTGTGTGTGCGTGTGTGTGTGTCTGTGTGTCTCTGTCTGTCTGTCTGACTGTGTGTGCGTGTGTGCCTGTGTGTGTGTTTTTGTGTGTGTGTGTGTGTGTG
Source organism: Chiloscyllium punctatum (assembly GCF_047496795.1). NCBI lineage: Eukaryota > Metazoa > Chordata > Chondrichthyes > Orectolobiformes > Hemiscylliidae > Chiloscyllium > Chiloscyllium punctatum. Next base: position 23,762,156 of record NC_092751.1, read on the forward strand.
TGTGTGTGTGTCTGTGTGTTTCTCAGTATTTTTCAAAGGGAAATATCACTGTACATATTTGAAATATCCTCTCGTCATTCCTCTTTCCATCATAGTTTGTTTTGGTCATAGACATGTTGTTTTAGTAGATTAAAGAAATCTGCTTGACTTGTTCCGAACACTGACCCTGACCCACTCTGAGAACTATATCATTGGCCATATCACCAACATAGTTATAATTATTTTTGTGGGTAGTGGAGGAGTGGGGCTAGAAAAGGTAGAAGGGAGCCAAAACAACACAGGGAATTAGCGACTCATTCAGCCAACGTCAGAGACGAGGAGTTCGTTGGAGGGGATTCTGAGGGATGGAATTTGCATTTATTTAGAATGACAAGGAATGATTAGGGATAGTCAATATGGATTTGTGAAATCATGTCTCATTAATCTGTTTGAGGATTATGAAGAGATGACAAAGAAGATTGAAGAATACACTGTGGTGTACAATTTTTACACAAACTTCAGCAAGGCATATAATAAGGTTCCCCATCGTAGACAGATTACTAAAATTAGGTTATATATAATCTAGGAAAAACCAACCAATTGGATTCAAATTTGGTTGAAGGTAATGGATTGTTTTCCAAACTGAAGACCTGTGGCCAGCGGTGTGCTGAAAGAATCAGTGCTGAGCTCACTGCTTTTTATCACGGATATAAACAACTTTGATGTGATTATCGGAGGCATGGTTAGAACGTTTACAGATAACATCACCAACGTGGTGCAGTGGACAGTGAAGAAGATTATCTCAGAATATAACGGGATCCTTGACCATGAATGAGCCAAGGACTGGCAGATGGAGTTTAATTTAGTTATTTGTGAGGTTTTACATTTCGGTAAGTTAAAGCGGGGTAGTACCCTGGGAAATGTTGCTTAACGAAGAGAACTATGGGTGAAGATTCATAGTTCCTTGAAAGTGGAGTTTAGGTCGGTAGAGTAGTGAGGAACCTGGTTGACATGCTTGCCTTAATCGGTCAGAACATTAAGAATAGGAGTAGGGGAAGCGTGAGGGGCTTATACAGGACCTAGGTGAGGCCACTTTAAGAAAACTGTGTACATATCAGTTGACTCTTTTAAAGGATGGATGTTGTTAAGCTTGAAAGGGTGCGGAAAAGATTTACAAGGATTTTCTGGAACCTGAGGGTTTGAGCTACAGGGAGATGATGAACAGGTGGAGGCTTTTTCCCTTGGACTGTCAGAGACTGAATGGTGACATGACAGAGGTTTAATAAAGTCCTGAGGGGCATGGATAGTCTGAATGGGCAAGATCTTTTTCCCAGTGTAGCGGCATCCAGAACTAGACAGCATAGAGTGAAGGTGACAGGGCAAAGACTTAGAAGGCACCTGAGGGGAAACCTTTTCATACAGAGTCTGGTGGGTGTACTGTCAGAGAAAGTAGTGAAAGCGGGTACAATTACATGTTTACAATGTAACTGGATAAGTATATAAATGGGAATGGATCATGTGATGTCGGCCAAATGCTGGCAAGTGGGACGAGATCTGATTAAGATGCCTGATTGGCATGGACAAATTGGACAAAAGGATCTTTTTCCACGCCGTATGATTCTCTTATTCTCACAGCGGGATGAGGAAGAATTCTAAAAGTGCCATTCGAATGGGAATACTCTTCCCCGGAAGTTTGTGGTGCCTCTCTGATTTCAAGTATTCACAGCTGAGTTAGTTAAAGATTTGACAGAGAAGTGAGTCACAGATAATGGGACACAGACAGGACGATGAGGCTGAGACCACAATCTGATCAGCCACAATCTTAATGTCTGGTGGAGAAGGCTCAAATTTTCTAATGACCCACTCCTGCTCCTCAGTCCCATGTTTCTGTGTTCCATTCAACCCCTCTAACCTGCTAGACAGGAGCAGTTAGAGTCCACTTATTGTTATAGCATGGTGCACTGAAATAGAGGAAACAGTTCTGTCCCTCGAGATTGTCCCACTGGGTTTGGGAGATTTAGAAAATGTAATTGGAAGACCCAGTCTGGATATGGAAGAGGTTGCTCATTTCTCTTTACAGAGCTTCCCCTCTCTGTATCTTGTGCTTCATTTGTTGATCATGTTGTAGACCCAGATTCACTGTCAATACAGCCCCCAAATCTCACCCAGTGATGGCTCACAAAATCCACGGGTCTCCCTGATTGCAATATTCCATAAAACACCTTCCAGGAAAATAACACAGACTGACTTTCCAATAACAGAATGGGAGAGCATCAGAAACAGAGGCAGGTCATTCCCATCCTAAGCCTGCCTTGCCTTTCACTAAGATCAAGGCTGACCTGCTCCAAGTCTCAAATCTTCTTAATGTCTAAGTCTTCTTGAGCACTTCCATAGAACACAGAACAAAGAACAGTACTGATTTGGAGATGTCGATGTTCGACTGGGGTGTACAAAGTTAGAAATCACAGAGCACCAGGTTATAGTCCAACAGGCTTAATTGGAAGCTCACTAGCTTTTGGAGCATCGCTCCTTCATCAGGCGATAGTGGAGGGCTCGATCGTAACACAGAATTTATAGCAAAGATTTACAGTGTGATGTAACTGAAATTATACATGGAAAAATTGATTCTCTGTTAAGCCTTTCATCTGTTAGAATACCATGATAGTTTCACTTCTTTCATGTGTAAATCCCAAAACCTGTTTTTAAAAAAGTTGCATTCTCAGGTGAGCTGTGAACAATGGTGATAGTAAGACAAAATGTTGAAGGTGTTAGCCCCCTGTGTTCTCTGACTATGCCATGATGTTTAGATTGATTCTAAGCTAAAAAGTGAGATAACAGATTTTTACGTGAATTCATGCAGATTTTGAGCTCAAGGTTCTACATGAATGCATGCATTTAGGACCTTTAGCCCTCGACGTTGTGTTGTTTGTCCTACTCTAACCTACATGCTTCCATTCACTTTGTTCCATGTGCCTATCCAAGAGTCTCTTAAGTTTCCCTCACCTATTTGACTCTACGACCACTGATTGTAGTACATTCAACACACCCACCACTCTGTGTGTAAATAATCTACCTCTGATATCTCCCCTAAAACTTCCTCCAATTACCTTAAAATTATGCCACCTAGTGATAGACATTTCTGCCATGGGAAAATGTCTCTGGCTATTCACTCTCTATCTGCCTCTCATCATCTTGTAAACCTCTAACAAGTCACCTCTCATCTATTTGTCCTCCAATGAGAAAAGCCCTCGCTCCCTCACGGTTTCTTCATAAGACTTCTAGTCCAGGCAGCATCCTGGTAAATCTCCTCTTTCCACACTCAAAAGCTTCATTATCCTTCCTATAATGAGAAGACCAGAACTGAACACAATTTTCCCTGTGCGGTCTGAACAGGGCTCTATCGAGCTGCAGCATAACCTCGCGCCTCTTAAACTCAATCCCCCTGCAACTGAAAGCCAACATACCATACGCCTTCTTAACAAACTGATCAACTTGGGTGGCAGCTTTGAGGGATCTGTGGACACGGACGCCAGGATCCCTCTGTTTCTCCACACTGCCAAGAATCCTGCCTTTAACCATGTATTCTGCATTCACATTCCAGCTTGCAAAGTGAATTACTTCAGTTTGAACTCCATGTGCCACTTCTCAGCCCAGCTCTGCATCCTGTCCATGTCTCATTGCAACCTACAATAACCCTCGCCATTCTGTACCACTCCAACCACCTTTGTGTCATCGGCAAACTTACTAGCCAACTCTTCAACACCCATATCCAAGTCATTTTAAAAATAACAGAGAGCAGATGTCACTGAACTTATCCCAGCGGGACACCACTGGTCCCTTTCAGTGATCTAGCTCCCCTAGATCTCTGTGTAAGAGAGTTCCTGACATTCACTACCCTCTGTTTGAAGAAAACCTTCTCTGCTTCTGCATCATGACCTATTGATATGAAGAAAAGAGGTTACGCAGGGGCTCAGGTAAGAGAGACTGACCCTGAATTCAAGGCAGTATTTGACTGAGGATGACATCAAGATGCCTGAACAAAATCACACTTAATGAGAATTAATTATGACCTCTACACTGCTTGGAGTCATTCACGGCACAAGGGAAGATGATTATCATTGGTGGGCATCAATCATCTCAGCCGTGGGGCACATCTGCAGGAGATCCTCAGCGTAGCTTCCTCAGCCCAGGCATCTTCAGTTTGTCATCATAGAATCCCTACAGTGTGGAAGAAGGCTATTCAGCCCATTGCGTCCAAACTGAGCAGATTAGATTCCCTACAATGTGGAAACAGGCACTTCGGCCCAACCAGTGCACACCGACCCTCCGAAGAGTAACCCACCCAAACACATGTCCTTCTGACTAATGCACCTAACATGATGGACAATTTAGTATGGCCAATTCACCCTGCATGCACATATTCGGACTGTGAGAGGAAACCGGATTACCCGGAGGAAACTCATGCAGACAAGTGGGGAATGTGCAAACTGCACACAGACAGTTGCCCAAGGCTCGAATTGAACCTGTGATCCTGGTGCTGTGAGGCAGCAGTGTTAGCTACTGCTTCACCATGCCAGCAGAAGAGGGGGCATTCACTGAAGTCTACAACGTTTTCAGGACAGGTTGTCCCTCTTCAGCTCTTGAAACAATCTGTGACCAAGACTTGGACAACATTCACGACCGTGTTGTTCAGTCTGGGTAACATTTATGTAACAGCACAGTACATTTCCGCAGTAAAAGGACAAGTTCATTCAGCAGCTCAATCTGGTTTCACGAGAATGTGGGGAAGCCATTCATCCCATCAAAACTACTGGGCAAAACGAAGAGAGCCCATTCAGTCCCTCCTGCCTGTTGCACAGCAAGGTGCGAGTCTGCTCTCTCCCACATGTCACGTACATGGGATCAGAAAGAACCATTTCACACCCAGAGACCCTTACAAAGGAACAGGAAGAGTTTATTCAGCTTGTCAAGCCACTAACACAGGAACAGGAAAGTGTCAGAGATGCTCCATAATCACAAACAAATGGAGCAGGGGCTGCACAGACAGACTGCTCCAAATTGATCCACATGGCTTAATTACTCATGGTACATATGTGTTACTTTAACATGGGTTTCTGGCAGTCAGAATGAAGCCAACATTTTTTAGCCATTCTCCAAGTTATCTTCCATCTCCAAGAAGGCAGACCCATGGTCCCCGTGGAGGTCAGAAACCGGTGGGGAATAACTAACTGTTTCAGAATGATGGCATTTTGGCTGCTGACAGGATTGTGTACAAAGTGACACTCAATGCAGTGTCACACAGTAACTGTGCATTAAAGTGGTCAGAGTTCATTCAGAGCCTGTACCTCGCTGTCAATCGACATGATGGTTCTGCAGATGCATGTGAACTGTCGTGAATTAAACATCCAATGAAAAGTCTGACATTGTCACCCCATTCAGCTGTTTGGGACATAATGAGTTTCTGTCCATACCCATCAAGCTTCAACTTCTTATTCTCTCACAGCGCTACAGATTAAGCACATTGTTACTGCACTCCCTCCTCATGGTAACATCATGCTAGTGTTTAGTCTGGTCAAACTCCTTTGCACTGTCTCGGTGACAAAGAGATCATTGATTATAAAGCAGACCAAACCCTTACACAAAGCACCAAATACTATCTCAACAAAACACGATCAGTGGGAAAGATATTCTAACTTTTGTACTGCAATCATTTTGCCTGAAGAGCCACATATCATTTACTTCCTGCCCCTGTATGAATTCTGTCTTATGACCTAGGACATCCAGGTCCTTTTCAACAAAAGCACTCGCCAATCTCTCTACCATTTAATAAATATAAATGTACATGATGATATTTGTTGTTCACATCTGAATAATTGTTATACCTTGTGAACAGCTATTGCTCAAACACTGATCCTGCTGCCACCCATCAATCCTTCAGTCCAGAGAAAAACAGTATTCTTCTCGTATCTCCGTTACTCAAATTTTAATCCATGTGGTATATATTCCACCCCTACCTACCCCTGGACTTTAACATTCCCCACTCAACTCAATTCAAACATGTCAAGCGTCTTCTCAAAATACAAATACTCCAATCCCATTGGTTCTCAACTTTCGATGTCACAATGGACAATCTCCAGAAACAGGTTTATCAAAGATCATTTCCCTTTCCTGAATCTAGGCCGAATGTACCAAGTCATATCATTATTCTCCAAGTGTCTAGTCGTCACGTTCCTTCTAAAAGGTTCCATTTTTTTTTTCTCACAGCTGACATCAAATTATTTAGTTTTCTGTTTTCCCTCTCCAGCCTGTTTTAAATATTAAGGTTGACAATTGCTGCTGTCCAGTCTGCAGGATCATTTCCAGAATCTAACTAGCTTTGAAGAATAATCAGTAATTATTTCACTAGCTCTGTTCTCATCTCAATCACTCTGAGATGTAACTCATCAGATGCAGCAACTTATGAAACTTCAATTCAATTAGATTTTCAATAACATACACTTCATTAATTCTGATTTCCTGCAGTTTCCAATTTTTACCTGTCCCTCTATTCCCTAATATTTGTGGAAAGTAGTTTCTGTACCTTCCCCTGTGGAGATGGACCCAATGCATTCCTCTCAGCAGGCAGACGGTTTCAGTCAGCTCGTGAATACATTGGAGGACTGCACTTCAGACATGGTGGATATATTACCCACTGCTGCCTGAAAAGTTCCAGAATCAATCCAGTTTCATTCATCGTGAGTGTCAGCGCAGTCCTGCTACTGGTGTGAGAACACAGGTTAATCTGAAGGAGGGGATACAGCTCAGTGGTCACCTCAATTTTGAGACAAGCTAGTTATACACTTTACACCTGAATGGGTGCAGCTTAAACAAATGTTCCTGGAAATCCCAAATCGGAAAATATATTGCCTCACTCCTCCCTGTTTCTACAGCTTCCCTTCTTTGTAGTCTCAGCTCCATTTGTTTATCATGGACCCAGGCACACTGTAAATGCAGTATTCAGAGTGGGGTTCCCAGACCATCGGGGCTCCCTGAATGAACCCAGTAGCTGACATCACTATCCTGAGAACACCATCCACAGACTCCACTGACTTTCCAGATGGCAGCAGCAAGTCAATTCCCCACACCTACAATGCATCCATTCAGTATTGAAAATGCCTCAGTCTCCTCAGTTTCTCTAGGAGACAGTGAGGACTGCACATACTGGAGATCAGAGCTGAAAAATGTGTTGCTGGAAAAGCACAGCAGGTCAGGCAGCATCCAAAGATCAGGAGAATCGACGTTTCGGGCATGAGCGAAAAGAGTGCCTCATCTTCTGCCTGGGAACCCTCCAACCACAAGGGATGAATTCAGATTTCTCCAGCTTCCTCATTTCCCCTCCCCCCACCTTGTCTCAATCCCAACCCTCGAAATCAGCACCGCCTTTCTAACCTGCAATCTTCTTCCTGACCTCTCCGCCCCCACCACCTCACCGGCCTGTCAGCCTCACTTTAACCTTTTTCCACCTATCGCATTTCCAATGCGCCTCACCCATGTTCCTCCTCCCTACCTTGTATCTTAGCCTGCTTGGCACTCTTTCCTCATTCCAGAAGAATGGCACATGCCCGAAACGTCGATTCTCCTGATCTTTGGATGCTGCCTGACCTGCTGTGCTTTTCCAGCAATACATTTTTCAGCTCCTCAGTTTCTCTTCCTGGCTGAGAAAGCTCTTACATCTCCACACAGTTGCACAGTAATAGTTCCTCTCTCCAAAGAAGCAGTTGACAATTGAACATTACGTTTCTCTACCTCTCAGTGACTATAAGTATTGCTGATTGAGTTGATCACCACACTCAGAGACGAGAGATAGAGGGAACATAACTCACGGTAAGCAAGGACATCCCATAATAAATATGATACTCAGGAATATGTGAAAAGGGGAAATGGTAGAATAACTTCCTATTCTGTTTTCCTTCCAGTCCATCATCAGCAATCCTTTTGCTTGCTTTTTCTTTCTCTCTCTCTCTCTCTCTCTCTCTCTCTCCATCTGTCTCTCATTCACTCTCACTTTCTCTCTCTTGCTGGACATCATCCACTCAACACAAACCTTCCGCTCACCCCACCATCCATCCCTGATATAATAATATTATTTCTCAGTTGTATTCAGTTTTGATAGGTTCACTGAACTTGAAACGTTATTTGTTTTTTTTTCTGACAGACTGCCATACCTGCTGAGATTCTCCAACATTCTTTCAGACGGTGGAGGATTTTATTTCAGATCGCCAGCATTCACATTTCCTTGGTTATTTCACCTTTAATGTTTTTGTTTCGCGGGATGCCAGCATCACTGGCAAGGGCAGCATTTTTGTCCATCCTAACTGTCCTTGACCACGGGGTCATTTGTCAAGGCAATATGGAGGCAACCATATTGTTGTGGATCTGAGGTGACACTTAGTTCACACAGTGCTTTATGCTTGCCATGAGTGAAAATAGGCTTCATTCCAATTTTTGATATTGGAATTTAAATTTAGTCATCGGCTGTGATAGAATTTCAGACAATGCTTTTCTCGTCATAACCCGTGCCTCTGAATTACACAGTCAGTGACATTATTACTCTGTTTAAGAGTCCCTGTTGTGAAGTAACTAGAGACAAGAACAAGTTTGTGGTCAAACTATTTGTAACTGGAAGAGAGGTCAGAAGAGAACTGGAGCCATAAAATCTGTCGTTAACGAAGGGGTAGGTGATGGCGAAGTCAGCAACAGAACTCAGACAGAGCTGGAGATTGGGGATATTATATAGGTGGGTGTCAGCAGGTTTGATGACAGAGAGAATATGGAGATACAAAACAGTTCACGGTAAATGGAGACTCAAGGTTCTGAACAGTCTTTTACCTTCTCAGATGCTTATGAGTAAGTATTTTGGAAATGCATGAAAAGGAAGTGGCGTTTGTGACTGAAAGTTTATGTTTTTGTTAAATATAATCAACCAGAATAGCAATAACATTCAGCATCATACATAGAATTGATAGAGATAGACTTACCAGGCACACCAATAATAGCGAGGATGGGATAGTACCCAACTTGAATAATTATCAGTACGGCTAGTATCCGCAACTCTAACCATGCCCAATCCTGAGGAACCCAGTGAAGACCCCAGGATAAACTCCTGTCCATTGTTGTAACATTCCAGTCTAATGTTCTCAGATTCTGATCCATTGTTGGACGATTCCAGTCTAATGTTCTCAAATTAAAATCCATTGTTGGACCATTCTAATGTTCTCAGGTTCTGATCTCTCGCTCTTTCTCTGTAGCTGCTGACCCCAATCTTGTTGAGTTTGACTCTGCCCCGAATACTATAGCAAAACAAGTTGAAAGAAGTCCAGAATTATGGAAGAGGGATATCCTCCAGTGACCCAGTTAGGGCCAGGAAGACTGATATTAATCACAGTCACTGAACAAACAGCTCCAGTCAACCCCATTTCACGGCAACTTTGATATATCGCAATAATACTTGTTGTGGGTGGGATTTTGATATCACAGATTATTGGGCTCATGGCACATCTCCAGTTGTAAACATCGAGGTGGCGGAGAGACATAATTCTTTCTCTTCACAAGCTCGATGATTCTGCTGTGTTTTGGCAGTATAGGAATTGCTGGGCTCCCGCGGCCTTCTGTGTCTGATCACCAGGCCCGCTGCATCTTTTCGTTTTATTTATTTATGTTTAACTTTGTCTGTCCAGCATTAAACGGCTAAGGTGGGTTTCAGCATTTTTGAGAGACACCTACAGAGCCATAGACGATGTAGGTACAGTCCATTCCTTGTTTTCTTGCAGCTGCGACCTTGTCTTGTGGAGTGATTGTCAAACTCTTACAGAACCAGGATTCTTAGTTTTACCTTTCACCTGAAATTGATGGGTTCTCAGCAGAGTTGGAAGGCAGTAAATCTTTCATGGCTGCTACACACACTCTCTGAGACTTCTCTCAGAACTGTCTTTTGATGTTCTTTCCTCCTGGATTGGGGAACTACACATCAGACAATCTGTTTCTTGCATTTGTTTTTTGACATTGTTGTGCTTATCGGTTGATACCATATTGGAGCAATTACTGTATAGTAGTTCAATAAACTATTATTCTTCTAAGTTTTCGAACAGAATTAAGTTATTGCAAGTTCGTCTTCCTTTTGTTGTCTTTTATCGACAATCTTCGAATAAATAGTGTTTTGCTTAATGTCGAATATTTTGACCAAGTAAATTCTATCTCAAACACAACACCTCACATTTACCAGCGGAATGGGCTGAGCTGGAGGAATGATAATCATGTCAGGAATTATATCGGTTACCCAATCCACCTCTCAGATCCATCCCAGACACGCATAAGCCCAGATGAGTTCACTGCTCAGCATGAAGCACTGCGTAGACCAGGCTAGTGCACTGCTCAGCAATCCGTCCAGGATCGAACACTGTTTAGAGCTCACAAGTTCACTACTTATATGTCCAACAGTGCAGTGATATATAAACTTGGACTTGATGATCTGTTCAACACAGGGCGCTGTGCAGAACACAGAAAGGCATTGTTCTATACACACGGACTGGATATCTGTGCAGCGTGGGGAGCTGTGCAGTAAATAGCAGTGAATTTATCTTTTAATCTGGAGCAGTTACCTTCCCAGCACACGCAGCTGTGTGCACCAATTGCTGCATTGCTGTGTAACACTGTATTAGATCACTGCCCAGCGTGGGGAACCTTGCAGCTCATGCTCGAAGCGACAGGATGTGCAGCACCTGTCCATTTACAGCTCCATATCTCCAATGTGGCCTGACACAGGAGTGCTGTGGATGTGAAAATCACTGCCAGAGAGAGATGGCGGGAGAATCAGTTTAAATACCAACAAATGGGAGGAACTTTGTGAAAAGCGAGGGGAAGATTGAGAGAGAATTTCAGAGAATGACCTGATGGTAGGTTTAAAAATTATGAAATGAGAACATTTCGATAGCGTCTTGCAATATAAGCCACTGTTTCTAGGAATGATGGGTGAGCAGGATATTTGTGTAAGTTATGATGATTGAGAATTTTGGATAAGCATTTGTCCTGCAGTGTTGTAACTGGGAGTAGGATCAGCAGAGTTTTCGACTCACTGGGATGAATCGAACAATAATTTGTCTCAGTGCCATTTTCATTGAATGTGACAGAAGGAATATCTGCAAGAGGCAGAGCTAGTTTCCTGGTGTTATCTTATCGAACTCACCTCATTAACTACCCACCCTACCTCATGGTGTCCCTCTCATTCAACACCAGCACGATTTTCCCACCCATTATGGCTGGAGGTGCTCACCATCGCCCGGATGCCCCTGGATATTCAGTGATCCCTGGTACTGCTGCCATCATGAAAAGGCCAATGGGCACACGGTTGAGTTTTCTCAGTTTGGAGCTGCCCTGCACAGTTTACCCGAGCATGGCAGATAAAGGGAAATTACACCACAGCTTGACGACAGAGGCACGGAGGTCATGGTGAATGGTCGAGTACAGAGAGGGACCATTCTCTTCCCAGACCATGGTCTGAGCACACCACCCAGCTCAGTGCAGTACCTGCGTCCGAAGAAAAGCCCAGCAATACAGGAAAAGCATCAATAACCTTCCCCGTTCTGTCAGGATAAGTGTCAACGTATTCTCTCTACTCTCTCACACTCATTGTATATTTGTTAGTGCCTTCCCCAGAATAAGGCTCCATCACTCTTACTACTGCAATACAGCACCTTCTCTCTCTCTCTCTCTCTCTCTCTCTCTCTCTCTCTCTCTCTCTCTCTCTCTCTCTCTCTCTCTCTCTCTCTCTCACCTACGCAATACCCCCACATGGTTATAAAATGTTCTTATGAGTGCAGTTTCTAGAATTCTCTGGTTGATGTCGTTTGTACAATGTTCCAAATAATTTTCAAAATAATTCAATTTCAGCAAAATGTTCATCCCCCAGTATGCAATGCATCAGAGGAAGGAGCAGAGTTTTACTTTTTTAAAAATCACTCAGGTTGATAGTGCATCATGAGGCCATTAATCATCTCAAATAAGCTCCACGAATCAAGCAAAGGGCGCACCTAAACACTTGAAGACTCACTCTCTTCTTGAAGACAGGCGCCACTTTGGAGTTTCGCCAGTTTCACTGGAACACTCCTGTAATCCCAAGAGATATGAAATATTTCACACAGTGCCAGCAGGCACTCTGTAACCATTTCTATCAAGACAAGCTATGAATTGCTGATGAGCTGTTTACCTTTGGTCTTTTGAGTTTGAGAAAAGCCTTGTTCATTTTCTGAGAGACAATGCAAAACTTTCATCTGATTACAATTGTGTTTATAACATTGAAACTCTGCGTGCCTTCCCCTGCGAGGAACAATGTAAAATAATGTTTTATCTTCTCTGCATGTTCCCTGAAATCAGTTCCCCAGTCACATCCTACAGGTGTTCCACATATTCTTTCCTGCCTTCCTTCCAAGGGTCACACACACATCATGAATGTTTTTTATTCGATATGGGAAAACTCTTGCGGTTAGTTTCTTTTCATATTTCTTGCCAGTTTTGAAATGTTTTTCCTTTGTATTTTGTTTTATGCAATCTGTTTCTTGTTCCAAAAGTAAACTTCCCAAATGTGGCCAACGCTCAACAATCTGAATTCTTTAGTTTGTGATTTATTAGCATACTTCACAGCATTTGTGCATCATGGATGGTTCATCTTCACATCTTCATATCATCTTCTTTTTCACCAGAGCCAAACATTACTGAGAGTAATGAATCAGTACCTGCTTAAATGTTCCCACATCCCTCCCCCCCACACCCCACCCCCGCCACACACATATCTGCTGACCTTCATCTGTGTCTATTTTCACACTCCGTATTTGACCAGATATATGACATATATCTGCATTTGAAATGCCTGGCTCTTTTCAATCATTCAGGGGGAACCTACGTATGTGGCTGAATGCATGATCAGCTGAGGGTGATTCCATTCTCCCAGTTTCCCTGGCTCTGTCATTTCTGTTCGATGATGCCACATTCCAGTGGGAAGATTCCGACATGCCATCCTTTTCTCTCAAACGAGAAATCCCCTAAATCTGATGGACTGAGTTTTCAGCTGTGTCTGGCCCATCTCCCTGACTTCTGCCCTCACTCCGTCCTTCCTCCCAGAACAATGATAGATCTCCCCTTGTCCACACTTCCTTCTGCACTAGAATCTGCATTCACAGAAGCATCCTCCGCCACTTCCAATACCTCCAGCAGGACAGCACCAGCAAACACATCTTCCCCTCCAGTCCGCTGTCAGAAATTCACAGGGACCATTCCTTCTGTGGCAAGCTCCATTATCTCGAACAGTTCCCCACACCCCGATGGAACCTTCCCATGTTAAGCTGCAACTTTTGCCCATTCCTCTCTTCCCTCTTCACTATCCAAGGCTCTAAACACACCATCCAGGTGAAGCAGCATTTCACTTGAACGCTTTCAATCCAATCTCCTGTCATTGCTGCTGACAATGCAGTCTCCTTTACATTACTGAGCTAAACAGAAACTGATTTGATGAACATATCCACTCTGTCTGTAGGAATGACACTGACGTTCTGATTGCTACCCATTTCAAGAACCTGCATTGCTCTCAAGATAATGAGAATTCTTTGAGGAGGTAACGACGGTTTGGACAATAGAGAGTTACCTATCTGAACTTCCAGAAGGCCTCTGATATGGTACCCCACAGGAGGCTGCAGAGTAAGATAAGGACCCATGGTTCTCAGAGGACATGTACTAGCATGGATAAAAGATTGCCTCTCTTCCAGGATGCAGAGTGAGGATAAAATTGTCTCTCTCAGGATGGCAGCCGGTGACTTGCAGTGTTCCACAAGAGTCAGTGTTGGGACCACAACATTTCACTTTATAGGTTAATGATCTGAGTGGCGGGACAGAAGGCATTCTGGCTACGTTTGCAGATGAAGCAAAGATAGGTGGAGGGTCATGTAGTATTGAGGAGGCAGGGAGCCTGCAGAAAGATTTCGACAGTTTAGGAGAGTGGGAAAAGGAGTAGCAGATGAAATACAATGTGGGGGAGTGTGAGGTCATGCACTTTGGTATGAAGAATACAGGCATGGACTATGTACTAAATGGGGAAAACAAATCATAAATCTGAGTAATAAAGTGACTTGGGATTCCAAGCCCAGGATTCGCCTCAGATAAACTTGCAGGTTGAGTCAGTTATGAAGGCAGATACAATGTTGTCATTCATCTTGAGAGGAGTAGGATATAATGGTAGGTATTCTGAAATTTTCTAAGGCTCTGGTCAGACCACATTTCCAGTATTTTGTGCCTCATACCTCAGGAAGGATGTATTAGCCTTGGTGTGTGTCAAGAGAAAATTCACCAGAAATGAAAAACTTAACACATGAGGAACATTGGAGAACTCTGGGTTTATACTCGATAGATTAGAAGGATGGGTGGGGGTGGGGGATCATATTGAAACTTACAGAATACTGAATGACCTGGATACAGACAAAACTGGGAGGATGTTGGAACTGGCAGGAGGACACAGGCGTAGAGAAAAGGGAAAACCCATTAGAACGGGGATAAGATGAAACGTCTTTCACCAGAGCGTGGTGAAATTGTGAAATTACTTACCACAGAACGCTGTGGAGACCAGATTATTTGGCACCAGCGATATAGCCAGGAAAGGGACTGCGGATCTGAAAAGTGACTGCAGAGAGTTAGTTTGGAAGCTGAAGAGCAGGACGAGTAGAGTAGTGATCTCAGGTTTGTTACCAGTGCCACGAGTTAGTCAGATGAGGAACAGTCAGCGAATGCAGATTTACACGTGGCTGCGGGGCTGGTGCAGGAGGGAGGGCTTCAGATACCGAGATCATCGGGATACCTTCTGGGTAAGGTGGGCCCTGTACATGAAGGACGCGTTGTACCTGAACTGGAGGGGCACAAATGGCCTGCTTGGGAGGTTTGCTTGTGTGATTCCGGTGGGTTTAAAACACGTTTGGCAGGGGGTTAGGAATAAGACCACATATCTGAGAGGGGTTTAGTTGCAGACGGGACAGTGAGAGGATATATTGCATCTATCAGGAAGGTTTCTCACGCCATGAAACAAAGGGATCAGTTAAAGTGCATCTGCTTTAATGCAAATAATGTCTGAACTAAGAGTGACAAACTTTGATTATGGATCAGTACTTGGGGCTGCGATATCGTGGCCATACGGAGACGTAGGTTTCACGGGGCAGGGATGGTTGCTTGATGTTCCAGGGTTTAAAACGTTTAGAAATGTTTCGGGGCAGCACAGAGTCTCAATAATTAGTACTACTGCCTCATAGCGCCAGAGACCCGGGTTCAATTCCCAACTCAGGGAACTGTCCGTGTGGAGTTTGCACATTTTCCCCGTGGGTGTGCTCCGGTTTCCCTCCATAATCCAAAAATGTGCAGATTAGGTGAACTTGGACATGCTTAATTGCCCGTAATGTTAGATGAAGGTGTAAATGTAGGGGAATGGTTCTGGGTGGGTTGTTCTGTGGAGGGTTCTGTGGACTTGTTTTCCGAAGGGCCTGGTTCCACTCTGTAAGTAATCTAATCTTATCTATAAAAGAACGGGGTGGGTGGAAAATGAGGAGAGGGTGTAACATTGCTAATCAGGGAGTGCGTCACAGCTACAGAAATGAAGGTTGTTGAAGAAGGTTTGTCTACTGAGTCAGTATGGGTGGAAGTTAGGAACAGCAAGGATTTTTGCTTCCTCAGTCTCCACAGGAGTCGTACCGGAGGATTGGAAGGAGGCGAATGTTGTTCCTTGTTTCAAGAAGGGTAATAGGGAAATCCCTGGCAATTACAGACCAGTCAATCTTACGTCTGTGGTCAGCAAAATTTGGAAAAAATTCTGAGGGATAGGATTTATGACTATTTAGCAAAGCATTGTGTGATTAAAGCAGACAGCATGGCTTTGTGAGGGGCAGGTCATGCCTCACAAATCTTATTGATTTCTTTGAGGAGGTGTCAAGACGGGTCGACGACAGTCGAGCAGTGGACATGGTGCATGTGAACTTTAGCAAGGCATTTGATAGGGTTCCCCATGGAAGGCTCATTCATAAAGTCAGGAAGTATGGGGTACTGGGAGATTTGGCTATCTGAATTCAGAATTGGCTGGCTTGCAGAAGGCAGACAGTGGTTGTAGATGGAAAATATTCTGCTTGGAGGACAGTGTTGAGAGGGATCCCACAGGGCTATGTCCTTGCGCCTCTGCTCTTTGTAGTTTTTATAAATGACTTGGATGAGGAGGTTATGGGGTGGGTTAGTAAATTTGCTTATCACACAAAGATTGGAGGCGTCGTCGATAGTATAGAGGGCTACTGTAGGCTGCAGCGTGACATAGACAGGATGCAGAGCTGGGCTGAGAAATGGCAGATGGAGTTCAACCTGGGTAAATGCGAAGTGATTCATTTTGGAACGTCAAATTCGAATCCTGAATATAGCATTAAATACAGGATTCTTGGCAGTGTGGAGGAACAGAGGGAGGTGGGTGCACAAGTGCATAGATCCCTCAAAGTTGCCACGCAAGTGGATAGGGTGTCAAGAAAGCATATGTTGCTTTGGCTTTCATTAAAAGTGGGATTGAGTTTAAGAGCCACAAAGTTTTTCTGCAGCTCTACAAGTCCCTTGTGAGACCACACTTCGAAGATTGTGTCCAGTTGTGGACCCCCTACTATAGGAAAGATAAAGGGGCTTTAGAGAGGGTGCAAAAAAAAAGTTTACCAGGATGCTGCCTGAATTGGAGGGCTTGCTTTATGAAGAAAGGTTGAACAAGCTTGAACCTTTCTCTCTGGAGACAAGGAGGAGAGAGGAGATCTGATCGAGGTGTACAAAATAATGAGAGGAATAGATAGAGTCAATACCCAGAGACTTTTCCCCACGGTAGGATTGACTAGTACGATAAGTCATAATTTAAAGATATTAGGAGGAAGGTAAAAGGGAGACGTCAGAGGTAGGTTCTTTACGCAGAGAGTTATGAATACATGGAATGCATTGCCAGCTCTGATGCTGGAAGCAAAGTCATTGGGAACATTTAAGCGACTGCTGGACATGCATGTGGATAGCAGTGAGTTGAGGGGTGCAGAGGTTAAATTACTACACTTTACATTAGGATTGAATCTCAGGACAACATCGTGGCCCAAAGGGCCTGTTTTGTGCTGTACTGTTCTATGTTCTATTTGGTATATTTAAAACAGACTCAGATAAGTTCTTGATTGACAAGGAGATCAAAAATAACTGACAGGAAGAGGGAAATGGGGTTGAAAATCTATCATTCGTGATCGAATGGCGGAGCAGACTTGATGGTCTGAATGGCTTCATTTCTGCTCGTATAGCGTTGTGGCCTTATAATATTTCGGTCCTGGATGGCACGGTGTCTCAGTGGTTTGCACTGATGCCTCACAGCTTCAGGGAACTGGGTTCGATTTCCTCTGGGTGTTCCAGTTTCCTGCCACAGTTCAAAGTTGTGCAGGTTAGGTGAACTGGCCATGGTAAATTGCCGATTGTGTTCAGGGATGTTGATGTTAGGTGCAATAGTCAAGGGTCTATGTATAGTATTAGGGTAGAGATTGGGATTGCTTCGCATACTCTTTGGAGAGTCAGTATAAACCTGTTGGACTGAAGGGCCTGTTTCCATACTGTAGGGATTCTAAGAAAATGCAGGTTGCTGCAATGTTCCAATGAAGCGCAACCCAAGCTCGCGTAACACCTCACTTTACACTTTGGTACATTACAGTCTGTAGGAGTCAATATTCAATTCCATAAATTCACAGCCTGAACCCACTATGGCTGTTCTCCATTTTCCGTACACTCTCACTCCTGGGCTCCCTAAGTTCGTGTCTTGTTTTGTTCCATTCAGCAGACAAAATCAATTTATAATATTTACACATTTATTTACACCCATTATATACCTGTGTCTCTTCCACCACAATTTCAAGCCCATTTGTCTTTCACACTGGGCCTCCAAACACTCTTTCCCACCTCTGCCAAGATACGAAAGCGCTCACTTTCCAATCCTTTACACGTCTGAAGAAGATTTACACTGGACTTGAAACATTAACATTGTTTCTCTGTCTCTGAGATGTTGCCAGACCCCTGAGTTCCTTCAAAAATGAAAAGTTAAAGAATACATTTTCAATATAGCAAAGATCATTGGATACAGGAAATCTGAAACAAAAACAAAAATTGTTGGTCTTACTGGGTGCTTTGAGGAACAGTCACAGATCCCGAAAGATTACCTCTGCTTTCACTACACAGATGCTGTCAGACTTGAGAGTGTCTTCAGCAATTTCTGTTTTTGAACAATTTTCAAACATGTTTGTCAAAGCTGCTCACGCACCCTGTCCAACATGGAGCGCCATACACCGGGAAGTGAATGATAACGCAAGGTATACAAATTCATTTGTTCTGAAACTACATAAGGCTGTCATCACCGACACTACAGATCTCTTAATCATGGTCATGGAGAGAAACAGAGGAAACACATTCACTTTAAAGAGAAGATGGCATTACCGGAGGGGAAAATATTCAGGTGAAAACGTTAAATGCTTTTGAGGAATGCGATAAATTGGAGGCATGGCATCATGAAGATACCCTAACAGGATGAGAATTTTTAATAATGGAAGCGTTCCCACATCAGAAACCGGGATAGGGCACTGTGTACAGGGGAGAAGGGTGATCGGGTCCCCGTGTGAATTGAGGACAGGCAGCAGAATTGTATTGCAGATATTGCAGCTCAAACTGGGCATTCATGTGATGTTGTAAATCATAGCAGCTGTAGTTGCAGCAGGAGCAGTAGAATTATATTCAACCACAATGTACTCTCTCAGTCTACCATTACCATGAAGCCGATCACCGGTTCAGTGATGAGTGTGGGTGAACATGCCACGGTCAGAACCGTGTGTACCTAAGCCTGATGATAACCCATTCAAGCTACCGCACTTACTGCTTACATTAACAAACAACAGAGCTAATATTTGATAGAGAGGGCGCCATGACCCAAGACTGTGACCACTTCTTTTAAAACCAGATGTGAATTACTGCTGGCCAGTCTACTCTTACTCTTACCTGTTAGAAAAAATCCTTGTTCCTTTTGTTAGATAGGTTCAAGAACTTCCCTCCTATTACCATTTTGTTTACATCATTGAAACACTTACTGTACCTTCCCCTGTGAGGAATGATGCAAAACATGGGTGTAAATTATCTGTCTGCTCCTTGTAGCCAATTCTTCAGTCACACACTCCAATTGTCCTCAGTATACTTTCCTAATTAATTTCACCTAAGATCACACACTCATCTTGAACTTTTTTTATATGCTCGGAAAAGTTCGTGCTGCTTGTTTTTGTATTTCTTTCCAATTTACTACATCATGTCCTTTTCCCTTTTTCCTCACTTTCTAGATTGATACAGTCATATCGCGCACAAACAGACCCTTTGGTCCAACTTGTCCATGCTGGCCAGGTTTTCCAAACTAAACTAGTCCCATCTGATTGCATTTTGTCCATATGCCTCTAAACTTTTCCCATTCATATGTTTGTCCAAATGAGTTTTAAATGTTGTAGCTGTACTTGCATCTCCCACTCCTCCTCCTACAGCTCAGACCATATACACATATCACCCTCTGTGTGAAAACATTGATCCTTCATCCATTTCAAATCTCCCCTCTTTCACCTTAAACCTGTTCCTTCTATGGTTGATCTCCCCCATCCCGTGGGAAAGATCTTGGCTATTCACTCTATTCATACCTCTCATGATTTTATAAACTTCCACAATGTCACCCCTCAACCTCCGACACGTTATCTGACACTAACTTTACGAACAAGCATTTACAGATAAAGCACTGCAAATTTGAAACAGTATTCAAATGACAGGTAAATAACATTCAGCCCAAGCTTCATACTGTGATTTATTTTTCTTCATGTTATAATACTAAGGCAGCAGGAAACTGTTACAAGTACCAATAAGAGGTCAAACACCTGAATTGCTTTGTCCAAATGGGGTGATAATCTCTACAGTGAAAGCGCAACACTGGCCTGAACCACATAAGAAGGGGACTTCTTGTACCACACGGTCAGCGTGCAGTTTCCGTTAGCAGAGTGAGATGAAGGCTCATTATACCTTTTGAAATTTGGATCGCAGTGTGAATTCAGTGCAAAGGGGAGAGATGTTTTCAATAAGGTTTACTCAAAGATGGAAACTTTCCAGAGTGAGATGTGTAAAACAGCATGAATGGAGAGGCCGAGCCACATTGAGACCAAAGGCAAAATGGCAGCACTAAACGCAGCTTGATGCTACTGCAGAGTAGGTAGACTTGATCAAAGAGTTTCAGGTGAAGTAGGGAGGGACCATAATGTAAGAAATGTGATCTGTAATTTGAGAGGGAGAACCTGGAATCACGAAGGGGACACGAGCAGGGAAGAGGACGGAGCAGCAATGGCAGCAGTTTCTGGGGGGAATTCAGGAAGCACAGCTGAAATTCATGCCTAGCATCTGCTTCTGGTCCCTGAAATAAACATTATAAATCTGGCCCTCCACTAATGCTCATCAATTGTATCCTTGAGAGTCTTTGTCAACCATGTGTGCTTCACATTCTTACCAAGTTCTTCTTTTGAACAGAAACAATAATTACTGAGTGGTTTGGGATATCTGCTTGAATGTCTGCTCACGGATACTCACTGGCCTTCCTCTGGGTCTATTTTCACATTCCGCTTCCAACCAGATGTGAGTCAGAAATCCTCAAATTAGATGCTTGGTTCTTTTCAATCATTCAGGGGGATCTTCTGCCTGTGGCTGAACACAAGATCAGCGGAGACTGACTCCATTCTCCAAGTTTCTGCATCTCTGTTGTTTCTGTTTGTCGATGCCACATTCCTGTGAGCTGCGTCTAATGTGACCTCCTTTTCCATCAAACCAGAAATCCCCCAACTCTGGTGGACAGGGCCTTCAGCTATGCCTGTCCCATCTCCCACAGTGTTGCCCTCAATCTGTCCCCTCCATCCCAGAACAATGATAGATTCCACCTTGTCCACACTTCCTCCTGCCGAGAATCCACATTCACATATTCATCTTACGCCATTTCCACCGTGTCCAGCAGGACAGCATCATCAAACACATCTTCCCCTCCCGCCCACTGTCAGTATTTCACAGCGGCCGTTCCCTCTGTGTCACCGTCCATCACCCCAAACGTTTCCCCACTCCCCCATCGCACCATCCCATGCAATTGTAGAAACTACAACACTTGTCCATTCATCTCTTCCCTCCTCACTGTCCAAGGCACCAAACATAGCTTCCAGGTGAAGCAGCATTTCACTTGTAAACTTTCAATCTGATCTCCCGTCATTGCTGCTCATAATGCAGTCTCTTTATATTGGCGATACCAAATAGAGATTGCTTTGAGGAACACACCCACGCTGTCTGTAGAAATAACCCTGACCTTCTCATTGCTTCCCATTTCAATAACCTACCTTGCTCTCATGATAACATTTCAGCCCTGGGCTGCTGCAATGTTCTAAGGCAGCACAATCCAAGCTCGAGTAACAACTCACTTTACACTTTCGTACATTACAGCCTTTAGGAGTTAATGTAGAATTTCACAATTTCACAGTCTGATCCCATTATACTGTTCTCCAATTTCCGTACAATCTCCCTCCTGGCCTCCCTATGAACTTGGTTGTATCTTCTTTATCTTTAACTCAATAGAGAGAACCTCTTTTCCCCATTCACGTCTTAATTTAAAGCTATTTCACATGATCTTCTTGTTCACCACTACTAAAAGCACGTTTATCTTTTGCCACGCCCTCTTTTATCCGTCAACCCACTCCCCACATCTGTCAAGGGATTATAAAGCTCATTTTCCAATCGTTTTTCAGTTCTGAAGAAGTGTCATACTGAACTTGAAACAGTAACTCTGTTTCTCTGTCTCTGCAGATGATACCAGACCTGTTGAGTTTCTCTAGAAATGAATAAGCTCAGAACAAGTTTTCAGTTAAACAAATTACTATGGATACTGGAAATGAAAATGCAAAAATTGCTGGAGAAAATGGGAGCTTTGTCGAAGGGTCACTGGTCTTGAAAGATTAACTCTGATTTCACTCCACAAGATGGTGCCAGACCTGCTGAGTTTCGTCAGCAATTTCTGGTTTTGAACAAGTTCCATAGACGTGTGTTGAAGCTGCTCAAACGCTTTGCCTAACACGGAATGCACTGGGCTGTGACCGATAATGCAAGGTGCATAGATTACTTGATCTGAAACTACATAAAGCTGGCATCACTGACACTGCAGAGCTCTTAATCATGGTCAGGGAGAGAAACAGAGGGGAACACATTCACATCCAACACAGAAGATGGCATTGGGAGAATGGAAAAGATTCAGATGCATATGTTAAGGGGTTTGAGTAAAGTAACAAATTAGAGGCGCGACACCAGGGAGAGACCCTCAGCAGAATCAGAATAGCAAAATGGAAGTGTTAACACATCAGAAACCAGGTTAAGACGTTGAGTACAGGGCTGATTGGTGAATGGGTCTTGGTGTGAACTGAGGGATAGTCAGTAGATTTGAATTGAACATATTGGAGCTCAAAGTGGGCATTCATGTGGTGCGGTAGAATCACAGCAGCAGCAGAATTGTATTCAAATACAATCTGTAGCATTTTCACCATGATAATCCCTCAGCCTACCTGTACCATCTATGCTGATCTATGGTCCAGTGATGAGTGTGGGTGAACATGATAGGGTCGGAACCATGTGTACCTAAACCTGATGACAATCCATTAAAGCTACCGCACTTGACTGGTTATATTCGGAACAGCAGGACTAAAATCTGATACAAAGGGTGAAATGATCCCAAGACTAACAGATCACATCGAAGTAGTACAGTGCTGCCACATCCAGACATGAATGTCGATGGACTATTAAACAACTCACTGGAGGAGAGGACTCCATAAATGTCGCCACCCTAAATCACGGGACAGCCTTGTACATCAGTGTAAAAGACATGGTTGTATTATCTGCACCGTCCTCAGCCAGAAGTGTTGAGTTGATGATCCACCTCACCCTCGCCATGCTGCCCACAGAATCACCCGATGCCAGTCTTTAATCGATCTGATTCACAGTATGTGACATGAAGAAACAGCTGAACACAGTAGATACGACAAAGGCAATGGGCCCTGACTCCATTCCTGCAATGGGACTAAAGACTTGTGCTGCACAACAAGCCGTGTGCCTGGGGAAGCTGTTTCATTCCAGCTCCAACTCTGACATCTCCCTGACAATGTGGAAATTTACTCAGCTATGTCCAATCCCATAACAAGGGAATAACTACAGTCTGACCATTTACCACGCCCTGAGTCCCGTCACGATAGTCACATTGGTGGGAGTTCTTTTTGGCAGAGCTGTCAAGCAGCACAGAAATAACCAGCCCAGTGTGGTTTCAGATTGGTCCCCATTAGAGATGGTGATGTTATGGAAAAGTCACTGGATTACTTATCCAGACCAGGCTAATGCTCTGGCAGCAATTGGAGATTATAATTAATAAAATATCGAGATGCGAATCCTCGAGTCATTAACAGTGACCTTGAATCCAATGTCGATTGGAAACACTAATTTCCTTCCTCAATGTACTTTCAGGAAGTGAATCTCTCGTGCTTTCCTGGTCTGGCCTAAACGTGACTCCAGACATACAGACATGTGAAAAACTCTTCAATGGTTTCGGAAACGGCCAAGCAAACACTCTATTGTATCAAACTGTTCTGGGGCTATTAAAGCAAAAACTGGACAGATCACCCGGCACCAGTCTCAGTATTTGAACGGGAAATACTACGGTATTGACCCTGTAGCGATCTCCTTCCTAACATCTGAAAGCAGGTGGCAGCATTTACAGAGCTTTCCCACAGACTGCACAGAAACATCGGAAAATGAGTAGGTCATTCAACACACTGAGCATCCTCCATTCTAGTTCATGGTGAAAATCTCTTCAATTCAGTTTGCCCCACACAGTGTTCATATCCTTTAGTATGATCAAACATCAGAACTTATAAAGTAGGAACTACTGTATTCGCTTTGGTCCATCAATTTAGATCCTCCATTCAAT
The DNA here is from genome assembly GCF_047496795.1 of Chiloscyllium punctatum. Taxonomy (NCBI): domain Eukaryota; kingdom Metazoa; phylum Chordata; class Chondrichthyes; order Orectolobiformes; family Hemiscylliidae; genus Chiloscyllium; species Chiloscyllium punctatum. The sequence continues at coordinate 23,786,244 of NC_092751.1, forward strand.
ATACAGACAGTTATCCAGTCAAGGTGTGTTTATTAAATGCAATTTCGCTGTAACACAATTAGTGAATTGTGCCCCTTTCTTTATAAAGCGAGCTCCCGTTTACTGTTATGTGAGTCCGTCTCTGGCACCAGAAGAACAGCAAATCCCATCCTCAGGATCCCTCTGTCTGCCAAATGCACCCTCAGTGTACTCAGCTAAAGCAGGAATGTAATCCGCTCTGCAAGCTTTGAAACTGAGCCTGAATGTGGGATTTGTAGTCTACATTTAGAAGGAAATTAATTTCAAACGGCAGGGGAATATCTTGGAGAGAACTGGAATTCCGCATTGGCATCACGTGGTCAGTCAGCTCGCGGGCTTTCTGGTGAAGATCTTGGTGAAAGGTACCGTGCTGTAGTCAGTGAACGTAGTGTTAAAGTGTGACATTTACTGTTCTAACTCATTACAATATACGGTTTAAAGATTTATGTAGTCCATGGTATTGTTTGCAGGCACAGGGAGAACGTGCAAACTCCACACAAATAGTGACCCGACTCTGAAATTGAACCCAGATCTCTGGTGCTGGGAGGCTGCAGTGCTAACCACTGAGCTACCCACTGTGGGCAGCGCAACTTCCTGCACAATTCAACACTCGAAATGTGGCAAAACAGTAGGGAGATTCCATAAGTCCCCAAACTTGTCTTTGAGTAACAGGAGGAGGACATTGAGATCTTGAGCGGCTTGGTCAGGAACAAGTGCAGGACATGCAAGCCATCGAAACTAGAGTGGAGGAACATCAGGAGGATATTCATTCCATCGTGTGTGTAAAGCAGGAACAGAATGAGTCCAATCAGTCATCCATGCCTCTTGAACAGCAATTGGAGCCAATCGTTTACAGCTTCGTGCCTATTTCACAGGTATTGAAACGGACTGTCGAGGTTATGGAAATGGAAGAACTTCGAATAACCAACTTCACCCGGGAATGAAAAGGTATGAGCAAACGATTGGGACTGAAGACAAATTGTTCAAATCTATTATTAAGGAATTAATATCAGGAGATTTTGAAAGTCAAACTACATTCCATTAAAGTCAACATGATTGTATTAATGATAAATCATGTTTGAATGATTTTCCTAAATTTATTATGAAAAGGTTGGACAAACACGTTGAATAACAGGGATCTGAAAGATGTATTATATCTGGACTTCAAGAAGGCATGCTTGACAAAAGATTAATATGCAAGACAAGAGCACACGAGGTTAGGACAATTTATTTGCTTGGAGAGAAAATTGGCTAACCAATAAAAAACATGGTATGGTGGTGCGAGCTTTGGTCTGGGTTGAGTAAGGTTAATAATCGCTTGGCACCAGGTTATAGTTTGACGCGTTTATTTGAAAACACAACTTTTCATTGTACCGCTCCTTTGTTAGGTGTTAGAGAGAAAAGACCTTAGGCACAAAATTTATAAGGAAAAGATGAAGGGATTGTACAACACATGCACATGAAATGCACATACCAAAGATAGCAGCTAAACCTTTAATCGGTTAGAATGGAGATGGAGGTTTTCATTGATGAATATGCAAATCCAAGAGTTCCTTTCAAGTCCTGCCTGGAGATACCTTCAGGTATTATCAATGTAAAGGAGGTGACCCCTCCAGTCAGACAACTGGCATTTAGGCATTTGGTCTTGTTTGGAGTCTGTATGCGTCTTAACCTGGAATCAGTTTGACTTTATTTCCAAAGTAGGAGTTCATAAAATATCGCATTGACTGACTGGCTACAAATGGCATATTCTTTTGAGAAATATTATGTATCTGGAAATATATACCGGCAAATGAAACTTACAGATTAGACGTGTGTGTGTATCTGTGTGTTTGCACTCACGTGTATGTGTGCGTTTGAAAACAAGGTGGAGTGCCTGTGGGAGGAAGAGACAGAGAATGTGTGTTTGTGAGAAAGTGAGGGGGAGTATGTGTGACTTTGTGAGGGAGAGAGAGGGTGTGTGTGCGTGTGAGAGAGGGGAGTGTGTGTGTGTGTGCATATGAGAGATGGGGGTGTGTTTGGTTGCGGGGAGGCGAGAATGAATTTGCATGGATGCATTTAAAGGGGACAGGGAAAGGATGTGTGTCTCCTCATTAAAACACAGGAAGATTTGGCAGATTCCTCCCCCCACACACACACACACACACTCTGTGGTTTCTGAGCTTCCCTTCTCTGCTCCATTTGCTCTTCATTCTGCAGACCCAGATGCTGTAACAACAGTCACCATGACTCATCCAGAGTTGGGTCACCAAATCTTCAGTTCTCCCTGAATATCTGAGGCAGCTCACAGCACAACCTCCAGCCAATCATCCCCATCACCTCCACTAACCTTTCTTTAACAGGCGTCAGTCAGAAGCCCCTCATCTCCATGTTAGAGTACTGTTCCTTGACAATAATACTCGAGGGGTTTCCTCATGTTATGGACTGTGCAATCATCTGAGAGGGACAAACACAGGCGTTCAGTGGTCAGGCACTGACCAAGTTTCAAAGACGTGTCTCAAAGATGCTGGGACCCCCTTTCCAACTTGGAGCAACAGCCCGCCACACACCATTGCATTGTTTCTGAGCTTCATAATGCCAGCACTCAATACCCTCGGGATCCAAAAAACATCACCAGGGAAAGGTACAGAAAAAAAAACAATTAATTAACTGATAACATGTGATGAAACTATGGATAAGGAGACAGGGGAGTGGGAGTGGGAGTACTCAGCGGGTTGTGAGTTCATGGAATGTCCTGCCAGTAGCAGTGGTGGACTCTCCCTCTTTCTGGTCATTTAAGCGGGCATTGGACAAGCATATGGAGGTTATTGGGCTAGTGTAGGTTAGGTAGGCTTCGGTCCGCGCAACATCGAGGGCCGAAGGGCCTGTACTGCGCTGTATTTTTCTATGTTCTATGTTTCTATGCAAGTGAGGCAATGGTGAATCCAATCACAAAAATGAGAGCATTATTTAAAATTATTGCCAGAACAGTTGAAATGGTTAGTTACATCATATTGTGAATCTGCCTCACAGAACCATCCCAGACACCATAAACTGGGACAAGGTACCAGCCAGAATGGAGAGCCATCCAGACCATGCTAGTGGACTAATCCATAAACTGGACTACATGTCCAGCATGGGCACCATTGCAAAACTTTGCCTGTATATGGCTACTATACTTGCACTACAGAAATGTCTTGCACGGGAAGATTTGTAACCCATGCAGTGAGTGACAGAAAATAGGATCCCACAAATGTATGGCTCTGTGTCTCCACTGCCGAAATTGTGTGTGTGTGTGTGTGTGTGTGTGTGTGTGTGTGTGTGTGTGTGTGTGTGTGTGTGTGTGTGTGTGTGTGTGTGTTGATGGCAGTAGATATGTAATTTATTATTTGAGAGAGAATAGACACAGAGGATATCAGCTTAAATGTGAACAACTGACAGGGCTTTGTGTCATTAACAGAGGGAGACTGAGGACCGTGTTATAGTCAGAGGTGACGATGTGCTTGTGAATATTAAAGTAAAGGCTTTGCCAGACCCAACAACAATATAAAGCAATCCGTACAGGAATGATGGGATTTTGTCTGCGTTTAGATACAAGCCGTGGAATCATTGGCTTTATTAAGACTGTGTTCATAGCTGAAGGTTCAAACAGCAGATGGGATGAACCAGTGAAGTATAATCTGCAGTTGTCAATAGTTAAAATTAGGAATGGTCAGGATATGGTGTCAGTAATCAGCTTGTGGCCAAAGGGATCACCGTAGTTGTGACTCGTCTGTTTCAGCCTCAGTTACTGGCCAGGGATGAGATGGAGTCAGAGGAAGGAAATGGAGTTTGCATCCAGAACAGAAGGCAGTGACCTCCAAGCTTTCAATACTTAAATAGCAAGGGCAGTGATGCAATGAATCCTGGTTCATGCCTGAAAGTGAGTAAGTCAACCAACAAGGCCCAGTGCCAGACCTACAGAAGGAGAGAAAGAATTAACAAGTTCACTGTTGTTGTTGTGGTTTGGAGCGTGAATACTTACAGAGTAGAGTAAATGAAAAGAACAGCAATACTGTCGCACATGGTTAATGCAAATAATATATTGACAGTAAAACTTACCAGGGACACCAACAATAGCCAGGATAGGAAAATAAAAACATTGAATAATGTAAAGTGCATATCTGATCTGCGATGATAACGCGGATAATAAGTAGAAAGAATCCCAACATAATAGGATAACCTCCTGTCTGTTGTCGGAACATTCCAGTCTATTGTATTCAGATTCTGATGCACTGTTAGAACTATCCAGTATAACGTTCTCAAATTCTGATCCAATGTTAGGAACTTTCCAGTCTAACATTCCCAGTTTCTGATCTCTCCCTCTCTCTGGACCAGCCGATACCTGTTAGTGCTGTCGGTGATGCTCCCGCCCATACATATTGAAGGGAGCCCTTTTGTCATTAAAAGATGGAAACCCTCCACTGGCATAATTAGAATCCACGGAGACTGACATTAGTCACAGTCACCAAATAAACAGGTTCAGTTGACCAGTTCCTTACAACATTTTACATAACACAATGGAAGGGCACATTTACTCGGTTTGGATGGAATGGATAAGGGTTGCTGAGGGATAGACGATAAATTTTTCAATCTTTTAAATCTGTTTTCGCTGTATGTGGGTGTATTGTCGGAATAATGCACTGTTGTGTATGTTTCATCCTGTTCATAAAAGGAGACAGGAATAAAATAACAGACGACCTGCATAAAATGTACGGTGGAGAATTTTCTCGATACCTTTGTGTAATGCTGCTCCAATTAGAACTTCCCTGTTATTAAATCCTTTGTTAACCTTGTGACATCATTCAGAGCATTGAAACTGCTGCTCAGGAGCAGGGAGAAACAGGAGGTAGTCACTCAACTGCTCTAGACTGCGACACAGGGACAGGAGGCAGTCACTCAACTATTCAAGACTGGGATACAAAGAAATATGGAGGCGAGTGAGGAACCAGATTTCTGTTCCCCAGGAACTGGAGGAGGTGACACACTACCCACCAGTCTGGGACACTAGGAAAAAAAAGGGAAATTGGCTTGTTACTAACAGAAATATCTGAATAAGTTGCATGAGCTAGCCATTCAATCCTGCTCCAACGTTCTTCAAAACCATGGCTGATCTGATTTTCATTCCCTGATTCCATTTTACAGAGATTCCCCTCTCCGCAGCCTTTCCTCTATTTGTTGGTCATGTTGCAGATCTAGATGCTGTAACTACAGTCAGCATGTTTCATCCAGAGTTGGGTCATCAAAGCCTCTGGTCTTCCTGAATTTCCAAAGTAACTTAAAGCGCAGCCTCCAGGAAACAATCCCAGCATTTCCACGAACGTGCAAAAACTAGAGTTAAGTCAAATGTCAGTCAAATGCAAATGAGCGGCCTGGTCTGAATCACTAACAGTCGTGGGGGTTCCTCATGTTACTGACCACGTGAGCAGCAGAGAGTGATTAACACAGACATTCAATTGATAGGCACAGAGCAAGTTATAAAGATGTGCTTCAAAACTGCTAAAACCGTACCCTCCAACATGGAGCACTGGGCAGGACACTGGGACACACACAGAGACAACACATGCACACAGACCCACACGGATACACAGACACATTAGCATCTTTAGGATATAACTAGATAAGTTATGCTTAAAGATGGGGTCAAGGCTTGTTGTGAAAAGGCAGGAGAATTGGCTTGAAAAGCATGTCAGCCATGGTCAATAGCTCAGTAGACTGAATAGGCCAAATGGCCTTTTTTCTGCTCTAATTCTTTACAGTTACGGCACATGCATTTGTCTATGCTTGTCCGTATACTTGTATGTGCATGTGTCTGTGTGTGTCCGTGTTTTTGTTTCTGTGTTTATGTGTGTTTGAGTGTGCCTGAGTGTACATGTCTGTGTGTGTGTTTGAGTGCGTCTGAGTGTGCTTGTCTGTGTATGTTTCTCTGTGTGTCTGTGTGTTTGTGCTCCTCAGTAATTTTAGAAATGGGAATATCAATGTACATTTTTGTAATTTCTATTCTGTTTGACATTCACCTTTCCATCATAGTTTGAGAAACCTCATTTTCGTCATGAATTTGTTATTTTAACAAATGAATGAAATCAACCTGACCTCTTCTGAGGATGACCCTGACCCAATGTGAGACCTATATCATTGGCCATTTCATCAACCTGGTTCCACCGATAATTTGCTGTGACCAATGGGAGAGTAACAGTAGAAAAGAAAACAGTTACCCAATAACCCAAGGAACTCTGGACCAGTAAGCCTGACATCAGTGGTGGGTGAATTGTTGGAGGGGATTCTGAGAGATAGCCAATTGCTTGCATTTTCAAGGGAAGGATTGATTGGGTATAGTCACCATGGCTTTTTGCATGAGAAATCGTGTCGCACTAATTTGACTGAGTTTGTTAAAGAGGTGACAAAGCAGATTGATGAAGGCAGTGTTGTAGATGTTTTCCATACAGACTAGAACAAGTTGATCGACAATGTTCTGCATATGAGGCAAGTCAGTAAGGTTAGGACACATGGGAACCAGCGCACCGACGCCAAGTGAATGCAAATTAGATTGAAGGGAGGAGACAGAGGTTGGTAGAGGATCGCATTTCAGACTGGAGGCCTATTTTCAGGTACAAGGGGAAATATTTTAGAGGGAAATTAGACGCAATGTTTTCATACATGGGGAGGTGTCCATATGGAATTAATTGCCAGAGGAAGTGGTGGAGTCTGGCATCTTGATGGATATCTGAATAAGGAGGTTTAGAGGAATATGAGCGAAATGATCTCAAATCAGACTCGATCATAATGGGATGTCTGGTCAGCACTTACACATTTGCATGTTATATGACTCGATAAGAGAGATGAGCAGAAATTCTAAACAGGCAATTCTCTTCCCCACAAGTTTGAGATGTCTCTTTGTTTATATTTATTCAACACTGAGTTAGTTATAATTGGACAGAGAAGTGTTTCTTGGATAACGGCACACAGACAGAAAAATGGAGCTGAGACCACAACCTGATCAGCCACAATCTTTGTTTCTGGTAGGGAAGGCTCAAAGTACCTAATGACCCACTCCTGTTCCTCAGTCCCATGTTTCTGTGTTCCATTCAGCCCATCAAAACTGCTAGACCGGAGCAATTAGAGGCCAGCTACCCCTTTCACAGAAATGGAGGAGACCATTCAGCCCCTCAAAACTGTCAACCCTGTCTGGGATGGTTTAGCAAGTGTAATTGGAAAACCCCTGCTGCGGTATGAAAGAGGCTCCTCATCACTCATAACTGAGCTTACCCTTTCTGCAATTTGGGCTTCGTTTGTTGGTTAAGTTGTAGACCCAGTTTCACTGTGAGTACAGCCGCCATTCCCCACCCAGAGATGGTCCAGACAATCTGGTAATATTCAATAACAGACCTTCCAGGAAAAGAACAGCCTCTACTTTCCAATAATAGAATGCGAGGAGGCCACAAACAGGGATATGTCATTCATTCACACGCCACGGCACCACCAACAGCCCCCCCCCATTCCCCCCACCCCTCCCCGCAAGCATGTCTTCACCCACAATAAGGTCTAATATCCTCTTTAATGTCCAATTCTTCATAGCCCTCAGCTCTGGTCAAAAAACACTCCCTGCCCCCACACTGTGACCGATTGATATGAGCAAAAGACATGAACACAAGGGCTCAGGGAAGAGTGACCGGCCCTGACATCAAGGCATCATTTAAATAAGGATGGTCTCAAGAAGCCAGAGCAGGATTGTGCTTAATGGGAATGAGTTGTAAACTTCCTTGGTTAGAGTGATTTAAAGCATAAAGCACAATGATTGTGGTTTGAGGACAAATGTCCACGCAGTCCTGGACATATCTGCAAACGTTCCTCAAGGTAGCTTCCTCAGCACAAACATCTTCAGCTGCTTCATAATTTCTTGACCCCATCATACGATTAGAAGTGGGGGTGTTCACTTAAGATCACACAATATTCAGGAAAAATGTCCCCCTTCAGCTCCTGAAATAGTCTGTGTCCATGTGCAGCAAGACCAGGACAACATTCAGGCTTGTGTTGTTGGAGGTATCGGTAACATTCATGTAACAGTGCTGCTGGACACTGCTCAATTCCACAGTTAAAAGGAGGAGATTATTCAGCGCCTCACGCTGGCTTCACAGGAATATGAGGAAGTCATTCAGCTTAATTAAATTATTAGAGAATGTAGAGATAGCCCATTTAGTGCCTCCAACCAATTACATGGAAAGAGAAGGAGTCATGTGTTATGGACGACAGGAGAGCTCCTCAAAAATATTTGAAGGCATTGGCCTAGCCTCTATTAATAATTAACTGTTCTGATGCAGTAATATCCCAAAAAATATGTACTTGGCAAAAAGGAAAGATCAGACACAGATTCTCAGATGCAGTTCTACAATCGAGGAGGGAAAACAAATCAAGTGAAAATTTAGAGAGTTGCAGCCAGGAGACTTCCACTGAAGCTTCCAACTCTGTGGAGACCCCAATAGCTTCTGATGTTACTGAGAAACCAAAACCCTTCCTGTAATGTGGCTGCCTGAACTGCACAGAGTATTATATCTATGGCCTAACCAATGGCATGTTTAACTCATGTTATGTCGCCTCGATGAATGAGCACTTTGCCTACAGTCCCGTGTGATTTCTAAACTGGCTATTATACTGTCCAGTCACATTCAGGGATGTGTGGAGAAACACCCTCTGACCTCCCTAGTGTTCTGCTATTCATTGAATTCTCCCCTGTCTGGTTACTTCTTACAAAGTGCATCCCCTCGTATTTATCAGGGTTCCATTCCATCTGCCATTGATCTGACCATCTGACCATTCCACCTGTACATTTCTGCAACATAAGGCCTTCCTACTCACTGCCAACCACCTGGCCAATCTTTGTGTCAAACACAAGATTACTTATTACGGTCAGCCCCAACCACCGACCACCCCCTCCACATTCACACTTACATAATTTATGTATACCACAAATAATTAGATACACTGCTCGCTGTGGTACACCACCAGATACTGATCTTTTTCTACCACCTTCCCAGTAATTTGGGACGACATAGCTGTTCTCCAGTCCTCTAGCGCCTCCCTTGTTTGGTCAGTTTCAACTTAAACATTTAGGTCAGGACATTTCCTCTCTTGTCTCCAACAGCATCCTGCAATCCAACACATTTGGACTTTACATCATCCAAAATCATCAATCCCAAGTTGCATCTTATATCAAAATGTTCGGGAGCTTCCCAGTCCATCTTCTTGAATTCTGTACCTGCATCCTCCTTCTCCCAAATAAAACAGGTGTGAAGCTCTCATGTCACAGTCTATGAACGTTCCCCAATTTCGCATACTGATTACCCCCTTGGTTTCGAAATGGGTCCTAATTTTTCCCTGGTTATTCTGTTCTGCTTGATGTTTTTGCAGAACATCTTGGGTTCCCCCTAACTTTGCCTGCTGCACTTGTTCATTCCCCTGTCTGAGTCAGTCTGCTGTAGGTGAATTTTCTAAGTTTCCCTGAGATCACCTCTCATTCTTTGAAACAGTACAGAACACAGGTATAATCTCATCCACACTGCATGCAGTCTGTGCAGAAAGCCTTTACATCGCTATTCCAATTTCCGCTAACTGAAGGTCAACTTCACTTTTACCTTTCCATTTCGAAAAGTCACCCTGAACCACGTTGGTTCAATTTTATTTGCTATTCACGTTCTGAGCTCTTGAACATCCACTTGAATATCTAACTATATAAAATCCAGTAGTTCTCCACGGTCTTCCCCGACAAAAAACATCTTCAAACCATTTCAAAAAGCTCTGCACCTGAAGCCAGACAAAGTGATGCATTCACCCACTCTTTCTTCCCTATTGTGATAAAATTGGTTATTTTTGATTCCCAGTATTGCTCTCTGCCATTTTAAGTGAGTAAGGAAAATGACTAAGGGAAAAGGACCACGAGAATCACAACCAGCATGGCACAGCAGCAATGGATACATCTGCGGCTGTGACGTCAGCCTCTGCAAACGCTCCACGAGACTTATCTGTGGAGAAGAGCCTGGTCACGGAGTTCAGAGCCGGCGAGAGAAGATTGATTCAGCGATGAAGGAGACCCAAACCAGGTTGGAAACTGCAGAAGCAGGACCAGGAGACGAAGAGTCTCGGGCCGTGCAGTGTTGAGGTGGAACAGCGGACCACAGCTTCGGAAACCATGGCAGAATCCTCGGCGGGTCGTGTCCATGCCCTGGAGTGGTAGGTTACGGCCTTAATAGAGTAGGTCGACGTCTTTGAAAATCGGGACGGTCACAAGAACATCAGTCTGGTCGGGCTGCAGGAACGAGAAGAAGAAGACTAGCTCGTCACCTTCTTGGAGCAATGGCTCATACAATATCTGAAGCTGGAAGTAAGGGCAGACTGGGTGCGCGTCGAGTGGGCCCAGAGGGTCGCAGTGTTCTAGCCTGGATCAGACCAGTGTCCCCACCCGGTCCAAGTGCAATTCCAGCACATAGAGAAAAAAAAGTGCTGTCAGCTTCTCGAGCTCTGGGGAAGGATCCATAGGCGATGATCTACAAAGGATCACGAATAATGCTTTTCGAAGACCTTTCTACGGCTGTGATCCACAAGAAGCAGGCCTTTGATAAGGTAAAAAAGGAGGCTGAGGGATGTGAATAATCTGGTAGGATATCCCGCAATCAAATGTTTTAACCCTGGAGGGTCTGTGTTTAATTTTGACTCACTGGAAAACGCAAAGGACTTCCTGTACACCTTAAAATAGACTGGCTGGTTCAAATAATATGGACAATTATGCTCTCTTTGATTTCTCTGGGGTTTGCCTGTTTTACCTCGCTTTTTTTCCCCATTTTTTCACTTTTCTCTCTTCTCCTTTCTTCCTCCATTCCCATTATCCTTTGTTTTTCTATGATTTGCTTTTCGCTTCTCTCACTTAGCTCGGAATGGAAAAGGGGGTTTGGGGATGGTGGGGTTGGTTACATTTTATTTCAGCAGGACTGCCTCAGATCAAAGTATAGATTGGACGGATTGAATTCCCACTTTTAATTTTCTTGTTGTAAGATGGGTGCAACTTTTATAAACTTTGTTTTGCCTGGATTTGGGGAGCAACTTCAGCTAGGAGGAGCCATGGGGGATTAGTGGATAATAGGAACACCGTCTGCAGGAAGGGGAAAGTCTCCACTTATTTGTGTTATATATTGGTTCATTGTAGAAATAGTTGTTAGAAGTTTTGATTTGGATGTCATTGTCGTTATATTTTCAAGTTTTTATGAACTGTTTACTGTTTTCAATTGACGTGCTATAAATGGGGTTCTTCTCATAATGGGTCATGGGCTGCTACGGATGGCGATGGCTAACCGCTCGTTTAAATGGTGCACCTGGAACGTTCAGGAGAGTCACTTACCGATTAAGAGAAAAACATACTTTCAAGCCTCAGAAAGGAAGGTGTTGATGTAGCCTTGCTACAAGAAACACATCGAACTGATAAGGAGCACTTAAAGTTACAGCAGGGAAGGTTCGGTCCGGTGTTTATTTCATCCTTTAATTCAAAAAGTAGAGGAGTCGCTTCACTCATTCATACAAACCTTCCGCTTCAGTTGTTTGACCAAATTAAGGACGATCGTGAGTGGTTTCTGATCCTTAAAGCTTTAATACATGGAGGAGAATATGGAACATTGTATAATATTGCCTCCAGCACACCCCCTCAAATTTCTAATAGTTGTGCTCTCCAGATTGATGACCCTTGGGGAACATCGTACAATTAAAGGGGAGACTTTTACCGACTTATGGATCCCAAACTGGCTACGATGTCAAGGGGTCTCTCGGGTAATTCCCTGCCATCAAGGCAGCTGGTGGACCTGAAAAGGGAGCTGCGTTGGTGAACGTTTGAGATGTCTTCACCCTGAAGGTCGGGATTTCACCTTTTTTCTAACCCACGTAAGTGCTATACCAGGATTGACATATTTCTTGCCCCATTGGCCTTTAATAATTCGATGCTGCTTTGTTAAATTCTGATCATGCAGCAGTGTGCGTGGATGTTCAGGCCGATGGCGATGGGACAGGCTCACAGCACTGGCGCATGGATCCTTGCCTCCTGAAAGATAGCAAATTCATTGAGCACTTTTCGAGGGAATTTAAGTTTTTATTGGGACTTTAGCTTGGGTACAGCCAGTAATCTGTCGGTGTTCTGGAAGACTGCCAAGGCCTATGCAAGGGGTTTGATTATTTCTTACTCGGTGACTCAGAAGCGGCAGAAGGGACAGCAGTAGCGTATGCTTAAGGCTGAGCTAAAGGCAGCTGAGACAGCATACTTTGACAGACTGTCTGTAACTAAGTTTCAGGAGATTACAGCCCTCAGGGTTGCTCTGAACACTGCGCTCACCCAGAATGCAAAGAGGGAGATTTCCTTTGCGAAACAGAGGTTATTCGAGTCAGGTGCTAAACTGAGAAGGCGCACATGGCCAGAAAGTAGAGTGCCCCAAATCTACTACATCCATTAGAGAGGATGCTGGAACTATCACCTGCGATCCCAAAATGGTTAATGCAGCATTCAGTAAGTTCTACTCTGGGTTGCTCCAGTCAGATGATTGTGTGGACAGATTGGTGAAGACGGAGTCCTTTTTCAGACCCTGGAACTCCCAAGTGTAACTTTAAGCAGGAGTCTCTTTTGAATGCCCCTCTGACAATCCAACAGGATGCGGTAAGGCAGCGCAAGAGTGGAAAACCGACCAGCACAGATGGCTTGCGGAGTGAGATTTATAAGGAGTTCATAGACATGATGGCTGGGCCAATGATGGATATATTCAATTATTTTTGCAGACAACAAGTTTGCTTTATATAATTGACAGAAGGCTGGTGTGATAAAAATGCCTAAATAGAGGAAACCTCCTTGTGACCATCTGAAAGGGAATCGGATTGCACCCCCACGACCAGGTACTCGAATAACACCCCAACAGGCATGGCCTCCGATTTCATAAAATTGATGTTATACCCCGAGATCTCAGAGAGTAGCAAATATTTCTCTTATTCTCAAGAGAGGGAAAGCACTAGAGAATTGCCTATTCATATAGACCTATACTGTTATTAAAAATGTGGACTTTAAAATTTTGTCGAAAATTCTAGCGATGAGGCTGGAGAAGATCTTGTCCTTCATTGTGAAAGAGGACCAGACACGTTTTTAGGAGTCGCAGGTCCCCTGTTAATATTAGGAGAGTGCAAAATATGGTTCAGGTGTGGCAGCAAGCTCGATTCCAGGCTTGGTAGTCCCGCTGGATGCAGAGAAAGCATTTGATTGGGTGTCGTGGCCGTACCTCTTTTATATCTTGGAACTGTTTGGCCTTGGAGGTGTCTTTGCCTGGTGGAAGGCAGAATTATATCGTGATGCTAAAGCAGCAGCAGTTCTCACTAATGGTGTAAGGTCTACGAGTATAATTTTAGCGTCGGCAGAGGTGCCCCTTTCGCCGTTATTATTTGTATTGGTGATTGAGCCGTTGGCAGAGGCCACCCAGAGGGGTCCCAATATAACTGAATGGGTGGTAGGGTCAGGAAGGCATGACATCATCCTTACACAGATGACGTTCTTCTCTCTCTAACTAACCCGATGATATCTTTGCCCCGTTTAATAGAAGTGATTGATTTCTTTGGATCTTTCTCGGTGTATAACATCAATTTCATGAAATCGGAGGCCATGCCTGTTGGGGTGTTATTCGAGTACCTGATCGTGGGGGTGCAATCCAATTCCCTTTCAGATGGTCACAAGGAGGTTTCCTCTATTTAGGTATTTTTATCACACCAGCCTTCTGTCAATTATATAAAGCAAACTTCGTGCAGGTGCTCGAGAAGATAAGACAGGACCTTCGGCTCTGGGAAGATATTCCAATATCCTGGTGGGGTAGAATACCTCCGGTTAAAATGATTGTACTTCCTCGTTTCTTCTATCCCATGCAAATGGTGCTTTTGACGCTCTCCAGGTCGGTTCTATGGAGGCTTTAAAGTTGGTTAAGCTTGTTTATCTGGCACTACAGGTGGACTCTTATGAAGCTCACCAAATTGCATCTTCTGCAGGAGATGAAGGGTGTGAATTTTCTGGACTTTAACAAATACCAACTAAGTTCCCTGCAATCGTATGTGGCTGATTGAGCTTGCAAAGACCTGCTGTTAGTTTGGCTGGACATTGAAGCAACCCAGGCAAACTGCCCCCTCATTAGTCTGCTGTTCATGGACAAGATGAGGACTGTTATGGACCATCGCAGAAATCCAATTGCCCTTAATATAGTTAAAGCCTGTAAAATGATGCGACAAATTGAGGGTAATTTACAAAAATAAACTTCCCCTTTTACTCCCATGTAGGATTGGTAGGATCCCAGCTAGGACTGATGGATTATGGCTTTCGGCTTTGGGAGACCAGAGGGGTTTCCTGTTTGGGAGAATTATTTGACGTGGTGGTCAGGATGGCTTTCAAGAAGCTGAGCCAGAAATATGAGTTATTTTGGAGGGGCCTGTTTGGTTACTTTCAGATGAGGAATTTTATACAGAAAAAAGACTTCATTAATGGTTAGTCCCCATAGGTCGGAAATGGAGAGAAGAGTGCTCTGGTCCACAGGTGCTCTCTCGGTCAGCACCCTCGATCATTTATTATGAGATAGTATCTCAAAGGATATAGAGAGGCTCTATGGAATCTGGGCTCAGAAAGTGTGGGTGGAGATCTCACCAGAGGAGTGGGAAGATGTTTGGCAGACCGTAAGGAAGATTTCAATTTGCAATGGACGTAGGCTATGCAGTTTAAGGTACTCCGCAGGGTTTAATTGACACCAGAGCAGCTTGTCAAATTTAAGACAGGAGTTTCAAAAATGTGCCCAAATGTACAATAGACGTTAGTGCTCTTACTTATTACCTGTGATCATGCCACAAGTTTTGTAGGTATTGGTGCACTATAGTAAGAGTTTGGAAGGGGTTTTGGGAACGAGGTCAAGGCAACTCTGGTGCCCCTCCTCTTGGGTTCGCTGAGCCTTCCCTCTTTGGAATTGCATTGGAAGAAATTGTTTCGTATTCTTTCATTTTGTGCGAGGAAGAACATTCTGATGAACTGGTTCCAGGAAATCTCCTAGGACTCTGATCATAGTGTTATGGAGCCCATGTCCTGGACTTCCTTACGAGTATGGGCACCAGAAAAAGGAACGTTGTTATAGGACATGGCGGCCCTATTTCAACCATATAGACATGGTTTTATTGGCTATATTGGTCAGTGCATTTGTATAACAGTGAGGGCTGTCTCTGGGGGACCAGGGGCCTCTGAGAGGAATAATTCTGAACAAATACAGGTATGGCAACTCATGCTACCAGTGAGGGGGAGCTTTGGTAAGATTGTGCTGGATGTTGTAACTTCATGTAATTTAATTTAATTTGCCTTGGTTCAGCTCGGTTTAATCTATGTTTTGTTTTGATTTTGTTTTGACATCAGCCCATTGACTTTGTGCACAGGGAAGAGAATGATTCGTTTCAGCCACTCATGCCTCTTACAAAGCAACCAAAGTAGGTCATTTCACACCATGTGTCAATTATACAGGATTGGAGGGAACGAAGAGAATATATAGAGGTGAGAATGCAAGCTTATCACCTTCACGATGGTATATAAAGTAGTGAGAAAACCGCTGGAATTTAAGAAAATTGTTAAAATCGATTATTCAGGAATTAATGAAAGTACATTTGCAGAGTCAAGCCACAATCCATCAGAATCTACATAATTTTACAAAGGATGAATCATATTTTCATTATTTATTTGAGTCTTTAAGAATGTGACAAGCAAGCTGCGTACTGGGGATCCTGAGAGATGTAAAATCGGGACTTGCAGAAGACATTGAATAAGGTGTACACTAATGATTAATATGCAGAATAAGATCGCATATGGTTAGAAGTAATTTATTCGCTTGGATATAGGATTGGTGAAACAAAGAATTGCAGTGAGATTGAATAACTGGTTCATTTTCCGTTTCCAGAAAAATACCATGGGGCTCAGTGCCCAGGCCCCAACTCATAGCAATCAATACTATCACTTATTTGAGGGGATGGACATGCTATAATCAGTTTGTCAGAATACACTGACTCAGGTGAGAAAGTGTAATGGATGGTTACGGATAGGTTGGGCCATTATTTGGCAGATGAAATGAAACAATGAAAAGTATGAAGCCGTTTTGGTCTGTGTAACAGAAAGGCAACTTACTATCCAAACAGAGGGAAACTGCGGAGTGTTAAGGTACAGAGGGATATGGTATCCTCATCCATATCGCAAAAGACACAGATGCAGGTATAGCAGAGAAAGGCAACTGCAAATTTGGCATTTATTTCTGAACGAATAGATTATAAAGCGAGGGACGTGTTGCTGCACAAATGCCAGGCATTTGTGAGATCGCAATAGAGTACTGTGTACATATTTGGTGTCCTGACTGCAGGAGGGATGTAATTACCATGGAGGCAGTTCAGAACAGGTTTAATAGACTGATTCCAGAGATAGGGAGTTTGTCCTCTGAAGAGAGATTGAACAGTTCAGGTCTATACTCTCTGAAGTTTAGAAAAATGGGAGGAGATGTCACTGTGGTCTGGACAATGCTAAAGGTATTTGAAAATGTCGATACGCATTGGGTATTTCCTCATGTGGGGCAATCTAAACAAGAGATCATAGTTTTAGGATAAGTGGAGCAGAAGTAAATCAGTGATGAGAGAACTTCTCTCAAAGGATTGTAAATCTGTGTAATTCACTGTTCCAGAGTGCAGTGGATGCTGGGATATTGAGTAACTGAAGGGATATGGAGAGTGGGCCGGAATGTGGGACTGAGACCGAGATGACATCAGACATGATTGTATTCAATGGTGGAGCAGACTGGAGGGGCTGGATTGCTGACTGATGTTCATCGTCCTTATTCAGACCTTCGAATGTGTTACACAGGAATGGGGAAGGGCTGGTTATAAAACAGAAAGCAGGCACTCCGGATAAATCAGTTATAATCAGTTTTAAAGAATGTAACCAGTAGGGTCACACAGTGACCGGAGCAGGCTCCTCAGCTATTTACCCTTTATATGAATGATCGAGAGGAGTGGAACAAATGTACTGTAACTAAGTTTGCCAATGGAACTAAGATAAGCAGGAAATTAAATAATCGATGGAAGTTATAGAGTTTGTAAATGGATATGGACCGGTTAATTGATGGATAAAAGTTTGGCAGGTGGGATTTAACGTCATATATAACCTGTCATTTTCTTCCAGGAAGAACGGCAGGCAGTATGTTACTGAAATACAGAGGGATTACAGGACTTAGTGATACCGTGTGTACTGAAGGGTTTACTCTGAGCCATTGAGACATGGCAAGTGTTGCTCCATCACCCTGCTCGCCTGCTGCCTGATGTTCCCAGCAGGCCTATTGCTCTCATCCACCAAATATATCCTCTGTCACTGAATGATGACACTGATGTTGAGACCGGAGGGATGATGAAGCCATCTCCCACTCCTGCCTGGAAAGTTCAGGAAAATAGAAGCTGAACGAGACTATGACCGTAAAAGCCACTGATAGCACCACCCTCCTCCTGGTGTGAAGTTGCAGGTCGTGTTGAAGAGGTGACATGGCTCTGTGACCGACTGCTTGTTCAATCAGTGTCCCCTCAAACTCTGCTACTGGGTTAAGTGGAGCTTGGGAAGCTGTTCCTGGAAAATCCGAGGTGGATCCAGCAGATCCCTTTCTCCAGGCTCACGCATCGAGTGGTTTCAGAGCTTCCCCTCTCTGCAGCCTCTGCTCCATTTGTTGTTCATGTTACAGACCCAGATGCTGTAGTATCGTCCCCATGCTCCATTCAGAGTTGGGTCACCAAATGCACGGGTCTCCCTGAATGTCTGAGGCAGCTCATAGCACAGCCTACCGAAAACGATTCCCTGCACTTCCACTCACTTTCCAATAACAGGAGTCGGTCAGAAGCCCCTCAGTTACAAGTTTGATGCCTGGTGCTTAACAATAATACGAGAGGGGCTTCCTCGTGTAACTGACCATATGATCAGCCGAGAAGGGCAAACACAGATGTTCAGTGAACAGGCACAGGACAAGGTTCAAAGACGTGTCGCAAAGCTGCTGGGACCCCCTGTCCACCATGGAGCACTACATAGGACACACCAGGAAGTGAACAGCCCGAGACACACCATTTCATTGTTTCTGAGCTTCACAGTGCCAGATCTTGATACATTAAGGATCCAAATGGGACCCACAATTGTGATGTATAGAAGAGAATGGGCCGTGCACTTTGCACATTGTTTATGAAATTCATAATTACGTCCCGGGGCATTCAGGGATATGAGCACCAACGGCCAGGTTAAGGTATTGAAAGACGGATATTCGTGTTATATTTGGATGATTACTTGATCAACAAGTTGAATAAATATGGCTCTTCTCAGAGAAATGGGATTAGCTGGAGGAGTCAGAAACTGGCGGGTCCAATGACAAGAATAAAAACATAAAATAAATATGCTGACAGATCAGCTCAAACGATTAGTTATGCCAGATACCAAATCCACCTCAAAGAATCAGACATCATAATCGAGATGAGATATCTATTCAACGTGAAGGACTGTGCAGACCAGGCTAGTGTACCGCTCAATACAACCCAGCAATCTGTACAATGAAAATATGGAGCTGTAAATGGATGGGAGTTGCACATCCTGTCACTTCCAGCATGGACTGCAATTTTCCCGACATGGGCAGTGATCAAACACAGTGTTACTGAGCGATGCACTGGGATGATGGACACAGCTGTATGTGCTGGAAGGATAACTGCTCCAGGTTTACAGAGTTATGTTTACAGACAACATCAGTCCACGGGGGGCTGTGCAGTGAATAACTCTGTAAACCTGGAGTAGTTCCCCTTCCAGCATGTAGAGCTGTGTCCATCATCCCAGTGCATCGCTCAGTAACACTGTGTTTGGTCACTGCCCATGTCGGGAAAATTGCAGTCCATGCAGGAAGTGACAGGATGTGCAACTCCCATCCATTTACAGCTCCATATCTTCATTCTGCCAGGCGCTTTAGAACACCTAGTCAAGAGGAACGATGAAGCTTACATAAGGTTGAGGAGGCAAGGGTTAGACAGGGTTAGAAAGTTGCAATGTAACCAGGAAGGAACTGAAGAATGAAATCAGGACAGATAAAAATGGGCATGAAAATGCCTTGGCGAGTAGGATTGAGATAAAACCTAAGACGTTCTGCACTTATGTGAGGAGCAAGAGGATGGCCAGAGTGAGTGTAGGGCTGATCAGGGATAATAGTGGGAACTTGCGCCACGAATCGGAGGAGATAGTGGAGGTTCTTAATGAATGTTTTGCTTCAGTTTTCATTAAAGAAAGGGGCATTGCCGTTTCTGGGGACAGCATGAAACAGGCGGATATGCTAGAACAGGAGGATGTGCTGATAGTTTTGAGAAACACACGGATAAATAGATTTCCTTGGCCAAAACAGGATATGCCCGAGGATACTATAGGAAGCGAGAGAAGCATTTTGCGATGTTCTTTGCGTCTTTACAGTCCACTGGAGTCTTGCCAGATGTCAGGAGGCTGGCAAATGATATTCCCTGGTTCAAGGAAGGGAATAGGCATAATCTTGGGAATAAATGGCCAATCAGTCTTATGCCAGTCACGGGCAAAGTATTGGAGAGGATTTGAGAGGCAGAATTTATGAATGCTTGGAAAATTATAAATGATTAGAGACAGTCAGCATGGCTTTTTGAGGAGCAGGTCATACCTCATAGATCTTATCGAATTCCTTAAGGATGTGCCAAAACACGTTGATGAATTAGAGCAGTGGATGTGGTATATATGGATTTTAACAAGGCGTTTGACAAAGTTACCCACGGTAATCTCATTCACAAAGTAAGGAGTCATGGCATACAGGGAGATCTGGCTGTCTGGATGCAGAATTGGCTGGCCCACAGAAGACAGAAGGTGGTGGTAGATAGAACAGATGCAGCCAGGACTTGGTGACCAGCTTGGTGATCTGTTCTGGGACCTCTGCTCTTTGTGATTTTTTAAAATAAGAGTTGGATGACGAATTGGAAAGGTGGTTTCATAGGTTTGCCGATGGCACGAACTTTGGTGGAGTTGGTGGTTAGTATGGAGGGCTCTTGTAGGTTGCAACAAACATTGATAGAACTGAGCTGATGAGTGACAGATTGGGATAAAATTGGAACAGCGGGATCTTGGGGTCCATGTCTATAGATCCTCAAAGTTGCCATGCCGGTTGATGCTGTTGTTTAGAAGGCGTATGATGTATTGGCTTTCACCGCCGGGGAGATCAGTTTCAGAACTGTGAGGTTATGCTGCAGCTCTATAATCCCACTGTTTAACTCACTGTGATAAAGTTGAATGCTGTTCTGCATTGAGAGCTTGCAAATACTTGTCATATGACTAGCTAATATTTTCAGAGTGTACTGGACAATTTAAACTAGACCATAGAACATAGAAAAATACAGCGCAGTACAGGCCCTTTGGCAATCGATTTTGCGCCGATCCAAGCCCACCTAACCGATACGAGCCAACAATCCTCCATATGCCTATCCAATGCCTGTTTAAATGCCCATAAAGAGGGAGAATCCACCAGTGCTAGTGGCAGGTCATTCCAGGAACTCACGACTCGCTGAGTTAAGAATCTAGCCCTAACATCTGTCCTATACCTACCACCCCTTAATAAAAAGCTATGCCGCCTCGTAATAGCTGAATACAAACGTGAAAAGAGGTCCTCCTGGTCAACCCTATCTAAACCCCGAATCATCTGTAACATTTGGCTATGAAACAGATATGTTGAGCTTTGGTTGCTCTTTTGACAACTATTCGAATTTAACAAATCAAGTTGAAATTATGTCACACTATACTAAATCCAATCTATTTTAAATTTATTGTTTTGCCAGCATCAAACCAAGGAGATGAGCTGATGTTGAGGGAATAAAGAGGCACGCATTTTGAAAGTTAGACAGAGAGTAAACTACCATTCTGCGAGTCTGCCATGAACAACATTCTCTGTGCAAGATACCTTTTTTGGACGAAAGACCCTTGCGTTAAAAGACAGAACATGACCCAGGGAGATATTCAGTGAAAAGAAGGAAGGCATTTGAGACTACAACCACTGTCTGGTTTATGTAATATTAATACAGTTTTTCTTTAATTGTAAGAGTATATTGTTAAAGGTGGAGGAAGATAACAAACAGTTCAGAGAAAGGGAAGCTGAGAGTTGGGAAAACTGTTGTTGTCAATGTTCACTTTTAGAATTAAGGAATACATTGATATTATTTTCTATTAAGTAGTGGAATTTGCGAGCTCTCTATCACTCGACTTTAACAGATTCTGAGCGAGGTGAGCTTTTCTCAGTGTTTAGTTTAATTAGCAGAAGGGTTCATCGCCGTGTCATAACACACACTTGTAATACCGTGTTCTAGTCACCTCATTAAAGGAAAGAGGTGGAAGCTATAGACATGGTGCAGAGAATTACCTATAGAACAGCAGAAAGATTGACACAAGCCACCTCAAAGTGAATGAAATATTGAGAAAGTCACCACGTGACAAATAAACACTGGCAGATTCCAGTGTGCATAAGGCAGTGGGTGTAGTGCGTCTGCATTGATGACTGGGTATCTGTGTTTATGTGTGTGTATGTGTGTGTGTGTGTCTGTGTGTGTGTGTGTGTGTGTGTGTGTGTGTGTGTGTGTGTTCATGTGCGCATCTGTGTATCGGTATTTGGTTTTGTGTGCCTGTATTAGTATATGTGCTATTGCATCAGTCTCCGTGTGTGGCTATGCATCTATGTTCATCTCTCTGTGTCTCTGCATGTCTGATTTTGTCTCTGTGTGTATCTGTGTTTCTGCATTTATCGCTGTGTTTATCTGCATGTCTGTATTTCTCTCTGTGCGTATCTGCGTGCCTGTATTTATGTCTGTGTGCATCTGCATGTCTGTATTCGTCACTGTGTGTATCTGACAGTTTGGATTTACCTCTGTGTGTATCTGCGTGTCTGTATTCATCTCTGCGTATATCTGTGTGTCTCTATTCGTCTCTGTGTGTATCTGCGTATCTCTGTGTGTATCAGCGCGTTTTTTTTTGTCTCTGTGTGTGTCAGTTTATCTGTGTTCAACTCGGTGTGTATAAGTGTATCTGTATTCGTCACTGTTGGTATCTGCGTGACTTTATTCGTCTCTATATGTTTCTATATTTGTCGTTCTGTGTATCTTCGAGTCTATATTTGTCTTTCTGTGTATCTGTGTCTGTATTCGTCTCTGTATGCATCTGCGTGTCTGCATTCATCTCTGAATATGCATGTCTGTATTAATCTCTATGTGTATCTGCATTCCTGTATTTATCTGTGTGTGTCATGAAATTCGTCTCTGTGTGTAGCTGCGAGTCTGTATGAGTATCTGGGCGTCTGTGTTTGTCTCTGTGTGTATCTAAGTGTCTGTTTTCATCTCTGTGTGTATCCGTGTGTCTGTATTTGTCTCTGTGGGCATCTGTGTGACTCTATTCGTCTCTGTGTGTATCTGCGTGTCTCTGTGTGTATCTGCGTGTTTGTGTTTGTCTCTGTGTGTATCTGCGTGTCTGTATTCATCTTGCATGTATCTGTGTGTCTCTATCCGTCTCTCTGTGTATCTGCATGTCTTTGTGTGTCTGTGCATGTCTGCATCCTTTTCTGTGCATCTGCGTGTCTCTCTGTATCTGCGTGTTTGTGTTTGTCTCTGTTTGTATCTGTGTGTCTGTATTAATCTTGCGTGTATCTGTGGTTCTCTATCCGTCTCCCTGTGTATCTGAGTGTCTCTGTGTCTGTGCGTGTCTGCATCTGTCTCTGTGTGCATCTGCGTGTCTGCATTCTTGTATGTATCTGCGTGTGTGTATTCGTCTTTATCTCTTTCTGCATGCCTGTATTCATATCTGTATATTCATGTGTGTCCGTCTCTATGTCTATCTGCATGCCTGTATTCATTTGTGAGTGTCTGTGTGTCTGTATTCATCTCTGTGTATCTGCGCGCCTGTGTTTGTCTCTGTGTTTATCTGTGTGTCTGTGTTCATCTCTGTGTGCATCCTTGTGTCTATCTGTGTGAGTCTATTCGTCTTTGTTTGTATCTGCGTGTCTATATTTGTCTCTGTGTGTATCTGCGTGTGTGTATTCATCTCTGTATCTGCGTGCCTGTATTCATCTCTGTTGTGTATCTGCATGTCTGTATTTGTCTCTGTGTGTATCTGTGTGCCTGTATTTGTTTCTGTGTGTCGCTGCACGTCTGTGTTTGTCTATGTGTGCGCCTGTGCATCTGTATTCATCTATGTGTGCCTGTATTTGTCTCTTTGTGTATTTGTGTGTCTGTTTTCATTTCTGTATTTTGTCTGCATAACTATATTCGTCTCTGTGTGTATCTGTGTGTCCTTGTGCACAGCGGATCTGTCAGACTCTCTGGTGTTTAAAGTGACGCAATGTCCCCCTCTGCTGGCCTTCACACTCCTCTGCGTTGACAGCACCGCAGGGTGACAACCAGATTCAGTCTGGGAGGGAGGGGGAGGGAGGCAGCTCATAGCGCCATCCAATCTGATAGAACCATCTGCACACGCACACACCCTCAGTTTGATATATGGAGGATTGTAATCGTACTGAGGACCCTTAGAGTGGAGAATGTTCATGTGAAGTAATGCCTATGCTCGCTCTGCAATGTGGAAGTGATTTGTCTTTGAAGATTATTCATGACCCAGAGTGCCCAAATGAAAAAGTATTTCCACCGCACATGCTTCCAAGCAAGGTTGACGGAACCAGTTGTAAGTTGATGCAATGAATATATTGCACGTTCATTATCTTGAAATGATTTATGATGCACTCCTCCAAATGATAAATTAGAAAAGATTGAAATGTTCTGAAATTGACACAGTGTTGGTGGTAATATCTCAGTAACGATATTGCTAGGTATCAGACGAAACTGCTCTGTACTTCCAATGACGTTATTAGAAAGCCAAACAGCCATGCAATGTGAGAGATTGACAGTATTTGATGTCCTCTGAAAGAAACAAAAAAAACTGACACTAGTGCAAAGGCATGGGGAGGCGAACAGAGGGTGGCATTGAATAACTATGAACTTAACAGGGACAGACTTAGGGCTGTGGGGGGTGGTGAGGAATTGATCGCAATTTAAAAGGATTTATCCCAAAAAACGGCAAGACCTCGTCTCACAGAGATACACACAAACATACACAGACACGTTAAACACACAACACATATACATACAGATATGGACAAACAAACAAACACATGCACACTCCTGCACATAGTTTCGTTAAGGTGGAGATGAATAAACTTCTCATTAATTCGGGAACTAATGATCATTTGGTGAAGGCAGGAGAATGTCGGTGAGAAACAGTTCAGCTGTGATCAAATGTTTCAGCAGATCCAATGGGCTAAGTGGCCTGATTCTGCTCCATGTTCCCATTTTCAGGAGAGAGTCACTATCAAAGGTTGAATTTGAATGCAGAGTACAGGTAGGATTCTTGGCAGTGTAGAGGAACAAAGGGATCTTGGGGTCCACGTCTGTAGATCCCTCAAAGTTGCCAAAGCCCTCAAGGTGATAGGGCTGCTAAGAATGTGTATGATGTGTTAGTTTTCATAAGCTGGGGGATTGAGTTAAGAGCTGCGAGGTTTTGCTGCAGCTCCATAGAGGCCTGGTTAGACCACAATTGGAATATTGTGTTGTGATCTGTTCGCCCCATTAAAGGAAGGATGTGGAAGCTTTAGAGAGGGTGCAGATGGGAGTTAGCAGAAAATTGCCTGTTCAGTAGGGCATGTCTTATGAAGAAGGTTTGAGGGAGCTTTAGCTTTTCTCATTAGAGCAAAGAAGGTTGAATGGGGAATTAATAGAGGTGTGCAAGATGATGAGAGGCACAGATAGAATGGATAACTAGAGTCTTTTTTCAGAGGGTGGAAATGGCTAACACGAGGGAAACATAATTTTAATGTGATTGGAGGAAGGTTTTGGGGAGATGTCAGAGGCAGGTTATTTACACAGGTAGTGATAGGTGCGTGGAATGCACTGCCAGCAGTGGTAGTAGAATTAGCTACATTAGGGATATTCAAGTAAATCTTGGATAGGCACATAGATGACAATAGGATGAAGGCTCTGCAGTTTAGTTTAATCTTAGAGCAGGATAAAAGGTCGGCACACCATTGAGGGCTGGAGGGCTCTTACTATGCTGTACTGTTCAATGTTCGCTGTTCTAATTTCTTGAAATCTTGTGAAAATATTGTACCTGGAATTCCTTTAACTTCAGTGGAGGTTAATCTGGTCAGTGTTTGATTGTCGAAGGTTAATGGAAATTTGGGGAGGTTTGAGGGGCTGAATGGTCTATATCTGTTCCTAACCGTTGTGTCCTTGTATCAAAAGAATATTGATTGGTTTGAGGGGAAATCATTTTGAGAATAAGGGCATTCCTATTTCAGACTGGGAAAGGCATGTTCCTTTCTCTTTAGGATTGTGTGTTCAGTGGTCTTCTCATTCCCAAGGAGCAGTGAAGATTGGGTTATGGAAAACACTCAAGGCAGAGTTATATAGATCGTTGATGAACAAGAGAATCAATGTTTATTAGGAACAGACAGGAAAGAGATGCTTAGTTATAATCACATCAACAATGAACATTCTGAATTGTGCAGCAGGCTCGAGGGGATGAATGGCCACCTGCTGATCTTGCTTCATGTGTTGTTCACTCACTCAAACCCGCGATGCTGTTACTGAAGGTGAGGAAGATCGCATTCATCCATTCAGGATCGATGCAATGAGACATGAGGAGACCTTTCTGCTCCTCTAATGATTTACACAGGATTAGGATGAAGTTTTTCAGCCATTTCAGTACATTACGCAGCACAACAGGAGGTCACACCTACTTTCTAGGTTTGTACACAGGAACAGGGGAGCCCTGGGTAACTATCAGAAAATAGATAGTCGGGAGAAATGTTTATTTTTGGTTTGGAAATCTTTAACTTGGTGAAGTGCCTCAGAGATCAGTGCAACATCAAAAGCTATGTAGAATCTGTCAATGATTTGCGTGTGGGAACTGATTGGATGGAAATCAATTGGCTAAAACACGAAAATAATCATTCGATAAGATATCAAGTGGAAGTAGAGAGTCTGTAATGTGATACAGACAGGGAAGGTTAGTGTGCAAACCTTCAGCAGAAACAGGATAACATGGGCTACCAAAGTTTGTGCTGTGGCAGAAGGGGAAAACAACAGTAAACCAATTAAAAGAAGAGAGAGCACAAAACTCAGTTGCACAAAGGCATTTGTTCACACTGGTACATACATCACACGGGGTTAGTATGCATATGCAGCAAGTAATTAGGAAGGTAGATTGAATGATTACTTCATGAAAAGGCTATCGGGATGTTTTACTGCATCTGTACAGGGGATTTCTGAGTCAACATCTGATGTAGTTTGGGCTGTGATGATTCCATAAACTGAAAAATAAATATACTCAATCGCTTTAGAAGCTTTGCGAAGATGTTTCACTGTACTTGCTCCTGGAAAGATGGCCTTATCCTGTCATACAGCACGGAAACAGACCCTTCGGTGCACCATGTCCATGCCGCCCAGATGTCCTAAATTAATCACGTTCCATTTGCCAGCACTTGGCCCATATCCCATAAAACCTTCGTGTTCGCTCAAATCGTTTCATTCAAATGGCTTTAAATACCGTAGCTGTCCCAGCCTCCAACATTTCCTCTGGAAGTTCATTCCAGACACTCTGTGAAAAGTTACCACTTTTGTCCCTTGTAAATCTTTCTCCCCTCACCTTCAATCTATGTGCTCTAGTTTTGGACTGCCCTAAGCTAGGAAAATGTTCTTGGATCTTCGCCATTTCCTTGCTCCTCGTGATGTTACAAACGTTTATAAAGCTAGAGCACTTCAGGGTTGAGAACGAGAGGCGTTCATATTGAACCGTATAAGATATTGAGTAGAGTGTATCTGATGCATAGCCTATGGACATTTTCTCTGGTATGGGAGTCTAGAACTGAGGATTCAAATTTAAGAAAACAACATGCATATGCTATATACTCTTTTCATAGTATAAGAAAACAAATACTATGAAGAAATGATTTTATTGGATAAAAATATGAGGACACATACAAACGTATCTTCATTAAAGCTCCTAAATGGAGCAGAGAACAGGGACGAAGTCATACAGTTATGAGAATGTTCAAGTAAGCCTCACGTGGTCCAGTTTCATGGTCAGATAACATTACTGTATATTTCTGTTGAGATATGGAGAAAATGCAACATGCTGGAGAAGCCACTGCTTATTGCTCCCTCTCTTTCCTTGTTCCTTCTCGCAGCAATGTATGAGAAATGAAAACCGTTCAGTCATCCGTATCATTCATGTAAGATTACTGTTGAGGAATCATTGGCATCTCCCCACTGCCTAAAATCAAAGGTAATTCAGCCAAATCCGACTGTTCCAGGAATAAATCCTGCTTGTGTGAGCAGAACAACCTCAGAGGCAGAATAACATTTAATTATTTTACTTTTGTCTTGAGTTTAACTATTGCTTGGACAAAGCTCTTTCAAGCTGATATTTTGCAGAGTTTTTTTTCCCCTGCTTGTCTTTAGGCATGTGTATGTGTATGTCTGTGTACACTTGTGTGTGTGACACTGTGTGTGTCTTAGTGTGTGTGTCTGTGTGTATGCACAGACTGCATCTCAGTATGCATTGAAAGATAAATATTAATGTACATATTTGCCCAAACTGTTTGCCATGTATATTTTCATCTTAGCTTTGAGTAACTTTGCTTTAGTGAATTATTTTTGCAAATGTAAGATATCAAACTGACTTGTTCCTAGCAAAGAACCTGACCTAGTCTGAGACCTATATCATTGGTCATATCACCACCCGGGTTACATTTAAAATTTATCATGATCAATGGAGGAACGAGACTAGAAAATGAAACAGTGGTCCATCCAGCCCCAGTCTGAACACGGAAGAGGATAATTTCACAAAAGTTTGTTTGCGTGGGAATGCTCTTCCCCAGACATTTGTGGTGCCTGTGTGTTTGCATTTAGTCAAAGCAATGTCAGTCAGATATTGGACAGTAAAGGACAATGAACTACAGATATGGAAGTGGGGCTGAGAACACATCCAGATCAGCCATGATCTTACTGCCTAGTTGAGAAGGCTTAATGGGTCAAATGACACACTCCTACACCTCAGCCCTACGTCCCTATGTTCCATTCAGTTCCTCAAAACTGCAAGACAGGAGCATTTGGAGTTCATTTACTCCGATAACCTGGTGCACAGAAACCGAGGAGACCATTCAGTGACTGATGACTCGAGAGTATAGCGCTGTAAAAGCACAGCAGTTCAGGCAGCATCCAACGAGCAGGAGAATCACCGTTTCTGAGCATATACTTCTGCGCTAAACGTGGTTTCAACAGAATACAAGGACGCCATTCGATTCATTGAAAATATTGGACAAGAATAGGGAGAGCCCATTCAGACCCTCCTGCCTATTAAACAAGGAGTGAAGGAGTGTAGTCGGCACATCAAGATGTTAAACAGGAACCGGAGTCGCCAGGTCAGGTCCTTGAGCAGCTTCCAGATGACCAGGACGTGGCCATTCAGCCTATTGAACTACGTATACAGAAATAGGAAAATGTCTTTGATGCCCCAACATGACAAATAGTGAAGCAGAGTCTACTCATATAGACTGCTCTATGTTTTTTCCACCTGGTTCCTTTGCTCGTGGTGTATATGTGTCACTTTAACTGGTTTGCTGAATGTGAGAGGGAAAAGTGAGAAGTGAAATGTTTGTGCGAAGTCTCAAGGAAATGACTTCTATCTCCGAGAAGACATTATTGTACTCCTATAGAGGACAGAAGGTGGTGGGAATATCGAAATATTTCAGGCATTAAGGCTTCTGATAGATTTATGAACATTGCAGAGACACACACCAACTGCACATTGAGACAGTGAGAATTCATTCAGAGCCTGGCGCTCCCTCTCAAACAACATGGGGTCTCCACACTGGTACGTGAACTACTGCGAATTACATATCATGGGGAAAATGCAATTTCTCACAAAATCACCATCATTTTTCCGGACATAATAAATGTTAGTCCATAATCCTCAAGTTTAAATGTAATTGCATGTTATTCTCTTGAAGTGCTACGGATTTTGCTGGATTATACTCTTATACCGTTTATCAGTTAATTATCGTTTACACAATGTAATTCAATAATTTACTTGCAAAGGTGTAAACATCTTATTGCACAGTTGTATGCCGTTTCTTTTTTAGGTTTGTTGTAGCCTTAGCCCAAAAGTAAATGTTTTGTTTACTGAACAACCTTGGGCAACTGTCTGTGTGGCGTTTGCACATTGTCGCCGTGTCTGCGTGGGTTTCCTCTGGGTGCTACGGTTTCCTCCCACAGTCCAAAGATATGCAGGTTAGGTGAATTGGCCATGCTCAATTGCCCACAGTGTCAGGGGTGAATCGAGGGTAGAGGAATGGATCTTGGTGGGTTACAGTTCGGAGGGTCGATGTGGACTTGTTGAGCCGAAGGGCCTGTTTTCATACTGTAGGAATCTAAAAAAACATGTTTATCGGGATTCAAGGGTCAGAAACAGTATGTATTTTTCATTGGCTAAGAAACAGAAAGGAATAGAAGCAGTGACTGTGGAGACTGATGAGGAGTAAAGTGGCATCCTCCCGTCCCCATATCTTCTTGACAGAGAGAATAAAATCAAATGTAGAGAAAGAAACAGATATATTTGGAAGAAGGAATAGCAAGTGACAGTGTAAATGAAACAGGATAATTTGAAATGGAATGGCCGAACAATGATTGATCTGTGTGTGTGTGAGAGAGAGTGTGTGAGTCAGTATGTGTGTGTCAGTGTGTGTGAGTGTGTGTGTGTCTGTGTGTGTGTCTGAGTTTGAGAAAGTGTGTATGTCTGTGTGTGTGTGAGTGCGTGTGTGTCTGTGTGTGGGAGTGAGTTTGTGTGTGTCTGTCTGTGTGTGCCCGTGTGAGTGTGTGTGTCTGTGTGTGTGAGTGAGTGTGTGTGTGTCTATGTGTGTGTGTCTGTATGTGTGAGTGTGTGTCTGTGTGTGAAAATGTGCGTGCCTGTGTGTGTGTGTGAGTATGTGTCTGTGTGTGTCTGTGTGAGTGTGTCTGTGTGACTGTGTGTGTGTCTGTATGTGTGCCTGTGATTGAGAGAGTGTGTGTATCTGTGTATGTGTGTCTCTGTGCGTGTGTGTGTGTCTCTGTGTGTGTGAGTGTGTTTATCAAGACAGTCAGGGTATAGAGGTGTGTATACTCACCTCAGAAAGGAAAAGGCGCTGGGGTGGGTGAAGTTGAATCAATCAGCGAGACCAGTTGGGCAACAGCTCGTAGTTCTAAAGAGATATCGAAGGTGATTGTAGAGGCATTGCTGGTGATCTTTCAGGAAACTTTGGAGTGAGGGAGGACTGGTAAATGTAACCTCCCCGTTTAAGGAGAGAGGGACACAGAAGACAGGATATTATAGAAGGACTTATTGGATCTATGGGTTTATGAATAGATGTGTGGAGTATAAGAACAAGGAAGTTGTGAAGCATATTGGAAATGGTGTGGTTAAGCTACAGCATAACAAGAGCTACAATTACAATGCCATTGCGAACAGCAGTGATGAAAGTACGGTTAAAACAAAGGAAATCAGTTCGAAGCAGACAGAAGCATTAGTGACAAAAAAACTGTTTCCTAGATTCTTTTGTGAGAATGTTGAGATAAGATTGTCAGTAAACAGACAAGGAATGTATAAAAAGCACAATAAAATCTGTTGCTGATAAGGTCTCAACGTGCAACTATGTAGCCAATACATATGAAGCTGAAAAAGCACAGCAAGTGAGACAGCATCCTAGGAAGAGGAAAGTCAACGTTTCAGGCTGAAAGACTTCATCAGGATTGGGGTGGGGGAAGGAGATCCGGGAAGTAAAGAGAAGGAGGGACGAGGAGCTGGTGGAAGGCTAGGTGGGATAGCGATATGGGGGATGCAGGCAGGGAATTATTATGATTGGTCAGTGGAAAGAGTGCAACAGATATGCGAATGGGAAGATGCACAGCTCTGGTGAGGTCAGGCAAAGGGGACATGGGGTAAAGTTGTTGGTCGAGAGATTTTGAAGCCAGTGAAGACAATATTAAGCTGTAAGGTCTCCAGCTGAAATATCAAGTTGTGTTCCCCAGTTTCTGTTTGACCTCACTCTGACAGTGGAGGAGGCCTGTCGCTGGATGAGCAAGGGGAGGGGAGTGATTGAAATGGATGTCAACTGGAATGCTGAATTTGTTAAAGCGCGCAGAGAGCCGATGCTCCATGATTATGTCCCTGAGTCTCCCTTTGGTCTCCACAACATAGAGGAGACAACGTTGGGATTTGGAGATGAGCTCGGTGGGCCAGGATCAGGCTCTGTATGGAGCATTAGTGCTCTGTACGAAACAACCAACACGACTTTCCAGTTACCATTTATTTTAATTCCCACTCCCACTCGCCCGGCAACATGCCTTTCCTTAGCCAGTCCACTGTCAGACGACCACCACCTGAGAGTTTACCTTTGAAGCTGATCGCCCAATGGCCTCAATATTGACTGAAGCCAATTCAAAAACCCTTCGGCTGCCGCCTTATCCCATGTCCCTTTTCCCTGACCAGACCCACCTGTATCTGATCCACCCTTCCCACTGACCAATCACAGTAACCTCATGCCTGCATGTACCTACCACCACCATACCTACCCGCCGCCCTTTCATATCCCATCACTCCATTTCTGGGCTCCTCTCCCCCTCACCCGTCCTGACGAAAGGTCCAAGATAAAAATATTGCCTTTGCTGCACCTCTGATTCTGTCTGGTCTGCTGTGTTTATTCAGAACCAAGTTTATTAACGCTGGCTTCCCGCACCTATAGTACTTCCTCTCTCCAAGCTGTGGAACTAGGTGGTCTAAATATAAGAAGAAATAAATTTGGACGTTTGAAAAAATGGCGGACACATCTGTTATTTCTTAACAACCCAATACACATATTCCAGAAGAAGCAGCATTTCATTTGTACCCTTTCAATCCGTCTCCTGTCATTGCTGCTCACAATGCTGTCTCCTTTATATTGGGGAGACCAAACAGAAACTGTATTGAGGAACACTCCCACTCTGTCTGTGGGAATAACCCTGACCTTCACATTGCTTCCCATTTCAAAAACTTACCTTGCTGTCATGCAAACATTTCAGTCCTGGGTTGTTGTAATGCTCCAATGAAGCAAAACCCAAGCTCGAATAACACCTCACTTTAGACCTTGGAACGTTCTATCCTGATGGAAGTTTTATTCAATTCCATACTTGCACAGCCTGACCGCATTATGGCTGGTCTCCATTCTTCACACATTCTTTCTCCTGGTCCCCCAATGAACTTGCCCTGTTTGTGAATCGTTTGTCTTGCAGTTAATTAACGAAACCATTTCCCCCTTCACAATCTAATTAATACTCATTTTACATTTGATTCTCTTTTACCAGAAATAAAAGTCAATTTGTCAGTGGCATTGCTCCTCAACATCATCTTGTTTCCCGTTACCCCTCCTCTACCGCGGTCAAGGGATTTAAAAGCCCATTTTTCAATCCTTTTCTGTTCTGAAGAGGAGTCACACTTGAAAAGATTCAAGAAAAACCTCCTCTCCATTGTTGTAATGTTCCAGTCCGCTATTCTCAGATTCAGATCTGTCCTCTCCACGTCTGTGCAGCTGTTGATCTTTGTTATTGTTGGAGCTGATGCATCTGCTCCTTCACTGGGAGAGCGCACTGAATGAAGCCCCTCACCAATAGGAGAGGGAAACCCTCCAGTGACACACTTACATTGCATGGAGACTGACATTAATCACAGTCACTGAGCAAACAGTCCCAGCTTTTAATCCAGCACATTCAGTTCACAATATAACTGGACTCGACTACATGTCGACATTGCTGGCTATTGGTCAAATCTCCCATCACAAATTGCTCGAGTGATGTCAGTTGTGAGGGAGAAAGATGAATGTTATCTTTTCGTAGGCTAGATGATTCTGCTCGGTTGTCCATTTATTATGCTGTTACCATCTCTCCCCAAATCCCTCCACCCACCAAAATAAACACAATCAAGATGTTGTTTCTGTGCGGATCTCTCCTCCACGGGAACAACCGCCAGCCAACACACTGTCACTGGGCACAGTCGCCTTGAACATAGACAGGAAGTGTGGACTTCTCTGAATGTTCCTCTCACTGCTCTAATAAGGCAAGTAGGGAATATGCTTCAGTAATTTATTTATACAAATTGACAAACTTCTAAATGCAGTTTTATTTGTGTAAAACCGTACTTTTTTACGCATTTTGGCCTCAGTCGAAACTAAAAGTGATAATTACAATGAACTTATTCATTAAGACTTATGAATTAATGAGTCAGGTTCGAATGATCATGACATTCCCTGGGAGATAGGACGGAATGGGATAGTGGCTGTGGAGACTGCTTGGGGGGTGGGGGGTGGGGGTTGTGGGGGGGCGGGGGTACAATGATATTCCCCAGTCATCATCACTCTTTCTGCCAGACAGAATTAAATCTAATGCACAACAAGGAAACAGCCAACATTTGAGAGATGCAATGCTGAATGACAATATGAACTGAACAGGATCATTTTAAATGTGATAAAGTGAGCTTTATCTAATATACACACCACTTAATCATTGGGAATACAGTTCGATTAGGATCACTGGACCAGAAACATTAAATTTGATTTATCTTCACATATACTTCCAGACCAGCTGAGATTGCCCTCTAAGTTCTGCTTTATTTTTGTTTGAGGTTGATCATATTGTTCATATCCGGCAGGATACTTAAAATTAAAAGCAGACACTAATAACAAAATGTGGAGGGCTATGGGGACAGTGCAGGAGACTAACAGTAGAGATATAGTCGTTCCAAACTGGAAGAGACAATGGGCTGCGTTTCCCCCACTTTTGCTGTAAATAATTCTGTGATATGTAACCAAAGCCTTTGGGAGGGTGTAGACAAGCTTGTTCAATGAAGGTCACAGAGTGCTCCACCATCAATGATCTATTCCTATTATCTCATGAAATTTCTGCTGCCTCTAAAATGTCTTTTCGAACAAAGTGGAGTTCCTGAGATTTACAGGATAATCAGAAAAATATTATTTTTTCCTTTGAATCTTAAAGAAGCAACAGATTTCAGCCGTAACACAGGTGTCACAGACACACCAACTATAATAGTAACAGGAAAGGACTACATTGTCCCCATATAACCAAATTCAGCATGTAGCCCTGCCAAGAAACATGAAATACAGTGATACAGAAACATGAAAAACAAATAAAAAATGGTGAAGAAGCGCCACAGATGAGGTAGTATCTGCAGAGATAAACAAAGTTAATATATCGAATATGATGTGACACTGTTCTGAAAAAGTCATATTGGAATCAAAGGTTAATTCTGCGTAT
The DNA here is from genome assembly GCF_047496795.1 of Chiloscyllium punctatum. Classification (NCBI taxonomy): domain Eukaryota; kingdom Metazoa; phylum Chordata; class Chondrichthyes; order Orectolobiformes; family Hemiscylliidae; genus Chiloscyllium; species Chiloscyllium punctatum. Next base: position 23,820,783 of record NC_092751.1, read on the forward strand.
CTCTGCTCAGAGAGTACCAGACCTGCTGAGCTACCCTCTATCGATTTTTTTCTTTTTTTTCTGAACCGTGACAAATTGACTGATCTGAACGATATAAGCAAAGCTGCTATCTGAGTTGAATCTCCAGTAATTTGTAACCAAAAGAGAAAATGCTTGAAAATCTCAGCAGGTCTGGCAGCATCCGTAACGAGAGAAAAAAGCTGACGTTACGAGTCTAACTGCGTCTGTGCAGAGAAATCAGAATTAACATTTCTAGTTCAGTGGCCCTTCCTCAGAACGGATGGTAGCCCTGAAAATGTTGATTAATATACAGAAGAGGCTGAATAGCTGTAAATGGAGACTGTTAGTAGCTAACAATAGGGGGTGAGTACTAGGCCTGGGGTATGGGTAGGGGGCTTTGAGGAGTCCAGTCCCGAAAATTATTGAACATTATTTTGAGTCTGAATTGCTGCAGGTGCCGTGCACAGAAAATGAGTTGTTGTTCTTCGAGCTGGCTTTGAAATGTCCTGGAACACTGCAGCAAGTCTGACGCAGAGATATTGGCCAGGGATCGGGATGGGGTATTAAACTGGCAGGCAACTGGAAAGTCAGGGTCTTTTGCATAGGTACAGTTTGGATATACTGTGAAGTGTTCACCCAGTCTAACTTTAGTTTCCCCAATGTAGAGCAGACCACAATGTGAGCAGCGAATGTGAGAAATGTTGAGAGGGTGCTGCTTCAGCTGGGAGGTATGTTTGGCCCTTGATTAGTGAGGAGGGAGGAGGTAAATGGGTAAGTGTGACACCTCCAATAGGGGAAAGTGACGTCGACCTGTGTTGGGGGGGTGGTGGGTGACATGGGGGGAGGTGTTGGCAGTGAATAGCGAGCGGACCAGGGTGTCTCTTAGGAAATGGTCAGAAGGCGGAAAAGGGAGAGCAGGCAAATATGTGTCTAGTGGTGGCATCTCGCTGGAGGTGGGGGAAATGCAGACTGATGATCTTCTGCATGTGAATGCTGTTGGGATGGTAGGTAAGGACAAGGAGAACTCTAACACTGTTGCATGAGGGAGGAGAGAGGGTGAGGATAGAAGTGCAGGAGGTGGGTCAGAACTGGTTGAGGGCCCTGCCGAGAACAGTGCTGGGGAATTCTCGGTTGAGGAAGAAGTGTACATTTCAGAGGCCACATTTTTGAACTTGACATCATCTGAAGCAATGCGGTTGAGAGGGAAGAACTAGGGGAATGGAACGGAGTCTTTGCAGGAAACAGCGTGTGAGGGTGTATACTCCAAGTAGCTGTGGGAGTCGGTGGCTTATTACTGGATAACAGTGACCCGTCTATACCCAGAAATAGAAACAGAGATGTCGAGAAATGAAAGGGAGGGGTCAGAGATAGACCTTATGAAAGTGAGGGATTAGTGCAAATTGGAAACGATGACCTTTTCCAATTCTGGACAAGAGAGAGGAGCAGCAGCTATGATATCATCTACGTATCAGAGAAGCAGTTATGGATGGGGACTGGAAAGAACTGGAACAAGGAATTGTCTACGTACCCCATGAAGGAACAGGTTTAACTTCGGCCTACGTGTGTATCCATGCACCCCCTCTGTATGGCAGGAGCAGGCTGAAGCAAAGGATCTGCCCAGGCAGTTCTGTTTGTGGATTTTCAGGAGGACATAAAAGCGAGCTCTGCTATCAGAGGACCATCAGCTTCGGGACTGTTACGTGGGGGCGAGTGGGTTGGAATCTCCAGATGAAATGTTCTCATATTTAGTCAATAAAATGGCCTGATGTGCCATGGCAGGGTTATGGAGGAGCAGGTCATGTGTGGAGGTATCTGAGAGCTGGCACTCAGCCTCTGAAATGGAGAGATGAGTCCACCAGACTACAGCAGCACCACCCTTATCGGCACAGGCTGAATAACACAGTCAGGGTTGGATCGAAGCATACACCTTATAGACTGTTCAGAGTGTGATAGGTGACCAGTGATATGTGGGATAGGATGAGGGAGATGCAGAGAAGTTAAAACAACCAGTGTCACATTGAAAGTTCTCAAAGAACAGATTGAATCAAAGGAAACACCAGAGGAATGGGTCCAGGTGGAGGGAGAGTGTTGGAGCTGGGGGTAGGGTCTTTGGGATGGGGAGTGACTCTCGCGCAAACAACTGGGCACCCAGGAGAAGACAGTGGAAGAGGAGTTCAACATTAATTCGTTCCTGCAATTCATTGAAGTGGAGGTACAGAGGAATAATGCTGAGAACTTTGCTGAGTACAGAACATTCAGCATTTCAGCGTGGCAGTTTAGGAGGAATTGTGAATACACGACAGGAGGTGGGCTTGGGGGAGGGGATGGGCTCAGAGTGCAGGGCATGGGTGGGATGACAGGTTCCAGAAACTCATAGGCATCTCTGAGTTATTCCATTTTGAAGTCCTCATATAGCTGGCGAGCACGGCGAATGAGCTGGAGAATGGTGTAAAATTGTGGAATGGAGCAAACTTGAGTCAATTTGATGAGATGCTGTTGGACAGAGAAAATATTGATCTCAGTGGCACTGACATCGCACGATCAGTCCACAGAAAGTAATTGAAAATTATCGGTATCTTATTGGAATTCTCTGATTTCATTGGGGTGAAAGTCAACCCGCAAGGTCTTACTTTTCTGAGACTTTAGACCAAACTGTGAAAACAAATGATGTTATTAAAAAGACAAAACCATCCATGATTTTGGATTGCAGTAGCAAAGGCAGAGTTTATTTGTCATTCCCAATAGCTCTAGGGAAGGTTTCATTGTTCATTGAGGAAATTACCAGCACAGAATTTCCTCTGATTCCCGTTAACCACAGTTTTCTGAGGGTTAATGATGCTACATGAGTCAAATATTACTTTGATGCGAGACAAGTTACTCTGATCTCACCTCTAATGTCATTGGAAAATCAGTAAAAATGGTAAAGAGCAAAATAATAGAACACGGCTTATTTGATCAATGTGGTCACTGTCCTCACAACGTTTAAGGAAAAACTGATACATGGATGTCTGATTCTGAGGAGAGGTTTGTCCTATTTGTGATGAGGCTGGTTTGGTTCAGCGTGTGACACAGAGACAGAAATAAAGTTCCACTCTCTATAGGGAACAGAACCATTATGTTTACGGTGCATTGGACGGTGACAGACACACACTATTGTCTGTTCCTATTGGACATTGATCATCTCAATCTCATCATTCACTGATGAACAACAGCAGCACAGACGCCAGCAGTTCCCATCACCCCTGTTGGAAAGCAAAAACAGAAAGGATTTGCCAGTGGAAGTGGGAGCAGCTAGGGAAGTGGTGTAACTTACAGTAGGAGTGGGAGAAGAAAGATGTGAAGAGATATCATCAATGGAAGAGTATGTAGCTGCAGATGTGGCAGTGCAAGGGATGTAGGAGTGTAAGAAAAGGGTAAGAAGGCCGAGGAAGAATGGCGAATGAAGTATTAGCGACTGGGAAAAACTTGTTTTAGCAAATGTGAGGTTGGGTGAAAAATATCACTGTTCAGGAAAATTGGGATCTGGTTCCATTGAAAATTAAGATTTGATGTACTTCATTTTCTATACTTGATTCTTGATCAAATAGCACATTCACTCTGTATTTTTGTATCTCCATCAATTGCGGATTACATTTTTTTCCCCTAGTATGGTATCCCAACATTTTTGAATTTTTTAACAATATGTATTTGCTTCCAATTCAAGGTAGACATGAGAATATGATTTGATCTCCTGCAGTTTGCCCATAACGTAGAATTTAATTGAATAGTTATCCTCATCACAATCACTGATTCAAGCAATGAGTCAGTGTCCACCCTGCAGATGAAAAACTTCTTCAGCTCTGACTATTGATACAAAGAACAGTGCCACACAAATGGCTAATATTCCAGCGCAAGGTGCCAAACCCTAGTTCATCTTAAATTAGGTACACGCTTTATGAATAAGACATGCTAAGGGGCAGAGTTTAAAAGGTGAATTCAACTCTGTGTCGAAAATGCTATTAGCAGTTCCCTCATAATAGGTGTTAACTACAGCACTTTGTAAATTCCCCAAAATAAGAATAGCAAGAGACTGGAATTCTTAATTCCGCTTCTTTGAATAACATCTGGAGAACAAGAAGGAAATCAAGGTTTGTTTGTGATATTCATAAATGATGATGGGTTGGAATGTGGAAGATGGGGGCAGTGGATTGATAACTAATGTTGGGGATGACACAAAGATTAGCTGGGTGGTTCACAGTGAAGTGGAAAGGGTTAGGCTACAGGACAATATAAACAGATGATTTCTATATCCAGATTAATGTCCGATGAAGTTTAACACTGATAATTCAGATTTGCATCGTCTTACATTTATCAAGACAAATGAGTACTCAAACTGTGAATTGCGAGGGCTAAATTTGCTCCTTTTTTGATTGCAGCAGGGAAGGTTGAGGAGGAAACCTGGTACAGGTGTACAAAAGCATAAGGGGAATGGAGAGGATGAGCAGACGGCAGCTGTTTCCCTTACTCGAAGGGTCAAAAACAAAGGGATACATGCTTAAAGTGAAAGGCAGGGGATTGAGAGAGGATTTGTGAGTCTGTTATGAACTGAGAGGGTGGCACAGACATGGAATATAAAATTCCTACAGTGTGGAAATAGGCTCTTTGGCCCAACACATCCACACTGACCCTCCAAATATTAGCCCACACAAACACGTTCCTCCTATATTTACCCCTGACCTATACATCCCTGAACACAATGGGCAATTAAGCACGGCCAATTCGCTTAATCTGCACATATGTGGATTGTGGGAGGAAACCGGAGTATCTGGAGGAAACCACGCAGACACGGGGAGAATGTGCAAACTCCATACAGGCAGTCACCCGAAGCTGGAATCACTCCTGGGTCCCCGCGCTCTAAGGCAGGAGTTCTAACCACTGACCCACCATTCTGCCCCTGGTGACATGTGGCTGGAGTGCATTCCCTCAACGGGTGATTGAGCAGATAATTTCACAAACGTTTCAAAAAGCCTTTGGATATACACTTGGTGGTGCAGGCTCGCATTTTCATTCAATGATTCTATGTGGTGGCAGCCATGAACACTGATATATTCTGAAGCAATAGCTAATGGCAGTTCCTGGTTTGTTCCATTGACTGTACTCAGTGAGTGAGCCTCCAGTGAAGTGCTGGTGTTATCTGCCACTTTCTATTTAAGGGTTTCGGTTTCCTTGCGTTGGTCATGTAAATTCCTGTGTCGATGATGTCATTTCTGGCCCTTTTCGTCAGAGGGTGGGAGATGGCATCAAAAGTGATGTGTTTATTGATGGAGCTCCGTTGGAATACCATGTTTCTAGGAATTCTTGTGCTTGTCTCTGTTTGGCCTGTCCTAGAATGAATATACAGACCTAGTCAAAGTGGCGTATTTCCTCATCAGTACGTAGGAAGTAAGTATTGGAATCATGTATTTTGTGGCTCGCCGATGTTCATATATCCTGGTGACTAGTTTTCTGCTTGTTTTCCGTTGTAGTGTTTGTTATAGTTCTTGCAAGGCTTATTGTTCCTGGAGCAGAACAGACAAAGATGTGCTCAAAAGTATGAATAAACTGTCAGAGTGAAAAATAGCACTTTATTAGTTGGCATTATACCATCAAAGAATTCTAATTTCAAGGTTGTAAGCAAAAGTGCAAGGAGTGAAATAAGGAAAAGTGTCTTTATTTAGAGAGTTGTTACAAATTGGACTTGACTGACTGGGAAAGTTGTGAATGAAGATTCAAAAGAGAACTGGATATATATTTGGAAATTATTAATTTAACGGGCAACAGAGAGAGGGCTGGCGTATGGGAGGTGCTGGGAGACATTTTTGGAGCTGATGCATACATAATGCCAATGACTTCCTCCTGTACTTTAAGGTTTTGTACTCTATCAAGTGTCAGCTGTGAATAAACGTCAGTATCCAATTATTTCACGTTGTAAATGCTCGCAAATATCTGATTATTTGGTGCAGCATAAGTTTTTAAAATGCAAGTATTGCAAGGTCAGCTTCATTGTGAAGTCTAATTATTACTCCAAACATGAATATTTTACATGTTGTATTCCAATTACTAAAACAAATATATCATTGCTTTGGCACAAAACCCTTTGGTCAGCTTTTACATTTCTCTGACATGGTATTATGTTTGTTGTTTTTTTTTCACTATCCACATTTCATATTAAATATCATTCATTCTAAAAATTGGAAGTTTTCAAATTATTGTTCTCTGAAATTTGATAACACAAATAATTTATTTAGTTTAATATTCACAGTTCATGTTGAATTATTGTCATTTTAAATTGCTGGCAAATAGCTGAAGATCATGCATTTCAGTGAGAAATTAAACTGATTGATTATATGTAAATGTATAAGAATGCTAATTCTATTTGTATGTTCAATCTTCTGCTCACTTTGAACATGGAATTATCGAGAAACCAACCACTTTCAAAATATTGGAGTGGCAAAACATTGCTCGGAATCCTGACATTGAATATGTAATTCTCATTACCACAAGAGTTATGTTCTTTCTTCGATAAAATAGAATGTACATGCTTTATTTCTGTGTTAGGAAACCTTGACAGGAGTTATCTTTTAGTTTCATAAATATAGAATCAACAAAATTGATTTAAGAGATTATAGTCCAGTTGAAGGATTATCGTTCTCATCTTATTGTTCTGGATTAGTGGTGCTGGAAGAGCACAGCAGTTCAGGCAGCATCCAAGGAGCAGCAAAATCGACGTTTCGGGCAAAAGCCCTTCATCAGGAATAAAAGCAGAGAGCCTGAAGCGTGGAGAGATAAGCTAGAGGACGGTGGGGGTGGGGAGAAAGTAGCAGAGAGTACAATGGGTGAGTGGGGGAGGGGATGAAGGTGATAGTTCAGGGAGGAGAAGATGGAGTGGAGAGGTGGAAAAGGAGATAGGCAGGTTGGACAAGTCCAGACAAGTCATGGAGACAGTGCTGAGCTGGAAGTTTGGAACTAGGGTGAGGTGGGGGAAGGGAAAATGAGGAAACTGTTGAAGTCCACATTGCTGCCCTGCGGTTGACACGTTCAGAGGCGGAAGATGAGGCGTTCTTCCTCCCGGCATCTGGTGGTGAGGGAGCGGCGGTGAAGGAGGCCCAGGACCTCCATGTCCTCGCAGAGTGGGAGGGGGAGTTGAAATGTTGGGCCACGGGGCGGTGAGGTTGATTGGTGGGGGTGTCCTGGAGATGTTCCCTAAAGCGCTCTGCTAGGAGGCGCCCAGTCTCCTCAAAGTAGAGGAGACCGCATCGGGAGCAACAGATACAATAAATGATATCAGTGGATGTAAAACTTTGATGGATGTGGAAGGGTCCTTTAGGCCTTGGATAGAGGTGAGGGAGGAGGTGTGGGCCCAGGTATTACAGTTCCTGCGGTGGCAGGGGAAAGTGCCAGGATGCGAGGGTGGGTTGTAGGGGGGCGTGGAACTGACCAGGTCGTCACTGAGGGAACGGAATTTGTGGAAGGTGGAAAGGGGTTGGGAGGGAAATATATCCCTTGTGGTGGGGTCATTTTGGAGGTGGCAGAAATGTCAGCGGATGATTTTCTTTATGCGAAGCTTGGTAGGGTGGAAGGTGAGCACCAGCGGCGTTCTCTCCTTGTTACAGTTGGAGGGGTGGGGTCTGAGGGCGGAGGTGCAGGATGTGGACGAGATGCGTTGGACGGCATCTTTAACCACTTTGGAAGGGAAATTGCTGTCCCTAAAGAAGGAGGCCATCTGGTGTGTTCTGTGGTGGAACTGGTCCTACTGGGAGCAGATACGGTGGAGGCGGAGGAATTGGGAATACAGGATGACATTTTTGCAAGAGGTAGGATGGGAAGTGGTGTAATCCAGGTTGCTGTGGGAGTCGGTGGGTTTGTAAAAAATGTCAGTGTCAAGTCAGTCGTCATTAATGGAGATGGAGAGGTCCAGGTAGGGAAGGGAGGTATCAGAGATGGTCCAGGTAAATTTAAGCTCAGGGTGGAATGTGTTTGTGAAGTTGATGAATTGCTCAACCTCCTCGCGGGAGCACAAGGTGGCACCAATGCAATCATTCATGTAGCGGAGGAAGAGGTGGGGAGTGGTGCCGGTATAATTATGGCAGATCAACTGTTCTACGTAGCCAACAAAGAGACAGGCATATCTGGGGCCCATACGTGTGCCTATGGCTACCCCTTTGGTCTGGAGGAAGTGGGAGGATTCAAAGGATAAATTTGTTAAGGGTGAGGACCAGTTCGGCCAAACGAATGAGAGTGTGGGTGGAAGGGTACTGTTGGGGACGTCTGGAGAGGAAAAATGGAGGGCTTGGAGGCTGTGGTCATTGTGGATGGAGGATTGGATATCCATGGTGAAGATAAGGCGTTGGGGGCCGGAGAAACGAAGGTCTTGGAGGAGGTGGAGGGCGTGCGTGGTGTCTCAAATGTATGTGGGGAGTTCCTGGACTAGGGGGGATAGGACAGTGTCGAGGTAGGTAGAGATGAGTTCAGTGGGGCAGGAGCATGCTGAGACAATGGTTCGGCCAGGGTGGTCAGGCTTGTGGATCTTGGGAAGGAGGTAGAACCGGACAGTGTGGGGTTACTGGATTATGAGGTTGGAAGCTGTCGGTGGGGGATCTCCTGAGGTTCTGAGGTTCTGTTTGGTCTGGGAGATGATGGTTTGGTGATGGAGGGTGGGGTCATAGTCGAGGGTGCAGTAGGAAGAGGTGTCCTCAAGTTGGGGTTTGGCTTCAGCGGTGTAGAGATCAGTGCGCCAGACTACCACTTTGCCCCCTTTATCCGCTGGCTTGATGGTGAGGTTGGGATTGGAACAGAGGGCTTGGAGGGCTGTGCGTTGTGAGGATGAGAGGGTGGAGTGAGGGCGGGTGTAGACAGGTTGAGGTGGTTAATGTCCCGGTGGCAGTTGGAAATGAAGAGGTCGAGGGCAGGTAATAGGTCAGCGCGGGGTGTCCAGGTGGATGCAGTGTGTTGGAGGTGGGCGAAGGGGTCCTTGGAAGGTCGGCGCTAATCCTGATTGTGAAAGTAAGCTCGGAGACGGAAGCGACAGAAGAATTGTTTGACGTCACAGCGTGTATAAAATTCATTGATGCGTGGACGGAGGGGGATGAAAGTGATTCGTTTGCTGAGGACTGATCGTTCGTCCTCAGTGAGGAGAAGGTCTGGAGGGATGGTAAAAACTCGGCAGGGCTGGGAGCTGGGATCTGGTGTGGGTGTGGAGCTGGGAGTGGGGGAAGAACCTGTAACCTATTCCCAATGCCTCCGCCAATGCCATATCTGCTCCCAGGAGGTCCAGATCCACCACAGAACACATCAGATGGCCTCCTCATTTAGAGACCGCAATTTCCATTCCCACGTGGTTAAAGATGCCGTCCAAAGCATCTCGTCCACATCCTGCACCTCCGCCCTCAGACCCCACCCCTCCAACCGTAACAAGGACAGAACGCCGCTGGTGCTCACCTTCCACCCTACCAACCTTTGCATAAAGCAAATCATCCGACGATATCTCCGCAACATCCAAACAGACTCCACCACCAGGGATATATATCCTCCCAACTCCTTTCAGCCTTCCTCGAATACGGTTCCCTCCATGGCTACCTGGTCAGGTTCACGCCCCCCTACAAACCCTCCCTCCCATCTTGGCCCCTTCCCCTGCCACCACAGGAACTGTAAATCCTGCGCCCACAACTCCACCCTCACCTCTATCCACGGCCCTAAAGGACCCTTCCGCATCCATCAAAGTTTTACATCCACTAATATCATTTATTGTATCCGTTGCTCCCGATGTGGTCTCCTCTACATTGAGGAGACTGGGCGCCTCCTCGCAGACCGCTTTAGGGAACATCTCCGGGACACCTGCACCAATCAACCACACCGCCCCATGGCCCAACATTTCAACTCCCCCTCCCACTCTGCCGAGGACATGGAGGTCCTGGGCCTCCTTTACCACCACCCCGTCACCACCAGATGCCGGGAGGAAGAACGCCTCATCTTCCGCCTCTGAACAGTTCAACCCAAGGGCATCAATGTTGACTTCAGCAGTTTCCTTATTTCCCCTTCCCCCACCTCACCCTTGTTCCAAACTTCCAGCTCAGCACTGTCTCCATGACTTGTCTGGACTTGTCCTACCTGCCTATCTCCTTTTCCACCTATCCACTCCATCTTTTCCTCCCTGACCTATCATCTTCATCCCTTCCCCACTCACCTATTGTACTCTATGTACTTTCTCCCCACCCCCACCGTCCTCAAGCTTATCTCTCCACGCTTCAGGCTCACTGCCTTAATTCATGATGAAGGGCTTTTGCCCGAAACGTCGTTTTGCTGCTCCTTGGATGCTGCCTGAACGGCTGTGCTCTTCCAGCAGTACTAATCCAGAACCTGGTTTCCAGCATCTGCAGTCATTGTTTTTAGCTCATCTTATTGTTGCCCAATTCATGAACTATAGCAAATATCCGATTATTCTTCGGGGTCAGTAAACTCAATATCTTGCAGTGCGCTACGCTGAAACTTGCTTCCAATTTATCTGAAATCATTTACAGTGGTATTGGAACTCACAGCTGCCTGTGCTACAGAGAGACTGAGTGGCCTGTTCCAAAATCTGTGCAGAGATTCTAACCTGCTTAAGGGCAGTCAGTCAAACATTACTTCAAAGCAAGTAAGTTGAAATCTTCCTTGGGCAGGGGGATAACCCGCCAACAGGCTATTACTGGTCTCAGTGTAGGTACAAATATTATCCAGGTTAAATACTAATGGCTGACCAGCAACCAGGTTTTGAAATTCATCTTCAGTCAGAGCGTGGCCCAGTGAGCAGACGTGTTGCCATTGAGAGCCAGAATCACACCATACAAGTTACCTATGGTGATGAAACCTGAACTGCCTCACAGACTCCATATATCTGCACCCCGGACCAGGCATGGGTGAAGACGTTCACAAGTTGACAGTCTATTGCAGTGCCTTGTGTCTCTAAAGCCATACCTACTAAATGTCACCTTCACATTCTCCAGTATCAAAATAAAATTGTACATCTCTATGAATGGTCAGAGTTACTACATGGATCACACAGTAGCATTTATGTGAAGTAACCAGCAGCAAATGGCATTCCACAAATCACATTAATAACTGAACTTGGCGGATTCTGTCTGGTCTAAGTAACCACACAGATTATACTGGCTTTCAGGTGACTGTGACAATGCACGCTACAACTGGAGGCTTTGGCCTTACACCCCTCCAAAGCTTCCTGATCTCACACACATCACTCCCTCACACATTCATCAATTTAAGGGGAATACACAAGCTTGATGAAACTGGAAACATAGAACAGTTCTGTTGACTTTTTATCCTACTCTAAGATCATACTAACCTACATACCTTTCATTATACGATCTTTCATGTGCCTATCCAGTTAAATATCCCTAATATAGCTAATTTTACTGTTGACTGTTCATTGCATATACCCACCACTCTCTGTGTAAAGAACCTACCTCTGACATCTCCCCTAAACCTTCCTCCAATTACCTTAAAATCATAACCACTCGAGATAGCCATTTCCACCCTGGGAGAGAGTCTCTGGCTATCCACTTTATCTATGCCTCTCATCATCTTGTACACCACTGTCAAGTCACGTTCCATTCTTCTTCGTTCCAATGAGGAAAACACCCCAGCTCCCTCAAGTTTTCTTTGCAAGGCATGCCCTCCAGTCCAGGCAGCATCTTGATTAATTTCCTCAGCACTGTCATCAAAGCTTCCACATCTTTCCTACAACGAGGCAACCAGAACTGATCACAATATTCTAAGTGTGGTCTCACTAGGGCTGCATATAGTTGGCGCATAATCTTCCAGCTCTTAAACTCAATCCCTCGGCTAATGAACGCATCAAATACCTTCTTAACCACCTTATGAACCTATGTAGAAACATTGTGGGAGCTACGCCATGGCCCATATGATCCCCCGTTCCTCCACAATGTAAGAATCGTGCCTCTAACCCTGTATTCTGCATTCAACTTCTACCTTCCAAAATGAATCGTATCCCACATTTCCATATTGAACACCATATGCCACTAAGCAACTGGGTCCTGCATCCTGTCAATGTCCTGTTGCAAACTACACTATCCACGATTCCACCAACCTGTGTTACATCATCAAACTTACGAACCTACCCTTCCAATTCGTCATCCAAGTCATTTATCAAAATCACAAGCACCAGAGGTCCCAGAACCGATCCTTACGGAACACCACTGCTCACCTAGTTCCACAGTGAATACTTCCCGTTTACCACCACCCTCTGTCTTCTATGGGCTAGCCAATTCTCCATCCAGACGGATAGGACTCCCTGTGTGCCATGCCTCCTTACTTTCTGAATGAAACTACCACGGGGAAGCTTATCCAACACCTTGTTAAAATCCATGCACTCTGCATTCACTGCTCTACCTTCTTCAGTGTGTTTAATCCCATCCTCAATGAATCCAATAAGAGTTGTGAGGAATGACCAGCCCCTCACAAAGTCATGCTGACTGTTTCTAATCAAACTCTGATTTTTCAGAATCCTCTCCAATATTTTGCCCAACACTGATGTAAGACTGACTGGTCTGTCATTCTCAGGACAATCCCTGTTCCCTTGCCTGGACAAGGGACTAATATTCGCCACCCTCCAATCAACCGACGTTACGAAAATGGAGAGTGAAGACGCAAAGACAATCACCAAAATCACAGAAATCTCTTTCCTCTCTTCCTGTAGTAACTTAGGGTGTTTCCTGTCTGGATGAGGGATTTATCTATCCTTATGTTTGTACTTCAATCAGTCTGTATTTCACTTCAACTTGTTTACTCCCTGTCTAACCAACTGATTGACTGCTTTCCATTTCAAGGCTCTGTATAGTGCTGTCTTCCTGAGGATATGGATCCCAATATCCTGTGTATTATGGAATGGAAAACATGGGAAGGCATGAATGCCTTTCTCATGAAGGGGAGATGCCAAATCTTTGACTCTGCTGCTCCTCAGATGCTGCCTGAATAGTTGTGCTTTGCCAGCGCCACACTTTTCGACTCTGATTACCAGGATCTGCAGTCCTCACGTTGCCCATTACTCAGGGCTGTCCCCTCTGCACACTGAGCAAGCAATTAATCAGCGGATACCTGTTGTATTTATAACTGACTGTTCAGTTCTGGAAAGCTGCATTTGATGAACACTTTTATTAAAAACGAAATTACAATTCAACAAATATTCATTCAGTCCCAGAGTTACAGTTTTGGTTCATGAATTAGGCAGCTTGATAACGAAAAGTGAATGACTGAAGAACTCCGAGATACAGAGTATTCCAGGTATTATATTTCAGGTTGGATGTGCTTTACATTTATGCTGGGAATATAATCAGACAGACAGATATGACAAGGTAATGAGATGACATGTGGAAGTGTGTCATTGTTACCATTACAGAGATGAGTTTGAGGGAGGTCATGGCTGACAACTCAATATTCTGTGCTACCAGAACTATTGTCAGGACAGGAGATTGAGTAAAAGATGAGGTAGTGTTGTCTAATAAATTATGGAGTCAGATACTGGCTTAAAAAGGAACGATATCTTGAAAGGATCATCTAATGAGGTTTGGTGGTTAAAGCTCATTGTCAAAACCATGACAGAAACACTGCTTGGGATACACTGTCGAACCCCAGATAAAGGAAAGTACGGCAGCAGGTATATAACCAAGTTATTGAGGTGTGTAAAAACAATAATAGGATCATTATATTCAGGCATTTCAATTCCAAACATTCATTATGGTAGTGATAACTCCTTAAGAGGAACAGTTGCTTTGAAATTTATTCCCCAGAGCTTCTTATATCAACATAGAGCAGAAACAACAATGGGCAGTGCAGTGCTGGGCCTCACGTTGGGAACGAATCCAGTCAGGTGTTCCAGGCAGAAGTGGGAAAGCATTATCGGACCAGTGACTGTGATTTCACACATTTAGATTTTGCTAAGGAAAAGACCCCAAAATATTTGAATCATAAAAGGTTTTTGGATTGGGTAGACAGATTTTTTGAAAAAAAATGACAGAATCTGGGCAAAGTGCAGTTGCTTCTGGGTGAAACTGTAGTCGAACAAGGTGGGGCGGGGTTTGGGGGATCATTTGATTAAAATCGAATTGATGACAGTGTCGGCCCTGCATGTTACACCGAAGACAAGATTTAGGAAAACAAGCCCAGAGAACCTCAGATGTCGACACAAATCCCGAACAGGATGAAAAAGGAACAAGAAGCTTAAAGCAGGTACCAAGTGAGCGCGCCAATGAAGGTCCGAAAAGAATATAGAAAGTGGAGGGCTAAACTTAAAAAGTCAGTGGAAGAGCAGAAGGAGGGTTGATAAAACATTAGTGGGTAAGATTAGCAAGAATCCAAAGACATTTTTTGGTATATTAACGTGAAGACGATAACATGGGAAAGAATGGGAGTGTTAGGGACTAAAGGGACAGCCTGTTTTCGCAGCCAGAGAATATGTTAAATACATTCTACGATTCGGTCTTCAGTTTGGAGAAGCTGTTTCTGGATTCAGGGAGAGTGACCGTTTGACCCTTGAGCAAATTGACACCGGAGCTGTGGAAGAATTGGAAGTTCATGTAAGATAGAGTGGGCAAATCACCAGATTAAAGACCACCAAGTCTCACATCAGTGAGAGGGAAACAATTGTTTAAAATTCGGAGGGCTGTTGAGGCTGGGTCATTCAATATCTTCAAGGCTGAGACAGACAATTACTTATACAAGTGTTATGGGAAATTGCAGAAAAGTGGAATGGGGGATTAACAAAATAAAAATAACCTAGTCGAAGAACAGCAGTCTCAGTTAGAGGATAGACATATTGTTGTCCCTTTGTCTAATGGTGTTCTTTTCCAATAGCCCTGTATTCACAAGAACATAACCTCTCTCGAGGGATTCAAGGAATTCATAAACCGATACTAATAGACAGAAAGCACGAGAGGGCTGCGACAGCACAGAATGCCTGTTGGCATGAGGATTTGCATGGACAAGTCACCACTACCAGAAGGAAGACCTCAGCAAGACACCCTTCAAGGCCAAGCAGAGATCTGCACTGGGGAGCAGGTAGTCAGTGGCCAGTTGTCAAGGAGTGCTGAAGACCGAAACACTGCATCACTGTCGTGTCTCCTTCCTTCGCCGGCCAAATTTATACATGGAGAGGGAGAGAGACATGCCGTTGTAGCAGAGTAATCAGTAAGGCTTTGATACGAGAGGCGTCGGAAAGCTCCAGCTCAGCAAAATGTACAGGCAATCTGAAATAAAGTTCTTTAACTGTATTGTTATAGCCGTCGAGATGGCAGTTAGGGCAGTCGCACGATCCTCTTGTTTGATGTGGGAGCTCACGGAGATTTTCAATGTCCCTGATGGCTATACACTGTGGGATCATTTGATTAAAATCAAATTGATGACAGTGTCGGCCCAGCATGTTACACCAAAGGTAAGATTTAGGAAAACAAGTCCAGAGAACCTCAGATGTCGACACAAATCCTGTACTGTGGACTGTGCACCCAGCTTCATCTCCTGGTAGACCGTGTTAGGGAGCTGGAGATGGGCGGCATGATGGCTCAGTGGTTAGCACTGCTGCCTCACAGCACAAGGGACCAGGAGTCAAATCCTGGCTCGGGAAACTGTCTGTGTGGAGTTTGCGCATGCTGCCCGTGTCTGCATGGGCTTCCTCTGGGTAATGCGGTTTCCTCCCATAGTTCAAAGATGTGCAGGTTAGGTGATTTGGTCGTGCTAATTTGCCTGTAGTGTAGGGGAGTGGGTCTGGATTGGCTGCTCTTTGGAGGGTCGGTGCGGACTTGTTGGGCTGAAGATAATTTAGAATGCACTCAGGGTCATCCGAGATACTGAGGACTTCATAGATAAGTGCTTTAGTGTGGTGGACACACCCAAGACACACCCCTAGTTATGTTTCTTTAATGACTAATATTCCAGTCTAACGTTCATCGCTCTCAGTTCATTAGCTTTACCTGTCAGTCCTGTTGTATTTAAATAAACACAATTTAATCCAACAGGCGTTCCTTGCTTTCTGCCATATTCCAGGTAGAGAGTAGCTGTGCGAGCACCAGGAATGGCAAAGGGAGTAGGCAGAGAGTGCAGAAATAGCCTGTGGCCATTCCTCTCCATAACATGTAGACCATTTTGGATTGTTGGGGGCGATGTCCGTTCAGGTGAAAGCAGCAATAGCCAGTCTGGTGGTATTACCATCGGCTCAGGGGCACAGCGGGAAAGGGTAAAGTTAAACAGGTCGTTAAAGATAGGAGGGTTGATTATTAGTGGGACAGATCGGAGATTCTGTGGTCACAAACGGGAATCCAGGATGGTGGGTTACCTCCCGCTGCTCGGGTCCAGGATGTCTCCAAGTGGCTGCTGAACATTCTCAAAGGGTTGGGTGAGCATCCAGAAATCATTATGCAGGTTGGCACAAATGATACCCGTTGAAATAGGGCCGAGGTTCTGGAGCGTGATTACAGAGTGCTAGAAGAAACATTTAAAAAAAAAACCTTGACAGTGGTCCTTGCCTTAGAGGGAGATTACCGTCCGAGACATGCACTGGAAGGGACACCAATATCTTGGCTGCCGATTATGTTAGTGTTACGAGGGGTGGTTGAAACTAGATTGGCAGGGGGTGGTATCCTCAAGAGCAGGGAGACAAGTGCGAGGCTGGAAGGAGATAGAGTAATCAGAAATCGTAAATTTAGGCTGGAAAATGACAGAGACAAATGCCTTTTGGATGAAATTGCATCTATTTCAATACAGGTATGGCCAATGAACTCAGGGCGTGGATACGTAGGTGGGACTGGTATATTATAGCCATTACACAAACATTGCTAAATGATGGATAGGACTGACAGCTTAATGTGCCAGGGTACAGTTGCTTTAGGTGAGACAGTGATGTTGGAAGGAGGTGAGTGGAGTTGCATTTCTGATTAAGGGGAGTACCACAGCAGTAATCAGAGATAAAATAACTGATGAATCACCCAGTGAGGCTTTGTGGGTGGGGTTAAGAAATAGGAAGGTGTTCGTGAGGTGATTGGGGATGTGCCATAGGCCCCTAAAATGGTCAACAGGAATGAGAGTAATAAATATGCAGGGAGAGAGGGGAAACCTGCAAGAGCAATGGGGTTATCATAATAGGGGCTTTTATTTTTTTCTAATACAGACTGGAACGGCCAGAGCATTAAGGGATTTGATGAGATAGAATCCGATAAAAGCTTCAGGAAAGTTTCCTCAAGCAGTATACAGAGAATTCTACTCGGGAAGGCACAAAACACGAAATTTCCTTAGGAAATAGGGCGGGACAGGTGACTAAGTTAACAGTGGGGGAGCACTTTGTGACCATTAACCGTTGTTCTATTAATTTTCAAATAGTTATGGAGAGGGACAAAACTGGCCCACAGGTTCATGTTCGAATTTGGGGCGTGGCTCAGGTCCAGGCAGCTGGTCTCAAATGAATTCCTGGAGGTATATAAGAGATAATGGAGTTTACTGTAGAAGGAAATCAGTAGGGTGAAAAGAGGGCAAGAAAGAGCCTTGGCTGAGAAGATTAGGATGAATCCAAAAAGGTACTTTAAATGTATTTTTAAAAAATCAAAACAGGATAGAAAATAGGACCCGTCGAAGACCAACGTGGACAAGTATGTGTGGAACAATAAGTGATGGGTGAAGTCCTTAACGAATACTTCTGCTCTATGTTTACCGTGGAGAAAGACATGTTGACTTGAGAACTTGAGGAAGTTCGTGATAATATCTTGAATCCAATCTATATCATAGTTGAGGAGATTTTGAACGTACTAGAATGTTTGAAAGTGGATAAATCTCATCGTCCTTACCCGATATATCCAAGACCACCTCAAGGGGCTCCAGACGAATTTGCAGGGACCCTGGCTTTTAATGTTTCTCATCAGTAACCACAGGTAATGTCCCGGAAGACTGGAGGATAGCAAATGTTGTGCCCTTATTCAAGAAGAAATGAACAAACAAAGCCTTGGAACTACAGATCAATAGGTTTAACATCCGTGGTAGGTAAGTTACTTGAGAAGGTTCTGATGGAGAAGATGTACATGGATGTAGAAAGACAGGCTTTGATTAGGAATAGTAAGTGTGGCTTTGTGCAAGGAAGATTGTGCCTGACAATTCTCTTAAAGTAAGTGGATGATGTGACCAGGAAGATTAATTTGTGAGGGGCAGTAGATTTCAAAACATGTGGTGTTGGATAAGCACAGCGGGTCAGGCATATTCGAGGGGCAGAAGAATCTATGTTTCGGACATAAGCCTTTAATCAGGAACATTCAAAACATCGATTCTCCTGTTCTGATGCTGCCTGACCTGCCGTGATTTCCAGTGCCACACTTTTCGACACTGATCTCAAGCATCTGCTGTGCTCAATTTCTCCATTGGCAGTAGATTCAGTCGATATGGATTTCAATTACAGCAGAACAGAATGAGGCTTTTTAGCCCCTGGAGCCTGATATACAATTACAGGAGGAGGCCAATAAACCCCTCGGGCCTGTAAAACTGTAACCAGATCATGCCGCACCAGTATCCAGTTGCACAGCAACAGGTTCAATCTATTCAGCTACTTGAAGTCAGTAACACAGGAAATAGAAGAGGCCACAAAGTGACTGCACTAAAGGGTATACTGGAATAAAACCAGGATACATAGCCTCTCAGACCTGCCCTTCCATTCAGTAAGTCAGGGCTGATTTGCACTCAGCCGCAATTTCTCTTTCATGCCCAATTTTTTGTAGCTGTCGACTCTCTGACGGGTCAAAACCAAATGACACCCACTCGCAACCCCCAAACATTTCAGTGATGTAGCCTCGCCTAACTGTCTGGCCCCAACCATCACTATTCCCTGAGAGAAGGAACTACTTTTCGCACATATACCTTGGCCTATTGACATGGATAGAAGATATGAACACAGTGTAAAGTGTGTCACTTTAAGGACCTGATATCACGGCAGTATTTGATTAAGATGTCAAGGAGACTGAACAAAATTGAACTTGATGGGAATCAGTTGTAAACTCCCCGCTGGCTGAATCATTCAGAGCACAATGGGGCTGCTGGACATCAATCCTCCCAGTCCCTGGATATCTCTGTGGGCAATCCTCAGGGTAGCTTCTTCGGCACAAACATCATCAACTGCTTCATCAATGTCTTTCCCTCTTTCATGCAATCAGAGGTGGGGATATTCTTTGAAGATTATACAATGTTGAGGACAATGGGTCACCACCTAAGGTACTAAAGTATCAAATCTGGACAACATTCAAGCTTGTGCTGTTAATGTATAGGGAACATGAATTAAAAGCACTGCTGGAGAATAAACATTTCCACAGTTAAAAGAAAGTGGGACCCCTTTAGCAACTCTAGCTAGTTTCACCCTAATATAAGAAAGCCATTCAGCCCGATGAGATCTATTGGATAACAAGAGGCGCAATGCGTTCACTCACTCCTGCCTGTTACACAAGAAGACAATTTAAAATAAAAGCAGGTGTTGGAATCCAAAATACACACGCAGGAGCTGGAAGAACAGAATAAGCAAGGCAGCATCAAGACTTTGAGAAGTGAATGCCTTGGATATAACCCTTCGTCAGGACTGTGGATGGGAGTAAGGGGGTATATCGATAAAATGGCGGGTGAGGGAAGAGGAGGCAGAGTGGCGAGATGTGGATAAGTGAGCACAGATAAAGGGTATCAGCGAGTTGTTGATGGGAGGGCTGAATCCAGTTGGTAGCTGGACAAAGGTTGCTCAGAGAAATGGAATGGAGGGGAGGGCTTGGGAAGGGAGTCGGGGGACTGGAAGGGAGGTTATTTGAAATTGAAGAATTCAATGTTGAGTTCCCGGGATGCAGGCTGCACAGGTGACAGATGAGATCTTGTTCCTCCAAATTATGGTTTGGTTCATTGTGGCAATGGAGGAGGCCAAGGATGGCCATGTCGGAAAGGCATGAGGAAAGAGAATTGAAATAGGAAGTGACTGGTATATTTTCCATTTCACCTAACAACCCTGCCTTTCAGCTCCCAACCGGATTCATCCCTCCAATCGGCCAACCAGGTTGCACCAACCATTTGTGTCCACATAGCCGTAACTGACCACCCCCCCGATCTCCCCACTCCAACCACTCCCTTCCCTCTTTATCTGCAGCTCCCCCTACCCCCCACCCCAGTTCTGAAGAATGGTTATACCTGAAATGTTGACTTTCCCAGCTCATGGTGCTGCCTGGCTTGCTGTGTTCTTCAAGCCTTCTATTTGTCTTCTATAACTCAGGAAGATAGAGTCTAGTCAGCACAGCGTGCTGTTAGGCAGGAATTAAGGGTTGCCCACTGAAGTCCTTGAACCTTGCCCTCGGGCCAGGAGGAAGACATTCAGTTCCTCCAGACACTGACACATGAACAGAAGAGGCCATTAATCCCCTCTAAACTGTTAGACTAAAATTGGAGATTGTCATTGTTGCTGCAACACGACAAACCAATGAGCCATAGACTGCAAAGACAGACTGCTCCATGTTGTTCCTCCTGGCTCCATTGCTAATGGTACACACATGCTATGTTAACGTGGTTTGCTGACCATGAGGAGGGAAAGTGAATGGTTTGTGCCAAGTCCCAAGGAGGCATCTTCCATCTCCGAGATGTTATGAACTAGGTTAGACTACTCCAAACACTTTAAACCAGGCAGCCCAGAGCATACCTTTGCAATTTGTTTCGGTAAGTGTACAATGAAAATTACCAGAGGTAATTTAGCTAGGTTCACTACTAGATTTTGAAACAGACAAAACTTTATTCATAAAATTACACAATGAAACACAAAGAACAGAATAAAAAATCACGACAGAATTCAACCTATTCTCCTCGACTTAATTATGCTATTCCGAATACACACAACTGTCCCAACAAACAAACTCACAATAATAAAAAAACAGTATAAATGGAACACAAACTTTCAGGTTGAAGTTGAAGAATCAGAAAAGGGAGAGAGTTTCCAGACAGCTCCCAGTTGAACATCCAAGTTCAAGACTCAACTGAAAACTGGTCAGCTCAGTTATTTCAGCTAAAATAGCTCACCAGTCTCCGTTCATTATACTGGTCACTTATAAAGCATGGCCACTTTGGGATGAAGACTCATCTGTTTCCATACAAATAAAAGACCTCTGAAATTACTTTTCATCTCTGTACCAAACCAGACTGATCGGAGCTTGGAGAAAGTGAGGAAGGGATTATGCCCGAAACGTCGATTCTCCTGTTCCTTGGATGCTGCCTGACCTGCTGTGCTTTTCCAGCAACACATTTTTCAGCTCTGATCGGAGCTTGGCCCCGTTTTATTGTTCCTCTGAAATAAAGCCGAGGAACAGCTTTTAGACAAAAAGGGAGATGCTTTGTGACACATCTCTCCCCACTTAAAACAAAGTCAATAATAAAAGGTGGCTGCATTTTTAACCCTTCAAACCCAGTTAGTAGTCTTAAAACTGACAGATATACTGTACTAATTGTAAACATTCAAACATGCACAAACCATGCAAAACCAAGCTGCTGTATACCCACCACCGAACATCTCCATGTTACAATCTCGTCTCAGTAACTAATGAACTTTCACGTTTTCGCGACCTGCCACATGCGCAATTGTCATATTGAATGGCTGAAACAACAAGCTCCATGTAAACATTCTGGCATTTTTGTCTTTAATTTTTTCCACAAATGTCAATGTGTTGTGATCAGTTTATACGATTGTCTCAGATGCATTGCTGGTAATATAAACACAGTTATGGTGTAATGCCAACACCAAGTTTAAAGTCTCTTTCTCCACCGTTGAACATTTCTGTTGATGAACGTTCGACTTCCCAGAAAAAAACACCCGATAGGTCTTTCTATTCCCTCATCACCCTCCTGCAGGAACACCGAAGCAATACCGACATCACTGGCATTGATAGCCACCTTGAAAGTCTTCGTGTAATCTTGTGTAGCTAATATTGGGGCAGTGTCTAACACAGGTTTTAGGCTGGAAAATGCCTTTTGACAGTCCTCTGTCCACTGAGATTTCTTGCCCTTGACAATTTGGTGAGTGGAGCAGCCGCACTGCTTAAAGTTTGGCACAAACTTTCAGTAAAATCCAGTCAATCCCAGGAACCGTAGTATCACATATTTCTTTTTGTCGACGGTGTGGAACATTCCGCAACTAATTTCGTTTTTGTATCTCATGGGGCCATTGGTTCATGTCCAATAACATGACCCAGGAACGTGACTTTGATTTCTCAAATTCACTTTTAGCTAGGTTTACCAGCAAGCCTGCCTTCTGAAGTCAATCAAACATGTCCGATAAATGCTGTAAATGTTCCTTTCATTAGTGAGTAAAAACTACCATGTGATCAATGTACACCACATAGTTGGGTAATCCGACAATGACCTCATTATCAGTCTCTGACAGGTTGCTGGATCGTTTTACATATCAAATGTCACAACTTTGAACTGATACAATTTATTTTGTGCTATGAAAGCCGAAATTGTCTTTGCTCTATTTGACAGAGGTCCTTGCCAGTAAACTCTGAGCAAGTCCAACTTAGAAATGTAAGTAGATTCTCCCACTTTTTCAACACAGTTCTCAAACATGGAATTGGATATGCATCAGTCTTTGTAACGAAATTGAGTTCGTGATCATCCTCAGATGTCCACTGGGTAACATCTGGCTTTGGCGCCATGACTATACATGCGCTCCTAGCACAGTAACTTATTTCGATTATGCCATCTTGGAACATGTGCTCTATTTCCTCCTGAACCAGTGCCAACTTTAGAGGATAATGCCTTTAAGGGTGTTATTTAGTCAGAACAGCATCTCCTGTGTCGACATTATGCACAATTATGTCGTACTTCCCAGTTTATTTCCACATATCGTAATAACTCTCCAAGATATCGTAATAACTCTTTCAGGTCACTATGCTTTTCTCGTGGAAGGTAACTCAGTAATTTATCCCAATTTTTGACAATTAACTCATTATTCAATTTGATATTAGGAATGTCCAATTCAGAATCCTCTGAACGTGGGTCTTCCTTCAGTACTGTTATCATTAATACCTTCTCCTCTTGCTTTCCTTCCCTATCAAAGTACCTGTTGAGCATATTCACATGACACACTCTGTGAGATTACTTCCTGTCTGGAGTCCGTACCAAGTAGTTCACCTTATTCAATTTCTTCCCAATTTGATAAGGGACACTAAAACTTGCTTCTAAAGGCTCAGCTATTCCTGGAAGTAACACCAATACCTTATTTCCAATTGCAAAATTGCGAATTTGTGATTTCTGATAGACTTACTGTTTCATTGTATGCTGCGATACTTTTAAATGCTGTCTAGCCAACTCTCCAGCTCTATTTAATCGTGCCCTAAAATTTGACACATTGTCCAAATGGGTGGTCTCTGAATTCTGCCTTATTAATTTCTCCTTAACCAATGTAAACGGTCCTTTTACTTCATGCCCAACAATTAATTCAAATAGTCTGACTTTGGTCGATTCATTCTGTGCGTCTCTGATCACAAATAGTTCAAAAGGAATTTCCTTATCACAATCATCTGGATTATCCTGACCATAAACCCTCAACATGATTTTCACTGTTTGATGCCATCTCGCTCATGCTCACTGTGATTCCGAATACTACGTAGTAGATTTGAATTTCTTTAATGCCAAGTTATCCATCACCTGCTTGAATAGTTCGGATGTGAGTTTTGATCTGTCTGGATCTCTATTGGTAGTCCGTACCTACGCAAAAAAAAAGTGTTTTTTTCTGCAACTCTTTTAGCTGTGATGCTGCATAATGGGTCGGCCTCTGGAAATCTAGTCAACACATCCATTATTGTTAAGGAGTATTTATTCCCACTTAGTCTTTGCGATAGGGGACCGACACAATCTATCAAGACTCTTGTGAAAGGTTCCTCAAATGCTGGAATAGATATTAAAGTTGCAGGTTTTATTACTGCGTGTGTGACATGTTTGAGACATTTGGCAATATTCACTACATCTTTGTGAAGTCCAGGCCAGTGAAAATATCTTTGTATTTCAGCCTGTAATGTCCTCACCCCGAAATGATCTCCAAGTGGTAGCTCACGTGCCACTCGCAGCACCTCCTTTCTATACACAACAGGCAAAAACATTTGATGAATTTCTGTGCACGTCTGATCTGCTTCAATGTGTGCTGATCTCCATATCTGCATTAAAACATCATTTGTTAAGCAATAACACACAGGAATGCGTTCATTCTGTTTCTTGCTATATATCTTTTGATATAACTTCTGTAACTCCATATCTTTCTGCTGTAATTCAATCAGCTTAGCAGAGCTAAAAATACGTTCATATTTTCTGACTTGCTCCTTCTGTTTTCCACTTGTCTGATCAAAAAGAAACTTTCGGATAATTCTACGTCAGCTTCGTTATCTTTGCCTTTATCCTGCTTCAACCTGTGCTTCTGTGATCTTCTGGTGATGCAATCAGGGGAAATTCCTGGATAAACATTCTCCAGGTCTTCAGTTGCCTGCATCTCCACTGGCTTTTTAACTAGAGTAGGCAGCACGCCGACCACTGAAACAGCTATATTATTTGCAAGGACAAATTTTATTCCTAGAGCTGAGAGTTAGGGGTCTCGTACACCTACTGCACATGCTCCAATCTTCTCTGGACACTCTAGCCTCACTTTACATAACTGAGCACTTTTTGCCTCACTATGAATTCCTGTTACCAGCACATTTTCTGGAAATAGCCTCTCATGAGTGCATAAAGCCTCATCCCTCAGCATTACAGGCTGAAAAGATCCTGTTTCAATTAATATTGAAACCTTCTTACCAATTACTCCTGGCCTATGTGATCAAACTTTACCCTTTCATGTAAGTTTTTTTTGCCGATTTAGTACGTCCACTGGAATTGGAACTGACTGCTTCTGTGAGGAAAGGAGAGAAAATTACAGCGGTATCTCGTCAATTAAACTTGCTGGAGAAACCACTAGAATCAGAGATGGCAAGAATTCAGTTGCAAATGAAACATCTTGAGCTAATGGCGAGAGTTAAGGAAAGGGCAGCCAAATTCCTTCACACTCTCCTCACGTTACCATCACCACAGGGATTAGTCTAGGGAAACTCTATTACACCGTCTCTCTGTACCAAGGAGATCATTGATTATAAATGAAAGAAAATACTGTCTCAAGTATACTCCACAACTGCAGGACGGTGTCTTCACTCTTATTCTTTAATCATTTTGTAATGAACGATACTACTCAGTTGTTGTGCTGATTACTTGCTGAGTCATAGACTTATAGAGATGCACAGCATGGAAACAGATCCTTCGGTCGGACCTGTCCGTGCCGACCAGATATCTCAACCCAATGTAGTCCCACCTCCCAGTACCCGACGGCTCTACATGAATTGTGTTAGTGCCTCATGATCAAGGACATACAGCTCCTTTTCACCAAGAGCACTTCCCATCATCTCGCCTTCTCACAAATACAAAATGAGAAGGATGGCGTTTTTTTTGCCAATCATTTATTTGCCTTATGAAGCAAAGTCGCACCAACAACAACATCACTGTTTTCATTCGAGTTCATTGGTGATGCTGAGGAGGCGATGGCCGAGCTGTATTATTTCTGAATATTAATCCAGGGAATCAGGTAATACCCAAGACACCGGATACGAATCCCACAATGGCAAATGTTGGAAATGAAATTCAATAAAATATCAGGAATTAAGAATCAAATGAAACAATGAAACCAATGTCGATTGTCCTACCTTGCACCCTCATGCCCTTCAGGAAAGGAAATCTACCATCTTCAGCTGGTGGGGCTTACATGTTACTCCACGGTAATGTGGTTAATTCTCAGTTGCAGTTTGAAATAGCCAAGCCAGCCACTCAGTTATATCAGTCACTTCAAAGCCTCAAAGAAATGAAACCGCATGGACCTCAGCACTGACTACTTACAGCCCACAGACTGCAGTGGGTCAGGAAGGCAGCTCACCAACACCTTCTCAAGGACAATGGGGAAAGGGAATTATATACTGGCCCAGCACCCCATTACTGAATAAAAGACGATGATCACACTCAGGGAAGAGAGAATAACAGACATAAGTAACTTTAAGCAGGGACTTTGACATAGACCTTACATGGTCATGATTATCAATACTATGGGAACAGGAAAAACATAAGTAACGTTTAATTTCAGTTTTTATTTCCATAACCGCTGACCATCAACAATCCCTTTGTTTGTTTCTTTCTCTCTATCTCTCTCTTTTTCCATCTATTCAACTCAATCCTTCTCCCCTTCATAACAGATGTCGATGTCACCAACATCAATCACACTATTTCCCAACTGTGTTCAGTTCTGAAGTATGAATCGAATTGCCAATTCTATTTTTCTCTCGACCCGACGGGGCTGCCAAATCTGCTCAATTTGTCTGACACTTCCTCGTTCTTTATTGTTTCTGATCTGTTGCATCATTCTTTGCTTTATTTAACCTTTGATTTTGTTATTATTTGGAACGTCTGTATTGCTGACAGGGGCAGCATTTGTTGACCTAACCAAATGTCATTTACTGCGAGGTCATTCTTTCATGCAGTACAGAACCAAGCACATTGCTGTGGATCTCACATCAATCTTAAGCCAGACCAGAGAGTAACACAAGATCTATCTACCAAAGGACATCACTGAAATAAATAAACGTAAATGCTGGAGATGTAATGGTTGTTATTAGTAAAACTTGCTTTTTTTCCCAATTCCTGTCTTGTGTATTTACTTTCTGACATCGTCTGTGGTAGGATGTGGAACAGTGTCTTTCTGTGTAATAACCTGTGCATCTGAATTACATTTCTTCCGACATTACTGCTCTGAGAGAATGTTCCTGTCATTAAGTTATTTTAGAGACAAGAACAAAGATGTAATCGAAATATTTGCAACTGAAAGAGTGCTTAGAAGAGAGGTGGAACCATACCGTCTGAATTTTACTGAAGCATAGACAATAGATAATGAAGCGTCAGCATTGAAGCCAAGATGGTGACTGGGCATATAATCGAGCTGGTAGTGGGTTGGTTTCGTGATGGACAGAATACCGAGACATAAATGAATTCAGGGATGAAAGATACTTAGGTATTGTGAACAGTCTTGTTCTCAAATGTTTGTGAGGGCGGGGGTGTGGGTGGTTCTGAAATTTGTGGGTACTTAATGGAATTTGCATTTGAAACTGAAGACAATAGTTTTCGTCTTTGACAAATATAGATAACAGAAATAGCAAAGAAGTTCGCCATGGTTGAAGAGATTAATAAATGGATAGAGATGAAGAAACTTACCAGGAACACCAACAATTGCGAGGATAGGATAGTAACCCGACTGGATAATCATCAGTGCACCCCATATCCGATCTGGTAATGTTGACCAAGACGAGGAAAAAAATAAAAGACCCCAGGATAAACTCCTGTCCATTGTTGCAGCTTTCCAGTCTAATGTTCTCAGATTCTGATCCATTAATGGATAATTCCAGACTATTCTCAAATGTTTAAATCTCCTTTTTATGTCAATGCAGCTGTGTTCCTTTGAGCGTTGGAGTTGATGCATCTGCTGCTACAATGGCATAAACCATTGCAAGAGACCTCTTACTAATAGGAGACGGAAAACATCCAGTGACACAACCAGGATCCATGGAGACTGGCATCAATCACAGTCACTGAACAAACAGCTCCATTTAACCCCTTGCAGTATGGTTCCTTCAGTTCACAAAAACTACTGGACTGTATTGAATATTGGCACCGCTGGCTATTCATCACATCTCCCATCACCCATTGCTCTCGTGAAGTTAGTAGTGAGGTAGAATGATGCATGTTTTCTTATCGCAGGCTAGATGATTCTGCTGCGTTGTCCGTTTGCAATACTGTTACCGACTGAACCTCACACTACCCTCAAAAACCACAATCTACATGCTGTTACCGCGCAGATCTCTCCTCGACTAGAACAGGCACCAGCCAATATATGTACAGTGGATATGTTTGCACTCCAATACATAGGAAATGTGAATTGACCTGGGCATTCCTTTTATTGATCTAATAAGGCAATTTTGTATCTTCAACACTCAATGTGCTTCAGCATTTTTAAAAATATAAACTCACAAACACCTTAACACACTTTATTAAGCACAAATTTCTTCACTTTCTCCTCATGGTAGCATCATGCCAGGGTTTAGTCTGGTGAAACCCCTTTGGACTGAATCGCTGACAAGATCATTATTTATAAAGCTGATTCAATCTGTACACAATACTCCTCACAGTCTCTCAACAAAACACTATCATTTGGAGGTACTCTGGTACTTTAATCATTTTGCATGAAGAGCCACATATCATTTACTTCCTGCTACATAAAAAAAATGTGTTTGTGACTTATGACCAATCACATCCAGGTCTGTTTCAACAACAGCACTTCCCAACCTCTCACTATTTAATGAACATAAATGTGAATGATGATATTTGTTGTTCAAATCTGAAATACTTCATATCTTGCGAAGAGCTATTGCCCAAACACTGATCCTTCTGATACACCAAAGCCTTCACTCCAGATAATTACATTACTCTCTTCCTTCTCTCGGCTATCCAACTTTTAATACAGTCGGTGTATTCCACCCCTACCTACCTATGGACTCTAACATTCCCCACTCATCTGTATTCAACCATGTCAAACCTCTACTGAAAATTCAAACACTTCATTCCCACTGGTTCTCAATTGTCGATGTCACAACGGACAATCTCCACGAAATCCAGCAGATATATCAAAGATCAAGATAATTTCCCCTTCCTGAATCTCGATTGACTCTACTAAACATGTCATTATTTTCCAAGTGTCTAGTTGTCACATTCCTCACAAAACGTTCCAATGTTTTTCTCTCAGCTTACATCAAGCTAACCACTGTTTAGTTTGCTGTTTGCTCTCTCCGTCCTGTTTTAAATATTTTGGTTTACAATAGCTGCTTTCAAGTCTGGAGGATCCTTTCCAGAAACTAACCAGCTTTGAAGAATAATCAGTATTTCTTTCACTCGCTCGACTGCCACCTCCTCAATACTCGGGGATGTAGCCCATCAGATGCAGCAATATACCAACATTAAATTCAATGTGAGTTTGAAAGACATACCTTTTATTAATTCTAATTTCCTGCTGTTCCTCATTTTCACCAGTCACTCTGTTCCCTTGTATTTCTGGAAGTTTCTTTCAGTATCTTCCTCGGGGAGATGGACACAATATATTACTCTCAGCGGACAGTTGGGTTCTGTCAGCCAGTGAATTTATCGGAGGACTGCACTCCAGTGATGATGGATATGTTACTCACCCCTGCCTGGAAAGTTCCAGAATTAATCCAGTTTTATTTATGGTGAGCATTAACACAGTCCTGTCACTGGTGTGAGGCTGCACAGTATATTCAAGGAGGGGACACAGCTCAGTGACCTCCTCAATTTTGAAACAAACTGGTTTCAAACCTGACACCTGGTCCAGCTTAGACAAATGTCGCGGGAAATCCCAGGAAAGATAATGTACTGTCCTACACCTCCTTATTTATAGAGCGTTCCTTCTGTGGAGCCTTGTCTCCATTTGTTTACCATGGACCCAGACACTCCGTAAATGCAGTGAATACAGTGGGGTCACCAGACCCAACAGCTGACAATACAAACCCGAGATAAGCATCCACAGAAACTCCACTGATTTTCCAATGACAGGAACAAGTCAATTCCCCACACGGAACGTGCACGTGCTCAGTGTTGAAAACTATTTCCACTCCTGAGTTTCTCTTCCTGGCTTAGAAAGCCGTTGCATCTCTGCACACTCCCACAGTAAGAGGTTCTCTCTCCAAAGAAGCAGTTGACAATGTAGCATTAACTTCCTCTATATCTCAGCAACTATAAGGGCAGCACCAGTATTGCTAATGGATTCGATCATCACACTTGAAGAGAGATAAGGGAACCTAATTCACTTTAAACAGGGACATATCTAAATGGACGCGATATTCAGGAATATGGGAAATGGGGAAATGTGAGAATGACTTGCCATTTTGTTTTCCTTTCAGTTCATCATCAGCAATCCCTTTGCTCACTTTTCATTTCTTTTCCTCTCTTTTTTCTGGCCATTTCACCATCCAGTCAATTTGAACCTAGCTCCCACCTTTCTCTCCAACCCAACCATCCATGATACCTGGATAAATAATATTATTTCCCAGTTTGCTTTCAGTTGTGAAGCAGGGTCAAAACATTATCTGCATTTCTCCTGACAGAGGCTGCCATACCTGCGAGATTCTCTAACACTTTCAGACTCTGGAGAATTTTATTTTCGATCTCTAGAACCCATCGTTCTTTGATTTATTTCACCATTAATGCTGTTGTTTCACGGGATGCCAGCATCACGGGCAAAGGCAGCATTTGATGTCCATCACTAATTGTCCTTGACCACGCGGCCATTTGTCAAGAAAAAATGGAGCCAACAATGTTGCTGTGAGTCTGAAGTCACATTGAGCTCAGATTGGGTAATAATGTTAAGTTTCTTTAACAAAGACTATCAGTAAAATGATAAACATAAATCTTAACGGTTTCTGGTTTCCACTAGTGAAATTAGGTTTTATTCCAATTTTTGTCATTCGAATTTAAGCTCTGACATCGGCTGTGGTAGGACATTAAACACTGCCTTGGAGTCACAGCCCGGACCTCTGATTTACCCGTCGAGTTACATGAACACTCTGACACAGAGTCCTTATTGCCTAGTCCGTATTCCCTAGTTCCTGCCAGAGAGAGATGGCGGAGAAATCAGTTTAACTACCAACAATAAAAAGGATTTGGGGGAAAAAAGCGAAAGGGAGATTGAGAGACAATTTCATGTAAGATCACAGGTTTCAGAATGCTGAAATGAAGGCATTTCAACAGTATCCTACAACATGAGCCAGTTTTCCCAGGATGATAGGTGAAGGGGATATTGGCGTAAATAAAGATGAAGGAGAGTTTTAGATGAACATTTATTCTGCAACTTTTCAACTGGGTGTGGGGTCAGCAGAGTCTTCGACTCATTGGGCTGAATCTAACAATAGTTTGTCTCAGTGACATTTTTATTGAGTGTGACAAAGGGATTATCTGTACGAGACTGAACTAGTTTCATGGTGCTATCTTATCGAACTCACCACATTAACTACCCACTCAATCTCAGTGTTCCTCACATTCAATGCCACCCCAATTCTCCAACCCAACATGGCTGAAGGCACTCACCATCGCACTGATGCCCCTGGCTATTCTACGATCACTGACACTGGTGCCATCTTTCAAAGGCCAATGGGCACACTGTTGTACTTCCTCAGTTTGAAATCACCCTGCACAGTTGACCCCGAGCATGGCAGGTAAGTGGAGCTAACACCACGGTTTTTCATCAGAGACAGAGGTCCTAGTGGATGGGCTAGTACAGGGGGGTCCATTCTCTTCCCAGAGGAGGCCTCACCAACAGCCCCACCGAGCATGGTCTGAGCTCACCACCCAGCTCAGTGCAGTATCTGCGGTCTCTCTGTCCCTCTCTCACACACACACACACACACAAACTTTGAGTATGGAATTTTCCAGATAATGTTCCAAAGAATACCCATTTTCAGGTATAGGAACTTTCAGTCATTCAACCCCCTTGGTTCCTGCAAAAATATACACTTATTTTATATCCAATCACAGTTAGTAATTCTGGCTATTTCATTTTGTCTCACTTTATTGTATTCAGCCAAACACTGCTTCTCTATACTTGTCGCGTTGTGAAATACAATTTTGAGCAGAGAACATTTTATCCTCAGCTGTAATCTTGACCGTTATCTGAATTGTACCATTTTCCTTGTTATGAAAGTTTCTCTTACCCTTTGCCTGTGCCTGTTTCTGTCTGTAGCAGTTACACTGTCTGCCACTCAGTTGGGTGGACGGCTGGTTTGTGATGCAGAGGGAGGCCAGCAGCGCAGGTTAAGTTCCCCACACTGACCGAGGTTACCATGAAGGGGACGCTCTCTCAACAATGGGCAATTGAGCATGGCCAATCCACTCTAAGCTGCACATCTTTGTACTCTGGGAGGAAACTGGAGCATTGGGAGTGAACCACACAGATGCATGGGGAATGTTAAAACTCACCTGAGGATGGAATTGAACCCAGCTCCTTGGTGATGTGCGGCCACAGTGCTAACCACATATCCATCATACTCCTCAGTTAGTTCTGTTAATTACTTGTAGCTGACTGAAGAAATCCAACTGGCTTGTTCTGATAACTGACCCTGACCCAGTATTAGACCTTTATCATCGGCCATATCGCCAACCTGGTTACATTTAAAATTTGTTGTGAGCAGTGGAGGAGTGGGACTAGAAATTGAAACAGTGACACCCTCCAACCTCAGTCAGAACCGGAGTGAGGAGAAATTCAGAAAGTGGGAATTCATTCAAGTGGGAATTCTCTCATCTAGAAGATTGGGAGGGCTGAATCTTCACATTATATCGAGGCTGACTTTGTCTGATTTTCCATAGACAGGTGAATCAGGGATCACTGTGAAATCAGAGAAAAGTGCAGCTGGGAACACAATGAGAAGAACCATGATTTTTTGACTGGTGGAATAGTGTCAAAGTTCAGAATGGCCCAGTTGTGTCCGTTCCATTCAGCCCTTCGGTCCTGCTGTGCAGGAGCAGATTGAGGCCACTCCGATGGTTTGGTGTTGTTTGGCAAATGTATTGGAAAATCCAGGCTAGGTCAGGCAGTGACCCTCCTCCTCCAATCCCTCTTTTCAGGCTTCCCCTCTCTGTAACTTCTGCTCCTGATGTTGGTCATGTTCCAGGCCCAGATTCGCATTGAATACAGCCCCCATACCCCACACAAGGTCAACTCAGACAAACCCTCTGCCGTCTCTGAATGCAACATTTTACATCATGACTTCCAGGAAAATAATCAAATATTTTCCAAAAACATAAATAAGAACGTAAGAAATAGGAACCTGCACTGTCATTCAATAAGAACATGGCTGATCTACTCCACGGCTCAAATCCACTTTCCTGCTAACCCCTTGCATCCCTCAACTCGCTGAAATGTCACAAACCAATCCACCTGTCTGTAAATATAATCAGTGACACAACCTCCATAACTCTCGGGGTTAGGAAATTCCAGCCATTCACTGCATTCTGAAAGAAGACATTTCTTTACATCTCAGTTTGAAATCGATATTCCTTATTCTGTATCTACAAATCTGACTTCGAGACTCTGCCCTGGTGTGGAATCACATTCTCAACAACGACCTTGTAAAGCCCCATCTGTATCTTATCCGTTGCAGTAATGACACTCTCATTCATTTTAACCACAACGAGAATCGCCTCAGCATTTTTGATGTATTCAATAATTCAAACCTTTCATTCCAAGAACCAGTCAAATGAACCAACATTTCTGCATCAGCATGCTGACGTAATGTTTCATATACAGGAACAGTCCAATCCGTTGTACTGCTCCTTTTTTGGGAGTCCTCTCCATTTAATAAGAGCCTGCCTTTTGGTTGTCAGTGTCATCCTCAAATTCGAATGTATATTACACTCAGCTCCCGTCGTCAGGAGCTGAATGCAGCTGTTGTAAGCAGCTCTTGCCGTCGGACTGATATTTGTGGTACTCCAGTAGATACATTTTTTTTCATAAAGATCGATGAATCCTGACTCTCCGATTTGTAAGTGTTTACCAAATGCCATCCCATGCTAATGCATTACCCGTCAGACTATGAGCTTCTGTCTTGTAAAAGAACCTTTACTTTGTGATACCTTGTGGAAAATCTCTAGAAAGCCTCATGTCTACCAGTCCCCCTTTATCAAGGCCATTTGTTACATTCTCATGGATTTCCAGAAAAAACTTTGCATTATTTTACAGGCAAAATGTAGTTCTCCTTTAACAAGACCATGCTGACTCTGTGTGAAGCTTTTCTTAATGCTCTGCATTTCCTTCCTTAATAACAGACTCTCACAGATTCCCAGCAATAATGGTGAGGCTAAGTATTTCCGGCTTTCAGTCTCGCTCGTTTCTTGAAGACAGGCGCCACATTGGAGGGTCTCCAGTTTCACTGGATCACTCCTTTAATCCAGAGAGCTGTGGAATATTTAACACAGAGCCACCAGCCACTCTGTGACCACTTCTTTTAGAACCAGCTATGAATTGCTGATGACCTGTTTACCCATGGTCTTATCTGTTTGAGAATTGTCCTGTTCCTCATGTTAGAGACAGCTCAATATTGTCCCTGCTGTTACCATTTTGCTTATATCATTGAAATATTTACAGCTCCTTTACCTGTGAGGAATGATGTAGAATACAGGTGTCAATTATCTGTCTGTTCCCTGTATCCAGTTCCCCAGTCACACCCACCATCCTCAATATACTTTCCTGGCTTTCTTTGTATCAAAGAACACACACACACACACACACACACACACAAAATCATGTGCTGCTTGTTTTTATATTTTTTGCCAATTTACTTATATCACATCTTTTCTTCCCTTTTCTTCGTTTTCTATATTCATACAGCCTTATCACATACAAACACAATCTTTGGTCCAACATGTCCATGCCGGCCAGGTTTTCCAAACTAAACTATTCCCATCTTCTTGCATTTGGCCCATATGCCTCTAAACGGTCCCCATTCACATGTTCGTCCAAATATCTTTAAATGTTGGAGGTGTACTTGCATCTGCCAGTCTTCCTCTGGCAGCTCATTCCATCAACATGTCACCCTCTGTACAAATAACAGTTCCTTCTTCGTCCCTTTTAAATCTTCCCTCTTCCACCATAAACCTATGGCTCTATGAGTTACTTTACCTATCCTGTGGAAAAGACCTCGGCTTTTCACACTGCCCAAGTCTCCCCTGATTTTGTAAATTACTATAATGTCACCCCTCAACCTCTTATACTCCATCTGATACTAACTTCAAGAAAAAGCATTTAAAGATCAGCACGGTAAATTTGAAACAATGTTAAAAGTGACAGGTAAACAATGCTCAGCCCAAACTTCATACTGTTATTTGTTTTCTTCTTTATGTTACAATACTAAGGCAGCATGAAAATCTTACTAGTGCCAATAAGCCGTCAAGCACCTGAATTCCTTTGCCTGACGGCAGTGATCTCTACAGTGAAAATGTATCTCTGGACAGATCTATATAATACCAAATGTTCAACATTCTCCCTCCTGGCCTCCGTATGACCTTATGTGATTGTGTCTGCTTTATCTTCCACACAATAGAGAGAACCCCTTTCCCCCATTCACATCTTAATTTAATCTCAGTTTATACCATCTTCTCTTTTCACCACTGCTAAAAGCCTGTTTATCTGTTGTCACACCCTATTTTCCCTTTCACCTACCCCCCACCTCTGGCAAGGAACTAAAATGCCCAGTTTCCAATCCTTTTCAGTTCTGAAGAAGGATCACACTGGACTTGAAACGCTAACTCTGTTTCTCTGTCTCTGCAGATGCTGCCAGACCTGCTAAGTTTCTCCAGAAATGAATAGGCACAGCACAAATTTTCAATTAAATAAATAACTATGAATACTAGAAATAAAAATGCACAAATTGCTGTAGAAAGTGGGAGCTTTGTCGAAGGGTCGCTGGACATGAAAGATGAACTCAGCTTTCGCCTCACAAGATGCAGCCAGACCTCCTTAGTTTCTCCAGTAGTTTCTGTTTTTGAACATTTTCCAAAGACGTGTTGAATCTGCTCCAACACCCTGTCCAGCAGAGAGCGCTGGACATTGGGAAGTGAACAAAACGCAAAGTGCACAAGTTCACTGTCTCTGAAACGACATAAGGCTGGCATCACTGACACGACAGAGATCTTAATCATGGTCAGGGAGAAAAACAGAGGAAAAAACATTCACTTCAAACATAGAAGATGTTATGATGGGAAAGAAAATGATTCCGATTAATATGTTAAAGTAACTACACAAATTGGAGGCATGACATCAGGGAGAGACCCTCAGAAGAATGAGAATATGAAACTGGACGTGGTTGCACATCAGAAACCAGGTTAGGTTACTGAGTACAGGGCTGATGGACGAATGGGTATGGGTGTGAACTGGGGGAAAGTCAGTAAAATTGATTTGTTGTGCAGATATCACTGGATTACTGATCCAGACCAGGATAATTCTCTGGCAGCTGGTGGAAGTTGAAAACAATAAACAAAATATCGAGGCATAAAATCTGGTGCCAGTAATATTGACCTTGAATCAATGCCCATTGTTAGCATCTGTCCCTTCCCCAATGTACTTTCAGGAAGTGAATCTCCTGT
Source organism: Chiloscyllium punctatum (assembly GCF_047496795.1). Classification (NCBI taxonomy): domain Eukaryota; kingdom Metazoa; phylum Chordata; class Chondrichthyes; order Orectolobiformes; family Hemiscylliidae; genus Chiloscyllium; species Chiloscyllium punctatum. The sequence continues at coordinate 23,857,104 of NC_092751.1, forward strand.
GCTTCCCGGTCTGGTCTACAAGTGTCTCCAGACACACAGACATGTGCGAAACTCTATTCTGGTCTCTGAAACGGCCAAACAACACACTCATTTGTATCAAATTGCTCTGAGTTCTTAAAGGATAAAACCAGACAGAACACTGGCAACGATCTTTGGAAAAGGGAACAGGAAACACAGTCCTTTCAACCAGACAGATGCTGCCCTGCTAATGTTTAAGAGCTTGTGAAAACAATGACAGAGCTTTCCCACAGGCTGCACAGAAACATCAGGAAGGGAGCAGGGCATTAGACACGTATAGCTTCCCTGTTCTCGCACATGGAGACAAGTTTACTTTTATAACCCTGGTTAATACATTCTTCAGAAACTCATCAATTCCTGTCTTATGCTGCTCAATGATTGACCATCCAACCCATACAATCACAGAAGCACTGACTCTGTACTGTCAGAAATACAGCACGATCTACATTCATCCCACTTTCCGATACGAGGCCCATAGCCATGTATGTTATGGCACTTCAAGGGCACGACCATGTATTAATTGACGGTTGTGAGGTTACCTGTGCCACCTGCCCTCTCAGGAAGTGCATTCCTGAACCCAACAGCCTCTGGATGAAAACCAATCCTCAAATCCTCACTAAACATCAAACCCTTCACTTTAAAATGATACTCCCTTCTTCTTCGCCCTTTGACTGAAAGGAGCAGCTGCTGTCTATCCATCCTGTCCATGGTCCTGGTAAGCTTATCCTTCTGAAGCACGTCCCTCTCAGCCTTCTCTGCTTCAAAGTAAACAACCCGAGCTGATCTACTCCATCCAAGGGAATATCCTGGTGAATCTCCACTGTACCCTCTCCAGTGCAATCACATACTTCATGTAATGTGACTCCCAGAACTATACATAGTATTCCATTTGGCCTAACCAAAGTTACACATAGCTCTTATAATCTGTGCCTCCCTGAATACAGTCTATGTTTATGGTCGCTATGATTTGTCAACTTGTGCATTAAGCTGTTTAATCACATTCACGGGTATTAGATTGGATTATTTACAGTGTGGAAACAGGCACTTCGGCCCAACAAGTCCACATCGATCCACCGAAGCGCAACCCATCCATTCCCCTACATTCACCCCTTTACCTAACACTACGGGCAATTTAGCATGGCCAATTCACCTGATCTGAACATCTTTGGACAGTGGGATGAAACCCGGAGGAAATCTCCTCAGACACGGGGGGAATGTGCAAGCTCCACACAATCAGTCGACTGAGTCGGGAATTGAACCCGGGTCTCTGACGCTGTGAGGTAGCAGTGCTAACCACTGTGCCACCGTGCCACCCATTATGTGGAGTAGCACTCTCCGAGCTTCCTAGTGTGCTGCTATTCTTTGAGTCCTCCCCTGTCTGGTTTCTTCTTCCAAAATACATCACCTCATATTTATCAGGGTTACATTCCACCGGCTGTTGATCCAGCCATCTGATCAATCCATCTGTATCTTCCTGTAATATAAGGCGTTCCTCCTCACTGCCAACCAACCAGCCAAGCTTTGTGTCAAACGCAAACTGATTTATCACACTCACCCCAATCCCTTCCATATTCATAGCTGCATCATTTATGAATATGATCAATAATAAGGTTAAAAATCATAAAACATCAGTTTATAATCCAACAGTTTTATTTGGAGGAACTAGCTTTCGCATCGCTGCTTCTTCATCACGTGATCATGCTCTTCGAAAGGTCATGCCTCCAAATAAACTGTTGGAATATCATCTAGTGTTTGTAACTTTTTTAACTTTGCTCAAGCCAGTCCAACACGAGCATCTCCGAATCACAAATAATTTGGGACACAGCACTGATCCCTGTGGTACACGATTGGATACTGGTCTCCAGTCAAACAAACAGACTTCAATCAGCAGACCTTCTGTGTCCTGCCACTAAGTTGATTTGGAAGAAACTTGGCAAGTCACTTATGAGTCCTACCTGTTCCCTGGTTATTCTGTTCCACTTGACATCCCAGTCGAATATCTGGGGAGTCTCCCTAATCTTGCCCTGCCAGCAGGTTCCCATGTCCCTGTGCTGGTCAGTCCCCTTCAAATGAAGAATTGCCTTCTTATTGCAGTCTGAAATGGTCTATCCTTTACCTGGCATTATTTGACTTAAATGTAGAGTAGACAACCAGAGAAAAATCATATTTATTTCCACCTTGTCATATGTTTAGTAACTTTTCTAAATTTCACTATGATCACCTCTCATTCTTTGAAACTCTAAAGAACACAGGCCGAGTTTCCACATCAGGCAATCTCACCATCTGAGGGATTAATCTGGAGACTGTCCATCGCACATCCTCCGTGGTCAGTATATTCTTTTTCAGAGTGGGTCACCAACACTGGACTCAATACTTTATGTACAATTTCATTAGCAAGCTGTGAAACTGCTTCAACATGACCTTCCGACTATATTCTGATTCATTTAAATGAAGGCGAACCTGACTTTAACTTTCCACTTCTATATATTTCTCCAATTACCATTTACATTACTTTATTTATGAATTCACTGCATGAGTTCTGATAAAAAAAAGCCTTCTGAAAATCGAAATATGCCATTTCTATGTTGTAATAAAAAAGTCCAAATCGTTCTGTAGTTTGTCATATATGAACACTCTGTCAGACTCTGTCAGTGCATTTTGATTCTCTCCAATGTTGTTGTTAATTAAGAAATATCCAATATCAGACCCTATATAATAAATTCCATCAGTTTCCCTACAGATGTGAAGTTAATTGGTCTGCAATTCTCCACACTATCTCTTCTTCCCTTTGCAGTTGCTTGAATCCCTCCCATCCATCTACAATGCTTGGAACACATTTACTAACTTCCAGCCTCTGCAGAATGTACAGGGAAATAAAAAAGTCATCGACAGCACAATTAATGCGTCTATTGCTGATTTATTTCTAATATTTTGATACGAAGTACAACTGGCTCATCAGACTTAGCAATGCTCAATCCAGCTACAATACTACTATGCTAGCCTTCAACTACTACCTTGTTACTGATATGAATTGACTTTATGTCTTTAGTTCCACAAGTTCCATGTGATCACTAAGTATTTCTCAGCGATTTTCCTCCGTGATGACAGATGCAAAGTAACTGGCTGCTTTCTTCGTCATTTCCCTGTTCTCCACAATAACCTCACCTCTCCCAATTACAAAATTCCACATTTGACCCTGCTTTTATTTTGTTTTCTATGCAATACAGATTGTAGATTTATGTAGTCTTTGTGTTCTTCTTTAACAGAGTCATTAAAAGCCCACAGTATGAAAAAGGCCCTTGGGCCCAACAAGTCCATCCTGCCCCTCCGAAGAGTAACCACCCAGACCCATTCCCATCCGATTCTACATTTTGCGACTGATGCAGCAAATCTACACATCGCTGAACACTTTGGGCAAATAAGCATGGCCAATTCAACTAACGTGTAAATTTTTGGACTGTGGGAGGAAACCGGAGCACCCGGAGGAAACCCACGCAGACAGGGGGAGAATATGCAAACTCCACACAAACAAATTTCTGAGAATTCTCCGGTTTCCCCCATGTCTAAAATTCTTCTGAAATCACTTCCTACGATTACTATAATCTTTACTTTATCATGTTAGCATTCATTAAGTCACTTGCCCTTTCCTTGGTGATTCTATCTTAAAGAAATAGACATTTTATTTCAGACATTGCAGTATTTCTGCAGAGCTTCAGGTCTTGAACCAGGTGTATCCAACAACACAGAAAAAGAAGAGAGAAGATATTGCCGTGGTCCTGGCTGATCTTTTTGCATCATCGCTGGCCACGGTGGAGGTCCTGGAAGACTAGAGGGTAGAGAACGCTATGCCCTTGTTCAAGGAGGGCTGCGAAGAAGAACCTGCGATCTGTAGACCAGTTAGCTTAACAACAGTAATAACTTGAGAAGGTTCTGAGAGATAACATATACATGCATTTGAAAAGACACGGATTCATAAGGAGCAGTCAACACTGCTTTGTGGATCTGATATCATGGCTCACAATTCTTTAAGGTTCTTTTGAGGAAGTGACCTGGAATGTTGATGAGGTTAGGGTGGTAGACGTAGTCTAAATAGATTTCAGAAAGGCCTTTGATAAGATTCCACATGATAGGCTGCTCTGAAAGGTTCGATAGCATGGAATCCATGGGACTCTGGCAAATTGAATACTCAATTGGCTTGAGGGTAGAAAGCAGAGGCTAATACTGGAAGGATACTTGTTGGATTTGAGGCCTGTGACTAGTGAAGTGTCTCAGGGGTTGGTGCTGTGCCTATTACTGTTTGTTATCTATATCAATGATTTGGATGAGAATGTGCAAAGCATGATTAGTGATTCGGCTGATGACAATAAAATAGGCAGGACTGTGAACAGTGAGGTTATCAGAAATTACAGCAGTACCTTTATCAGCTGGGGAAGTGGGCCGAGAAATGGCAAATGGAGATTAATATGTGAGATGTTGCTTTTTGAAAAGTCAAATCCAGGTTGGAATTTCGTGGTGAATGTTCGACCCTGAAGGATTGTAGTGGAACAGGGGGATCTTTTTCTCAGATCCGTGGTTCTCTGAAAGTAGTTGCACGTAGACAGGGCAGTGAAAAAGGCTTTTGGCACACTGGCCTTCATCAGTCAGGGCATGGAGTATAGACGTTTGGGAGTTATATTGCAGTTGGACAGGACGCTGGTGAGACATGCACTTGGAATATTGTGTTCGGTTTTGTTCACTTGCCATAGGAAGGATGTGATTAAATTGGAAAGAGGACAGAAGAAATTTACAAGGATGTTGCCAGTACTCAATGGTCTGAGTTGTAAGGAGAGTTTGGAGAGGCATTTTCCTTTAAGTGGAAGAAACTGAGGGGAAATCGTATAGAAATATATAAGATCATGAGATGCGTCAATAAGGTGAATGCACTCATTCTTTTCCCCAGTTTTGGGAATCAAAGACTAGAGGACATCAGGTTAGAAGTGAAAGAATAAAAATGATCCTGAGCGCCAAGTTTTTTAAGCAGAGGTTGGTAGACATATGGAATTAGCAGACAGCAGTTTGATTGAGGCACGTACATTAACAACATTCAAAAGGCTTTTAGACAAATACGCGGTTAGGAAACATTTAGAAGAATAAGGGACCAGGGCAGGGAAATGGAATTAGCATAGATGGACATTTTGGTCGGCACGGACCACTTTAGTCCAAAGGGCCTGTATCCAAGCTGCAGGACTCCATGATTCTAATATTCTAACAACCATTTCGTGTCTCCCACTCTGTGTTCAAACATTCGAGATTGTATGCAGGTGCCGTGTAAAATGTAGTATATTGACCGCTCTAGTCCTCAGAGCAAGGTTATTAATGAGTCCTTCTGAACACACAACACCAAATCCAAAATATCCTGCTCTCTTTTTTGAGTCACAACATACTCTTCAACCAACCTGTTATACGCTTATGTAATTTATTTTTCACAACATTGTCTGTCACGTAGTTAACGAGTTAAGATGCAATTTGAGATCATGCAATAATAACATATTTGCATCTCTAATTTACAGAACATATAATGCACAGAATTTGCCCGAGAGTAAAAAATACACTAATACACAAATGCTTGCTTCTCCTTCCTATTTGTATGATCACCCAAACTGATTCTGTGGAATCTGAGGGACTGGGTCTGTGGCGTTATTAGTGATAGACGTGAACAAACCATTCTGGGGGGTCACCTCGACGCTGACATGATCTGAAGAAATGACCAGCATCACAGGACAAGCATCAATATCCTCCCCACTCTGCCAGGTTAACTTTCGCCATACTATCTCTGCGCCCTCACACTCACTACCAGCTGTAGCACCTACCCCCGAACGAGGCTCATACTCCATATCTCCAAATAAGGCTCAGGCACTACCACTCTCAATATTGAATTCAGCACCTACCACCACCACCGCCCCCCCCAACAACCCCGCACACTCTCTCCCTCCACTATACTCCCAACACTAATAACACTGCATGGATACAACACTGTGGACTGACTCCCTCCGGACACCGCACCATTCCCCCTCCCCCTCCACCTACACCAGCATTAACAGCAGGGACACACACTCCCACCACCACTCCCTCCCCCGCTTTCTCCCATTCCAGTAGAAACAGACTGCAATAGGCGAGAAAGGGCCAAGCCAGATGGTGGAGCACCCGATATCTGATCCGCCTCCATTCCCCCCCCACCCCATGAGTGGGGAGGACCCTGGTATGAGCCAGAGAGGACCGGGACGTGTTGTATGGAGATTCCTCGACATCCATGTCCCTCCAACTGAGTAAAAAAAAATGTTCAGTGAAGGGCAATTCGCACTTTAACCATTCTGTCTGTTCTCACAATTTTCTCCCTCCCAAAACAACAAATATCACAATGCAGAGTGATACAGACACAAAAGTTTCAGAGACATATGTAAAAACGCTAATATACTGTCACTCACCGTACATACACGGAGATAGAACCGCACACGTGTCGTGGCATACGGAGACATAGACAGTCGCACACAAATAGACACAAGCACAAGTAAAACGCACAGGCTAATAAACAGATAAACCGATGTCAGCACATAAATACACAAACACACCGACACATGAACAAACACACACAAGTGCACATACAGCCCCACAGAGACACAGACACTAGTGCTTATAAGACAGAGATAGATAGGTTTTTGATGAATAAGCATGTCAAGAGTTACGGAGAGTAGTCAGGAGAATGATGTTGAGAAATCTCTCATCTCTCTGGCATTCAGAGTCGATGGGCCGAATGTCCTAATTCTGCATTTTTAATGCTCGTGCGGTGTCATGCTATCAGTTATTCTCTTCCTGGGACAGGAGCAGGGAATGATTTTAATACATATTTGATTGAAAAGGGTCAGTGGTCCTATTGGACAGGTTTAGAGGGATGAATGTTTTATGTCTATGTCTAATTATTCTGTCCTTGTGTTTCAAAAAAGTTGGCGATTTCATGTTAGGTTAATACAGTTTAAAATAACAGGTTCCACACTGAAATAAGGTCGCCCCTTTCACTTTAGTGTTGTATTAACTGTAGGGTTCTCATCCTCAGGGAGCAGTGAAGGCTCGTTTTTTGAAGATATTCAAGGCTGAGCTCGAGTGATCTTTGCTGGACAGGAGAGTCAATATTTATTGGGAACAGATAGGAGACGGATGGTCAGACACAATGGGATCAGTCATGAACATTCTGACTGGTGGCTCCGAATGGACAACTGCTGCCCCTACCCCATGTGTTGATCCCTCAATCCACCCTCGAGGCTGTTACAGATACATACTGCTCTCCCTACGTCATCGGTTGTTCTCGTAATCCACGCTCGATGCTGTTGCAGAGACATACTGCTGCCCCTACCCCATGCGTCATTCCCTCAATCCATGGTCGAGGCTGTTTCAGATACATGCTACTGTCCCCACGCCATGTGTTGTTCACGTAATCCATGCTCGATGCTGTTACAGAGATACACTGCTGCCCCTACCACACGTGTTGTTCCCTCAATCCACTCTTGATGCTGTAACAGGGAAATACTGCTGCCACTACCCTATGTATTGTGCCCTCTATCCACCCCTCGAAGCTGTGACAAAGATAGGGGGCCACCTCATTTAGCCAGTCGTTATCGTTACCATGAGGCTGGAGGAGTATATTCTGCCTATTTAACAAGTTACAGAGGAAAATAGAACTAATCATTTTAGCTTATTGAGTACATTTTACTGCACAGGACGCCATGTAAACATCTGAGCTGTTACACAGGAAGCTGTTGCTAACAGGAAATAGATGACATGATTGCATGTTTCAACACAGAGAGGGAGAACAATGTTCCCTCCCTGAGAAGCAGCAGCCGATTGATCCCTCTATCTTCTTTTAGAACATAGAACATAGAACATAGAACAATACAGCACAGAACAGGCCCTTCGGCCCACGATGTTGTGCCGAACTTCTATCCTAGATTAAGCACCCATCCATGTACCTATCCAAATGCCGCTTAAAGGTCGCCAATGAATCTGACTCTACCACTCCCTCGGGCAGCGCATTCCATGCCCCCACCACTCTCTGGGTAAAGAACCCACCCCTGACATCTCCCCCATACCTTCCACCCTTCACCTTAAATTTATGTCCTCTTGTAACACTCTGTTGTACCCGGGGAAAAAGTTTCTGACTGTCTACTCTATCTATTCCTCTGATCATCTTATAAACCTCGATCAAGTCACCCCTCATCCTTCGCCGTTCCAACGAGAAAAGGCCGAGAACTCTCAACCTATCCTCGTACGACCTACTCTCCATTCCAGGCAACATCCTGGTAAATCTTCTCTGCACCCTCTCCAAAGCTTCCACATCTTTCCTAAAGTGAGGCGACCAGAACTGCACACAGTACTCCAAATGTGGCCTAACCAAAGTCCTGTACAGCTGCAACATCACCTCACGACTCTTGAATTCAATCCCTCTGCTAATGAACGATAATACTCCATAGGCCTTCTTACAAACTCTATCCACCTGAGTGGCAACCTTCAAAGATCTATGTACATAGACCCCAAGATCCCTCTGTTCCTCCACCTGACCAAGAACCCTACCATTAACCCTGTATTCCGCATTCTTATTTGTTCTTCCAAAATGGACAACCTCACACTTGGCAGGGTTGAACTCCATCTGCCACTCCTCAGCCCAGCTCTGCATCATATCTAAGTCCCTCTGCAGCCGACAACAGCCCTCCTCACTGTCCACAACTCCACCTATCTTTCTATCATCTGCAAATTTACTGACCCACCCTTCGACTCCCTCCTCTAAGTCATTAATAAAAATTACAAACAGCAGAGGACCCAGAACTGATCCCTGCGGAACTCCACTTGTAACTGGACTCCATGCTGAATATTTACCATCTACCACCACTCTCTGACTTCTACCGGTTAGCCAGTTTTCTATCCAATTGGCCAAATTTCCCTCTATCCCATGCCTCCTGACTTTCCGCATAAGTCTACCATGGCGAACCTTATCAAATGCCTTACTAAAATCCATGTTCACTACATCCACTGTTCTACCCTCATCCACATGCTTGGTCACCTCCTCGAAGAATTCAATAAGACTTGTAAGGCAAGACCTACCCTTCACAAATCCGTGCTGGCTGTCCCTAATCAAGCAGTGTCTTTCCAGATACTCGTAAATCCTATCCCTCAGTACCCTTTCCATTACTTTGCCTGCCACAGAAGTAAGACTAACTGGCCTGTAATTCCCGGGGTTATCCCTATTCCCTTTTTTGAACAGGGGCACAACATTCGCTACTCTCCAGTCCCCTGGTACCACCCCAGTTGCCAGTGAAGACGAGAAGATCATTGCCAACGGTACTGCAATTTCCTCTCTTGCTTCCCACATAATCCTAGGATATATCCCGTCAGGCCCGGGGGACTTGTCTATCCTCAAGTTGTTCAAAATGTCCAACACATCTTCCTTCCTAACAGGTATCTCTTCTAGCTTATCAGTCCGTTTCACACTCTCCTCTTCAACAATACGGTCCCTCTCGTTCGTAAATACTGAAGAGAAGTACTTGTTCAAGACCTCTCCTATCTCTTCCGACTCAATGCACAGTCTCCCACCACTGTCCTTGATCGGACCTACCCTCGTTCTCGTCATTCTCAGGTTTCTCACATATGCATAGAATGCCTTGGGGTTATCCTTGATCCTATCCGCCAGGGATTTTTCATGCCCTTTCTTAGCTCTCCTAATCCCTTTCTTCAGGTCCCTTCTGGCTATCCTGTATCCCTCCACTGCTCTGTCTGAACCTTGTTTCCTCAACCTTATGTAAGCCTCATTCTCCCTCTTTACTCGACATTCAACTTCCCTCGTCAACCAAGGCTCCCTCACACGACCATTTCTTTCCTGCCTGATCGGTACATACATATCAAGGACACGTCGTATCTGCTCCTTGAAAAGGTCCCACATTTCCACCACATCCTTCCCTAACAGCCTATGCTCCCAACGTATGCTCCTCAAATCCTGTCTTACAGCATCGTAATTTCCCTTCCCCCAATTGTAAAATCTACCTTGTTGTGCGCACCTATCTCTCTCCATAACCAAGGTGAAAGTCACAGAATTGTGGTCGCCATCACCAAAATGTTCACCCACCAACAAGCCCACCACTTGTCCCGGTTCGTTACCGAGTACCAAATCCAATATGGCCTCCCCTCTGGTTGGACAATCTACGTACTGCGTTAGAAAAGCTTCCTGGACACACTGCACAAACACCGCCCCATCCAATCTACTTGATCTAAAGAGCTTCCAATCAATATTTGGGAAGTTGAAGTCGCCCATGACTACGACCCTGTGGCTTCTGCACCTTTCCAAAATCTGTTTCCCAATCTGTTTCTCCACATCTCTGCTGCTATTGGGGGGCCTATAATAAACACCCAACAAGGTGACTGCACCTTTCCTATTTCTGACTTCAGCCCATACTACCTCCAGAGGCAGATCCCCCTCAAACTTCCTTTCTGCAGCCGTTATACCAGTTCTAATTAGCAATGCCACCCCCCCTCCTTTTTTACCACCCTCCATAATCTTACTGAAACATCTGTAACCAGGAACCTCCAACAGCCATTCCTGTCCCTCATCTATCCATGTTTCCGTGATGGCCACAACATCGCAGTCCCAGGTACCGATCCACGCCTTAAGTTCACCCACCTTATTTCTGATACTCCTTGCATTGAAGTATACGCACTTGAGCCCATCTCTGTGTCCGCAAGTAGTCCCTGTCAGTGCTACCTTCTCCACAGCCTCCCTACAGTCTTGGACATCCTGACACACAGCTAGCTTACTTGCTGGACTACAAGTCCGGATCCCATCCCCCTGCCAAATTAGTTTAAACCCCCCCGAAGAGTGCTAGCAAACCTACCCCCCAGGATATTGGTGCCCTTCTGGTTCAGGTGCAACCCGTCCTGTTTATACAGGTCCCACCTTCCCCAGAATGCAGTCCAATTGTCCAAATATCTGAAGCCCTCCCTCCTACACCATCCTTGCAGCCACGTGTTCAACTGCACTCTCTCCCTATTCTTTGCCTCTGTCACGTGGCCCCGGCAACAACCCAGAGATGACGACTCTGTCTGTCCTAGCTTTTAGCTTCCAGCCTAACTCCTTAAGCTCTTGAATGACCTCCCCACCCCTCTTCCTACCTATGTCGTTGGTGCCAATGTGTACCACGACTTCTGGCTGCACACCCTCCCCCTTAAGGATTCTGAAGACACGGTCCGAGACGTCTCGGACCCTAGCACCCGGGAGGCAACAAACCATCCGAGAGTCTCGCCCATGTCCACAGAACCGCCTGTCCGTCCCTCTAACTAGAGAGTCCCCTATAACTAGCGCTCTCCTCTTCTCCCCCTTTCCCTTCTGAATCAGAGCCACAGACCCCTTCACTGCAGCTTACACCTGCAAGGCTGTCCCCCCCAACAGTTTCCAAAGCTGCATACTTATTTTTTAGGGGAACGACCACAGGGGAACCCTGCACTGCCTGTTTCTTCCCCTTCCCACCTCTAACTGTTACCCAGCTACCTCTGTTCTCCGGCGTAACTATGTCCCTGTAGCTTCTATCGATCACCCTCTCAGCCTCTCGAATAATCCTCAGCTCATCCAGCTCCAGTTCCAGTTCCCGAACTCGTTCGGTGAGGATCAGGATCTGACTGCATTTCCTGCAGACGAAGTCGGCAGGAGTATCGGTGGTCACCCCTACCTCAAACATCCTGCAGGAGGAACATTCCACCGCCTGTGCTGCCATGACTGTACACTGTCTCCAAAAACAAGACCACTGAGTCAATAACCTGTGGACTTTAAAGTTAGGTTAGAGGAGGCCCTACGAAAGTAGGACCTGGGGTTTAGAACACACCCACTCAAATACTAATCACTTGCCTTCCCGCCCAGCTATGCGCTCCAACCTCACTTCCGCTGCCCGCTACAGGTAAGTAATTTTGAAACAAACTGTCTTACCTTAGCTGTAGTCTCCCGGGTTCGTTTTTCCTCGGCCGCTGCTCCCACTCAAATGACCGTTGGTGATTAAAGGGTGAGTATTTATACTCACCGTTCTCCTTCCCGGCTGCCCCTCTGTTTACCGTCACTTCCTCTGCTGCTCCAGCCAAATGCTTTCTCTGTAATGCCTTTGGTATCCATTATTGTTAGCGTTGCCCATTTTGCCTGAGTTTGCACAAGATTACGAACCACTGAATATTGTTGTTCACCCTGTATCCATGTCACCCTGGTGTCTAAATCATTTTTATCTCTGTGTCACAAATCCATCGACCTTATTGCAGCAACGTTGTCCATTCAAAGAAAACGTAGTCTACTCTCTTCCACAATTTTCTTTCACAAATCTATTTGCTGATGTACAGTTTTAGTTAAACTCTGTCCCATCCTGTTCCTTTCTGCTTGTTTTCAGCCACATTCCCATGCTGTTCCATTGCTTCACCTTTTCCCTTTGGATTAGGAAAGCTCCTTTCACCTGCATCCTCTCTGTCAGTTTAATGTCCTGTCCATAAACCTACCGACATGATTGGCCTGGACACTGGTCCCAGCACAGTTCCAGGGGGACCATCCTAATAGATTTTTTTAAAATCAGGTATGGGATGTGTGAGTCTCTGGCTGATCTGCCTTTCTTGCCCAGTCCTAGAAGCCCTTGAACTGAGTAACTTGCTCGGCCATTTCAGAGGGTAATTCGGAGGCAAACCCTTTGCTGTGGGGATGTCGTGCAGACCACGTGAGGATGGGCAGATGTCCTTCTCTAAAGGACAAGTGTTTGGATTTGTTGTACATCAGTAATGGTTTCATACTTATTTGTGGATTGTTAATTATTATTTTAAAAATTATTGATTTCAAATGTTTCCTTTTCAGATGGTGGGATTCAATCCTGCCTCCCCTGAACATTAGCTGAGGTTTTGGATACATTCTCTCGCAATAATACCACTAGGCCATTACTTCACCTGCTCACTTGATGCTCACCCCTGAGCACTGATACCAGGGCATCATGAAGCTAAACCCATTCTTCTGACACAATTGTGTGATCCTGACATCTTCCAACTATCTGGGACTATTACTTAATATTGCTCCATTTTCCAGATCTCTGTGGAACTCAGTGCCATTCTCCATGTGTAACCCTCACTGCATCTGTTTAATTTCCCATTCTGTCTATTTTTCTGTCTCCTGTAGGTATTCAGGAAAGTCCTGACTCAATAGCCTTCCCAGCTGCTGGGTGGGTCGTCCATCACCTCATTGAACGCAGTTGGTCTGCCAGAGAGAGACAAAGGGAAAGGAGATCTGGAGCCTTCAATAAATCCTGTCGTGAGGTAAGGTCACCCATAGTGCACAGAGCAAAGAACAATGAGAGGGCTCCAAACATCTGTGAACACAACATGACATAGATACAGTGCTGGAGGGGAGCACAGTACACACACACACCCCAGGCTCAATCACCACCCCAATGTAAGTTCTGTTATATTAAAACTCACTACTCTGCAACAGAATAACTATGGCATGTCTTGTGGTACAGTGTCTTCAATAATTTTTAATTCCTATAACAGATCCTATCGCTGTAACCTCTCCCCTTCCCGATAGTCCCTCCACATATTTGAAATGTACTGCATTCCAGACTACCATCCCTATCCCTGTAACTTGGTTCAGTGTCTCCAACATGCCTTATCTCGGTAGTCTGCTCCTCCAATAAGGTTAAAAACAAGGACTGCAGATGCTGCAAACCAGAGTCTAGATTAGAGTGGTGCTGGAAAAGCACAGCAGGTCAGGCAGCATCCGAGGAGCAGGAAAATCAACGTTTCGGGCAAAAGCCCTTCATTAGGAACAGAGGCCGGGAGCCTGCAGAGTGGGGAGATAAATGAGAGGGGGGTGGGGATGGGGAGAAAATCGCATAGAGTACAATAGGTGAATGGGTTGGGGAAGAAGGTGATAGGTCAGAGTGGAGGATGGGGGAAGGTAGCAAAGAGTACATTGGGTGAATGGGGGTGGGGATGGGGTGATAGGTCAGAGAGGAGGGTGGAATGGATAGGTGGGAAGGGAGATAGGCCATTAGGACAGGTCATGAGGGCGGGGCTGAGCTGGGTGGCTGGAGGTGGGGTGAGATGGGGGAAGGGGAAATGAGGAAACTGGTGAAATCCACATTGATGCCCTGGGGTTGAAGTGTTCCGAGGTGGAATGTGAGGCGTTCTTCCTCCAGGCATCGGGTGGTGAGGAAGTGGTGCTGGAGGAAGCCGAGGACCTGCATGTCCTCGGCAGAGTGGAAGGGGGAGTTGAAATGTTGGGTCACAGGGCGGGGGGGTTGATTGGTGCGGGTGCACCAGAGATGTTCCATAAAGTGCTCTGCTAGGAGGTGTCCAGTCTCCCCAATGTAGAGGAGACCGCATCGGGAGCAACGGATACAATAAATGATATTGGTGGATGTGCAGGTAAAACTTTGGATGTGGAAGGCTCCTTTGGGGCCTTAGATGGTGGTGAGGGGAGAGGTGTGGGCGCAGGTTTTGCAATTCCTGCGGTGGCAGGGGAAGGTGCCAGGAAGGGAGGGTGGGTTTTTTGGGGGCGTCGAACTGACCAGGTAGTCATGGAGGGAATGGTCTTTCCGGAAAGTGGAGAGAGGTGGAGAGGGAAATATATCCCTGGTGGTGGGGTCCGTTTGGAGGTGGCGGAAATGTCGGCGGATGATTTGGTTTATGCAAAGGTTGGTAGGGTGGAAGGTGAGCACCAGGGGTGTTCTGTCCTTGTTACGGTTGAAGGGGTGGGGTTTGAAGGTGGAGGTGTGTGATGTGGATGGGATGCATTGGAGGGCATCTTTTACCACGTGGGAAGGGAAATTCCGATCTCTAAAGAAGGAGGCTATCTGGTGTGTTCTGTGGTGGAACTGGCCCACCTGGGAGCAGGTACAGCAGAGGCAGAGGAATTGGGAATAGGGGAAGAAATTTTGCAGGCGGTAGGGAGGGAAGATATGTAATCTAGGTAGCTGTGGGAGTCGGTAGGTTTGTAAAAAATATCGTTGTCAAGTCGGTTGTCATTAATGGGGATGGAGAGGTCCAGGAAGGGGAGGGAGGTATCAGAGATGGTCCAGGTAAATTTAAGGTCAGGGTGGAATGTGTTGGTGAAGTTGATGAATTGCTCAAACTCCGCGAGGGTGCACGAGGTGGTGCCAATGCAGTCATCAATGTTGCGGAGGAAGACGTTGGGAGTGGTGCCATTGTAACTACGGAAGATGAACTGTTCTACATAGCCAACAAAGAGACAGGCATAGCTGGGGCCCATACGGGTGCCCATGGCTACCCCTTCGGTCTGGAGGAAGTGGGAGGATTTGAAGGAAAAATTGTTAATGGTGAGGACAATTCAGCCAAACTCATGAGGGTATCGGTGGAAGAGTGCTGTTGCGGACATCGGGGGATTAAGAAACGGAGGGCTTGGAGGTCCTGGTCATGGTGGATAGAGGTGTGGAGGGATTGGATATCCATTGTGAAGATGAGGCATTGGGGGCCAGGGAAATGGAAGTCTTGGAGGAGTGGAGGGTGTGGGTGGAGTCTCGAACGAACATGGGTAATTCCTGGACTGGGGGATAGGACAATGTCGAGGTAGGCAGACATGAGTTCGGTGGGGTAGGAGCATGCTGAGACAATGGGTCGGCCAGAGTGGTCAGGCTTGTGGATCTTGGGAAGGAGGTAGAACCGGGCAGCGGGGGATCCCGGACAATGAGGGTGGAAGCTGTGGGTGGGAGATCTCCTCCTGAGGTGATGAGGTTCTGTCTGGTCTGGGAGATGACGGTTTGGTGATGGGAGGTGGGTCATGGTAGAGGGGGTGGTAGGAGGAGGTGTCTTCAAGTCGGCATCATGGCTTCAGCGGTGTAGAGGTCAGTGCACCAGACTACCACTGCACCCCCTTTATCTGCTGGTTTGATGGTGAGGTCGGTATTGGAGCAGAGGAAGTGGGGGGCTGTACGTTGTGAGGGTGAGAGGTTGGAGTGGGGGAGGGGGTAGATAGGTTGAGGCGGTTAATGTCTTGGTGGAAGTTGGAAATGAAGAAATCGAAGGCAGGTAATAGGCCAGCTTGGGGTGTCCAGGTGGATGGAGTGTATTGTAGGTTGGCAAAGGGGTCCTCAGAAAATAGGCGGGAGTCTTCATTGTAAAAGTGAGCTCTGAGGCGGAGGCAGTGGAAGAAGTGTTCGATGTCACGGCGTGTATTAAATTCATTGATGTGTGGACGGAGGGGGATAAAGGTGAGGCCTTTGCTGAGGACTGATCATTCGTCCTCAGTGAGGGGGAGGTCCGGGGGAATGGTGAAAACCCGGCAGGACTGGGAGCTGGGACCAGGCGTAGGTGTGGAGCTGGGGGAGGTGACGGAGCCTGTAACTGGAGTGGGTGTGGTGTTAGGGGGAATGGGGATGGAGTCATGAGCAAGGCTGATGTTCCCCTCAGGGTTCTGGGGGCAGGGATTGTGACGGTGGGACCTGGGGGGGTTGTCAGCAGAATGCAAGTGCGCGGCATTGGTGGGGGCGGAAGTGGTGACAAACAAGGCAGTGGGGGGGGGCGTGGAAATCACTGAGTGTGTGACATCAGCGATGATGTGGGGGCGGAAGTGATGTCATTTGTGGTGTGTGAGGAATTGAGGGGCGGAAATGGCATTTACTTTATTTTAAACAATAATTTCCTGTCACAAATCTATTTGACAATGTAGTATTTTAATTAAACTCAGTCCCTTACTGTTTCTTTCTGTCGGTCTTCATCCACATCTCCATCGTGTTCCAATATTTCAACCTTTCTCTTTGGACTTGGGCATTTCCATTCACCTCAGACCTGTCCCCCTCCTCATCTGTGTCCATTTATAGCACACTGCATAATCCTGGTCCCAGAGAGCCTATCCCAATAAAATAGCTCAGTCTTCCCTGAGTACTGGTAGCAGTGCTCACTGGTCAGAACCACTTCTGATGATACCATTTTGTGATCCTGACACCTTCCAGCGCACTGCTGATATCACTCAGTCTCTCTGCATGTGATATCCCTTACTTTTGGGTCTAATTGCTGCCTCTGTCAGTGTCTCACTCTTGCAGCTACTCCAGATCCTGAGCCAACAGCATTCTCCACTCCAGAGGGACGCAGCAGAACAGGCCAGGAATGGACATTAGGAATTTCCAGATCTCTGTGGGATTCAATGCCATTCTCCAAGTGTAACATTCATTGCATCAGTGTAATTTTCCATTCTGTCTATTTCTCTGTCTCCTGATGTCCCTGACTCAGCAGAATTCCCAATTCCTGTCTCGTATATCACCACATTGAAGACAGTTGGTCAGCCAGAGAGAGATGGAGAGGAAGATCTGGAGCCTTCAGTAAATCCTGCAGCCGGTAAGATCACTCACAGTAAACAGCACAGGGAGGAGTTAGTGGACTTTAATTCAGACCCTGAGGTCATGATGTCGGAACAATGCTGCGCAAGGAACATGAGAAAATTCTCAGGCTTCATTATCACCATCTTGTCTGTAAATTCATCTGTTCCACAGAACCCTCCCTCTGTCTGTCAGTTTCTCCATTGTCTGTTTCATTGATACCACTTCCCCTGTCTCTATCAGCCCCTACAATCCTGCTTATCCCTGTAAGCTCCTCATATCAGTACAACTCTCCAAGTTTCTGCCTTTGCCTTTAATCCCGGGTTCTGTCACATCTCTCCTTAACTGAAGAAAAACAACTCTTCAGTACCTTCAGCCATCCTGGTCAGTGTAGTCCTTTCCAGACCTGAAAAACCTCCCTGTCTTTGTTACTTTTTTGAACTCCTTCTACCTTCATGATCTCTGTGACCTTCCCCGTCACGACAACAAAAAAGCTCTGTACCATAGTACCCTCCTCCAGCTGTAAGACTCCTTCTTGTCTCTGGGCACAGTGCAGAGTGACCCTGCTTCTCTCATAAATTAGTTTCTGCATTTCTAATGATGATTATGAACTCTTCCTGTTTCTGAAATGCAGTCGTTCTCTGTAAACTCTGCTGGTCCCAAATGATGTAATTTCCTTTGGTAACTACAAACTTTTATACCTTTTAATCTCCTCCAGACGCGAACACACAGTTTATTTCTATAATCTCCATGAGTGATGGAGTCATAGAGATGTACAGCACGTAAACAGACCCTTCGGTCCAACCTGTCAATGCCGACCAGATATCCCAACCCAATCTAGTCCCACAGGCCAGCACCCGGCCCATCTCCCTCCACACCCTTCCCATTCCTATACCCATCCAAATGCCTCTTAAATGTTGCAGTTGTATCAGCCTCCACCACATCCTCTGGCAGCTCGTTCCATACATGTACCACCCTCTGCTTGAAAAAGTTGCCCCTTAGGTCGTTTTTATATCTTTCCCCTCTCACCCTAAACCTATACCTTCTAGTTCTGGACTCACCAACCCCAGGGAAAAGTCTTTGTCTATTTATCCTATCCATGTCCCTCATAATTTTGAAACCTCTATAGTGGGCGGCACGGTGGCACAGTGGTTAGCACTGCTGCCTCACAGTGCCAGAGATCCGGGTTCAATTCCCGCCTCAGGCGACTCTCTGTGTGGAGTTTGCACGTTCTCCCCGTGTCTGCGTGGGTTTCCTCCGGGTGCTCCGGTTTCCTCCCACAGTCCAAAGATGTGCAGGTCAGGTGAATTGGCCATGCTAAATTGCCCGTAGTGTTAGGTAAGTAGTAAATGTAGGGGTATAGGTGGGTTGCGCTTCGGCGGGGCGGTGTGGACTTGTTGGGCCGAAGGGCCTGTTTCCACACTGTAAGTAATCTAATCTAAAGATCACCCCTCAGCCTCCGACGCCACAGCCCCAGCCTGTTCAGTCTCTCCCTGTAGCTCAAATCCTCCGACCCTGGCAGCATTCTTGTAAATCTTTCACCAAATTTTTCTGATAGGAAGGAGACCAGAATTGCACAAAATATTCCAACAGTGGCCTAACCAATGTGCTGTACAGCCTCAACATGACCTCCCAACTCCTGGACTCAATACTCTGACCAATAAAGGAATGCATACCAAACGCCGCCTTCACTCTCTAATCTATCTGCGATTCCACTTTCAAGGAGCTATGAATCTGCACTCCAAGGTCTCTTTATCCACATATCTTTTAAACGTTGTAATTGTACCCACATCAACCCCTTTCTCAGGAAGTTCATTCCACACTCAAACCACCTTCTGTGTAGCAAATTGCCCCATAGCTTTTTTTTTGAACATCTCTCCCCTCTAACCTTAAAAATGTGGGCCCTCCTCTTGAGACTCCCCCATCCTGAGGAAAAGGCAACTACCATTAAATTGTTCTATATATCTCATTTTTTTCATAAACCTTTATAGCATCACGTCTCAACCCCCAGGCTCCAGTGAAAAAAGACTCAGCCTATCCAGCCATTTTTCAGATCTCAAGCCTTCCATACCCAGCAATATCCTGGTAAATCTCTTCTGAATGTCCTGCAGCTTAATAATATCCTCACTGTTAACTGGGCGACCAGAACTGGACAGAGTATTGCAGTACAGGCCTCGCAAATGTCTATGCAAACTCAACATGACGTCCCAAATCCTGCACTCAATGACCTGAGCAATAGTCAGGCATGCAAAGCACTGTCTTATTCGTCCTGTGATGCAGCCTTCAAGGATTATGTAACTGAACCCGGAGGGCCCTCTGCTCTAAAACACTAATCAAGGCCTGAGCATTAATTGTATAAGCTCTACCCTTGTTTGTTTTACAAAATGAATTACCTCGTATTTACTCCGATTGAATTCCATCTCTAGTTTTTCATCCCATTCACTCACCTCATCAAGATCCCTTTGTAATCTCACAAAACCACCTTCACTGTCCATGATGCCACCCTCCAGCCTGCCAGCCCATCAAACATGGCTGTCAGTAGAACACATACCTTGACTCGGGGCTCCACAATTTCTTCCCTAGCATCCCACAGTGTCCTGTGATACACTTAATCAGGTTCTGGGACTTGCCATAGCTTTGAGTTTTAAAACCTCCAGCGCCACCTCTTTTATAACATGCACTCTTTTCAAGTCATAGAGATATACAGCATAGAAACAGACCCTTCGGTCCCCAAGTCGTACTGGCTTACCCGGTCTAAATAAATCCATTCCCTTTTCCAGCATTTGGCCCATATACGTCTACACCCTTTTAGATTAGATTACTTACAGATTAGATTAGATTACTTACAGTGTGGAAACAGGCCTTTTGGCCACACCGACCTGCAGAAGCGTAACCCACCCATTACCGTACATTTAACCCTTCAACTAACACTACGGGCAATTGAGCATGGCCAATTCACCTGGCGTGCGCATCTTTGGACTGTGGGATGAAACCGGAGCACCTGGAGGAAACCCACGCAGACACGGGGAGAATGTGCAAACTCCACACAGTCAGTCGCCTGAGTCGGGAATTGAACCCGGGTCTCTGGCGCTGTGAGGCAGAAGTGCTAACCACTGTGCCACCATGCCCCCCACCCTTACTATTCAGATGCCAATTTTAAATGTTGTAATTGTATCAGTCTCCATTACTTTCTCTTTCAGCTCATTCCATACACACATCACCATGTGTGTGAAGAAGCTGTCCCTTCAGTCCCTCTGTAAACCATTCACCTCTAACCTTAAATCTATGCCCTCTATTTTTGGACTCCCCAACTTCTGGGAAAAGGCCTTGAATGCTTACCCTCTCCATGCACCTCATATTCATATAAACCTCTGTAAGGTCATCCCTCAGTCTCTGATTCTCCAGTGAGAGTAACCCCAGCTTATTCAGCACCAACCCGGGCAATATCTTGTTAATCTTTTCTGAGTCCTTTCAAGTTTCACAACATCCTTCTTGTAGCAGAGAGACTGGAATTGCAGAGAACTCCAATTGTGGTCTAACGTATTACTCTTGTTCCCTGAATTCCCCAGTCTTTCTCCACAGTAAGTTCTGGAGTGAAAAAAATTGTTTAGGATCTTAGCAAATATCCTGCAGTTCCACACATCGATGGCCTCATTGATCACTAAAGGACACTATTTTGTCCTGAGTTACTTATGTACTCTTAATATACTGATACAGTCACTTTTGGATTCCCCTTTCCTTCTCTGCTGAGGCTATTTCATGTAGCCTTTCTCCATTCCTGTTTTCTACTCAAAGGTATTCCTACAGCCCCTGTATATCCTCAGGGATTCCCTTGATCCAGCTGGCTATACCTGACATGTGCCCCCTTTTCCTTGACCAGTCCCTCAATGGACAGCCAGTGTTTCCGAATGCTGTCAGCATTGACCTGCACACAAACAGGAAAATGCTGGCGGTGATCGATCAGTTTATCTCACTTTTAAAATATTCTCACTTGCCAAACTTCCCTTTCCCTGTAAATAATTCCCTTCCCCAATCACATTTTGTAAGTTCCTGGCTAATACGATCAAGATTGGTCAGGCTCCATTTTATAACTTGCACTTGTGGACCAGGCCTGTCCTTTTCCAAAGCTATTTTCAAAGTACTAGAACAGTGATCACTTTGGCAAAACGCTTTCCCACTCACATCTCAGTTCCTTTCCCGACCTTAATTCCCAAGGGGAGGTCAGGTTTTTCCCCTTTCTCTTTTCAGGCCATTTACATCTTGATTGGGAGTTTTCTGGAACACAATCACCAAATTCCTCCCTTGCAAACACTGAACACTGGCAGTCCCAGTCTAGGTTTGGAAAGTTCATAAACGCTACTATAACAGCCCTATTATTATGGTTGATATTTAAGATGTCCCGACATATTTGTTCCTCAGTCTGCCACAGATTATTCGGGGTCAGCAGTCCGATCGTATCAAAGTGATGACCCATTCTTATTTCTCAGTTCCACTAACGTAGCTTCACTGGGCAATCCACAGGAATATCCTCTCTAAGTACTGCTGTGATGATTCATGCAATCAAAACCCACCACCACACGTCCTCTCTTGCCTCCACTTCCTGCAGCATCTCCATCTTGAAACAATGAACTGCCAGTCCTGCCCCTCCCTCAGCTGTGTTTCTGTAATAACTATAATATCCCAGTCCCATGTTCTAATCCATGCCTTGAGTTCATCTTCCTTAGCTGTCTGGCCCCTTGCATTGAAATAAATGCAGTTTAATCATCAGTTTTCCCCCATTCCCTGCTATGTTCTTGCCTGCCTTGTCTGCTGAAATTCCTGTCTTTAACTCGTGTACCAGCCTCAATCTTCTTACTGCCCTTACGTCTATTTAAGGTCCAATACCCTGCCAGACTGGGTTATATCCTCTCAAGCAGCTCTAGCAATTCACCACACCAGGATATGGGTCCCTCTCCTGCTTCCAGTTGAGGTGCCTTTCCCACCCTGTTTCCCTGTGCTGACACCTTCAGGGATCTATGGACTTGTCCACCATTGTCCCTGTATTCCTCAGTACTCCGCAAGGACCTTCCGTTTATTATGTCTGTACTTCTCTTATCGTACCTCCCACAGAGTATTACCTCACTTCGATCAAAACTAAACTCTGCTTAGATTATCATCCGATCGACATCGGACTGCAGACGGAGACCATCCTCCTCCCTGTGAACAACGCCCTCACCTTTCATGTCATCTGCAAACCGACTAATGATACCTTCTGCTTTCACATCCGAGTTATTAATGTTCAATGGTTCCTGCACAGTTCCCTGTGGTACACCCGGTGGTGAATGTATTCTATCCACCAATTTTGCATCCAATTTGCCAACTTGCCTTGGAACCCAGTCCTTTTGGACCAGCCTTCCATGTTGGATCTTGTTTAAGGACTTAGTCAAGTCCATGTTTACCACGTCATCTGCACTGCTTTCATCAATATACTTAAGCACCATTTCAAAAAAAACTGAACTGAATTCCTCAGACAGTATCTTCCTCTTTCAAATCCGTGATGACTAAACCGAGTTGATCCTTACGTTTGCAAGTGTTGATTCATCCTCTCAATTGTTTGCAATAATTTCCCTCCCCCTGCTGTCGAACTATCTGCTCTGTAATTACCTGGCCTATCCCTGCTGCCCTTCTTGAACAAAGGAACCACATTATCGATCCTCCAGTCATTCAGCACTTCACCTGTGGCCAGCAAAGTATTATATATATCCACCAGGGCCCCAACAATCTCTGGGTAATTAGCATGGGGTCAAAGAATGCTGGTCCAGGCAGTGACACCCACATCCCATGAATGAATAAATAAAAATACATATGTCCCTCCCTATCTCTGCAAACCCCTCCAGCTGCAGCAATCGGTACTGGCTTTGTAACACCGTTCAGGCCCTGACCACTCCCTGTAACACTCTCACCACCTCCAGCACCTTCATCTCTCCCTGTTCCTATCGTGTCAATAAACCCTGACAATGATTCTCCTTCCCACTGCCCTCGTCCTGCGAGCAGACCCATTGCAATCCCTTTAAAACTTACTCCTAAAACACACTCTCACTTCAGGATTTTAAGTACTTTGTGGTGATCTTCTCAGCCTCATAATCTGATATGATCCATTTTGTCCTGACTGAGGGACTGGTGAGGATTTCTTGCTGAGTTTTTGTCTGTTTCAGTGGAATGTCCTTTTGTTGAGTATTTTTCACTGTTCCTTCAAATGTTTTCCACTGTTCATTTACAGGCACATATTTCAGTCTGTTTAGCCTGTTTACCTTGGTCAGTTCTCCTCTCATACCCATGTAATTGGCTATTTTTGTTTCTAGTTGTCCTTTCTGTGATTCACTTTAAAACTTCATATTTCTTTAAACTGCACTTTATCACAATTTCCCAGAGGATCTCTCCAGGTGACATTACTCATTCACTAAGTTTTATCACACAACAGTCGCTCTGAGACAGTTACATCCCTCACCAGTTGCACAATGTGTTATTCCAAGAAACACTGAAAAAAATTATTTGAACTCCTCTTCCAATATCACTGTTGTCCGTGTGATTGTCCCAGACTTTGCGAATATTGACGTTTCACTAAATGTTCACCATGCCTGTATTAAACATTCCAATAAATTCCTATTTATTGCAGTGACGAGCCATGAAATGGTGTTCGGTGGGTGGTCTAAAACTGTTCTGCTGCTTGTGTCCTTGGCAAGTAGTAGCCAGAATTTACATTCAGCCTGACTATACTTCATGATCTGAGGCCAAATGCTTTCTCTGTAATGCCTTTCTTACCCATTATTTTAGCGTCGTCCATTTTGCCTGAATTTGCACAAGGTGGTGAAACATTGAATATTTATGTTCCACCTTTTGTTCGCCCTGTAACCACATCTCTCTGCTGTCTAAATCCCTTTTATCTCTGTGTCACAAATCCATATACCTTGTTGCAGAGACTTTGTCCATTAATAAAAAACATAATTTCCTGTCACAAATGGATTTGCTGATCTACAGTTTTAGTTAACACTTTGTCCCATCCTGTTACTTTCTGTTGTCTTCAGTCACATTCCCACGCTGCTCTGATGCTTCACCTTTTCTCTTTGGATTTGGAAAGTTCCTTTTACCTGAAGCCTGTCCCTGCATCCTCTCTGTCAGTTTAAAGCCCTGTCTATAAATCTACCAACGTGATTGGCCAGGACATTGTTCCACTGGAACTGAGCTGGGACCAATCTGAATGGATCTTTTTAAAAATCAGGTATGGGATGTGGGTGTCTCTGGCTGACTAGCCTTTATTGCCCATCCCTTGCTGCCCTTGAGCTAAGCAGCTGGCTCACCCATTTCACAGGGTAATTGAGAGGCAAACACTTTGCTGTGGGGATGTTGTGCAGACCACATGAGAGTGAACTGTTGTCTTTCTCTGAAGGTCAGTGTTTGGATTTTTATCAATACTTATTTATGGATTGTTAATTCCAACTTTAAAAACATATATTCATTTAAAATTCCACATGGTTAGAAGTTAGAAAGAAGAAGGGGGTGGTCACTTTGTTGGGACTGTATTGTAGACTGTTGTAGATACCAGAGGAGCAGCTGTGTAGAGAGATTGCAGATAACTATAGGAATAATAGAGGAGTGCAGGCTGGAGATTTTAATATTCCCTGTATTGACTGGGCCACCTAGAGTATAAAAAGACCTGGACGGAGAGCAATTTTTCAAATGTGTCCAAGGAAGATTCCTAAATCAATATGAAGAGGGCCCTACTCTACTCAGGCAGGTGCAACACTGGACGTCCCCTCAGAAAACGAGGTCGGGCAAGTGACTGAAGTGTCATTCAGAGAGCACTTTGGGTCCAGTGCCCACAACTGTCTTCGTTTTAACATAGTTATGGAAAAAGATCAGCAGGTCCACAGATTGAAGAGGAAAACTGGAACAGGGCCAGGTTTGGGGCCATTCTGCAGGATCTGGCCAGCGTCAATGCCGTGAATTTAAAATTGCACAATGCCCAGTTTTCATCCAACTCGCTTTGGAAGCGCTGGTGATCCCTGTAACAGATGAAAGGCTTAAACTAAATTTCTTTGATATTATATTCCATGGCACTGCCATCCTGTTGCTATAAATTCTGTACCTTAGGATTGTGCTCCACAACCACCTGATGAAGAAGCAGTGCTCTGAAAGCTAGTGCTTTAATATAAACTGGTTGGACTGGAACCGAGTGTCGGGTGATTTTTGTACGTCCCCAGTCCGACACTGGCACCTCCATATTATGATTCTAATCGATTGGGTGAGTCTGTTTGAAGGAAAAGGAACAACTGGCAGATGGGAGGCTTTTCAAAGTGTGATATCAAGAATCCAGGACCAGTATGCCCCATTGGGGTAAAGGGAAAAGCTGGCAGGTTTAGGGATCCTTGGCTGATGAGGGATAATAAGGCTCTGGTCTTTAAATGAAGACTGCATGTATTGGGTTTAAGATTTCCATATCTACATATTCTTAAAGACACGATCAATCTGTAGAGACCCTACAATCCTCTCAGTCCCTGTTATACTCCCAATCTGCAGAAGTCATTCCAATGCCTGTGACTCTTTCAATACAATTCCTACAAGACCCTCTATCGATGTGATATCTTTTCATTGCCAGCACCCACCCTGTCAATGTAAGCTCCTCCAGTGTCTCCATCCATCTAGTCCAATCTCTGCAGTGCTCTGTATAATCAGCCTCACTGTGGCTGGAGCCTGGCTTCAATTCCAGCCTTGGCCGACTGTCTGTGTGGACTTTGCATGTTCTCCCCCCGACTGTGTGGGTTTCTTCCGGGTGCTCTGGTTTCCTGCCACAGTCCAACATTTGCACGATACGTGATTGGCCATCATAAATTGCCCATAGTATTCAGGCAAGTGTGGTTTAGGTGAGTTCACCATGAGGAATGCAGGGTTTATCGGACAGGGAGAGGGATGGGTCTGGTTAAGTTGCTCTTTAGAGGGTTGGTGTGGACTTGTTGGGCCGAATGGCCTGTTTACACACTGTGGAGATTCTATTCAGGTTATTGTTCAGTCCTGTCAACCATCCTTGTCTCTTGAACCTTGCCTCATCCCCAATACACTCCTTATATGTGTAATCTCCAACAGTCTCTAAAACACTCCTTGGTGATGTCAGCTTCTGTCGTCTTTACAAAGATCGATATGACTGTCACCGCTTCCTCCTTTTAGAACAATCCCAATAACTGTTGCCATTCGTTACATCACTCCCAATCACTGTTCCATCCTGAAACCCCCAAAAACATTTATATCTCTGTAAACTCATCTGGACTGTCGATACTTCCTTTTGAGAATCCCGTTCTGAGACTTTCTCTATATCAAAAAAGTCATTAAGTGTAGGTAACCCTTATTATTGTAACCTCACACCAGCCTGACAGCACTGAGCATTTGTAGAAGCTCTTTTCAACCCGACAGCCATCTCTGTGTCTGTAATCTCCTCCACTCCCCATAATACATTCTGTCTGAGCTCCTCTGTAGTCCACTAAACACTCCCTAACACTGTCTGTATCAGTGTAACCTTCTCCAAAACACAACCTTCCCTATCTGTGTAAATCCCTACACCATTCCCTATCCCTCTCAGCTCTGTCTAACAATACAACCCTCCATGTCTGTGTATTCACCTTCAGTCCCTACTCACCTCCCTATCTGTGTAACCTTCTCCATGCATTTTTGCTTCAGTCTCTTCAACTGTCCCTGTCAGTGTAATATCTTCCAATCCCAAAAGCTCCCCTCTCTTTAACTTTCTCAGACCAGAAAACCCTCACTATCTGTGACCTACTCCTGTCTGAGAACTGCTCCAACTCTTCAACTCTCCATAAGCTCCTGCAACTCTCACAGCCCTCCCCATCTACAAAACCTCTTCCAGTCCCGAAAACGCCATCAGTCTGTGGAGACCCTAACACCATCCCTATCTGTGTTATCCTCTCAGGTCCCTGCAACACTCACGATCTGTAGATCCCACTCCAATGCCTGTGCCTCTCCTGATCCTGTTCCTGCAAGACTCATTTACAATGTAACGTCCTCCAGTCACTATCACCCACCCTGTCAATGTAGGCTCCTCCTGTATCTCCATCCATTTACCCATCTCCATAACCTTCTCCAGCTCTTACCCCCATCTGTGTAAATATCACTCTCCACTCGAACCCTCCCTACCGCAGGAACTTCCTCCTGTTTGTGCTATGCTCCCTTCTCTGTGAAACTGTCTCCAACCAAACTTGATACCCAATCTCTCAAAAAAGAATCCAGATTCCACAGCCTACATGTCTTAATAACCCCGAGAACCTAAGCCTTCCTATATCTATAAACATCTTCAGTCACGATGACCCTCCATGTCTCTGTGTGTTCTGCCAGTCGATACAAACCTCTTTATCTCTCTAATCTGCTCAGCTCCCTAAAACAGTCCTTGTCTGTGATCCAGCCCTGTCCTACAAACATCCTTATCCCTGTAAACTTCTCTATCCCTCCCAACATTCCCATATCCATGAACCCCTGTCAGCCCTACAGCTCTCCACATTTCTGTAACCCCCTGTGGGTCTATGGTCCTCCTTCCCTGTGAAACCACCTCCAGTCCCCACATCCCTCCCAGTCTGGGTCCTCTGCTCCAGATCAGACCATTGCTGTCTCTGTAAACACCTCCACTCCTGACAACTCTTCCCATTTGTGTAACCTCGTTCAGACCCCATACTCTCCAGCTTCCTGAATCCTCTTCCTGCATTGCAACCAAAACCACATGTTTATGTAACAACCTCCAGTGCTGACACCTCCCGGACTCAGTAACCACTTACAGTCCTAACAAAGCACCTAAACTGTGAAACCTCTCATTTCCCTACAATCCTCCCTCCCTCCCTCCTGAAATGCCTTCATCACCATGAAACCTCACAATTACTGAAACCTCCTTTTGGCATTGCAACCCTCCTAATGTCTGCAAAATCCTCCTGTCCTGATATCCCTCCCTGACTCTGTAATCCCCACCACCCTCCAGTGCCCTTCTGGGGAACTTGGCAGAGGAGAGAAGATTTGTAGCGTCTGGACCATATTATGGAGGTAGAATTCTGGAAATTACAGATTTGGTCTGATGTTTGTGTGGTGCAGATTATTGGCGAGGACTCTAAAGACAGGATTTATGACTACTTGGAAAACCATAGTTAAATTAGAGACAGTCAGTATGGGTTTGTGAGGGGTCAGGCCGTGCCTCACAAACCTTATTGAATTCTTTGAGGATATGACAGAATATGTTGATGGCTCATTCAGAAAAGAAGGATGATTGGGATACAGGGAAATCTGTCTGTATGGATGCAGGATTGGATGGCCCAGAGAAGACAGAGAGTGGCAGCAGATATACAGTATTGAGCCTGGATCTCAGTGACCAGTGGTGTTTTGTAACAATCGGCTCTGGGACTCTGCTCTTTGTGATTATTGTAAATGACTTGGATGTGGATGTTGGAGAGTGGGTTAGTAAGTTTGCCAATAACATGAAGGTTGGTGGAGTGGTGGGGAATGTGGAGGGCTGTTGGAGGTTGCAATGGGACATTGACAGGACGCAGAGCTGGGCTGGAAGTTGCAGATGGAGTTCAATCTGGAAACGTGTGAAGTGATTCATTCTGGAATGTCGAATTTGAATACAGAATACAGGGTGAAAGGCAGAATACTTGGCAGTGTGGAGGAACAGTGGCGTCCATGTCCATAGATCCCTCAAAGTTGCCACGCACATTGACAGGGTTGATTAAAAAGGCATATGTTGTGTTGGCTTTTCTTAGCAAGGGGATCGATTTCAAGAGCCGTGAGGTTTTACTGCATCTTTATAGCGACCTGGCGAGACCACACTTGGAATATTGTGTTCAGTTCACATCCCAGCTTTACAGGAAGGATGTACAAGTTTGAGAGAGCGTACACAGGAGATTTACCAGGATGCTGCCTGGAATGGAGGGCATGTCTTATGGAGAAAGTTAGTGGGAGCTAAGGCTTTTCTCATTGGAGGGAAGAAGGGGGCGGGGTGACTTGGTAGAGGTGAACAAGGTGATGAGAGGCAAAGATAGAGTGAATAGTCAGAGACAGTTCTGGTCCCCTCTTTACAGGAAGGATGTACAAGTTTTAGAGAGCGTATATAGGAGATTTACCAGGATGTTGCCTGGAATGGAGGGCATTTCTTATGGAGAAAGCTTGGGGG
Organism: Chiloscyllium punctatum; assembly: GCF_047496795.1. NCBI lineage: Eukaryota > Metazoa > Chordata > Chondrichthyes > Orectolobiformes > Hemiscylliidae > Chiloscyllium > Chiloscyllium punctatum. Next base: position 23,886,678 of record NC_092751.1, read on the forward strand.
AGCCGAGGCTTTTCTCATTGGAGTGAAGAAGGGGGTGGGGTGACTTGGTAGAGGTTAACAAGGTGATGAGAGGCACAGAGAGAGTGAATAGTGAGAGAGTTTTTCTCCTGTGGCATAAATGGCTATTACAAGGTGGCATAATTTTAAGGTGATTGGAAGATGGATAAGAGGATAGAGATGGTAGGTGGTCGGATGGACTGCCAATGGTGGTAGTAAAATTCGACACATTCGGGACATCTAATAGACTCTTGAACAGACACATGGATAGAGTAAAATGAAGGGTATGTAGGTTAGTTTGATTTTACAGTCGGATAAAAGGTTGGCATAGCATCATGGCCGAAGGGTCATGGGCTGAACTGTTCTGCGTTCTGTGTTCTGTCTGGTAAACTGGGTAATAAGCTCAGATCAGTGAAAACGGATATGGCATTCAGGTGGAGCTAGTGAACTAGATACAAAATTTGCTTGATGGTTGTAGACAGAGGGTGGTGGGAGACATGTTTTTCTGACTGGAGGCATGTGACCAGCGGTGGAGTGGGTCCCCTGTTGTTTGTCATTTGGATAAATGGTTTGGATGGGAATATTGCTTTCCTGGTAAGTAATTGTTTTGGGTGTCACTGAAATTGGTGGTAAACTGGACAGTGAAGAAGGTTATCTCTGATACAACAGGATGGACAGTACTGCTGGGATAGTGGGCTGAAGAATAGCAGATGGAGTTTAATTAGATAAAGGTGAGGTGTTCCATTTTGGTGAAACAAACCAGGGTGGGACTTGTACAGTTCATGTTCGGGCCCTGGGTAGTGTTTTTAGTCAGAGATCCAGTGACCCAGGGACATAGTTCTTTGAATGTGGTGTCACAGGTAGACAGGCTGGTGAAGCAGGCGTTTGGGACGGTTACCTTCATTGGGGAGAGCATTAAGAGTAAGAGTTGGGATGTCATGTTGTATCTGTAAAAGATATTGGTGGGGCCACCATAAAAACATTGTTGATCAGGAGGAAGAACTCCTCTAGTAACTTACTTGCTTTAAGGAAGGGCATTAAATATTCTAACCTGGTCTGGCCAACATTTGACTCCAGACCGACAGCAATATGGCTGACTCTGAGCTACCCTCTGGGTAATTAGCAGTTGGGTCTAAGAATGTTAGTCCAGGCAGTGACAACCACATCTCATGAATGAATAAATAAAAATACCTATGTCCCTCCCTACCTCTGCAAACCCCTTCAGCTGCAGCAATCCGTACTGTCTTTGTAACACCGTTCAGACCCTGACCACTCTCTGTAACACTCTCACCACCTCCAGCAACTTCACCTCTCCCTGTTCCTATTGTGTCAATAAACCCTGACCATGGTTCCCCTTCCCACTGCCCTCCTCCTGCTAGCATACCCTTTGCAATCTATTTAACGTTTACTCCGAAAACACTCTCTCACTTCAGGATTTTAAGTACTTATTGGTGATCTTCTCAGCCTCATAATCTAGTATGATCCCTTTTGTCCTGAGTGCGGGACCAGTGGGGATTTCTTGCTGAGGTTTATACTGTTTCAAGGGAATGTCCTTCTGATGAGTGTTTTACACTGTTCCTTCAAATGTTTCCTGCTGTCCATTTACAGACACATGTTTCAGTCTGTTTAGCCTGTTTACCTTGGTCATTTGTCCTCTCACACACATGTAATTGGCTATTTTTGTTTCTAGTTGTAGCTTGTCCTCTGTGAATCCCTTTAAAACTTTATATTTCTTTAAACTGCAATTTATCACAATTTCCCGAAGGATCTCTGCAGGTGACATTACTCATTCACTAAGTTTCATTACACGGTTGCTCTGCGTTAGTTATGTCCCTTAACAGTTGCACAATGTGTTTTTCAAAGAAACACTGAAAAAAAATTAACCAAACTCCTCTTCCAATATCAATGTTGACCGTGTGATTGTCCCAGATTATACAAATATTGAAGTTTTCCAAAATTATCACAATGCCTTTGTTAAAAAATTCCAACGAGTCCCTGTGTAATGCAATGATCAGCAATGGTATACTGTTCAGTGGCTAAAACTGTTCTGCTGCTTGTGTCCTTGGCAAGTAGTAATTTACATTCAGACTGACTCTACTTCATGATCTGCAGCCAAATGCTTTCTCTGTAATGCCTTTGGTATCCATTATTTTTAGTGTTTCCCATTTTTCCCGAGTTTCTGCAAGATTGTGAACCATTGAATATTTTTTTTCACCCTGTATCCATGTCTCCCTGGTGTCTAAATCTCTTTTATCTCTGTGTCACAAATCCATCTACCTTATTACAGTGACGTTGTCCATTTTAAAAAAAACATAACTGACTCTTTCCCACAATTTTCTGTCACAAATCTTTTCGCTGATGTACAATTTTAGTTAAACTCTGTCCCTTCCTGTTCCTTTCTGCTTGTCTTCAGCCACATCCCTATGCTGTTCCATTGCTTCACTTTTTCTCTTTGGATTTGGAAAGCTCCTTTCACCTGAACCCTGTCCCAGCATCCTCTCTGTCAGTTTAAAGCCCTGTCCATAAACCTACTGACATGATCGGCCAGGACCCGGGTCCCAGCACGGTTCCAGTGGGACCATCCTAATGGATTATTTATTAAATCAGGTATGAGATGTAGGTGTCTCTGGCTGACCAGCCTTTCTTGCCCAGTCCAAGCTGCCCTTGAACTGAGTAACTTGCTTGGCCTTTGAAGAGGGTAATTGGGAGGCAAATAGTTTGCTGTGGATATGTCGTGCAGAAAACGTGAGGGTGGACAGATGTCCTTCTCTGAATGACATAGCAGCCTGGGATACATTTCCCTGGGCACTGGGGATTTCTCCACCTTTATGCCTGTGAAAACATTTAATACCTCCTCCTTATTGATCTTAACATATTCTGGAACCTCAGCATCGCAAGTGAAATCCCCGGCGACAATGTCTTTCACCTGTGTGAATACAGATGGGAAGTATTCATTGAAGACCTCACCTGCTTCCTCTGGCTCCATGCACAGATTGTCCCTTTGGTTTCTCACAGGCCTTCCTCTTTCGCTGGGAATCCTCTTACTCTCACGATGCTGATAAAATACCTGTGGCTTTTCCACAATTGTATCTGCCAAATATATTTCATGACCATTGTTTGTCCCTCATTTTCCACAATCCCCTTGTACTCTCTATACTTGTGAAGGGCTTCATCTCATTTTAGCGCACTGTATTTTCTTTATCGAACTCACGATATCACTTGATCAGTATTCCCTGGACTTGCTGCCTTTATTATTCACTCTTCAAGGAGCACAAGGGCCCTGCGTTCCCAATGCATCACTTTAAAATACTCAACTTTCCTAACATGGACCCAACTGCAGGGAGTTCCTCCCAGTCTCTGTTTGCCAGATCCTCTGTAATGATCCTGATACTGATAGGAGGCTCAGTTGTGAGGGGGACAGACAGGAGACTGTGTGGCTCCAGAAGAGACCCCAGGATGGTGAGCTGCCTCCCAGGTACCATGGTCAAGGATGTCTCTGAGTCGTTATTGAACATTATGAAGGGGGAGGGTGAACATCCAGAGGTCATTGTGCACATTGGTCCACATGACAGAGGTAGACAAAGGGATGGGGTCCTGTGAAATGAGTACAGGGAGTCAGGTGAGAAGTTAAAAAAGCAGGATATTGACCTTAATGATCTCCAGATTACTCCCAGTGCCAAGTGCCAGTGAGGATAGAAATAGAAAGGTAGGCCGGATGGATGTGTGCCTGAGGAGCTGGTATAGTGGGCAGGGTTTTCAGTTCATGGGTCATTGGGATCTCTTCTGGGGTCGAGGGGACCTGTACAAAGGGGATGGTTTGCACTTGAATCAAAAGGGCACAAGTATCCCAGGGAGGAGATTAGCTAGTGTTACCCAGGAGGATTTAAACTAGTTTGGCAGGGAGTTGAGACTGTGAGTGAGAGAGGGACCATCGAAAGGTCAGGGGAAATACATCAGCCATCAAGAGCAAGTTACATATTCAGGATATCCAGGGGTACAGTCGAGGGAGGGAAAAGACATCTGGTTTTAAAGGGCATTTATTTCAACGCACGAGGCCTGACTGGTAAGGCAGACGAGCTCAGAGCATGGATTAGCTCTGGGGATTGGGATATTATAGCCATAACCGAAACATAGCTGAGAGAAGGGCAGGACTGGCAGCTCAGTGTTCCAGGATATGGAAGCTACAGGTGGGACAGATTTAGAAGTAAGTGAGGAGGGGGAGTTGTCCTTTTAATTAGGAAGGACATAACAACTGTGCATCAAGACAATTCTGTTAAGCAGTCATCAAATGAGGGCATAAATTTAAAAGTTAGAAACAAAGAGGGGATGGTCAGTCTGCTGGGATCATGTTCTAGACCCTCAAATAGCCAGCAGATACGAGAGGAGCAAATATGTCGTGAGTTTCCAGGTACCTATAAAAATAATAGAGTAGTATTGGATAGAGATTTTAACTTCCCCTGGATTGGCTGGGTCACCCAGAGTGTAAAAGGCCCGCACTGGGTGGAATTTGTAAAATGTGTCCAAGAAAGTTTCCTAAACCAAGACGTAGATGGCTCTATGCTACTCAGGCGGGTGCAACACTGGGCCTGTCATCAGAAAACGAAGTCAGGCAAATGACTGAAGTATCAGTCAGAAAGTACATTGCGTCCAGTCACCACAACTGTCTTAGTTTTAACATAGTTGTGGAAAACGATCAGACAGGTTGACAGATTTAGGTCTTAAACTGGAACTGGGCCAATATTGGAGCCATTCAGCAGGATTGAGCAGGGCTTGATTGGGTGAAGGTAAAACTCACACAACACTAGGGTATAGTCCAGATGGTTTACAGAGGAACCTCGATTATCTGAACGAGATGGGCGGGCACTATTTCGTTCGGATAATTGATTATTCGGTTAATCGATTCAATGCCTTTCCTCTGGGGCTCGGAGTTTTCAGTTCAGTCTGCTCCCTGTTCAGGTGACTAGGCAGCAGCAAGCCATGAGTGAGCCCCCACACCCTGCCAAACCCCCAAAACACACCCCGCATGCCTCCAAACCCATCCAACACCGCCCCCACCCGCCCCTCAACATCACCCCTCCAAACCGACCCAACAGTGAATCCTGCCCCCAAAACCGTCCGACACCAAACTCCACCGACGCCTGCCCCCACTTCCCAGACATATCCTACATCACTCTCAGCCCGTCTCCAAACCCGTTCAACACCGCCCCTCACCCACCACACCCACCGTCCAATCCATGTCCACGCCCATGCCCCCGTGTTACCCAGGTAAGCGCATAGTGAAGATTTTGTTTGGTATGCTTTCCTTTATTGGTTAGAGCATTGAATATAGGAGTTTGGAGGTCATGTTGCAGCTGTACAGCGCACTGCTAGGCCACTTTTGGAATATTGCATTCAGTTCTGATCTTTTTCCTATTGGAAGGATGTTGTGAAACTTGAAAGTGTTTAGAAAAGTTTTACAAGGATGTTGTCAGGATTGGAGGATTTGAGCTATCGGGAGAGGCTGAAACGACTGAGACTGTTTTCCCTGGAGTGTCAGAGGCTAAGGGGTGACATTCCTGAGGTTTCTAAAATCATGAGGGGCATGGATAGGACAAACAGACAAGGTCTTTTCCCTGGGGTAGTGGAGACCAGAAATGGAGGGCGTAGGTTTAGGGTGAGAGATGAAAGATTTAAAAGGGTGTAAGGGGCAACCTTTTCACGCAGAGTGTGGTTATGTCGGGAATGTACTGCCAGAGGAAGTGGTGGAGTCTGGTACAATTGCAGCATTCAAAAAGCATCTGGATTGGTATATGAATAAAACCGGTTTATAGGGATATGGGCCAAGTGCTGGCAGATGGGACGAGATTAGGAAAGGATATCTGGTCGGTGTGGACGAGTTGGACCGAAGGGTCCGTTTATGTGCTGTACGTCTCTAGGACTCTGTGGCTCTAAATGTTTTCCACTGTTCATTTACAGCCTGACATTTCAGTCTGTTTCCCCTGTTTACCTTGGTCAGTTCTCTCTCAAAGTCATATAATGGGCTTTGTTAGTGATGCTCGGGATGCTTTATGGTCACTTTAAAATGTCATTGTCTCTTTGAATTCTGGTATAATTTCTTGGAGGATTTCGGTGTGATATTACTCATTCACTCAGCTTCATCACCCAACTGTCGATCTGAGATAGTTACATCCCTAGCTATTTGCACAATGTGTTATTCGAGGCAGTACAGACAAAATCATTCAAGGAGGATCTCGGATAATATTACTCTTGCCAATGTGTCTGTCCCAGATTATACAAAGATTGAAGTCTCCAAAAAATATCACACCACCTTTGCTACAATTTCTAATGAATTTCTGTTTAATGCAGGGATGAGCAATGAAACACTGCAAGGCAGCATAAAAACTGTTCTCCTGCTTGTGTTTTTGACACATAGCACCCAGAATTTGCATTCAGGCTGATTCAGCTGCATAATCTGAGACCAAATGCTTTCTCTGTAATGCCTTTGTTATCCATTTGTGTCAGGGTTCCCATCTTGCTTTTCCATTCTGCCTGAGATACTGTAAGGTTGTTTACTGTTGAACATTTATGTTCCACCTTTTGTTCACCCTGTAATCACGTCTGTCTGGTGACTAAGTCTCATTTTTCTGTGTCCCAAGTCTATTACCTTATTGTAGATACTTTGTCCATTCCAAATCAAAACAACATTATAATTTCCTCTTCCCCACGATGTCCTGTCACAAACTGATTCATTAATGTACAGTTTTAGTTAAACTCTGTCCCTTCCTGTTCTTTTCTGCTTCACTTCAGCCACATTCCCATGCTGTTCCGAGCCTTCACATTTTCTCTTTGGATTTGGAAAACTCCTTTCATCTGAACTATGTCCTTGCACCCTCCATGTCAGTTTAAAGCCCTGTCCATAAATCTACCAACATGATTGGCCAGGACACTGCTCCCAGCAGGGTTGATTTTAAATCACTCATGGGATGTTGCTGTCTCTGGCTGGCCAGCATCGCATGCCCACCCTGACCAGCCTGAGAGCTGAGTGGCTTGTCAGATCATTACAGAGGGCATTTGAGCATCAATCCCATTGCCCTGGGTCTGGATTCATATGGAGGCCAGACTGGCAGCCTCGAACAGATTTGCTTACTGAAAGGGTATTATTAAGTGTTTAGATGGGTATCCCTGACTCTGGCATTAAATTAGGAAAGGATATCTGGTCGGCGTTAAATTCTGGATGAACAGACTAGTGAGAGTAACACGAGGTCATTGCCTGGTCCACTGATAGCTCCCTCATCCCTGAGTACTGATCCCAGAGCACCTTCTTCCTGACGGTGATTTGATCCTGATCCCTCCCTGCACTCTGGTGCTATCACACAGTCTCTCTCCATGTGGTATCTGTCACTGTGAGGGTCTAATTGATGCCGGTGACTGCACCTTTTGCAGCTACTCCAGATCCTGAGCCAACAGAATTATCCACTCCAGGGAGATGAGGCAACACAGACCAGGGATGGAGACTGGGGTTTTCCAGATCTCTGAGGAACTTAGTGCCATTCTCCATGTGTAACCCTCACAGCATCAGTCTAATTTCCCATTCTGTCTGTTTCTCTGTCTCCTGTAGATACTCAGGATGCTCTTGACTCAGCAGAATTCTCATTTCCTGTCTCGTCCATCACCACACTGAAGACAGTTGGTCAGCCAGAGAGATAGAGAGTGAGATCTGGAGCCTTCAGTAAATCCTGCAGCGAGACAAGATCACTCACAGTGAACAGAGCAGAGTGTATTTAAGGGATTGAACTTTGGTCCAGAAGACATGACACAGATACAGTGTTGAAGGGTAAACACAGAGCATGATGGTCTCAGGCTCAAACCCCACCCCCTTGTTAATTTTCATCTCTGCTGTATTGAGCCTTCCTATGTCAATACAGTAAGTTGACAGTTATCAATTCAGGCCTGTGCTGTCTTAGTGAGGATCAGTACAACAGAGGGGAAAGCGGGCCTCCCTTAAAGTGATGGTATTGAAACCTGGGATCTTTCTGTTCTATATTCCCTCCTCACGCTATCTCTTGTCATGTGATAGAGTCATACAGCAAGGAAACATGCCTTTCGGTCTAAATTGTTTGTGCCAATGTCTTGAATGCTTGTAATTCCCAGAAATTTTCCTATTTCTGTAACCTCCACCCCTCCCATATTCCTGCTGTATTTGAAACCTACTCCGATGCTGATGACTCTCCCTGTATGTAAATTGCTCCAATGTCGATAACATGCCCAATCTCAATAATCTCATCCTGCACTCAGTACAATAATTCCTATTTCTGTAGTTTTGCACAATACTTAGTGTCCTTGTCTCTGTAAAATCCTCCAGCCTGGAGCAAAATACCCACCTGTGGACCTTCCTCAAGCCCCAAGAAAACATGATATCACTGTAACCTTCTGCAGGTCCGATCACACTCCTGCCTCCTGGCCTATAGTACCACACGACCACAGTAACCTTCTCCCAACCCTACCGACCTCCTTACCGATATGAACACCTCCAGACCCTTTTCAAGCCACAGCAGCACTCCACATCTCTGTTTGCTCGTCCACTCCCTACAGTCCTCCCAGCACCTCAAACACTCTCCCTTTGTGTAATTCTGCAATTTGGGGCAGCACGGTGGCTCTGTGGTGAGCAATGGTGCCTCACAGTGCCAGGGACCCAGGTTCAATTTCAGCGTTAGGTGACTGTCTGTCTGTGTGGAGTTTGCACCTTCTCCCTGTGTCTGCGTGGGTTTCCTCCAGATGTTCCAGTTTCCTCCCACAGTCCAAAGATGTGCAGGTCAGGTGAATCGGCCAGGCTAAATTGTCCATAGTGTTAGGTGCATTGTCGGAGAGAAGTGGGTCTGGGTGGATTACGCTTTGGAGATTTGGTGTGGACATGTTGTGCCGAAGTACCTGTTCCCATGCTGTAGGGAATCTAATCTAAACTCTCCCTCTGCGTTCCATATTACTGTACCTAAATATATCCCTCTATCCATAATCAGCCCCAACCCCTTCAAACCTCCGAGTCTCTGTGAGCTCCAACATCCCTCCTTAACTGGGTAACCTTTTCCATTCCTGAAACACTCTGAAAATGTGGACATCCTACAAACCTCCCTATCTGCGTAATCCTCTCAGGACCCTGTAAAACCCCCGATCTATGGAACCAGCTCCAATGCTTGTGACTCTCCCGATCAGTTTCTGTAAGACTTACTATCTCTGTAACATCCTCCTGTCGCTATCACCCGCCCTGTCAATGTAAGCTCCTTCGGTCCCCCTACCAATCTAATCATCTCCATAATCTTCTCCAGCTCTTACACCCCTATCTGTGTAAACGTTACACTCCCCTACAACCATCCCGAAAGCAGAAACCTCCTCCAGTGTCTGTAATACTCCCTATCTGTGTTTGTGTCTCCTGGTTCTATTGCTGTTCCTTTCTCTGTAAACTCTGACAGATTGTACAGCTTGCTGGTCCGTATACTTTCCAGAACTTCAGCATCTGACATCAACAAAAGTCTTCATTAACTACAGCCTTCCATATCGCTGTTCTTTCCTCAATTCTATACAACCCTTATAATTTCTGTAAGTAGCACAATTCCATAAAATACCCCATGCCTGCGTAAACTGACCCAATCCGACAGAGAGAAGCCTCACTGCCCTCTTGATCATCTCTAGTCCCTTCAGATTTCCCTGTATCTTCTCTGACTCCATTGAATACAGCCCATCTCATGTTATAACTCCTCTAACTCATATGTTACTCCCCATCTCTGTGATATTCTTCAGTTACTGCAATTCTCATTCTTTATCTCCAGAGTTTCCAATCACCCGATCGATGTAAGGTTATTGATCCTCTGCAGCATGTTTAACACCTGTAGCAGCCTCCAACTCCTCAACGCATCCTGTCACTGTAACCTCCTCAAATTCTACAGCTCACTGTCTTTGTAATATCTTCCAGTATCTGCAACCCTCTCGATTTTTGTAACCCCCTCCAGAACAGCATTCCACATCTCTATGTAACTGATGGGAATGCTGCAAACCTGCCTTCACAGTCCTCAGTAACTCTCTGAACTCCTGCAGCTCTACAATCCTCAGTATCTCTGGCTCCTCCAATCCCTACACTTCTCCCTGGCTGTTTGAACTGATCCAGCCCCTTCAACCCTCCCGTCCACTCTTGTCCATGTCAGTGTAATTCCCAGCACCAACAATCCTCCCAGTCTCTATAAACTCCTGCAGCTCCAACTACCACCCCAATCCGTGTAATCTCCAGTCCTTCCTTTTTCTATAAACTCCTGTAGTTCAAATACCACCCCATCTGTCTACTCTCCAGTGCCTATAACCCTCCCTTTCTCTAAAAATTTCTGAAGCTCCAACTACTACTGTGTAATCTCTAGTCCCTATATTCCTCCCGATCTCTGTAAATCCTTCAAAACTGATAATCCTGTAACTCCACTTGACATCTTTCAGCCCGAAAACCACCTGATCTCTAACCACCAACAGTGATGTCAAACCACCGAACTCTGTAACATCCTCCAGTCTCTACAGCCCAGCTTTTCTCTCTTAGCTTGTCTGGTAACTGTATTCCCCTTCATCTCCCGTTACAGATCCTTGCTCAGTGAAACAATGTCTCAGTATCGAATCTGTAAGAACACAAGAATCTTTGGTGTATCAATAAATTTGCCTCATTTTCTAAATTTTAACGACTGCAAATTCAACCTTCTCCACCTCTTCTCATCAATATCCCTCCATTTTGAAGACCAGCCTGGTGAACCTTTCTGCAGTTAATCTGAAACCAAGAGCTGACAGCAATAATCACGAAAGTGCTGGGATGTATGTTAAACGATATGCCAGAAATACTAACTGCACACTTAGAAACTTTTTGAATAAGCGCAGTCCATAAGACCATCATATATAGGGATAGAATTAGACCATTCAATCCATCAGGTCCATTCCACTATTCAATTGTGTATGAGTTGTTTCTCAACCCCATTCTCTCACTCCCTGCAACCCTTGATCTCCTTATTCATCTAGAACCTGCTTATCTCTGAGTTAGATACACTGAATCACTTCGCATCCACAGCCCCATGAGGCAGTGAGTTCCACAGATCCATCACCCTCTGGCTGAATAAATTCCTCCACATCTCTATTCTAAAGGGTCGTCCCTTCACTGTGAAGCTGTGCCCTTGGCTCCTGGTCTCTCCTGCTCGTGGAAACATCTTGCCCACGTCCACTCCATCCAGGCCCCTCAGTATTCTGTAAATTTGAATGAGATTCTGCCACTGCCTCTGAAACTTCATCAAGTGCAGACCCAGAGACTTCACCTGCTCCTCATATAACACAAATTTCATCCCTGAGATCTTTCTTGGAAACCCATTTCTTGTACCCCTTCACATCCTTTGTTCAGACTCTGAATGAATAACGTGTTGAGTGTAGTCCCAACACTGACCCCGTGGAGCTCCCCCATCACCAGTTCCCATCGTGAAAAAGACCCCTTTCTTCACACTCCCTGCCTTGTGCCAATCAGACAAATCCTCTATCCATGCTCAGCATGTTGGTCTGAAACGGAAATGTCATTTAACACCCACTGCTGGATTTATTTTTCTGTCTGGCTGGAAACAGCAGAGTTTCCCCATTACCTTCCCATCTGTAATTCCCTGGAGAAGCTGGTGGGGAGCTGCCTTCCTGACCCATTGCAGTCCTTTGGGTGTAGGGACAGACACAGTGCTGGGAGGATGGAGCATGGCTTGGAGGGCATCTTAGAAATGCTGGTGTTCCCATGTACTTGGAGTTCCTCTCTTTCCAGGGTATAGTGGTTCCGGGTTTATGAAGTGCTGTTGAAAGGGCCTGCCTGAGTGACCTCAGTGCTACTTGTAGATCTTTTATTCCTTCCATCATTCATTCATGAACATGAGCTTTGTTGGCTGGGCCAGCATTTATTGTTGATTTGGAGTGGTCCCTGAGAAGGTGGTGGGGAGCTGCCTTCCTCAGCCACTGCACCAGCCGTTGGAACTGTTGTTATCTGTGTAGCCTCCAGCAGGCGCTCCAACACTCCTCACGTCTGTAACTGCACACAGATAATGCACCTCTCCCTTTTATATCTCACATCCTCCCCGCCATATAAATCTGACAGTTCATCACAATATCTCACCTCCTCCATTCCCATCTGTGCTAGAGATCACTAAAATTACTTTATTCTTGTTTAAACTTCTGATCATCCAAAATCTCTCCCATTTTAAATTTGTAACCCCTTCAGTTTCTGTTAGTCTCCATATAACTGCAATCAATGATAGCACAGGTTCCCTTCCTAAATCTCTAATTATAATGATTGCGTGTGCTAAAGTGGCACTTTTCTTCCTCCCTATCCATCTCAGGACTTCCAGCCCCTACAATCCTACTATTTGGAATGCGCCCAATCTCTACACCTCCTCAAGTCCTGGGGGTCCTTGAAAATTACCAGTGCCCCAAAGGTTTATATTCCCCCCAGTTACTGCAAGTCTTCTCACTCTGTCACATCCAAGCCTGTCACATCCAAGACTCCATCCAAATCTCCAGGAGCAGACAACACTTGCTGGCTCTCAATTTGCATTTGTTGAAGTCTACACATCTCTGTAAGCAGCTCTGAAAAAGTCACTTAGACTCTACAAAGCTCCGTCATGCACAAGCCACCATCTCTCTTTTTCCCTTGCCTTCTTCAATGTCTGAAACTCTCACTGTATCTTCCAGTAACGTTCTTGAGTTGATGCAGGTTTGCCTAGCTCCCCAGAATACCTGTTCCATCCCATATAGCACGCTCAATCACTGTAACACTCTCTGCTTTGTCTAGTCCTGCCTTTTCTAATGTTTTTCCAGTCACAACGGCGATCCTATAAGAGAGCAATACGGAATGGACTGTTATAAATCTCAGCTGAGGCTTGAGGCCTACCATTACCTGGGAGTCACAAAGGGAGGGAACCTGAGAGAGAGCAGCACAGAGCGGGAGAATATTAATCAGCAGCGAGGATCGAGGCTGACTGGGACTTGGAGTTGCAGAAGCAGCAGAGCAGGAGGCTCGAAATCAACACCGAGTCACAGAGGGAGTGACCATGTGAGGGAGCAACTTGGAGCAGGAGCATGAGGCTCACTCACACCTGGGAGTTACAGAGGCAGCAAAGTGGGAGGATATAAATCAACACTGAGGATCGAGGCCTAATCGTGCCTGGGAGTCACAGAGACGGTGACCCTGTGAGGGAGCAAAGTGGAGTGGGAGCAGGAGGATTACACATACCTGGGAGTCACAGAGATGGTGACCCTGTGAAGGAGCAGAGTTGAGTGGGAGCTGGAGGATTACACGTCCCTGGGAGTCACAGAGATAACTTCTGCTGCTGGGACCTGCCTGCACTGAGTTTGAAAGAAGTGCAAGAGCCATCGCAGAAAAGGCTGTAATTTCATTGGCTGATAAATACACCACTATTAGCGACTGTCAGTTAATTGCTATAAGTTAGCAATTTTTTTTCAACTTCTGAAATAAGGGTTGAACACAGAAATAAGAGGGAGAACTGAAATTGTGAGCCAATATAATAAATTAACCTCAGTAAGACCAGTTGAATAAGGAACTTAACCATATTATTATTTCCCAAATGCTAACTTCATTCTAAGTAATTAATTAAGTTACTCCAGACATATTGCATTTTAAGACATGGCAAGACTTGTTTGTCAGATGGAAAATGTGTTCTGTTACATTGGGAAGTCATAGCCCCTGCTTGTATCCTAGATGGGCACTTGGTCATGGAGTTCAGACAGTGACTAGAGACTCTATGGGACATCTGTGATGCTGAGAGTTAGGTGGATAGCACACACACACACAGCAGATTACCCTGCAGACATGACAGCCTGGAAGAAGGAAGGGTCTGGGGGATGAGGCAACCAGAGAGAAACAATGAGGGAAGACAAGAAAATCCTGGTATCTCCCTCCCAATTCTGTTTCCCAGTTTGGAAGCTGATTACATTGTAGGCTGCTCAAGGGAGGGCAGTCAGAGCCATGTCTGTGGTACCACAAGCAGCCTGACTGTACAGGAGGGGAGGGAGAAGGAGGGAGGAGCAATAGGCACAAGGGAGTCAGGAAAGTGAAGAAGGTGTCAGCGTGTCTGTAATTCCACGATAGTGGGGTTAAGAATGTCACCGTGTCTGCAGGACATTCGTCTGGGGAACAGTGAGCAGTCAAAGGCCATGTTCATGTTGGTAGGAATGACCTGGGTAGGAAGGGCGAAGTGGTCTGGGAGTCAGAATTTAGGGAGCAAGGTGGATGGTTAGCAAGCCGGTCCGCAAATGCAGCAATCCCTGAAATACTCCAAGTGCCGTGTCCAAGTGAGAACAGGACTCGTGGTTTTAGGTAGATGAGAGTGTGACTGGAACGATGATTCAGCAGGAAGGGCTTCAGATTCGTGGGACATTGGGACTGGTTCTGGGGAAGGCAGCAACTGTACAAGCTGGATGGGATAACGTGACAGAGCTGGGACTGAATTTCTTACGGGGTGTTTGGGAGGGATTGAAAATAACTTGGTGTCTGCTTAAGATCCAACATGAAATAGAAGAGGAGACTACCAGAATTCTCAAAATAATGTGAGATACAGTTGGTACTAATTTACAACAACAAGTTTATCAGTGGAAGATGGAGTAAGAAAGAAAGGCTTAATCTGAGGTACTCTGCATAGACATGAATACTCGGAGCGTGGGGAGTTCTAGATGCAGATTGGTGTGTGGAAATCTGATGGACTGATCATCGAGAGCTGGCTCAAGGAATAGCAAGACTGGGTGTTAAATAGTGCTGGGTATAAGGGATTCTGAAATGATAGAAGTGAAGGGAAAAGATGAAGGTAGAAGTATTTGTTTTGATTAGTGTTAGTTAAAGGGTCCAAGAGAAAGAGGATCCGTCCAAGGACAGAATGAATTTGGCTGGAGCTACAGAACAAAAAGTGTACACTTACACTGTGAGGTACAGTCTGTCGGCCAGCAACCAAAGAACTGATGGAGAGAATAAATATGCAGGGTCATTTGAGAGCGATGACAATACTACAGATCGGTTATACTGAGAAACGTAATGTTTCCAGATATAGACAGGGATACTGATGGTGAAAGGTCACGAGGGGCAAGTGTTCCTGGATTACATGGAGGAGAACTCACTGCAGGAGTATGTATCAAGCCCAAGACAGCATGTACTGTTGGATCTGGTCCTTGGGAAAGAGGTGGGGCAAGTGGATCCAGTGTTGGTAGGGGATGGTTTTGGGGCACAGCGATCATTTTATTGTAAAGTTCAGGATGTTGTAGAGAATGACATGCAATAATTGTGACTGAGAAACATTAGTTGATTGAGAGCAGGCTTCAATGGGGCAAGAATGAAGCTGGGAAATTTTGAACAAGGCCAGTGAAATGGTAGCGTTAAATAGTGTGAACCAGGTCAGATTGAGCTGGGATTATGGAGATATGGCTGCAGTGTGACCAAGACAGACATGGATAATCAAAATTTTTCCCCATTTCTACAGCAAGGATAAGCAGGACAACACAGTGAAGTAGCATTGTGTATAAAGGATGGGATCAGTATTATTGTGATGCTAATCAATTCACACACTGCTCCTCCCTGCCCTCACCCCTCATCCCTGCGTATTAATCCTATCAGATTTTGGTAACCTTTGCAAACTTCAGAAAATAGCACAGTATAGAAGAGATCACTCGGTCCACTGTCTGCATTGGACAAGATGTAATGTTGATTTTTAAAGCCCTAGTTCTTTCTCCCTAGACAGTGTAGGACTTCAGGTGCAGATCCCGGCTCCTTTTTAAAATGGTTTGAGAGTTTCTACTTCCATGTGTGACTCCCAGATCCCGACCATAAACTGCGTTAAATAACAACTTTCCTCATCAATTCTCTAATATTTCAAATAAATTACATTAAATAATTTCCACTGATAACTGAGTTCTCCAACAGGAGCAAGGTATTCTCTCCCTTTCTACCCAGGCTCCTGACAATATTGCACCCCAATCTAATCTATCAGCACCCTCCGTTCCAATCTTTACTCATAACTGCACTTCCACTGTCACAGGGTGAAGAATCTCCTCTGTACCCTCTCCAGTCCAATCCCATCCTTCCATGTGATGGGGTGACCAGAACTGCACACAGTCCCCAAGCTCTGACTGAACTCATTCTTTATACAGTTCCTGCATAAGCTTCCTGCTGTGAAATTCTGCCCTTTGGCTTTCTGACGAAATGATGCCATTTGCTCCATTAACGAGATTTTTGGTGTTTCCAGCTACCTTCATTTATCTGCCCACACTGACCACGCGCTCATTTATTGCACATTCTCCTCTATTGCTGATGTCCCTAAATGCCTTGCCTTACACTTTTCTGGGTTGTTTGCTTCATTCACCTGGACCCCATAGTTTCTGTTTTTAAACAGTCTGCCATGGGATCTCTCGTAAAATCCCAGTAATTCACATGCAGTTACAGGTTAGTGCCTCAGACCGACAGTCAGATTAATTACACACGATCTTCCTTGACTAAATCCAGACCGACTGTCCTGGAGTTCCTGGGACTTCCTCAGTGACCGTTTATTCACTCTCACAGTTCCAGCCTCGACCTATTCACTCAGTCCCTTGCTCCACAGTAAACAAAGTTGCAGTATTAGCCATTTTCCTGTCCTCCGGCATCAGTGCTGCAGGATTGAATAATGTCGGTAAATATAAGGCAGGGGATTTTCCCTGTTCCTTTTAACAGTCTGGAACATTGTGTTACCCCTTTTTTGAGGATTTTAATCTACTGTATAATTCTCCACTCCAAGTTTGTTGCACCCAATATTTCATCCCTGTTTTGATTCAGACAGACAGAGGCCTAAACCATCTTATGATATGGTCAAGTATCGTTTTAATCTGGTTTCATGGAGGGTTACTCTCCACCAGGTGAAGTGCATTTTCTCATGATACCATCCCCAATCTGCCACATTAACGACTCTCCCTGCCCGCGTGGTCTTCCTCTCATCTGATACTAACACAATGATTTTTCCCCTTCATCATAACAGCTGCCCTCTGACTGGATATCCCAGAATGCACCGGCCTCCCTGTTTCCAGGACCCATCTTTAAAAAGTCATTTTACTCTTGAATTGTGAATCCGAAACTGGCCTGGACATGGCAGAGGGGGTAAAACTGGGGCTCCCCATTGTGGACAAGCCCCTGGTCCTGGTGTATGACATGATGCATAAGAGGGACATTATCTTCCTCCAGGGCTGACAGGGGAAGCTATGACACCAGACCCTTCCAGCTTGGTCCGAGGCTGACCCCTGGGTCAGTGTGATTCCAGCCTTCTAGGTGAATGCCCAGCAGTCTAGGAAGGAGGTCAGTGACCTTTTTCCCTCTACCAGGGTAAGTGGCATCATCTCCACTTCTCCCACCCTCAGTGAATGCAGCACCTTCTCTCAGTCTCTCTCTAATCTCTGCCCAACTCTGCCTGGTGTCTGTGCTGCCCACTCACTCAGAACACCTCGACACCTTCCCCCCAGCTGTCCCAGCACTAATAGTTGTACCAACCACTTCCATTTCCCTAATCCTACTTGGTAATTCTCATATTCCGGAAGGAACTATCCCACACTAGGGCACAAAGAGCTAAGAGGGATATGGGGCAGCCGAACATTCATCGCCTCACCCCCTCACAGGGGAAGGATCCTGACCCCAACAACCATGAGAGGCTGAAAGACCGTGTCCAAGCTCCCAAACTGGGATCTGAGACTCCCCCTGACTCCCTGTGCTGGGCACCGCGACTGACTGTGGACAATGATATCAAGCTTCCTGGTTTGTGTCTCTGCTAACCACCAAGACAATACAGCAGACAGGTGAGCCTGGTAGCTCTGGCTGAGGGGAAACGCTGCTAAAGGCAGGGTAAGGCAAGGCAATAATTTTGTGAGCATTGAAGTCCGTTCAAAGTGAGTGTGTACAAACATGGAGTGAGCAGCCCAGAGGGACAGTCCATGAGCTGGGTGTGGGTCCCTGGGCACAGTGTCCTTGCAGCAGCATTGCAATGTGAGTTGTCAGCGCGCCCTGAGCTGCAGTATTGAATTACAGAAGCGTGGTGTCAGTGGGTCAGAGATGTGCTGGGATGGCATGGTGAGGCTGGCATGTGTCAGATGCCAGCATTGGTGGGTGTGGAGTGCATGCAGCTTCTGTCAGTGCAGTTTC
The DNA here is from genome assembly GCF_047496795.1 of Chiloscyllium punctatum. Classification (NCBI taxonomy): domain Eukaryota; kingdom Metazoa; phylum Chordata; class Chondrichthyes; order Orectolobiformes; family Hemiscylliidae; genus Chiloscyllium; species Chiloscyllium punctatum. Next base: position 23,904,859 of record NC_092751.1, read on the forward strand.
CCCCGAGACGTTGGTATCCAAGATAGAATGACGCAGGAGCGAGGGTCAAGATAGCGTCACCAGGTACCAGCTCAGACATTCATGTCAAATTCTCAATATTGAGTTTCCCCACAATGGGGAAGGATATGAAGCTACAAGTTGATGAGGGGGGAGATCCACAATAATATGGCTGTTGGTAATCAGTAATCATTCAGTGAGCATCTCGCCACCCCCGGGCTCAAATCTTGACATAAAGAGCGGTCCAGCTCAGGAACAGGCCCTTCAGCCCAGCAGGCCCACACTGACACATGATGCCCTTCTAAAGTTAAAACAAAAGTTTTTTACTCCGCTAGCTTCTATGTCATTCTATTCCCTACTTACTCATACTTGTGTCAAGATCCCTCTTAAACCTTGCTATATTGGCTTCTTCCCCTCTATCAGTGCATTCCAGGCACTTTCACATTCTGTCTGGAACAGCAAAAAAAAATACCTATCACATTTCCTGAACTTTCTCCCTTTTACCTAAAACCTACGGTCCTGAGTAATTGATATTTCTACTCTGGGGAAAAAAAACTGTCCTTCTATCTATACCTCTGATAATTGTGTAAATATCTATCACGTAGCCCCATAGCCAATGATGCCCAGGTGCACACGAACCATGTGTGTTCAATTTCTCCTTCTGGCTAATACCCTCCAAACCAGACAACATGCTGGTAAAACGTTTCCATACCCTCTCCAACACTTCAACATCGTTCTACTGGTGTGGAAACCAGTACTGTACACGATATTCTAAATGTGCCCGAACTAAGTTTCTCTCCAGCTGCAATATGACCTGTTAAGTTTCACACTGTATGCTCCGATGCCTGTCTGTAAGTTTGCCGTCAGTCTTCTTGATCACCCTATCCACCCGTGTTACCACATTCAGGGAACTGTGGAGTTGTACACGTAGATCCCATCGGATGTTGATGCAGCCAGTAGTTTTCCCTTCCACTTTATACTTCTCTCCTGCATTAGACCTTCTAAAACAGATCACATCGCAACTGCCCAGATAAAGTTACATCTGTATTTTCTCTGTCTAAGACTGCAGCTGACAGTGGGAGGTATGTCGGGGTGTGATGGTTACTGTACAGTGGGAGGTATGTCAGGGTGTGATGGTTACTGTACAGTGGGAGGTATGTCGGGCTGTGATGGTTACTGTACAGTGGGAGATATGTCGGACCGTGACGGTTACTGTACAGTGGGAGGTATGTCGGTCCGTGATGGTTACCATACAGTGGGAGGTATGTCGGTCCGTGATGGTTACCATACAGTGGGAGGTATGTCGGACCGTGATGGTTACTGTAAAGTGGGAGGTATGTCGGACCGTGATGGTTACTGTACAGTGAGAGGTATGTCGGGGTGTGATGGTTACTGTGCAGTTGGGGGTATGTCAGGCTGTGATGGTTACTGTACAGTGGGAGGTATGTCGGGGTGTGATGGTTACTGTACAGTGGAAGGTATGTCAGGGTGTGATGGTTACTGTACAGTGGGAGGTATGTTGGGGTGTGATGGTTACTGTACAGTGGGAGGTATGTCGGACCGTGATGGTTACTGTACAGTGGGAGGTATGTCTGGCCATGATGGTTACTGTACAGTGGGAGGTATGTCGGGGTGTGATGGTTACTGTACAGTGGGAGGTATGTCTGGCTGTGATGGTTACTGTACAGTGGGAGGTATGTCTGGCTGTGATGGTTACTGTACAGTGGGAGGTATGTCGGGGTGTGATGGTTACTGTACAGTGGGTGGTATGTCAGGCTGTGATGGTTACTGTACAGTGGGAGGTATGTCGGGGTGTGATGGTTACTGTACAGTGGAAGGTATGTCTGGCTGTGATGGTTACTGTACAGTGGGTGGTATGTCGGGCCGTGATGTTTACTGTTTTAGTTGGAGGTATGTCGAACCGTGAAGTTGCATACTGTATGCGCTGTACAAAGTATGATTCTGCTGCTGCCGATTGCCCTCTGCACCTCATGGCTGCATCATCATTAATTTTTCAATCTGTATAAATTCTGTCCCATTCAGTACTCAAGGGGCTACACATCATAGTGAGGAGGGTCTGCAAAATGTGAAGGTAGCCCTTGCGCCCCATTGTGCAGTGACCATTCTTACTGACATATGAAATGGAGAGGTGTGTCTGTAGCAGTCAGATCGGTGACGAAGTGATCAGTTATATGTTTCGCTTTTATTGATGCCACCATAACCTGCTCCAGACCAGTCTAGCAGCCACAGGATCCAGCACGATCATTAGATTTGATCCCTTCCAGGATGGGAATAGGCCCTTCGGCACAACCAGTCCACACCAACCCTCCAAAGAGCAACGCACACTTCTCTGACTAATGCACTGAACACTGTGGGCATTTTACTATGGCCAATTCACCTGAGCTGCACATCTTTGGACTGTGGGATGAAACCCACACAGACACAGGGAGAATTTGCAAACTCCACACAGGCATTTGCCCGAGGCTGGAATCAAACCTGGGACCCTGATGCTGTGAGGCAGCAGTGCTAACCACTGAGCCACCACGCCACCCTATATTGACTATATAACAATGAGCTGTCCCTCTTTGCCTGGCTGTGTCCTGTCAGTGGGACTGAACCTACCAGAGAGTGTGATGATTTTGCCTCGGACATTGTCCTGTTCACAGAAACCTGCTTTAGAGGCAATATCTGACTGTTGCCTGATTAGTCCATGGGAAATACATACCTGGTCTCTTTCACATTTTCTGTAATGAAGAGTTAATATCACTTTATTTCTTACATATTTTTAAATAAACCAAACATCATTGTTTTTCAGTTGAAAACAATTGAAGTGAACAATAATTGAATTACCAGAGCGCAAACCTAACTGTATTCTGTACACAATTGTGTTCAGTACACAATTGTGTACTGAACACAATTCAGTAGCTATAGTAAACAGCCGCTTCATGTTCAGATCAGTGAACACGCCATCTTGCAGGCAGCAAAGCTGTTGGAAATGACTTTGATGAAAAGCCTGAATTCAGACACAGTGTTATTGGGCCTCACCAGGACCTCCAAAACACTGGCCATCTCCAAAATCTGTCAAAGAGCTTCCAAATTGGAGCTGGGCAGTTGCTCACACAATCCCTCACAATAGACTGGTGAGAGATACACCTGAACAACAGGGAGATGTGAGTGGGGCAGACTGGTCAATGGATTAGCACATGGCGCTGGTCCAGATGCAGTTCAATATTTACAACAATGACCTATAAACAGCCATGTCTTGCAAGTATATCTTTTCTTGTGTGCCACCTAAACACTGTAATTCTGCATCTTGGACCTGATCATGAATGAAGGTGTGATAAAGGTGATGGACTCCCGCAGCACATGGCATCTTACATTGAATCCCTCATAAACCATATCCAGTGTATGTTAGCCCCACAATGTCAGTGTCCAAACAGAATTGTGCAGTCCCATTGATGGCCGGCATCAGCCCAGCCCAACAACTTTGTGTGTGAATTGAGCTGGAAATCTCTGTGTAAATGTTTGCAGCATTGTTCTAACCATTAACAGCGAAGTCTCTTTACTGAAAGTCCGACATGCTTTCGTAATACTAACTTATAGTTTGTCCAACCAGCACAAAATCTACCCATTTATTCAGTACACTGTTATAACAACAATATGATGAAAATTCACAGTAAGCAGCATTGAAATGATGAGTCTCATTGCCACACCCAAGAATAAATTATAATTAAGTACAAGGACTTTGAAAGTATACAATTATTTTCCCTTGTATTAATATTGTTAACTAATAGTCGCTTCTCCTGGTCTTCAGATGCTGCCTGAACGTCTGAATTTTTTTTTCAGAATCACACTTTTTGACTCTGATCTCCAGCATCTGTAGTCCTTACTTTCTCCCTGCTAATATTCACACATAATCATTTTCCTGGCAACAATGTCACTGTGTGTTTAAACACGTCCCAGTCAGATATGAGTACGTTTTCAGTTGCTTCAGTCTATCTCAGAGCTCAGTAATGTGGGATGAGAATGCCAGTGTCTGTGTGATGCTCGGTATGTAGGCCATGCCTCTGAGAGACTGACAGATTGTTTCAAACAGCATATCCCTTCAGCTGTTCACAACAAGCAATGTACTGGCTGGACCAACCAGCCTGAGCTCACAAAACCCAAAACACAGTGTCCAGCATTGAATAGGTCAAGACAATTTTTTAATGTTAATTTATTCATGAAATGTGATTGGGACGGCATTTATTGATAGATAGGGAACTTAAAACAGTGTCACTGAAGGAACGGCAATATACTTCCCAATCAGGATGGTAGATGACTTGGAACAGAACGCGAACATGGTGGGTGTCCCGTGTATCTGCTTCCCTAGTCCTTCTCGATGGTCGGGTGTTCAGAGGTACGTTTTTAGCAGCCTTGGTAAATTTCTGCAGAGCACCCTGTAGATGGCAGGTATTGCTGCTACCATGCGTCAGTGGATGAGGGGTGAAGCTGCACTCACCCAGGCAAATGGAAGTATTTAATTACACACACATTCAACATGTTTCTTAGCAATAGGGGACAGACTTTTGGAAATTTTGAGGTGAGTTATTCCTGCAGAATTTCGAGCCCCTGACATATTCTTGTAGTTAAAGAATTTATATGCGTCAAGAAGTGGCGCTGGAAAAGTAAAACAGGTCAGGCAGCATCTGAAGTACAGGAGAGTCAATGTGTTAGCATAAGCCCTTCACAGGAATGGGTAATGAAATCATATGGTCAGTCCAGTTCAGGTTAACGATAATCCCCGCGATATTGCTTGGTGTGTGTTCAGTGATGGTGGTGGCAAAGAACGTTAGAGGATGTGGTTCAATTTTCCATTGTTAGAAGTAATCGTTGTCTGGCACATGTGTATTGGAAATTGGATTATCACTGTTAAGCACACACCTGCATATTTCCAGGTACTGGTACATTTGGACATGGACTGCTTCAGTATCTGAGTAAATCACGATTGATGTTGAACACTGTCCAATCATTGGCAAACATCCCCATTTGTGATTTTACAGTTATTTATGAAGCAGTTGGAAATTATTGGGTGTAGGGCAAAGAGCGCGCTTACAGCTCACTGATGCTGTCCCTGTCTCTGAGCTAAGAAGCTTGCTTCTAGTTCCACCTGCTCCAGAGGTGTCTAACAACATATCTGAATGGAATAATATTACAATATCTACCACAAGGAGCTGAGTGAGGTCTTGGTTGGCTTAATTAGTTGGACGGCTAGTTTGTAACGCAGATTAATGCCAACAGTGTGGTTTCAATTCTGAGGTGACTGAAAAGGGCTGTCCTATTCAACCTCTCCCTTGCGTGAGGCATGATGACTGTCCAGGTAAACTACTGCCAATTATCTCTGTCTACTGAGAGAGCAGACCTATCATCCCGAAGGAGTATGGTACCTTATTTTCCATTTCTGATCTACAGACTTACTCAAACACCAACACAGGGGAACTGCTGCGGAGATGTCCTGGAGCTGAGATGGCTGCTCTCCTCCAACTCCAAACCCAGCCACCTTCCTTTGTACCAGGTATAACTTCAGCCAGTGCAAACGATTCCTATTTGCTCCAGTTTTGCTGTTAATTCTGGATATGACTCTTGGTCAAATGCAGTTATGATGATGTTAAGTGCAGTCACTGTTGCCTCACCTCTAGAATTCAGCTGCGTGGTCTCTTGTACACCGTTAAACCAAGGCTTCAATGAGCCCAAGGGATGAGAGCCCAAACTGAGCTTCAGTGAGCAGGTTGGTGCTGAGGAAGTGCTGTTTGATCCCACTCTGGGTGACATCTTCCATCCCTTTATTAATGATAGAGATGAGAGCAATGGGGCAGTCATTGATTATCTGATGGTTTGTCTGTGTGTGTGTACAGGACACACCCGGGTAGTTTCCCACGTTGACAGGTCGATGTCAGTGCTGTATCCCAGCAGGAACAGCTTGAATGGAATATGATCAGGGCCCACAGCTTTTGCATTCCCCATCCCTCCAGCCGTTTGGAATTACCACACACAGTGAATCGAATTAGCTGAAGACTGCCATCTGGAGGAGACAAAAATAGATCGTCCTATCGATACTTCTGTCTGAACATTGTTGTGGTCCTTTCAGCCTGAGCTTTTTATTGTTGTGTTGGGTTCTTCCGTCACTGAGGAAGGCGATATGTGTGGATCCTCCTCCTCCGGTGAGTTGTTTGATTGACACCACCATTCAACCAGACTGCCTGTGAGAGGATTGCAGAGATTAGGTCTGATTTGTTGGTTAGATCCGTCTGTCACTAGCTGTTTATGCTATTTGGTGAGTAAGTGGTCCTGTTTGGTAACTCACCTCATTGTGAGGTGTACCTGGCGCTGCTCTTGGCCAGCCCTCCTGTATTCTCAGGGTGTATCCCCTGGCCTGATGGTCAGTGTAAAGTAGACCATATGCCAGGCAGTGACAGTGAAAATTGTGCTGCAGTACTATTCTGCTGCTGTAGGTAATGACACAAATCACCTCACACAGGCCAGTGCTGAGTTCCAGATCTCTTCGAAATCTGTCCCGTTTAGCATGGTGATAGTATCTCTCACATGTGCGCTCACGTGTGTACACACACACATACCATACACCGCCCCCCCCCCCCCCCCCCACACACACACACACACACACAATTCACAATGTCTCCAGAAATGCTGTGTGCCGTAGTCATTGTTCCCAATACGGCCATCGATCAATGTCTCTTCAGCCGTGGTGAAAATGAGGTCAAGTATGTTTCTCCCTGTCAGTCGTTCCCTCCCCACCCGATGCAGACCCAGTCCCGAAGATATGTTCTTTTGGATACGACCATCTCGATCAGGAATGCTGCTGCTGAGCACCTCTTGGTGGTGATTTGAAATAGCCCACCCAGTATACATTCTTCAGTTCATTCACTCTGTCAGTGTTTCCTCCAAGTGTTCAATGTAGAGGGACACTGATCCATCAGCTGAGCGAAGGTAGTCAACAGGAGGTTTCCATCTCTGCACATGAGGCTGTGTTTTGTCACATTGTTGCTTGAGGAGTCTGTAGGACGCCTCTCCCACATTTAGCCCTAGCCCCCAGACGTTAGGAAGGAGGGATTTCCAGTGTCTGCAGGGCTTTTACTTTTCTGTCACTATCAATCGAAGGGCATCTTCTGTGCTGTATGACACTCAGTCTATAACTTTTGTGATTGGACAGTCCAAGGTCTCACTCCTTCAGTTCCTCCCAGTGCCTTGTCTATTCCACAGATTTCTACAATATTTTCTCTATTAAGACATTGCACAATTCCATTTTTAAACTATCTACGTGTATCTCTGTATCTTTCCCTGTCATCTCCTCCAGCCGCTACATCCATCTGTATCTCAGTAACCCTCCGTATCACTACAAAATTTATATCATACTATAGCCCCACCTTTCACTGTAAACTCTGCCAGCCCCTACACCCCTCCCTATCTCTCTAAACTCCAGCTGCTTCACCTTTCCCCATATCCTGTGAATGAGTTCAAAATATCTCACTAACCTGTTCTCGCATGCACAGGCCACACTATTTCTGTAATACCTCCACAGTCTTGCTTTCCTGTCTCTGTAACATCTCACACCTTGCTTTCTTATCTCTGTAACATGTCCAGCCTTTCTTTCCTACCTCTATTGCATCTCTAGCCTTGCTTTCCTCTCTATATAACATCTACAGCCTTGCTTTCCTATCTCTGTAACATATAGAACCTTGTTTTCCTCTCTCTGAAACATCTCCAGCCTTTCATTCCTATCTCTGTAACATCTCCAGCCTTGCTTTCCTATCTCTGTAACATCTTCGGACTTGCTTTCCTTCACACCTCAGTGAATTGTTTTTTACACACCTCGGTGAATTGGTTGTATATTTACTTCTGCATGTTCATCTTTCTGGGGCTCTTTAAAATATCCCCAGCAGTGTGTCTGTCATCTTTTGGACCCTAACCTCGACCCATAAAGCCTCATTTCAACACACGTCCAAGGTATTGTCCCTCCTTACTGCAGTAACCGTTCCTTAATTGATAATGCAACACCACCTCCTCTTTACCACCCTCTCCTGTCGTGCCTATAGTTCCAGTACAACAGAATATTGAGTTGTTAGCCCTGACCCCTCTCAAACACGTCTCTGTGATGGCAAAAAAAGTTCCATGTCAACTCATCTCATTACCACAACAGTTTGTCTGATAATACTCCCAGCATTAATGTAAGCTGGAATATAACACCTGGAATACTCTGTGTATCGGAGTTCCTCAATCATTCCCTATTTGTTATCAGGCTGCCCAAACCATGAACCAAAATTGTAACTCTGGGACTGAATCAATATTTGTTGAATTGTAATTTCTTTTTTTTAAAATGTATTCATCAAATGCAACTTTCCAGAACTGAGCAGTCAGCTCCACATACATTGATGTTTGTTGGTTAATTCCCTGCTCAGTGTGCAGAGGGGACAGCCCTCAGTAATGGAGAAAGTGAGGACTGCAGTTCTTGGAGATCGGAGTCGAAAAGTATGATGCTGGAAAAGCACAGCAGGTCAGGCAGCATCCGAGGAGCAAGAGAGTCGATGGTTCGAGCATGCGCTCTTCATCAGGAAGGGATTGGTGCATTCCTTTTTCTTTGCTTCCGTGATTCGCAGGACGTTGGGGAACTACACTTGCTCAGGAAGGCAGCACTGTATGTATCACTGAAATGGAAAGCATTCAATCAGTTGGTTGTACAGGGTGTAGACAAGTTGAGGGGAAATACAGACTGATTGAAGCACAAACATAAGGATAGATAAATCCCTTGGGCCAGATTGGGTATACACGAGGTTACTCCAGCAAGTGATGGAAGATGTGTCTTTGGTGATGATCGTTGTGTCTTCACTGTCCACTAGAGTGGGGCCAGTTGATTGGAGTGAGGCAAATGTCATTCCCTTGTTCAAGGAAGGGAATAGGGTTAATCCTGGGAATGATCAAACAGTCAGTCTTACACAGTAGTGGGCAAAGTATTGGAGACGATTCTGAGAGACAGGATTTACAATTATTTAGAAAATGATAATTTGATTAGAGATAGGGGGTTCACAAGCCTTATTGAATTATTTGAAGATGTGAAAAATTCATGTTGATGAAGGTAGACCGAAGGAGATGTGGTGAACACAAATTTTAGCAAGGCGTTTGATAAGGTTCCCCATTGTAGGCTCATTCAGAAGGTAAGGAGGCATGGGACGCAGGAAATTTGGCTCTCTGGATACGAATGTGGCTGACCCATAGAAGACAGAGGGATGGTTGCAGATGGAATGTATTCAGCCTGGAGTTCAGAGACCAGTGGTGTTCCACAAGGATCGGTTCTAGGACCTGTGCTGTTTGTGGTTTTTATAAATGACTTTGATAAGGAAGTGGAATGGTGGGTTAGTAAGTTTACCGAAGACATGCAGGTTGATGGAGTTGTGGATAGTGTGGAGGGCTGTTGTAGGTTGCAACAGGACATTGACAGGATGCAGCGCTGGGCTAATAATTGGCAGATAAAGTTCAACCTTAAAAAGTGTGAAGTGATTTATTTTGGAAAGTTGCATTTGAATACAGAATACAGAGATAAATGCAGAATTCCTGGCAATGGGGAGGAACAGAGGGATCTTGGGGTCCATGTCCATAGGTCCCACAAAATTGTCACCCAAGTTGATAAAGTTGTTAAGAAGGTGTATGGTGTGTTGGCTTTCATTAGCAGGGGGTTTGAGTTTAAGAGCAGTGAGGTTAATGCTTAGCTCTATAAAGCTGTAGTTCAAACACATTTTAAAATTTTGTGTTCAGTTCTGTTTGCCTCATCATAGGAAGGATATGGAAGCATTAGAGAGTGTGCAGAGGAGATTTGCCAGGATGCTGCCTGGACTGGAGGACATGTATTAGAAGAAAGTTTGAGGGAGCTAGGGATTTTCTCCCTGGAGCGAAGAAGAATGACAGCTGACTTGACAGAGGTGTACAAGAATTGAGAGTCAAAGATTGGACATGGGAGTCTAATCCAATGGCAGAAATGGCTATCTACCAGGGGCGTTATTTTAAGGTGATTGGAGGAAGGTTTAGGGGAGATGTCAGAGATCGCTGCTTTGCACAGAGAGTGGTGGGGTGGAATGCACGGCCAATGATAGAAATAGAGTCAGATACATTAAGGATAATTAAGAAGACTCTTGGATAGGCACATAGAAGCTAGTGAATTGAAGGTTATGTAGGTTAGTCTGATCTTAGAGTAGGATAAAATGTTGGCAAGGCATTGAGGGCTGAAGGGCTCTTATTGTGCTGTACTGTTCCATGTTCCAAGTTTCTCTCAGCTGGTGGATTCTCATTAGTTGGTGAATGTGTGAGGGAGTGAGGTGTGTGAGGTCAGGAAGCTGGAAGGGGCGTAAGGCCAAGACTTTCAGTTATGGTGTGCATGGTTACAGTCAGCTGAGTGCCAGCACAATATGTGTGGTTACCTCGACCAGACAAAATCCAACAAGTTTAGTTATTAAACTGATTTTTGTCTTGTCATTAGCTCCTGGTTTCTTCAGATACATTCTGTTTGGTGACCCATGTATTAATATCTGACCATCCACAGGCAGGTACAATTTTATTTTGATACTGGTGACTGTGAAGGTGCCTTTATTGGATATAATTTCAGAGGATTCACAGTGAGACACAAGATGCTGCAGAAAACTGTCAATTGTGAACATGTTCACACAGAGTCTGGACCAGGGAGCAGATGTAGGAAGTATGGGGAATATGCCAGATGTCAGCACCATAACCAATACCATGTGATTCGGACACTCCATGTCCATACAATGCTCTCTGGGTCATGCCCTGACTGAAGATGAATTTGTAAGACCTGGTTCCTGATCAAACATTGGTTTCCAGCATCTGCAGTCCTTGTTTTTTACCTATCAATGTTCTTAGTGTAGTTAAAAATACTGTCTAAATTAGATACCAGAGTCTAGATTAGAGCGGTGCTGGAAGAGCACAGCAGGTCAGGCAGCATCCGAGGTGCAGGAAGGTCGATGTTTCAGGCAAAAGCCCTTCATCAGGAATAATGACTGATAGCCTGTTGGCTAGTTTCCTCCTGCCCAAGGTGGAATCCAAATGATTCACTTTGAAGGAATGTTTGAATGATTGTCCTGAACCAGCTTGGAAACTTTCTGGTAAGATTCTGGAGCAGGCCAGTATCTCACTCAGTGTCACAGGCAGCTGTGAGGTCCAGTAGCACGGTGCCTGAATTCAGGCCTTTTGGAATCCATTTTTAATGTCTGCCATGATTACAACGTGGTGGGTTTACTGACCTGAACAATGATCAGGAGTTAGCCATGTTTGTGAATTGGGCAATGATGAGACATGAACTACAATTATTCAACTGAACAATAATTGCAACATCTCTGAAAACAATTAGGTTGGTTCTATATTGATGGAACTAAAATGTAAACACCTACCAACATTTTATGATACAAAAGTAAAGAGTGTGCGTTTTGTTTTATACCAAAAAGAAAATGTTGTCTGATTATTCTGGTGATCACAATGACACACTAAAAGCCAGTATACAAATGCATACATTGTGGCTATATCATTTGCAAAGTGGTTGACCTCTGACTGATTGCATAATCAGAGTGAGCAAACGATTGAAAAATCAGATAGAGTTATCATTCTGACACATTTATGTATAATCAATCGATTTAATTCTGACTGAAGTGTGTGAGCTTCAGCTATCTGCCAACAATTCAATTAGTTTTAAAATAGTGATGGAAAATGATAGACCAGATCAAAAAGTTGAAGTTCTAACTTGGAGTAAGACTAATTTTGATGATGTTAGGCAAGAACTTTCAAAAGCTGACTGGAAGCAGATGTTCGCAGATAAAGGGGCAGCTGGAAAGTGGTAAGTATTCAGAAATTAGGTAACGGAGTCCAGAGACAGTATATTCCTGTTCCGGTGAAAGGAAGGGATAGTAGATATAGGTAATGCTGGTTGACTAAAGAAATTGGGGGTCTGGTTAAGAAAAAGAAGGGAGCATATGACAGGTACAGATAAGGTAGATCGAGTAAACCCTTAGAAGAGTACAAAAGACAATATGAATATTCGTAAGAGGGAAATCAGGAGGGTAAAAAAGGGGACATGAGATAACATTGTAAAATCCTTTTGTATTTTCCTTAATTCTATTTGCCAAAGACATTAAGGACAAAAGGGTAAATAGGGAAAGAATAGCGCACCTCAAAGATCGGCTTGGAATCTTTTGTGTGGAATGCAGGCGTTGGGGGCAATACAAAATGGGTATTTTGCATCAATGTTTACTGTTGGTAAGGACATGGAAGATATAGAACATTGGGAAATAAATGGTAACATCTTCGAAATGTTGTTATTACAGAGGAGGATGTGCTGGATGTCTTGAAACGTATAAAAGTGGATAAATCCCCGGAACCTGATCAGGTCTGTAGAGAACTCTGTGGCAAGCCAGGGAACGGATTGCTGGGCCTGTGACTGAGATATTTGTATCATCGTTAGTCATAGGTGAGGTGCCAGAGGACTGGAGGTTGGTGAATGTGGTGCCAATGTTTAAGAAAGTTGGTAAGGACAAGCCAGGAAACTATAGAACAGTGAGCCTGACAGCGGTGGTGGGCAAGTTGTTGGGGGGAGTCCTGAGGGACAGGATGTACATGTATTTGGAAAGGTAAGGACTGATTCGGGATAGTCAACATGGCTGTATGCGTGGGAAATCATGTCTCACAACCTTCTTTGAATTTTTTGCAGAAGTAACAATAATGATTGATGAGGCCAGAGTGCTGGACATGATTTATTTGAACTTCAGTAAGTTGTTCGACTAGGTTCCCCATGAGAGACTGGTTAGTCAGGTTAGATGTCATGGAATAGAGGGAGAAGTAGCCATTTGGATTCAGAACTGGCTCAAACGTAGAAGGCAGAGGGTGGTGGTGCAGGTTTTTTTTTATCAGACTGGAGGCCTGTGACTGATGGAGTGCCACAAGGATCTGTGCTGGGTCCACTACATTTTGTCATTTCTATAAATGATTTGAATGTGAGCATAAGAGGTATAGTTAGTAAGTTTACAGATAACACCAAAATTGGAGGTGTAGAGAACAGCAAAGAAGATTGCCTCGGATTGCAACAGGATCAGATGGGCTAATGGGCTTAGGAGTTTAATTTACATAAATGTGAGGTGCTGCATTTTGGGAAAGCAAATCTTAGCAGGTCCTATACTCCAAATGGTGATGTCCTAGGGAGTGTTGCTGACCGAAGAGACCTTGGAGTACAGGTTCATTGTTCCTTGAAAGTAGAGTCGTAGATAGATAAGATAGTGAAGAAGACATTCATATGCTTTCCTTTATTGGTCAGAGTATTGAGTACAGGAGTTGGAAGGTCATGTTGTGGCTGTACAGGAAGTTGGTGAGGCCACTTTTTAAATATTGTGTGCAATTCTGGTCTCCTTCCTATCGGAAGGAAGTTGTGAAACTTGAAAGGGTTCAGAAAGGATTTGCAAGGATGTTGCCAGGGTTGGAGTATTTCAGCTGTAAGGAGAGCCTGAATAGGCGAGGGCAGTTTTCCCTGGAGTGTCGGAGGCTGGGGGATGACTTTATCGAGTTTCATAAAATCATGAGGGGCATGGTTAGGATAAATAGACAAGGTGTTCTCCCTGGTGTGGGGGAGTCCAGAACTTGAGGGAAGAGGTTTAGGATGAAAGGGGAAAAATATAAAAGAGACCGAAGGGACAAATTTTTCACGCCGAGGGTGGTACATGTATGAAATGAGCTACCAGAGGAAGTGGTGGAGGCTGGTACAATTGCAACATTTAAAAGACATTTGGATGGGTATATAAATAGGAAGGGTTTGGAGGGATATGGCCCGGTTGCTGGCAGGTGAGACTAGATTGGGTTGGGACATCTGGTCGGCATGGCTGAGTTGGACCAAAAGGTCTGTTTTCATGCTGTACATCTCTATGACTCTCTGACTCTAATTTAGAAATGACAATAATTTAACATGCACTGTCAAATAAATAAATGGTTTATGTTATTAAATTGTAACATACAATAAGATGAAAACTTGCAATTTTTAGAATGAAAAAGAAAGAATGACTAACACAGAAAATTCCAGCGCAGGAGCAGGCCCATTAGCCCTCCAAGCCTGCACCGATCCAGATCCTCTGTCTAAATCTGTCGCATATTTTCTGAGAGTCTGTATCCCTTTGCTACCTGCCCATTCTTGTATCTGTCTAGATATATCTTAAATGATGCTATTGCAAACATACTCCAAATATAGTCTGATCAGAGCCTTGTAAAACCTCATCAATCCATCTCTGTTTTAATATTGAAGTTCTCTCAAAATGAATGCCATCACTGTATTTGTCTTTCTGACCGGATAGACCACCAGGAACAATGAACACATGATGGACATTAATTATTGTTCATTTTTAGAACTCCGTGGTAAGTTTATTAAAGCATGCTGGGAAATGGATCCCAGCCTTGAATAAACTCTTTGTGGGTAGCTGCAGCTTGTCTGGATTCTGCAGCATCTGGATTAGCAGACAGTTTGCAAAAAAAAAACCTGACAGCTACAGACTCTGCAATACCCACCTGAAATTGGACTTCAATGGTACAATGGAATGCCGCCTTTGGGCCATCAATATGCTGACCCCTGGTTGAGTCTGATTTATCTGGGTAAATGAACTTGATAATTCCATTGGCAGATCCTCCTTACCCTCCCAAGGTCTTGAAGACTTGCAAAAATACGAATCTCTCAAAGCCGCACAAAGTGCGGCAACTGGAGAATAACCATTGAGAAAGAAACCAACTCCAAGACCATCAGAAGAGTAAGAAGGCATCACCACGTGGGGCCCGGCCAAGTTCTAGTGTGGTGGTACACAGTCAGTCAAAGTTAAGTTAAAAAAATAAGATAGTTTGCAGTATTTTTCATTACTTTATAGTACACTTTATTGGACTAACATGGAGTGTGCTCAATAAACAAATATTATTGTTTGTAAGAGTTGACTCAGTTCTTTTGCTGATTGGAAGAATTTAAGCAAACTGTGCGGCAGATGCAACACCTTCCTAACTATTGACTCAACCTGCAAGTTTACCTTGAGACAATCCTGTCCTAGAACTCACAACTCTCTTTGCTCTTCAGACTTCTGGATTTTTTCTCCATTTATAAAATAGTCCATGCCTATCTCCCTCCTCACAAAGTGCATCGCATCAGGCTTTCCCAAGATGTACTCAATCTGCCATTTCTTTGCCCACTCTCCTACCCTGTCTAAATCCTTCTGCAGCCTCCCTGCCATCTCAATGCTGCCTGTCCCTGTACCTACCTTTGTATCATCTAAAAACCTCGCCAGAATACCCTCAGTTCCTTAATGTAGATCGTTAATGCACAAAGTAAAAAGATGTGGTCCCAACACTGAGCCATGTGGAACACCAGTTGTCATCGGCTGCAATCCCAAGAAGGACCTTTTTACCCCCACTCTCTACTTGCTGCCAGACAGCCAAGCTTCTGCACACACTCGTAACTTACCTCGAACAACTTACCTTATTTTACTCAGCAGCCTCCTGTGCAGCACCTTGCCAAAGTCCTTCTTGAAATCCAGGTGGATAACATCCATTGACTTTCCTTTGTCTCTCTTGCTTGTTGCATCCTCAAATAACATTTACAGATTTATGAGGCATGACGTCCTCTTGATGACCCCATACTGACTTTGCCCAATTTTACAATTCACATGCAAGTATTCAGAATCTCATCCTTCTCAATGGATTCTAGGATCTTACACATGACTGAGGTTAGGCTCATTGGTCTGTCACTTTCTGCCTTTTTTCCTTATTCCCTTTATAAAGAGGGTATCATGTTTGCAACTTTTTAGTCTTGTGAGCCTCTCCCTGATTCTAGAAATTCATGAAAGATCACCACAAATGTCTCCATTATTTCTTCAACTAACTCCCTTGGAACTCTGGGATATTGTCCATCTTGTCCAGTTTATTTACCTATTTAGTTTTTCGAGCAACTTCTCCTAATAAGCTCTGTCCCCTCGCTATCTTGAATTTTTGGGGATACTATTCATGTCGTTCACTGTGAAATGTGACCTGAAATAATTGTTCAGTTTCTCAGCCATTATTTGTTCCCCATTACTATATCTCCAGCGTCGTATTCCGCCACCAATGTCCAGTTCTGCCTCTCTTTTGCCCTTTATGTATCTAAAGAATCTCTTACAGTCTTTTATTTTACTGGCTAGCTTACCCTCATATTTAATCTTCTTCCTCCTATTTCTTATTTTGTTGCCCTATATTGGCATTTGTAAGCTTCCAAATCCTCTGGTTTCCCACTGCCATTTGCCATGTTATCTGATTTCTCTTTTGCTTTTACGCTAACCCTGATTTCCCCTGTCAGCCGTTGTTGCCTCATCCTCCCTATACCATGCTTCTTTTAGCTTGGGATGAGTCTCTGCTGTGTCTCCTGAATTACTCCCAGTAGTCCTCACCACTGAGCCACCATGCCACCCAGCTCCAGCTCCCTAACACGGTCTCCTAGGAGCTGAAGCTGGGTGCACTGTCCACATGCATAGTCATCAGGGACGGTGAAAACTTCCGTGAGCTCCCACATCCCACAAGAGGAACGTGCGACTGCCCAAACTGGCATCGCGACGGCTGTAAAAATAAAGTTGAAAGGACTGTATTTCAGTGTCCCTGTACATTTTGCTGAGCTGGAGCTGTCCGAAGCCACTCGTGTCAATGCCTTACTGCTTACTGTGCTACAACGGCATGTCTCTCTACTCCTCCACAAACAATTTTGGTCAGGGAGGGAAGGAGACACGACAGTGATGTAGTGTTTAGGCCTTCAGCACTCCTTGACACCTGGCCACTGACTACCAGGTCCCCAGTGGAGGTCTCTGCTTGGCCTTGGAGGGTGTCACGCTGAAGTCTGACTGTTGGGGGGAGGATTTGCATTGACAGTCACCACTACCAGAAGGCAATGTGTGTTGTCGCAGTCCTCTCGTACTTTCTGTCTATTATTATCGCGTTTATGAATTCATTGAATCCTTCGATTGCATTCAAAACTGTGTCTCACTCCATAGCGACAGAGGTGATGTTCTTGCGAGTACAGGGCTTTTGGAAAAGAACACCATTAGACATTGGGACAACAATATGTCTATCCTCTAACTGAGTCTGCTTTTCCTTCGATTAGGTTATTTTTATTTTGTTAATCCCCCATTCCACTTTCCTGCGAATTCCCACAACACTTGTATAAAAATCTGTCTGTCTCAGCCTTGAAGATATTTAATGCTCCAGCCTCAACAGCCCTCCGAATTTTCTACAATTGTTTCCCTCTCACTGATGTGAGACTTGGTTGTCCTTAATCTGGTGATTTGCCCACTCTCTCTTGCATAAACCTTCAATTCTTCCTCAGCTCCTGTGTCAATTTACTCAAGGGTCAAACCGTCACTCTCCCTGAATGCAGAAACTTCTCCAAACTGAAGACCGATTCGTAGAATGTATTTAACATATTCTCTGGCTGTGTAAACAGGCTGTCCCCTTAGTCCCTAACACTTCCATTCTTTCCCGCGTTATCGTCTTCCCCTTAATACACCAAAAATATGACTGTGGATTCTTGCTAACTTTGTTTATCTCTGCAGATACTTCATCATCTGTGGCACTTCTTCACCATTTTTAATTTGTTTTTCATGTTTCTGTATCACTATATTTCATGTTTCTTGGCAGGGCTACATGCTGAATTTGGTTATATGTGGACAATGTAGTCCTTTCCTGTTACTATTATAGTTGGTGTGTCTGTGACACCTGTGTTACGGCCGAAATCTGTTGCTTCTTTAAGATTCAAAGGAAAAAAGAATATTTTTCTGATTATCCTGTAAATCTCAGGA
The DNA here is from genome assembly GCF_047496795.1 of Chiloscyllium punctatum. NCBI lineage: Eukaryota > Metazoa > Chordata > Chondrichthyes > Orectolobiformes > Hemiscylliidae > Chiloscyllium > Chiloscyllium punctatum. The sequence goes on from NC_092751.1 coordinate 23,922,738, forward strand.
ACTCCACTTTGTTTGAAAAGACATTTTAGAGGCAGCAGAAATTTCATGAGATAATAGGAACAAATTATTGATGGTGGACCACTCTGTGACCTTCATTGAACTCGCTTGTCTACCCCCTCCCAAAGGCAGAATTAACATAACACAGAATTATTTACAGCAAAAGTGGGGGAAACTCAGCCCATTGTCTCTTCCAGTTTGGAACGACTATATCTCTACTGTTAGTCTCCTGCACTGTCCCCATACCCCTCCACATTTTGTTATTAGTGTCTGCTTTTAATTTTAAGCATCCTGCCGGATAAGAACAATATGATCAAGCTCAAACAAAAAAAAAAGCAGAACTTAGAGGGCAAGTTCAGCTGGTCTGGCAGTATCTGTGAAGAGAAATCAAAGTTAATGTTTCTGGTCCAGTGATCCTAATCGAACTGTATTCCCAATGATTAAATGGTGTGTATTTTAAACACAGTTCACGTTATCACATTTAAAATGATCCTGTTCAGTTCATATTGTCATTCAGCATTGCATTTCTCAAAAGTTGCTGTTTCCTTGTTGTGCATTAGATTTAATTCTGTCTGGCAGAAAGCGTGATGGTGACAGGGAAATATCATTGTACCCCCGCTCCCCCCCCCCCCCCCCCCAAGCAGTCTCCACAGCCACTATCCCATTCTGTCCTATCTCCCAGCGAATGTCATGAATTAATGAGTCAGGTTTGAATGATCATAAGTCTTAATTACAATGAACTTATGCATTATCACTTTTGGTTTCGACTGAGGCCAAAATGCGTAAAAAAGTACGGTTTTAAACAAATAAAACTGCATTTAGAAGTTTGTCAATTTGTATAAATAAATTACTGAAGAATATTCCCGAGTTGCCTTATTAGAGCAGTGAGAGGAACATTCAGAGAAGTCCACACTTCCTGTCTATGTTCAAGGCAACTGTGCCCAGTGACAGTGTGTTGGCTGGCGGTTGTTCCCGTGGAGGAGAGATCCGCACAGAAACAACATCCTGATTGTGTATATTTTGGTGGGTGGAGGGATTTGGGGAGAGATGGTTACAGCATAGTAAATGTACAACCGAGCAGAATCATCTAGCTTACGAAAAGATAACATTCATCTTTCTCCCTCACAACTGACTTCACTAGAGCAATTGGTGATGGGAGATTTGACCAATAGCCAGCAATGTCGACATGTAGTCGAGTCCAGTTATATCGTGAACTGACTGAGCAATCAGTCCCAGCTTTTAATCCAGAACAATGACTATGATTGATGTCAGTCTCCATGCAATGTAACTGTCACTGGAGGGTTTCCCTCTCCTATTGGTGAGGGGCTTCATTCAGTGTGCTATCCCAGTGTAGGAGCAGATGCATCAGCTCCAACAGTAACAGAGATCAACAGCTGTGTAGACAGAGAGAGGACAGATCTGAATCTGAGAATAGCGGACTGGAACATTACAACAATGGAGAGGAGGTTTTTCTTGAATCTTTTCAAGTGTGACTTCTCTTCAGAACAGAAAAGGATTGGAAAATGGGCTTTTAAATCCCTTGACTGCGATAGAGGGGGGGTGACTGGAAACAAGATGATGTAGAGGAGCAATGCCACTGACAAATTGACTTTTATTTCTGGTAAAAGAGAATCAAATGTAAAATGAGTATTAATTAGATTGTGAAGGGGGAAATGGGTTCGTTAATTAACTGCAAGACAAACGATTCACAAACAGGGCAAGTTCATTGGAAGACCAGGAGAAAGAATGTGTGAAGAATGGAGACCAGCCATAATGCGGTCAGGCTGTGCAAGTATGGAATTGAATAAAAATTCCATCAGGATAGAACGTTCCAAGGTCTAAAGTAGGTGTTATTCGAGCTTGGGTTTTGCTTCATTGGAGCATTACATCAACCCAGGACTGAAATGTTTGCTTCCCATTTCAAAAACTTACCTTGCTGTCATGCAATGAGAAGGTCAGGGTTATTCCCACAGACAGCGTGGGAGTGTTCCTCAATACAGTTTCTGTTTGGTCTCCCCAATATAAAGGAAACTGCATTGTGAGCAGCAATGACAGGAGACTGGATTGAAAGAGTACGAATGAAATGCTGCTTCTTCTGGAATATGTGTATTGGGTTGTTAAGAAATGACAGATGCGTCCGCCATTTTTTCAAATGTCCAAATTTATTTCTTCTTATATTTAGACCACCTCGTTCCACAGCTTGGAAAGTGTAAGTACTATAGGTGCGGGAGGCCAGAGTTAATAAACTTGGATCTGGATAAACACAGCAGACCAGACAGAATCAGAGGAGGAGCAAAGGTAATGTTTTGATCTTGGACCTTTCGTCAGGACGGGTGAGGGGGAGGGGAGCCCAGAAATGGAGTGATGGGATATGAAAGGGCGGCGGGTAGGTATGGTGGTGGTAGGTACATGAAGGTATGAGGTTACTGTGATTGGTCAGTGGGAAGGGTGGATCAGGTACAGGTGGGTCTGGTCAGGGAAAAGGGACATGGGATAACGCTGTGGGTGGAGTGTTTTTGAATCGGCTTCAGTCAATATTGAGGCCATTGGGCTATCAGCTTCAAAGGTAAACTCTCAGGTGGTGTATCTCTGACAGTGGATTGGCTAAGGAAAGGCATGTCGCCGGGCGAGTGGGAGTGGGAATTAAAATGAATGGTAACTGGAAGGTCGGGTTGGTTGTTTCGGACAGAGCACTAATGCTCTGCACAGAGCCTGATCCTGACCAACCGAGCTCATCTCCAAATCCCAACGTTGTCTCCTCTATGTTGTGGAGACCAAAGGGAGACTCAGGGACATAATCATGGAGCATCGGCTCTCTGCACGCTTTAACAAATTCAGCATTCCAGTTGCCATCCATTTCAATCACTCCCCTCCCCTTGCTCATCAGGCGACAGGCCTCCTCCACTGTCAGAGTGAGGTCAAACAGAAACTGGGGAACACAACTTGATATTTCAGCTGGAGACCTTACAACTTAATATTGTCTTCACTGGCTCCAAAATCTCTCGACCAACAACTCTACCCCATGTCCCCTTTCCCTGACCTCACCAAAGCTGTCCATCTTTCCATTCGTATATCTGTTGCACCCTTCCCACTGACCAATCACAATAATTCCCTGCCTGCATCCCCCCATCGCTATCCCACCTAGCCTTCCACCAGCCCCACGCCCCTCCCTCTATTTACTTCCTGGCTCCCCTTTCCCACCCCAATCCTGATGAAGTCTTTCAGCCTGAAACGTTGACTTTCCTCTTCCTAGGATGCTGTCTCACTTGCTGTGCTTTTTCAGCTTCATAGGTATTGGCTACATAGTTGCACGTTGAGACCTTATCAGCATCAGATTTTATTGTGCTTTTTATACATTCCTTGTCTGTTTACTGACAAGCTTATCTCAACATTGTCACAACAGGATCTAGGAAACAGTCTTTTTGTCACTAATGCTCCTGTCTGCTTCGAACTGATTTTCTTTGTTTTAACCGTACTTTCATCACTGCTGTTCGCAATAGCATTGTAATTGTAACTCTTATTACGCTGTAGCTTAACCACACTATTTTCAATATGCTTCACAACTTCCTTGTTCTTATGCTCCGCACATCTATTCGTAAACCAAAGATCCAATAAATCCTTCTATAATTTCCTGTCTTCTGTGTCCCTCTCTCCTTAAACGGGGAGGTTACATTTACCAGTCCTCCCTCAGAGGCACAGAGACACACATACACAGACACACACACTCTCCCAATCACAGGCACACATACAGACACACACACAGTCACACAGACACACTCACACAGACACACACTCACTCACACACACAGGCACGCTCACTTTCACACACACACACACACACTCACTCACACACAGACACACACACTCACTCACACACACAGACACACACGCACTCACACGCACAGAGACAAACACACTTTCTCAAACTCAGACACACACACTGACACACACACACTCACACACACACAGACACGCACACACTCACACACACGCAGACACACACACACTCACACACACACTGACAAACACTCTCTCTCACACACACTCACAGATCAATCATTGTTCGGCCATTCCATTTCAAATTATCCTGTTTCATTTACACTGTCACTTGCTATTCCTTCTTCCGAATATATCTGTTTCTTTCTCTACATTTGATTTTATTCTCTCTGTCAAGAAGACATTGGAGACTGATGAGGAGTAAAGTGGCATCCCCCCCTGTCCCCAAAGTCACTGTCTTCTATTCCTTTCTGTTTCTCAGTATGTATTTTTCATGGGCTGTGTCTGACACTTGAATCCCGATAAACATGATTTTTTTCAGATTCCTACAATATGGAAACAGGCCCTTCAGCTCAACAAGTCCACATCAACCCTCCGAACTGTAACACACCTAGATCCATTCCTCTACCCTCGATTCACGCCTGACACCCGGCAATTTAGCATGGCCAATTCACCTAACCTGCATATCTTTGGACTGTGGGAGGAAACCGTAGCACCCAGAGGAAACTCACGCAGACACGGCGACAATGGGCTTAGGCTACAACAAACCTAAAAAAGAAACGGCATACAACTGTGCAATAAGATGTTTGCACCTTTGCAAGTAAATTATTGAATTGCATTGTGTAAACGATAATTAACTGATAAAAGGTATAAGAGTATAATCCAGCAACAGCCGTAGCACTTCAAGAGAATAACATGCAATTACATTTAAACTTGAGGATTATGGACTAACATTTATTATGTCCGGAAAAAAGATGGTGATTTTGTGAGAAATTGCATTTTCCCCATGATATGTAATTCCCAGTAGTTCACGTAACAGTGTGGAGACCCCATGTTGGTTGAAAGGGAGCGCCAGGCTCTGAATGAATTCTCACTGTCTCAATGTGCAGTTGGTGTGTGTCTCTGCACTGTTCATAAATCTATCAGCAGCCTTAATGCCTTACTCCTGAAATAGTTCGCTATTCCCACCACCTTCTGTCCTCTATAGGAGCACAATAATGTCTTCTCGGAGATAGAAGGCATTTCCTTGAGACTTCGCACAAACTTTTCACTTCTCACTTTTCCCTCTCACTTTCAGCAAACCAAGTTAAAGTGACACATATGAACCACGAGCAAAGGAGGAACTACATAGAGCAGTCTATCTGAGTAGACTCTGATGCCCGAACATAACAAAGAGTGAAGCAAAGACATCTTCCTATTTCTGTATACATGTTTCGATAGGCTGAATGGCCACCTCCTGGTCATCTGGAAGCAGCTCAAGGACCTGACTTGGCGACTCCGGTTCCTGTTTAACATCTCGATGTGCTGACTACACTCCTTCACTCCTTGTGTAATAGGCAGGAGGGTCTGAATGGGCTACCCCTATTCTTGTCCAATAGTTTCATTGGATCGAATGGCGTCCTTGTATTCTGTTAAAACCACGTATAGCGCAGAAGTATATGCTCAGAAACGGCGATTCTCCTGCTCCTCTGATGCTGCCTGAACTGCTGTGCTTTTACAACGCTATACTCTCGAGTCTTCAGTCACTGAATGGTCTCCTCGGTTTCTGTGCACCAGGTTATCGGAGTAAATGAACTCCAAATGCTCCTGTCTTGCAGTTTTGAGGAACTGAATGGAACATAGGGACGTAGGGCTGAGGAGTAGGAGTGTGTCATGAGACACGTTAAGCCTTCTCAACTAGGCAGTAAGATCGTGGCTGATCTGGATGTGCTCTCAGCCCCACTTCCATATCTGTAGTTCATTGTCCTTTACTGTTCAATATCTGACTGCCATTGCTTTGACTAAATGCAAACACACAGGCACCACAAACTTCTGGGGAAGAGCATTCCCACACAAACAAACTTTTGTGACATTCTCCTCATCCGTGTTCAGACTGGGGTTGGACGGATCACTGTTTCATCTTCTAATCCCGTTTCTCCATTGATCATGATAAATTTTAAATGTAACTCGGTTGGTGATATGACCAATGATATAGGTCTCAGACTAGGTCAGGTTCTTTGCTGGGGACAAGACATCTCGATATCTTACATTTGCAAAAATAATTCATCAAAGCAAAGTTACTCAAAGCTAAGATGGAAAAAAAATGGCAAACAGTTTGGACAAATACGTACATTAATATTTATCTTTGAACGCATACTGAGATGCAGTCTGTGCATACACACGGACACACACACTAAGACATACACAGTGTCTCACACACGCAAGTGCACACAGACACACACATACACATACCTCAATCAAGCTGATATTTTGCAGCTTTTGTCTTGAGTTTAAGTATTGCTTAGACAAAGCTCTTTACAAGCAGGAAAAAAAGTAAAATAATGAAATGTTATTCTGCCTCTGAGGTTGTTCTGCTCACACAAGCAGGATTTATTCCTGGAACAGTCGGATTTGCTGAATTACCTTTGATTTTAGGCAGTGGGGAGATGCCAATGATTCCTCAACAGTAATCCTATATGAATGATAAAGATGACTGAACGGTTTTCATCTCTCATACATTGCTGCGAGAAGGAACAAGGAAAGAGAGGGAGCAATAAGCAGTGGCTTCTCCAGCATGTTGCATTTTCTCCATCTCGGAGCAGAAATATACAGTAATGTTATCTCAACACCAAACGGGACCACGTGAGGCCTCCTTGAACATTCTCAGAACTGTAGGACTATGTCCCTGTTCTCTGCTCCATGTAGGAAATTTAATGAAGATACGTTTGTATGTGTCCTCATATTTTTGTCCAATAAAATCATGTCTTCATAGTATTTGTTTTCGTATACTATGAAAAGAGTATTTAACATATACAAGTTGTTTTCTTAAATTTGAATCCTCAGTTCTAGACTCATATACCAGAAACAATGTCCATAGGCAATGCATCAGATACAATCTCCTTAATATCTTATACAGTTCAAAACGAACGCCTCTCATTCTCAATCCTGGAGTGCTCTCGCCTTATGGTGAAGATCCAAGAACATTTTCCTAGCTTAGGGCAGTCCACAATTAGAGCACATTGATTGAAGGTGAGGGGAGAAACATATAAAAGGGACAAACGTGGTAACTTTTCACAGAGTGAATAGAATGAACTGCCAGAGGAAATGTTGGAGGCTGGGACAGCTACAGTATTTAAAGCCATTTGAATGAAGCCATTTGAGTGAACACGAAGCCATTTGAGTGAACACGATGGGATATGGGCCAAGAGCTGGCAAATGGAACTTGATTAATTTAGGACATCTGGTCGGCATGGACATGGTGCACCGAAGAGTCTGTTTCCGTGCTGTATGACAGAATAAGGCCTTCTTTCCAGGAGCAAGTGCAGTGAAACATAATCGCAAAATCTTCTAAAGCTATTGAGTATATTTATTTTTCAGTTTATGGAATCACCACTGCCCACAGTACATCAGATGTTGACTCAGAAATCCTCTGTACAGATGCAGTAAAATATCCTGATAGCCCTTTCATGAAGTAATCATTCCAAATACCTTCCTAATTACTTGCTGCATCTGCATACTAACCCCGTGTGATGTATGTACCCGGCTGAACAAATGCCTTTGTACAACTGAGTTTTGTGATCTCTCTTCTTTGAATTGTTGTTTTCCCCTTCTGCCACAGCACAAACTTCGGTACCCCATGTTATCCTGTTTCTGCTGAAGGTTTGCACACTAACCTTCCCTGTCTATATCACATTACAGACTCTCTACCTCCACTTACATCTTATCGAATCTTCGTGTTTGAGCCAATTGATTTCCATCCAATCAGTTCCCACACGCAAATCATTAACTTGGTGAAGTGCCTCAGAGATCAGTGCAACATCAAAAGCTATTTAGAATCTGTCAAAGATTTCCAACCCGAAAATACACATTTCTCCCGACTATCTATTTCCTCATAGTTACCCAGGACTCCCCTGTTCGTGTGTAGCAATCTAGAAAGTAGGTGTGACCTCTTCTTGCGCTGCGTAATGTACTGAAATGGCTGAAGAGCTTCATCCTATTTCTTTATAATTACTTAGAGGTGCAGATCGATCCTGAATGGCTGAATGCGATCTTCCTCACCTTCTGTAACAGCATCGCGGGGTTGAGTGAGTGAACAATACATGAAGCAAGAGCAGCAGGTGGCCATTCAGCCCCTCGAGCCTGCTGCACAATTCAGAATGTCCATTGTTGATGTGATGGTAACTAAGCATCCCTTTCCTGTCTGTTCCCAACAATCATTGATTCTCTTGTTCATCAACGAACTATATAACTCCTCCTTGAGTGTTTTCATTAACCCAGTCTTCACTGATCCTTGGGCATGAGAAGACCACAGACCATACAATCCTAAAGAAAAAGGAACATCCCTTTCCCAGTCTGAAATAGGAATGCCCTTATTCTCAAAATGAGTTCCCCTCAAACCAATCATTATTCTTTTGACACAACGGTTAGTAACAGATATAGACCATTCAGCCCCTCAAACCTCCCCAAATTTCCATTAACCCTCAACAATCAAATACTGATCAGATTAACCTCCACTGAAGTTAAAGGAATTCCAGGTACAATATTTTCACAAGAGTTCAAGAAATTAGAACAGCGAACATTGAACAGTACAGCACAGTAAGAGCCCTTCAGCCCTCAATGGTGTGCTGACCTTTTATCCGACTCTAAGTTTAAACTAAACTGCAGAACCTTCATCCTATTATCATCTATGTGCTTATCCAAGAGTTACTTGAATGTCCCTAATGTAGCTAATTCTACGACCACTGCTGGCAGTGCATTCCACGCACCCATCACTACCTGTGTAAACAACCTGCCTCTTGACATCCCCCCAAAACCCTCCTCCAATCACATTAAAATTATGTTTTCCTCGTGTTAGCCATTTCTACCCGATGAAAAAGAATCTCCTAATCCATTCTATCTGTGCCTCTCATCATCTTGCACACCTCTATCAAGTCACCGTTCATCCTTCTTTACTCTAATGAGAAAAGATAAAGCTCCTTCAAACCTTCTTCATAAGACATGCCCTATCGCACAGGCAACGTGCTGGGAACTCCCGTCTGCACCCTCTCTAAAACTTCCACATCCTTCCTTTAATGGGGCGAACAGAACTCAACACAATATTCCAAGTGTGGTCTAACCAGGCCTCTATGCATCTGCAGCAAAACCTCGCAGCTCTAAACACAATCCCCCAGCTTATGAAAGCCAACATATCATACACATTCTTACCTTGAGGGCTTTGGCAACTTTGAGGAATCTACAGACGTGGACCCCAACATCCCTTTGTTCCTCCACACTGCCAAGAAGCCTACCTTTAACCCCGTAATCTGCATTCAAATTCAACCTTTGAAAGCTCTCTCCTGAATATGGGAAAATAGAGCAGAATCAGGCCACTTAGCCCATTGGATCTGCTGTGACATTGGATTACAGCTGAACTGTTTCCCACCGACATTCTCCTGCCTTCGCCAAATGATCACTGATTTCCAAATTAATGAAAAGCTTATTCAACTCTATCTTAAAGAAACTGTGTGCAGGAGTGTGTGTGTTTGTGTGTGTGTCCATTTCTGTATGAATATGTGTTGTGTGTTTAACGTGTCTGTGTATGTATGTGTGTATCTCCTGAGATGATGTCCTGCCGTTTTTTGGGGTAAATCCATTGAAATTGAGATCAACCCCTCACCGCCACCCCCCCCCCCACACCTCTACGTCTGTCCCTGTTTAGTTTATAGTTATACAATGCCACCTTCTGCTAGCCTCCCCATGCCTTTGCACTAGTGTCAGTTTGTTTTTGTTTCTTTCAGAGGACATCAAATACTGTCAATCTTTCACATTGCATGGCTGTTTGGTTTTTCAAATGACGTCTTTGGAAGCACAGAGCAGTTTCGTCTGATACCTAACGATATCGTTCCTGAGATATTACCACCACCACTGTGTCCATTTCAGGATTTTCAATCTTTTCTCATTTATAATTTGTAGGAGTATATTATAAAACATTTCAAGATAATGAACGTGAAATACATTCATTGCATTGACTTACAAATTGTTCCGTCAATCTTGCTTGGATGCATTTGCGATGGAAATACACTGTAATTTGCGCACTCTGTGTCATGAATAATCTTCAAAGACAAATCACTTCCACATTGCAGAGTGACCATAGACATAACTTTACATGAACATTCTCCACTCTAAGGGTCCTCAGTACGAATACAATCCTCCACATACCAAACTGTGTATGTGTGCGTGTGCAGATGGTTCTGTCAGTTTGGATGGCGCTCTGAGCTGTCTCCCTCCCCCTCCCTCCCAGACTGAATCCCCTGATGGTTGTCACCCTGCGGTGCTGTCAACTCAGAGGAGTGTGAAGGCCAGCAGAGAGGGACATTGCATCACTTTAAACACCAGAGAGGCTGACAGATCCGCTGTGCACATGGACACACAGATACACACAGAGACGAATACAGGCACGCAGACAAAATGCAGAGATGAAAACAGACACGCAAATACACAAAGAGACAAATACAGACACACAAAGATGAATACAGATGCACAGGCGCACACAGAGACGTGCAGCGACACACAGAAACAAATACAGGCACACAGATAGACACAGAGACAAATACGGACAGGAAGATACACAACAGAGTTGAATACAGGCACGCAGATACAGAGATGAATACAGACACGCAGATAAACACAGAGACAAATATCGACATGCAGATACACACAAAGAAGAATAGACTCACACAGGTGCCCACAGGGATGAACACAGACGAAAAGGATACGCACAGAGATGAACACAGACACGCAGATACACACAGAGACAAACACAGACCTGCAGATACACACAGAGACGAATACAGACACACAGATACTCACACATGAACACAGGCATGCAGATAGACATAGAGACGAATGCAAACACGCAGATGCACACAGAGACAGATGCAGACACGCAGATACACACAGAGACACGCAGATAGACAGAGAAACGGATAGAGACACACAGATACACGTAAGATTAATACAGACACGCAGATACAAACAGAGACAAACGCAAACATGCAGATACACACAGAGACGAATAGAGTCACACAGATGCCCACAGAGACAAATAAAGACACACGGATACACACAGAGATGAAAACAGACACACAGATACACACAGAGACAAACACAGATACGCAGACACACATACAGACTCGCAGATACACACAGAGACGAATTTAATGACACACACAGATAGATACAGGCAGGCAGATGCACATAAAGATGAATACAGACACACAGATTCAGAGATGAATGCAGACACATAAATGTACACAGAGACGAATACATACACACAGATACACAGAAACACAAATATAGACACGCAGATACCCAGAAGGGCAAATATAGACACGCAGTTACACACAGAGATGAATAAAGTCACACTGATACCAACAGAGAGGAATACAAATACATGTATACACACAGAGTTGAATACAGATAAACTGATATACACAGAGACAAAAACAAGCGTGCTGATACACACAGAGATACGCAAATGGACACAGAGACGAATAGAGACACACAGATACACGCAGAGATGGATACAGACACGCAGATACACACAGAGTTGAATACAGACAGTCTGGAACACACAGAGATGAATACAGACATGCAGCTGCACACCGACATATATATAGGTATGCAGATGCGCACAGCGACAAATACAGACATGCAGATACACACAGAGACAAATACAGACATGCAGATGCACACAGCGATGAATGCAGAAACGCAGATACACACAGTGAAAAAATCAGACATGCAGAGACACACAGAGATGAATATAGATGCACAGACACACACGGAGACTGATGCAATAGCACATATACAGGCACACATAGACAAATTCCTGAAGAAGGTCTCATGCCCTTAACATCGATTCTCCTGCTCCTTGGATGCTGCCTGACCTGCTGCGCTTTTCCAGCAACACATTTTCAGCACACATAGACAAATGCCGATACCCAGATGCACATGCACACACAGATACCCAGTCATCAATACAGACGCACTCCACCCAGTGCCACACCGACGTTTAAATAGACATCGGGAATCTGCCAGTGTTTACTTTTCACGTGGTGAATTTCTCAATATTTCACTCACTCTGTGTGGCTCCTGTCAACCTTTCTGCTGTTCCATAGATAATTCTCTGCATTCTCTCTATAGCTTCCACCTCTTTCCTTTAATGAGGTGACTAGAACACGGTATTACAAGTGTGGTGTTATGACACGGCGATGAACCCTTCTGCTAATGAAACCAAACACTCAGAAAAGCTCACCTCGCTCATAATCCGTTAAAGTCGAGTGACAGAGAGCTCGCAAATTCCACTACTTAACAGGAAATAATATTAATGTATTCCTTAATTCTAAAAGTGAACATTGAATAACAACAGTTATTCCCAACTCAAAGCTTCCCCTTCTCTGAACTGTTTGTTATCTTTCTCCACCTTTAACAATGTAATACAGTTTTTCTTGAATTGGAAGATTATAATTACTTAAACCAGACAGTGGCTTTAGTCTCCAATGCCCTCCTTCTTTCCACTGAATATCTCCCTGGGTCATGTTCTGTCTTTTAATGCAAGGATATTTCGTTCAAAAAATGAATCTTACACAGAGAATGTTGTCCTTGGCAGAGTCTCACGATAGTAGTTTACTCTCTGTCTAACTTCCAAAATGCGTGCCTCTTTATTCCCTCAACATCAGCTCATCTCCTTGGTTTGATGTTGGCAAAACAATAAATTTAAAATCGAATGGGTTTAGTATAGTGGGACATTATTTAAACTTGGTTGTTTAAATTCGAATAGTTGTTAAAAGAGCAACCAAAGCTCAACATATCTGTTTCACAGCCAGATGTCACATAGTTTCAGTCCAGTAAACTCTGAAAATATTAGCTAGTCATATGACAAGAACGTGCAAGCTCTCAATGCAGAACAACATTCAACTTTATCACGGTGGGTTAAACAGTGGGATTATAGAGCTGCAGCATAACCTCATAGCTCTGAAACTGATCTCCCCGGCTGTGAAAGCCAACACATCATATGCTTTCTAAACAACAGCACCAACCTGGATGGCAACTTTGAGGATCTATAGACATGGATCCAAGATCCCGCCGTTCCAGATTTATCTCGATCTGTCACTCATCAGCTCAGTTATGTCAATGTCCTGTTGTAGCCTAGAACAGCCCTCCACACTAACCACCAACTCCACCAAAGTTCGTGACATCGGAGAACCTATGAACCCACCCTTCCAATTCGTCATCGACTCTCTTATTAAAAACATCACAAAGAGCAGAGGTCCCAGAACAGATCACCAAGTTAGTCACCAAGCTCCAGGCGGGATCTGTTCCATCTACCACCACCTTCTGTCTTCTGTGGGCCAGCCAATTCTGCATCCAGACATCCAGACCTCCCTGTAAGCCATGCGTCCTTATCTTGTGAATGAGCTTACCGTGAATAACTTTATCAAACGCCTTGTTAAAATGCATATATACCACATCCACTGCTCTAATTCATCAACGTGTTTTGTCACATCCTTAAGAGATTCAATAAGATTTATGAGGCATGACGTGCTCCTCACAAAGCCATGTTGACTGTCTCTAATAATTTATAATTTTCCAAGTATTCATAAATCCTGTCTCTCAAATCCTCTCCAATACTTTACCCGTCACTGGTGTAAGACTGGTTGGCCAATACTTCCCAGGATTATCCCTATTCCCTTTCTTGAACCAGGCAAGAACCTTTGCCAGCCTCCTGACATCTGGCACGACTCCAGTGGACAGTGAGGATGCAAAAGATCATCGCAAAATGCGCAGCAATCTCTTCTCACTTCCTATAGTATCCTAGGGCATATCCTGTTTGGCCAAATAAATTTATCTATCCGTGTGTTTCTCAAATTTATCAACACATCCTCCTGTTCTAGCATATTCGCCTGTTTCATGCTGTCCTCAGAAACGTCAAGGTCTCTCTCATTTGGGAATACTGAAGCAAATATTCATTAAGAACCTCCCCTACCTCCTCTGACTCCTGGCGTAAGTTCCCTCCACTATCCCTGATCGCCCCACCCTCACTCTGGCCATCCTCTTGCTTTTCATGTAAGTGTAGAACGTCTTAGGTTTTACCTTAATTCTACCCGCCAAGCCTTTATCATGCACACTTTTATCTCTCCTGAGTTTATTCTTCATTTCCACCCTGGTTACCTTGCAACCTTCTAGGGCACTGCGTAACCCTTGGCTCCTCAATCTTATGTAAGCTTCATCCTTCCTCTTGATTAGATGTTCTAAAGCGCCTGGCACAATGAAGATATGGAGCTGTAAATGGATGGGAGTTGCACATCCTGTCACTTGCAGCATGTGCTGCAAGTTTCCCGACAGTGTGCAGTGATCAAACACAGTATTACTGAGCAATGCACTCGGATGGTGGACACAGCTTTACATGCTGGAAGGGTAACTTCTCCAGGTTTACAGAGTTATTCACTGCACAGCCCCCCGTGGACTGATGTGGTCTGCACAGTCTGTACAGATTGCTGGTTTGTATTGAGCACTACACTAGCCTCATCTGCACAGTGCTTCACGCTGAATATATATCTCATCTGGATTATGATGTCTGATTCTGTGAGGTGGAGTTGGTATCGGGCATAATGACCATTTGAGCTGATCTGTCAGCATATTTATTTTATGTTCTTACTGTTGTTATTGGACCCGTCAGCATCTGACTCCTCCGGCTAATCCCATTTCTCTGAGAAGAGCCGTGTTTATTCAACTTGTTGATCAAGTAACCATCCAAATATAACACGAGCATCTGTCTTTCTGTACCTTAACCTGACCGTTGGTGCTAATATTCCTGAATCCCCGGGGACGTAATTATGAAGTTCAGAAACAACATGCAAAGTGCACCGCTCATGCTCTTCTATACATCACGGCTGTGGGTCCCATTTGGATCCTTAATGCATCAAGAGCTGGAACTGTGAAGCTCAGAAACAATAAAATGGTGTGTCTCGGGCTTTTCACTGCCTGGTGTGTCCCATGTGGTGCTCCATGAACAGTGGAGTGTGTGTTAGGCTGTTGCTCACTTCCCCATGTGTCCTATGTACTGCTCCTTGGTGGGCAGAGGGTCCCAGCAGCTTTGAGACACGTCTTTGAAACTTGGTCTGTGCCTGTTCACTGAACATCTGTGTTTGTCCCTCTCAGCTGATCATGCGGTCAATTACACGAGGAAGCCCCTCCAGTATTATTGTTAATTACCAGGCATCAAACTTGGAACTGAGGGACTCCGGACTGACTCCTGTTATTGGAAAGTTAGTGGAGCTGCTGGAAATGTTTTGTTGGAGGTTCTGCTGTGAGATACTTCAGACATTCAGGAAGACCTGAGGATTTGGTGACACAACTGTGGATGGAGCATGGGGACGATAGCAAAAGCATCTGGGTCTGTAACATGAACAACAAATGGAGCAGAGGCTGCAGAGAGGGGAAGCTCTGAAACCACGCAATCCGTGTGTCTGGGGAAAGGGATCTGCTGGATCCACTCCGGGGTTTTCCAGGAACAGCTTCCCAAGCTCCACTTAACCAAGGAGCAGAGTGTGAGGGGACCCTGACTGAACAAGGAGCTCGTCACAGAGCGGTGTCACCTCCTTCAACACGGCCTGCAGCTTCATATCAGGGGGAGGACCATGGCTGATGTCAGCCTGCTCCACCTTTGAATACAATCACGGCTGATGTCAGCCTGCTCCACCATTGAATACAATCACGGCTGATGTCAGCCTGCTCCATCATTGAAAACAATCATGGCTGATGTCAATCTGTTCCACCATTGAATACAATCATATGTGATGTCAGCCTGCTCCACCATTGAAAACAATCACAGCTGATGTCATCCCTGCTCCAACATTGAATACAATCATGGCTGATGTCAGCCTGCTCCACCATTGAATACAATCATATCTGATGTCAGCCTGCTCCACCATTGAAAACAATCATGGCTGATGTCATCTCGGTCTCAGTCCCACTTTCCGGCCAATCTCCATATCCCCTCAGTTACTCAATATCCCAGCATCCACTGCACTCTGGAACAGTGAATTACACTGATTTAAAATGCTTTGAGAGAAGTTCTCTCATCACTGTTCTAATTCCTCTCCACTTATCCTAAAACTCTGATCTCTTGTTTTATTTTACCCCACATGAGGAAATACCCAATGCATGTTGACATTATCAATCACTTTTAGCATGTCCAGTCCTCAGTGACATCTCCTCCCATTTTTCTAAACTCCAGAGATTATAGGCCTGAATTGCTCAATCTCCCTTCAGAGGACAAACTCCTTATCTCTGGAATCAGTCTCATAAACCTCTTCTGAACTGCCTCCATGGTAATTACATCCCTCCTGCAGTCAGGACACCAAAACTGTACACAGTACTCAATTGCGATCTCACAAATGCCTGGCATTATTGCAGCAGTACCTCCCTCACTTTGTAATCTATTCTTTCAGAAATAAATACCAAATTTGCAGTTGCCTTTCTCATTATCTGCTACACCTGCGTCTGTGTCTTTTGCGATATGGATGAGGATACCAGATCCCTCTGTACCTAAGCACTACGTAGTTTCCCTCTGTTTGGATAGTAAGTTGCCTTTCTGTTACACTGACCAAAACGGCCGCATACTTTTCATTGTTTCATTTCATCTGCAACCTATCCTTAAACATTCATTACAATTTCTCAACTGAGTCGGTGTCTTCTGAAAACTGATTATAGCATGTCCATCCCCTCAAATAGGTGACAGTATTTATTGCTAATAGTTGGGGCCTGGGAATGACCCCTATGGTATTTTTGGAAACAGAAAATGAACCAGTTATTCCAACTCAATGCAATTCTTTGGTTCGCCAAGCCTACATCCAAGTGAATAAATAACTTCAAACCATATGCAATCTTATTCTGCAGATTAATCTTTTGTGCACACCTTCTTCAATGTCTTCTGCAAATCCTGATTTTACATCTCCAGGATCCTCATTATGCAGCTTGCTTGTCACATTCTTAAAGACTCAAATAAATAATGAAAATATGATTCATCCTTTGCAAAATTATGTTGATTCTGATGGATTGTGGCTTCACTTTGTAAATGTCCTTTCATTAATTCCTGAATAATCGATTTTAATAATTTTCTTAAATTCCAGCAGGTTTCTCACTACTTTATATTCCATCGTGAATGTGGTAAGCTTGTAGTCTCACCTCTATATATTCTTTTCATTCCCTCCAATCCTGTATAACTGACACATGGTGTGAAATGACCTACTCTGGTTGCTGTGTAAGAAGCATGAGTGGCTGAATGGACTCATTCTCTTCCCTGTGCACAAAATCAATGGGCTGATGTCAAAACAAAATCAAAACAAAACATAGATTAAACCGAGCTGAACCAAGGCAAATTAACTTAAATTACATGAAGTTATAACACCCAGCACAATCCTACCAAAGCTCCCCTTCACCGGGAGCATGAGTTGCCATACCCGTATTTGTTCAGAATTCTTCCTCTCAGAGCCCTCACTGTTACACAAATGTCCTGACCAATATAGCTAATAAAGCCATGTGTATATGGTTGAAATAGGGCCGCCACGTCCTATGACAATGTTCATTTCTTGGGTGCCCATCCTCATCAGGAAGTCGAGGAGAATTGGCTCCATAACTAGCCTACACCACGATCAGAGTCCTGGGAGGTTTCCTGGGACCCAGTTTATCAGAATGTTCTTCCTCACACAAAATGAAAGAATACTAAACAATTTATTCCCATGCAAGTCCAAAGAGGGAAGATTCAGCGAACACAAGAGGTGGGTCACCGGATTTGCCTTGACCTCGGTTCCCAAAACCCCTTCCAAAACACTTGCTATCGTGCACCAATACCTACGAAGCTTGTGGCATGATCACAAGCAATACGGAAGTATACCAACATCTATTGTACATTTGGGGCATATTGGGGACTCTCCTGTCTTAAATTTGACAGGCTGCTCGGGTGTCAATTAAACCCTGTGGAGTACCTTCAACTGCGTAGACTACATCCTATTGCAAATTGAAATCTTCCTTACGGTTTCCCAAATATCTTCCCACTCCTCTGGTGAGATCTCCACCCACAATTCCTGAGCCCAGATTCCTTGCAGCCGCTCTATATCATTTGAGACACTACCTCTTAATAAATGATACAGGGTGTTGACCGAGAGAGCACCTGTGGACGAAGCTCTCTTCCCTTCATTTCCGACCTATGGGGACTAACCATGAATGTAGTCTTTTTTTCTGTCGAAAGTTCCTCATCTAAAAGTAACGAAAATGGCCCCTCCAAGATAACTCATATTCTGGCTCAGCTGCTCTAAAACCACCATGACCACCACGTCAAATAATTCTCCCAAACAGGAAACTCCTCTGGACTCTCAGAGCCGAAAGCCATAATCCATCAATCCCAGCTGGGATCCTACCAATCCTACAATGGGAGTCAAAGGGGAAGATTATTTTTGTAAGTTGCCCTCACTTTGTCGCATCATTTTACAGGCTTTAACTATTTTATGGACAATTGGATTTCTGCAATGGTTCATAACAATCCTCGTCTTGTCCATGAACAACAGATTAATGAGGGGACATTTTGTCTGGGATGCCTCAATGTCCAGCCAAACTGACCGCAGGTCTTTGCAAGCTCAATCAGCCACATCCGATTGCAGGGAACCTTTTGGGACGGCAGGTGATAGTACCAGCACCCTCTCTAATGGATATAATAGATTGGGGGCACTTTTCTTTCTGGCCAAGTACGCCAAATACCTTCTCAGTTAAGCACCATACTCGAATAACCTCTGTTTCGCAAAGGAAATCTCTCTCTTTGCAGTCTGGGTGAGCGCAGTGTTCAGAGCAGCCCAGAGGGCTGTAATCTGCTGCAACTTACAGTCTGTCAAAGAATGCTGTCTCAGCTGCCTTCAGCCAAGCCTTGAGCATACGCTACTGCTGTCCCTTCTGCCGCTTCTGAGTCACCGAGTAAGAAATAATCAAACCCCTTGTATTGGCCTTGGCAGTCTTCCAGAACACAGATGGATTACTGGCCGTACCCAAGTTAATGTCCCATTAAAAACCTCAATTCCCGCGAAAAGTACTCAATGAATTTGCTATCTTTCAGAAGGCAAGGATCCATGCGCCAGTGCTGCGAGCCTGTCCCATCGCCATCGGCCTTAACATCCACGTACACTGCTGCATGATCAGAATTCTGCAGGGCAGCATCGAATTTAAAAAGTCCAATGGGGCAAAAAAATGTCAATCCTGGTATAGCACTTACGTGGGATAAAAAAAAGGTGAAGCCCCTACCTTCAGGGTGAAGACATCTCAAACGTTCACCAAAGCAGCTCCCTGTTCAGATCCACCAGCTGCCTTGATGGCTGGGAAATACCCGTGAGACCCCTTGACATCCTATCCACTTCGGGGTCCATAAGTCGGTTAAAGTCTCCCTTTTAATTGCACAATGTTCCCCAAGGGTCATCAACCTGGAGTGCGCATTTGAGCGGGTGTGGTGGGGCAATATTTTACAATGTCCCATATTCCTCTCCATGTATTAAAGCTTTAAGGATCAGAAACCACTCACGTTCGTCATTAATTTGGTCAAACAACTGAAGCGGAAGGTTTGTGTGAATGAGTGAAGCTTCTCTTCTACTTTTCAAATTAAAGGATGAAATAAACACCGGACCGAACCTTCCCTGCTGTAACTTTAAGTGCTCCTTATCAGTTAGATGTGTTTGTTGCAGCAAGGCTTCATTGACCCCTTCCTTTCTGAGGCTTGAAAGTATCTTCTTCTCTTAATGAGTGAGTGACTCTCCTTAAGGTTCCACGTGCACCATTAAACAAGCGGTTAGCCATAACTATCCGAAGCAGCCCATGACCCACTGGGAGAATCACCCATTTATCGCACGTCAAGTGAAAGCAGTAAACAGTTCATACAAACTTGAAACTATAACGACAATAACAACCAAATCAAAACTTCTCACAAATATTTCTAAAATGAGCCAACATATAACACAAATAAGTGGAGAGATCCCCCCTTCCTGCAGAGGGTGTACGTATCACCCATTAAAATTCGTGGCTCTTATGAGCTGAAGCCGCTCATCAAATCCAGGCAAACAATGTTTTCAAAAGTTGCATGCGTCTTACAACAAGAAAATTAAATCCGTCCCATCCATACTTTGACCTCAGGCAGTCCGGGTGAAACAAAATGTAACCACCCCCACCATCCCCAAACCCACTTTCTCATTCAGCGGTAAGTGAGAGAAATGAAAATAAGTTGATGAGCTGGCCGTTTTCTTCTCGTTCTGGCAGCCCGACCAGGCTGATGTTCTTCTGATGGCCCTAATTTTCGAGGTCGTTGACCTACTCTACTAAGGCCCTCAGCTACCATTCCAGGGCTTCGACACGACCCGCCGAGGATTCTGCCATGGTTTCCAAAGCCGCGATCCGCTGTTCCACCTCGACGATGCATGGCCCGAGATGCTGGGTCTCCTGATCCTGCTTCTGCAGCTTGGCTGAGATCAGTTCCAGCCTGGTTCAGGTCTCCTCCATCGCTGAATCAATCTTCTCTCGCAGGCTCTGAACTCTGAGGCCAGGCTCTACTCCACAGATAAGTCTCCTGGAGCGTTCGCAGAGGCCGACGTCACAGCCGCGGGCGTATCCATTGCTGAAGTGCACTGCTGGTTGTGATCCTCATGATCCTTTTCCCTTAGTTATTTTCCGTTACTCACTTAAAATGGCATAGAGCAATACTGGGGATCAAAAACCTCCGATTTTACCACAATAGGGAAGAAAGAGATGGTGAATGCATAACTTTGTCTGGGTTCTGGTGCAGAGCTCAGCAGGGCAGACCGACTGGATCACCGCCATCTTGGATCTCACCCGAATAATCACTGTTAACAAACTTTTTTTGAAATGGTTTGAAGATGTTTCTTGTAGGGGGAGACAATGGAGAACTATTCAATGTGATACAGTTAGATATTCAGGTGGATGTTTAAGAGTTCAGAAAGTGAATAGTAATTAAAATTGAACCAACGTGGTTCAGGGACGATTTTGGGAAACGGAAAGGTAAAAGTGAAGTTGTCCTTCAGTTAACGGAAATTGGAATATCGAAGTAAAGGCGTTCTGCACAGACTGCATGCAGTGTGGATGAGATTATACCTGTGTTCTGTACTGTTTCAAAGAATGAGAGGTGATCTCAGGGAAACTTAGAAAATTCACCCACAGCAGACTGACTAATACAGGGGCATGAAGAAGTGCAGCAGGCAAAGTTAGGGGGAACCCAAGATGTTCTACAAAAACAAGCTGAAGAGAATATCAGGAAAAAATTAGGACCCATTTCGAAACCAATGGTGTAGTCAGTATATGAAACCGGGGAATATTGATAGACTGTGACATGAGAGCTTCACATCTGTTTTATTTGAGAAAGGAAGATGCTGGTACAGAATTCAAGAAGATGGACTGGGAAGCTCTCGAGCAGATTTATATAAGATGCAAGTTGGGATTAATGGTTTTGGATGATGTAAAGTCCAGATGAGTTGTATCGCAGGATGCGGTTGGAGACAAGAGAGGAAATGCCCTGTCCTAAATGTTTTAGTCGAATCTGACCACACAAGGGAGGTGCTAGAGGACTAGAAAACTGCTATGTGGTCCCAAGTCACTCGGAAGGTGGTAGCGATAGACCAGTGTCTGGTGGTGTACCACAGCGAGAAGTGTAATGTATCTAATTATTTGTGGTATTCATAAATGATGTAAATATTAATGTGGAGGGGGTGGTGGGGGTGGGGGCTGAGCGTAATAAGTAATTTTGTGTTTGACACAAAGATTTGTCAGGTTGTTGGCAGTGAGGAGGAAGGCCTTATGTTACGGGAAGATACAGGTGGAATTGTCATATCAATGGCAGATGGAATGGAACATTGATAAATAGGATGTGATGCACTTTGGATGAAGGAACAAGACAGGGGAGAATTCAATAAATAGCAGAACACTAGGGAGGTCAGAGGGTGTTTCTCCACACATCCCTGAATGTGACTGGACAGTGTAATAGCCAGTTAAGAAATCGCATGGGACTGTAGGCATTGTGTTTCTTCATCGAGGCGACATAATATGAGTTAAACATGTCATTGGTTAGGCCATAGATAGAATATTGTGTGCAGTTCTGGCAGCCACATTACAGGAAGTGTTTTGGTTTCTCAGTAACATCAGAAGCTATTGGGGTCACCACAGAGTTGGAAGCTTCAGTGGATTTGTTTTCCTTCCTAGATTGGAGAACTGCATCTGACAATCTGTATCTGATCTTTCCTTTTTGCCAAGTACATGTTTATGGGATATTACGCATCAGAACATTTCATTGTTGATAGGCTAAGCCTTCAAATATGTTTGAGGAGCTCTGCGGTCTTCTATAACACGTGACTCCTTCTCTTCTTGTATAATTCGTTGGATGCACTAAATGGGCTATCTCTACACTTCTCCAATATTTTCATTGAGCTGAATGACTTCCTCATATTCCTGTGAAGCCAGTGTGAGGCGCTGAATAATCTCTTCCTTTTAACAGTGGAAATGTGCAGTGTCCAGCAGCATTGTTGCATGGATGTTACCGATACTTCCAACAGCACAAGCCTGAATGTTGTCCAGGTCTTGCTGCACATGGACACAGAACTTGTTCAGGAGCTGAAGGGGAACATTTTTCCTGAATATTCTGTGACCTACAATGAACACCCACACTTCTAATCTTTATGAAGCAGCTGAAGATGTTTGTGCTGAGGAAGCTACCTTGAGGATCTTTCGCAGATATGTCCAGGACTGCATGGATCTTTGTACACAAACCACAATCATTGTGCTTTATGCTTTAAATCACTCTAACCAGGGAAGTTTCCAACTCATTCCCATTAAGCGCAATCCTGCTCAGGCTCCTTGAGACCATCCTGAGTTAAATGATGCCTTGATGTCAGGGCCGGTCACTCTTCCCTGAGCCTTTGTGTTCACGTCTTTTGCTGATATCAATAGTTCACAGTGTGGGGGTAAGGAGTGCTATATGACCAATCAGAGTTGAGGGCTGTGAAGAATTGGACATGAAAGAGGATATTATACCTTATGATCTTATTGTGGGTGAAGACATGCTTGCGGGGGGAGGGGGCGTGTGGATGAATGACATACCCCTGGTTGTGGGGTTCTCACATTCTATTATTGGAAAGTAGAGGGTGTTATTTTCTTGGATGCTCTGTTATTGAATGTTGCCAGATTGTCTGGACCATCACTGGCTGAGGTGTTGGGGCTGTGTTCACAGTGAAACTGGGTCTACAACATGACCAACATATGAAGTACATGTTGCAGAGAGGGGAAGCTCTATAAAGAGAGATGAGCGACCTCTTTGATACCCTACCTGGGTTTTACAATTACATTTTCCAAACCAGCGCAAATTGTGTGTGACAGTTTTGAGTGGCTGAATGGTCTCCTGTGTTTCTGTGCACGAGGGTATCGCAGTAAGTAGCCTCTAACTGTCCCTGTCTAGCAGGTTTGTGAGACTGAATGGAACACAGAAACATGGGACTGAGGAGCAGGAGTGGGCCATTGGACACTTTGAGCCTTCTCCAACAGGCACTAAGATTGTGGCTGATCAGGTTATGGTCACAACCCCACTTTCCTGACTGTATCCCGTTATCCATGACTCACTTCTCTGCCAAATATTTAACTAACTCAGCTTTGAATCAATGTAAACAAAGGGGCATCTCAAACCTGTGCGGAAGAGAATTCCCACATGAAATGGCTGTTTAGAATATAGAACATAGAACATAGAACATAGAACAATACAGCACAGAACAGGCCCTTCGGCCCACGATGTTGTGCCGAACTTCTATCCTAGATTAAGCACCCATCCATGTACCTATCCAAATGCCGCTTAAAGGTCGCCAATGAATCTGACTCTACCACTCCCACGGGCAGCGCATTCCATGCCCCCACCACTCTCTGGGTGAAGAACCCACCCCTGACATCTCCCCTATACCTTCCACCCTTCACCTTAAATTTATGTCCCCTTGTAACACTCTGTTGTACCCGTGGAAAAAGTTTCTGACTGTCTACTCTATCTATTCCTCTGATCATCTTATAAACCTCTATCAAGTCACCCCTCATCCTTCGCCGTTCCAACGAGAAAAGGCCGAGAACTCTCAACCTATCCTCGTATGACCTACTCTCCATTCCAGGCAACATCCTGGTAAATCTTCTCTGCACCCTCTCCAAAGCTTCCACATCTTTCCTAAAGTGAGGCGACCAGAACTGCACACAGTACTCCAAATGTGGCCTAACCAAAGTCCTGTACAGCTGCAACATCACCTCACGACTCTTGAATTCAATCCCTCTGCTAATGAACGATAATACTCCATAGGCCTTCTTACAAACTCTATCCACCTGAGTGGCAACCTTCAAAGATCTATGTACATAGACCCCAAGATCCCTCTGTTCCTCCACCTGACCAAGAACCCTACCATTAACCCTGTATTCCGCATTCTTATTTGTTCTTCCAAAATGGACAACTTCACACTTGGCAGGGTTGAACTCCATCTGCCACTCCTCAGCCCAGCTCTGCATCATATCTAAGTCCCTCTGCAGCCGACAACAGCCCTCCTCACTGTCCACAACTCCACCTATCTTTGTATCATCTGCAAATTTACTGACCCACCCTTCGACTCCCTCATCTAAGTCATTAATAAAAATTACAAACAGCAGAGGGCCCAGAACTGATCCCTGCGGAACTCCACTTGTAACTGGACTCCATGCTGAATATTTACCATCTACCACCACTCTCTGACTTCGACCGGTTAGCCAGTTTTCTATCCAATTGGCCAAATTTCCCTCTATCCCATGCCTCCTGACTTTCCGCATAAGCCTACCATGGGGAACCTTATCAAATGCCTTACTAAAATCCATGTACACTACATCCACTGCTCTACCCTCATCCACATGCTTGGTCACCTCCTCGAAGAATTCAATAAGACTTGTAAGGCAAGACCTACCCTTCACAAATCCGTGCTGGCTGTCCCTAATCAAGCAGTGCCGTTCCAGATACTCGTAAATCCTATCCCTCAGTACCCTTTCCATTACTTTGCCTACCACAGAAGTAAGACTAACTGGCCTGTAATTCCCGGGGTTATCCCTATTCCCTTTTTTGAACAGGGGCACAACATTCGCTACTCTCCAGTCCCCTGGTACCACCCCCGTTGCCAGTGAAGACGAGAAGATCATTGCCAACGGTACTGCAATTTCCTCTCTTGCTTCCCACATAATCCTAGGATTATCTCCTCATCCCTCTTATAAGAGTCTTATAGCATGCAAATTTGTCCGTGCTGACCAGACATCCGAATCTGATCGAGTTTGTTTTGCCAGCATTTGGCTCATATTCCTCTGTACCTCCTTATTCAGATACCCATCAAGATGCCAGACTCCATCACTTCCTCTGGCAGATGATTCCATATGCACACCTCCCTCTGTATGAAAAAAATGCTCTAAGTTCCATCTAAAATATTTCCCCTCGCACCTTAAACTTATACCTTCTATTTTTGGAATCCCCTATTCTGGGAAATAGTCCTTGTGTTTTTACAAAATCCATGCCCCTTATGATTTTACAAACCTCTATAAGGTCAGCCCTAAGCCCGTAATTCTGCAGGGAAAACTGCTTTAGCCTATACAGCCTCTGCTTATAGCTCAAACTCTCCAAACCTGGCAACATCCTTATAAATCTTTTCTGAACCCTTTCAAGTTTCACAGCAACCTTCGTACAGCAGGGAGACCAGAACTGCACACACTATTCCAAAATGTGGCCTCACTGACATCCTGTACAGCTGTAACATGACATCCCAACTCCGAAACTCAATGCTCTGACAAATGAAGGCAAACATGCCAAACACCTTGTTCACTATACTATTCACTTTGAAGGAGTGTTAATGCAGCACTTCACATTTATCTGAATCAAACACCATCTGCCAAACGTCAGCCCATGGGCCCATCTGATCGAGGTCTCATTGCACTCTGAGATAATTTTCTTCATTACCCACAACACCGAAAATGTTGGTGCAATCTTCAAACTTGCTACCCTTACTACCTATGGTCACATCCACATCATTTATATAAATGATGAAAAGCAGTGGGCTCAGCATTGATCCTTCTGGCACACTACTGTTCACAGGACTCCAGTCTGAAAAGTAATCCTCTACCAACCTCTGTCGACTTCCTTCAATCTAATTTTTTATTCAATTGTCTTGGATGCGCTGTTTCCCATGTGACCTAACCTTACTAACTTGCCTAATATGCAGAATCTTGTCGAAGAACTTGCTCCAGTCTATATGGAAAGCATCTACAACACTGCCTTCATCAATCTGCTTTGTCATCTCTTTAACATACTCAGTCAAATTAGTGTGACACGATTTCTCATGCAAAAAGCCATGGTGACTATCCCCAATCAAGCCTTGCCTTTGAACATGCATGCAATTGGCTATCCCTCAGAATCCCGTCCTACAACTCAGCGACCACTGATGTCAGGCTCACCAGTCCAGAGTACCTTGGGTTGTTGAGTAACTGTTTCCTTTTCTACTGCCACTCCTCCATTGGTCACAGCAAATTATCGGTGTTACCAGTTTGATGATATGGCTTATAATATAGGTCACACATTGGCTCATGGTCGTTCTAGGAAGAAGTCATGTAGATTTCCTTCTCTGTTAAAATAACAAATTCATGACTAAAACAAAGTTCCTCAAGCAATGATGTAAAGATGAATGACAAACAGTGTAGAAATTACAAAAATGTACACTGATATTTCCATTACTAAAAGTAATGAGGAACACAAACATATGCAGACACACACAGATTCATACACAGGCACACATAGACAAACTCAAAGACACACACAGGCAAACACACACAGGCACACTCAAACACACGCACAGAGGTGCACACGCAGACACACTTAAACTCAAAAAAACACAGGAACACAAAAACCCGGACACACAGACACACATGCACCCGCAAATACACACACTAACACAGACGAATGCATGTACTATACTGCGTACAGAATTAGAGCGGTAAAAAGCCCATTTGGCCCAACCAGTCTACAGAACTATTGATCATGGCTGAAATGTTTTTCAAGTCAGATCTACTACCCTCTCACAACAAGCCTTGAGCCCATCTTTAATCATAACTGATCAAGTTATATCCTAACGACTCTAAAATGTGTGTGTGCGCAGCACGCGCATGCACATGTGTATCCGTGTTTATGTGTGTGTGTGTGTCTTTGTGCGTCCGTGTTTTGTCTGTGTGCATGTGTTGTCTCTGTGTGTGTCTGTGCGTGTGCATGTGTCTGTGTGTCTCTGTGTGTGAGTCTTTGTGTGTGTATCTGTGTATGTGCGTCTGTGCGTGTGTGTGTCTCTTTGTGTGTGTCTGGGTGTGTGTGTATGTGTGTGTTTGTCGTGTACGTGTCTGTGTGTGTGTGTGTGTATGTTTACCTAATAGCAGGAGACAGCATTATCGAGGACGGTTGTTTTTCAGACTGGAGGCCTGTTGTTATGGACTAGGCCAGCCCACTCAAAATATTCTTGAGTAGGCAGTGCAGACAATAACTTTGTAATTTGTTTCAGTGAGTGCACAGTGAAAATTATCAGGTTTTAAAATAGACAAAAAATATTCACAAAACTACACAATAAAACACAAAGAACAGAATAAAGAACCCCTACAGAACTCAATCTATTCAAACTAGACTTAATTAGCTGTTCTGGAAGCACACAACCATCCCAATAAGCAAACCCCCCTTAAAACAGTAAAAATGGAACAAATGATTGGACTTTAAAGTTAGAAGGGCAGAAAAAGAGAGAGAGAGAGAGAGCCTGTCCAATCAGCTAAACTACAAATTAGGTCTGGACTGAACTGCTCACATAGAGAGCTGATCACTCCCCTTTCATTATACCTTTAATCACAAAACCGTTTAATCTCTGTACCAAACCAGTCACCTTGGAGCCGGGAACTATTTACGACACCTCTAAAAAAGAAATCAAGGACACAGTATCTTTGAGAAAAGGAAGCTTTTAGAGAAAAGGGACCAGCTTTGTGACACTGTGCACAGTGGTGTTCCACAGGCACTTGTGCTGAATCCATTTTTGTTTTGACATTTAGACAAATGATTCAGATGAAAATTATAGAAGGCGTGGTTAGAAAGATTGTGGATGAAACCAAGTTTGGCTATATAGTGGACAGTGAAGATTACACAGGGACCATGATCAAATGGCTTGATGAATCTGAAGAGTTGTACAGCACCGAAGCAAACACTTTTGACCAACTCGTCCATGCCAACCTGATTTCTGAAATTAATCGTGCCCTACTTGGGGTGGTGCAGTGTCTCAGTGGTTAGCACTCCTGCCTCACAGTACCAGGGACCTGAGTTTGATTGCTGGCACAGCTGACTGACTGTGTGGAGTTTGCACATTCTCGCTGTGTCTGCGTGGGTTTCTTCCCACAGTACAAAATTGTGCAGCTTATGTGAATTGGCCATGCTAAGTTGCACATTATATCAGATGCATTAGTCGGGGTAAATGTGGTGAGATGGCTCTGGGTGGGTAACTCTTCAGAGAGTTGGTGTGGACTTGTGCTACACTGTAGGGAATCTAATCTATTTGCCAGCAATTGGAACATATCATTCTAAATCCTTCCTATCAATATATCCATCTGGGTGCCTTTTAAATGTTGTAATTATACCTTCCTCCATTATTTCTTCTGGCAGTTCATTATGTACACGCTCCACATTCTGAGTGAAAACGTTGCCCCGACGTCACTTTAAAATCTTTCCCCTCTCACATTAAATCTATGCCTTCTAATTTTCGACTTCCAAGCATGGGGAAATGATCTTGACTACTGACCCCCTATCCATGCACTTCAGGAATTTATAGACCACTAGAAGGTGCTAATGTTCCTTTCACCCAGGGTCTGTGCTTTCAGTCATCCGGGGCTTAATTTCTGAAATTCAACACTGACACCTCTTCCATCTCGATCAAACCACAATTTTAAAATCGTTTTAGTCAACGCCGTCAGACATATTATCAAACACCTCTAGATGGATTAGAACTTAGACCTATGGGGGCCAGAGGTAGGGACAATACCACCACTCCACTATAGTCCCAAAAGTTGCAGCATTATTCTCCTGTGTGTTCGTTCATCAGCCTGTTCTGACATGCTGCACCTGAATCCAGACAATCTGGTCTCGATATAGGGATACTACCAGACAAGTTCAGGAATTGGAATAGAATCCAGAGCTCTGCCTCAGAGGCAGGGATACTACCGATTGCACAAAATCTAAACCGTGCCCAAACTTTTAACTATAAATGCCAGCTTCCACATCTGTATGGATTTATTGAAATCTGGTTCACTCTACTGAATTACTCAGTTAAAATAATAACGTTGTTAAAAAATGCAAGGTACTTGCCTCAACTGTAGGATGTCGAGTTTATATGCTCTGCCTTCGAGATAAACTATGAACATCTTTAAATACTTGTCTATCATTTCCACTTTAAATGTCTATTATCTGTAGTCTGCAATATGAGGGAATGAAATACTACAGACACACTCTGCACTGCGAAGGATCTCGAATAAATATCAACACTGAACATCAGAGACAAAGACAGAGCATACTTTCTGGCCTGAAACACCGATCACTGTTTCCCATCTCTAACGTGTGACTGCCCTCTTCCTAAAACCATTACATGATACAAGGTAACTTATTACTTTCCAGCCTTTCTTCTCCAGTATTATCACTCACTGGGCTAAAGAATTGCGGATGGAGTTTAATGTTGATAAATGCAAGGGATTGTACTTTGGTAAAACAAACTAAAAAAACACATATACAATTAAATGTTGAGCCATTGGTAGTGTTGTAGAACAGAGCAACCTAGGGTTTCAGGCATAATTCTTTGAAGTTTGCTTCATATGTAGAAGGTGTTTCACTTGATGTTCTTCATTATATAGACATAGTCATAGAGATGTACTGCACGGAAACGGGCCCTCTGGTACAACTTGTCCGTGTCGACCAGATACCCTAACCTCATCTTGTCAATTTTGCCAACACCTGCCCATATCCATCGGAACCCTTCCTATTTATATACTCATCCAGATGTTTTTTAATACTTTATTTTTACCAGCCTCTGGCAACTCATTCCATACACATACCACCCTCTTAGCATAAAAAATGCCAACTGTGGTCCCTTTTAAATCTTTCCCCTCTCATCTTAAACCTATGCCCTCTAATTGTGGACTCGCTTACCCCAGGGAAAAAAAAAAATGTCTATTTAGCCTATGCATGCCTCTGATGATTTTATAAACCTCTATAATTCACCTTTCAGCCCCTAATGATTCAGAGAAAACAGCCTCAGCCTATTCCGGCTCTCCCTACAGCTCAAATCCTCCAGCCCTGGCAACATCTTTGTCAATTTTTTCTGCAACTTTCCAAGTTTCACAACATCTTTCCGATAGGAATGAGACTAGAATTGTACGCAATATTGCAAAAGTGGCCTAACCAATGTCCTGCACAGCCGCAACATGACCTCCCAACTCTTGTACTCAGTGGTTTGAACAATAAGGGAATGCATATTAAACACCTACTTCACTATCCTATCTACCTGCAACTCTACATTCAAGGAAATATGACCCTGTACTCCAAGGTCTCTTTGTTCAGCAACACTGTCCAGGACTTTATCAGATATAAGTCATGCGCTGATTTGCTTTTTCAAGATTTAGCATCTCACATTAATCTAAATATACCTCCATCTGCCACTCCTCAGTCCATTGGCCCATCTGAACAAGATTCCATTTTACTCTGTGGTAACGTTCTTAACTGTTCACTACACCTCCAATTTTGATGCCATCTGCAAATTTACTAGCTATATCTCCTATGTTCTTATCCAAATCATTTATATAAATGACGAATAGCAGTGGACTGTCCTTTGAGTACAGGTGTTGGGACGGTATTTTCAGGTTCCACAGGATATCCATGAAGCATGTCCTGGAGGACTTTGTGCATTTCTGTTCGCCCTGTTATATCGAGAATATTATCAAGTTCGGGAGAGTTCAGAAGACATTTATCAGGATGTTGCTGGGAATGGAGTGTTTGCATATAAGGACAGGCTCAACAGACTCGGACATTTTCTACTGGAGCGTAGGAGGCTGAGAATTAACCTTTTAGAGTTTGATAATATCATAAGAGGTATCGGTAATGTTGAATGGTAGGTGTCTTTTTCCTCGAGTGGGGGACTGTTTTAAGATAAGAGGAGAAAGTGTGTTAAAAGACATGGCGTCATAGAGCTGTATAGCATGGAAACAAACCCTTTGGTCCAACGTGTCCATGGCAAGCAGATTGCCAAAATTATTCTCCTCCCATTTTCCGGCATTTGGTCAATTTCCATCTAAACCCTTCCCATTCATTTGTCCATCCAGATTCCTGTTAAATGTTGTAATTGTGCCAGCCTCAATACCTTCCTCTGGAGGCTCATTACACACGGACCATCCTCTACATGAAGATATTGCCCATTAGAGCCCTTTTTTGTCTTTCCCATCCAACCTTAAACCTTTGCCATCTAGTTTTTGACTGCACTACCCAAGGGAAAAGACTTTGGCTATTCAATCTATTCGTTGTACCCATGATTTTACTAATCTTCAGAATATCAGAAATAAGGTGGATGAACTTAAGGCGTGGATCGGTACCTGGGACTACGATGTTGTGGCCATCACTGAAACGTTGATAGATGAGGGACAGGAATGGCTGTTGGAGGTTCCTGGTTACAGATGTTTCAGTAAGATTAGGACGGGTGGTAAAAAAGGAGGGGGGGTGGCATTGCTAATTAGAAATGGTATAACGGCTGCAGAAAGGAAGTTTGAGGGGGATCTGCCTTTGGAGGTAGGATGGGCTGAAGTCAGAAATAGGAAAGGGGCAGTCACATTGTTGGGTGTTTAATATAGGCCCCCTAATAGCAGCAGAGATGTGGAGAAACAGATTGGGAAGCAGATTTTGGAAAGGTGCAGAAGCCACAGGGTCGTAGTCATGGGCGACTTCAACTTCCCAAATATTGATTGGAAGCTCTCTTTAGATCAAGTAGATTGGATGGGGTGGTGTTTGTGCAGTATGTCCAGGAAGCTTTTCTAACTCAGTATGTAGATTGTCCAACCAGAGGGGAGGCCATTTTGGATTTGGTACTCGGTAATGAACCGGGAAAAGTGGTGGGCTTGTTAGTGGGTGAACATTTTGGTGATGGTGACCACAATTCTGTGACTTTCACCTTGGTTATGGAGAGAGATAGGTGCGCACAACAAGGTAGATTTTACAATTGGGGGAAGGGAAATTATGATGCTGTAAGACAGGATTTGAGGAGCATACGTTGGGAGCATAGGCTGTCAGGGAAGGATGTGGTGGAAATGTGGAACTTTTTCTAGGAGCAGATACGACGTGTCCTTGATATGTATGTACCTATCAGGCAGGAAAGAAATGGTCGTGTGAGGGAGCCTTGGTTGACGACGGAGGTTGAATGTCTAGTAAAGAGGAAGAAGGAGGCTTACATAAGGTTGAGGAAACAGGGTTCAGACAGAGCAGTGGAGGGATACAGGATAGCCAGAAGGACCTGAAGAAAGGGATGAGTAGAGCTAAGAGAGGGCATGAAAAATCCTTGGCAGATAGGATCAAGGATAACCCCAAGGCATTTTATGCGTATATGAGAAACCTGAGAATGACGGGAACGAGGGTAAGTCTGATCAAGGACAGCAGTGGGAGACGGTGTATTGAGTCGGAAGAGATAGGAGAGGTCTTGAACAAGTACTTCTCTTCAGTATTTACGAACGAGAGGGTACGTATTGTTGAAGAGGAGAGTGTGAAACGGACTGATAAGCTAGAAGAGATACTTGTTAGGAAGGAAGATGTGTTGGACATTTTGAACAACTTGAGGATAGACAAGTGCCCCGGGCATGACGGGATATATCCTAGGATTATGTGGGAAGCAAGAGAGGAAATTGCAGTACCGTTGGCAATGATCTTCTCGTCTTCACAGTCAAAGGGGGTGGTACCAGGGGACTGGAGAGTAGCGAATGTTGTGCCCTTGTTCAAAAAAGGGAATAGGGATTACCCCAGGAATTACAGGCCAGTTCGTCTTACTTCTGTGGTAGGCAAAGTAATGGAAAGGGTACTGAGGGATAGGATTTACGAGTATCTGGAAAGACACTGCTTGATTAGGGACAGCCAGCACGGATTTGTGAAGGGTAGGTCTTGCCTTACAAGTCTTATTGAATTCTTCGAGGAGGTGACCAAGCATGTGGATGAGGGTAGACCAGTGGATGTAGTGAACATGGATTTTAGTAAGGCATTTGATAAGGTTCCCCATGGTAGGCTTATGCGGAAAGTCAGGAGGCATGGGATAGAGGGAAATTTGGCCAATTGGATAGAAAACCGGCTAACTGGTCGAAGTCAGTGAGTGGTGGTAGATGGTAAATATTCAGCCTGGAGCCCAATTACAAGTGGAGTTCCGCAGGGATCAGTTCTGGGTTATCTGCTGTTTGTAATTTTTATTAATGACTTGGATGAGGGAGTTGAACGGTGGGTCAGTAAATTTGCAGATGATACGAAGATAGGTGGAGTTGTGGACAGTGAGGAGGGCATTTGTCGTTTGCAAAGGGACTTAGATATGATGCAGAGCTGGGCTGAGGAGTGGCAGATGGAGTTCAACCCTGCCAAGTGTGAGGTTGTCCATTTTGGAAGAACAAATAAGAATGCGGAATACAGGGTTAATAGTAGGGTTCTTAGTCAGGTGGAGGAACAGAGGGATCTTGGGGTCTATGTACATAGATCTTTGAAGGTTGCCACTCAGGTGGATAGAGTTTGTTAGAAGGCCTATGGTGTATTATCGTTCATTCGCAGAGGGATTGAATTCAAGTGTCATGAAGTGATGTTGCAGCTGTACAGGACTTTGGTTAGGCCACAGTTGGAGTACTGTGTGCAGTTCTGGTCGCCTCACTTTAGGAAAGACGTGGAAGCTTTGGAGAGGGTGCAGAGAAGATTTACCGGGATGTTGCCTGGAATGGAGAATAGGTCGTACGAGGATAGGTTGAGAGTTCTCGGCCTTTTCTCGTTGGAACGGCGAAGGATGAGGGGTGACTTGATAGAGGTTTATAAGATGATCAGAGGAATAGATAGAGTAGACAGTCAGAAACGTTTTCCCCGGGTACAACAGAGTGTTACAAGGGGACATAAATTTAAGGTGAAGGGTGGAAGGTATAGGGGAGATGTCAGGGGTGGGTTCTTTACCCAGAGAGTGGTGGGGGCATGGAATGCGCTGCCCGTGGGAGTGGTAGAGTCAGAATCATTGGCGACCTTTAAGCGGCATTTGGATAGGTACATGGATAGGTGCTTAATCTAGGTTAGAAGTTCGGCACAACATCATGGGCCGAAGGGCCTGATCTGTGCTGTATTGTTCTATGTTCTATGTTCGATGTTCTATTAACCTCTAACATCAACCCTCCTCCTCTGATTCTCCAGGGAAAACAGGCTCAGCCTATTCAGTCTCTCCCTGTAACTCAAACCCTCCAATCATGGCAATGTAAACCCTTCTTGAACCCTTTTGAGTTTGACAACATGCTTCCTACAGAGCAGGGAGATCAGAATTGCATACAGTAATCCAAAAGTGGCCCGACTAAATGTACTGTACAGTCACAGTCCAGTCTCCTAACGCATATACAAAATGCACTTGACCAATAACATATCAAATACTTTCTTCACTGCCCTATCTACCTGCAAATCCACTTTCAAGGAAGTATAAATCTGTACTCTGAGATCATTTTGTTCAGCAACACTCCCCAGGATTCTGAGGAAGTGATGGATTGTGGGTGAAGTTATAACATTTAAAACTCCCAGTAAGTGTATAAGTCCTGCCCTGATATGCCTTTCCAATATGCAGCATCTCACATTTATGTAAATTAAACTCTGTCTGCCACTCCTCGGCCCATTGGCCCATCTGATTAAGATCCCGTCGTAATCTGAAGTAACCTTCTTTGCTGGCCACTACATCTCCAATTTTGGTGTCATCTGCAAACGTACTAACTGTCCTATGTTCATCTCGAAATCATTTATATTAGTGACGAAAAGTAGCGGACCCAGCACCAATCCCTGTGGCACTCCACTGGTCACAGGCCTCCAGTCTGCAAAACAACCCTCCACCACAACCCTCTGTCCTCTACCCTTGAGCCAGTTCTGTATCCAACTGGGTAATTCTCCCTGTATTCCATGTGATCTAATCTTGCTAACCAGTCTCCATGGGGAGCTATCTCGAATGCCCAACTGAAGTCCATATAGATCGCATCCAGCGATAATCAATACTGTCCGTTACTTCTCAACAAAAACAAAATCAAATTAGTGTGACATGATTATTCACGCACACCCTCATTTCACGATGCATGTAATGGGCTTTTGTCCAGATCGTCGCGTTTCCTGATCGTCAGATGCTGCCTGACCTGCTGTGTTTTTCCAGTATCCCTCTCATCTAGACTCTGATCTCCAGCATCTGCAGTCCTCACTTTTGCCTATCCCTAATCGGTCCTTGCCTTTCCAAATGCATTTTAATCCTGTAGCTCATGATTCCCTCCAACACCTTGCCCAGCACTGATTTCAGGCTCCCCAATCTATAGTTCTTGGCTTTTTCTTTCCATTTTGTTTAATAGCAAAATTTTAGTCAAACTCATGACTTCCAGCATCTCACCTGTGGCTATTGATGATGACAACATCTCAGCAAGGGACCCAGCAATCACTTCCTTAGCTTCCTACAAATTTCTTGGGTCCACCTGATCAGGACCTGTTAGGTGATTCATTTTTACACAGCATGTGGTTCGTGAAGGGAATGTACTTTCTGAGGAAGTGAGGGATTGTGGGTGAAGTTATAACATTTAAAACACATTTGGTTATGTACAAGAATAAGAGAACATTTGGACAAATCTGGGCGAAGCGCAGGCAGGTGGGACTGGTTTAGTTTGGGATTATGGTCAGCATGGACTGTATGGGCCGAAAGGCCTGTTTGCAAATACCTTGTATAACTCGATGAGTCTATGTGTGTTTGCATGTCCAAGTATGTGTCTGCATATTTCTGTTCATGTTTGTCTATTTCTGTGTGTCTATATATGTCTCTGTTAATCTCTGTTTGCATGTCTATCTCTCTGTGCTTGTTACATGTGTTCCTGCATTACTGTGTGGATCTCTGTCTCTGCATCTCTGTGCAATGGGAACTCTTCTGGTTTTTGGTGTGAATCACTGAAACTGGGTCAAAACCACTCTCCCTTCCTCTCCATTTCCCTCTTTTCTAAAAGTGATACAAGCCCACACTCTGCTGGTCTGGTTTAGGTGTTTTCAATCCTTTCTCAAATGTAAGATTACTTGTAAGAGTAAAACATTAAAAATTCCAAGTTACAGGAAGTGCATTAAAATTAATCTCATCGCCTTGGAAAGTGGCTCACTCGGAACTGCTTGGATGTAATTGCAATGGAAATATGCTTTAATGTGTAAACTGTGTATTGGAAATACTATCCAGTGACAAAACATTTCCACATTGCAGAAGGAGCGCAGACATTTCTCCACACGAACATGTTCCACTCTGCGGGCCTAAATACAATGACAATCCTCTCCAAAGCAACCGAGTGTGTGCATGTGTGTGTATGCATGTGTGCGTGTTTGGTGCAATAAAAATTCAGGTTGGATTTTGCTGCGAGCTGCTGCTCTCCCTATCTCCCTCTCAGACTGAATCCCTGATCGTTTACACACTTTCGCACCACGATTACATTGGGGTGGGGGGTGGGGGTGCAACAGAGATTGAAAACAAGAGAAATCTCAGCAGCTCTGGAAGTATCTTTGAACAAAAATGAAAGTTGACGTTTTGGATCGAGTGATCCTTACTCAGAATTCATATCGCGGGATATTACATCACTTTGAACACAACAGAAACTGCCAGACCCGCCCCACACAGACACACACACGAATACAGACACATAGAGGCACTCTCTATACATTGACAGTAATATAGACCTGAAGAGTGTGTCAATATTTCACTCGCTCTGTTTGATGTGTGTCAGTATTTTTGAGTTGAGTGTCACTGTGGGCCAATTTCAATATTTGCAGATACCAAACCTGAAAGAATTGTGAAGTTTGTTGAGGACGGTGTCGTACTCCAACAGGAAGGTTATATGTTGGTGTAGTGTTCAGGTTTATGGCAGATGAGAATTTATGCAGCACAGTGTGAGGTGATGCTCTTTAGTAGGAAGGACATTGAAAGACAATATAAAACAGGCTGTACCGTTATAAAGGAGGTGCAGGAGCAAAGGGCGCTGGGTGTATTTGAGCACAGATTGTTGAAGATGTCAGGACAAGTGGGGAGAGCAGTAAATCTCACAGATTCGTTTCAGTATGTGAGCTGTTTACAGGAGTAGGTTTAGGAGGGACTCTCCATGCTCCTTTCCTGGGATGTGATGGAGACGATGTGTTGTGAGCCCACCCTCCTGCCCACCGAGACCGTGGGGATTCCATTTGTACCAGCTCAACACAAAAGGGAGATGGCATCAGGGCCACGGCTTGTAAGTTGTGCCGGGGGGAAACGGAGGTGCCAGTGGGTTTAAAGTGAGAATTGCCCTTCACTGAACATTGCTCCTTACTCGGTTGCTGGGACGTTTCAGAATCTCCACTCGAGGCGTCCCAGTCCTCTCCGGCTTGTACCAGGTTCCCCCGAACATGGCAGGGGGAGGGGGGACGTGAGGGAACGGATATCGGGCACTCCACCACTCGGCTTGACCCTTACTGTCCTATTCCAGGCTGTTTCTTCTGGAATGGGAGAAAGGGAGGGACGGAGGGAGGGAGGGTGCGAGTGGGTACCTCTGCTGTTAGTGCTGGTGTAGGTGAGGGGAGATGTGGTGAGGTGTCTGGAGGGAGTCAGTCCACAGTGTTGTATCCATGCAATGTTATTAGTGTGTGTGTGGTGGGGGCGAATAATGGGGAGTGATAAAGAGAGGGAAGGTACTGCAAGCAGCAGTGAGAGTGGTGGAGCATGAATGTTGTTCTGGGTCGCTGCTGCAACACATATACAGTGAGTGTGAGGAAGCAGATGGAATACGGTGAGCCTTATCCTAACAGAGTGGAGACGGTTATTGATGCTTGTCCTGTATTGCTAGACATTTCTTCAGACCTCAAATACTGCACTGAGCTGAGTGGGGAGCTCAGACCATGCTCGGTGGTTCAGAGAGTGTGACCCTTTCTTGGAAGAGAATGGTCCCCCTCTGTACTAGCCCATCTACCAGGACCTCTGTGCCCCTGTCGACAAACTGTGGTGTAATTGCCCCTTATCTGCCATGCTCGGGGTAAACTGTACAAACCAGCTCCCACATCAAAAAAGCTCAACTGGCCTTTTAAAGATGGCACCAGTGCCAGGGATCACGCAATACCCAGGGGCATCAGTGCGATGGTGAGTGCCTCCAGCCATGATGGGTGGGAGAATAGGACTGGCATTGAATGAGAGGGACACTATGAGGTGGGGTATGTAGTTAATGTGGTGAGTTCGATAAGGTAGCACCAGGAAACTAGCTCGACCTTGTGCAGACTATCCCTCTGTCACACTCAATGAAAATGGCCCTGAGATAAATTATGATTCGATCCAGCCCAATGAAACGAAGACAATGTTGACCCCAATCCCAGTTACAACGCTGCAGCTGCTTGATCAATGCTCTCCATCACAGAGAAGGATGTCAACGTCATCTTCCCCTTGGGAAATATGGCAGGGCAGGAGACTGAGCTATTAGTGGGGAACCACTTTGAGACACATAATCATAATTCTATTAGTTTTAAAATAGAGATGGAAAAGGATGAACTGGGTCTAAAAGGTAACGCTCTAAGTTGGAGAAAGGCCAATTTTGATGATATTAGCAAGAACTTCCAAACTGGATTGGAACAGATATTTGCAGTAACGGGGCCAGCTGAGAAGAGGGAAGCCTTCAAAAAGGAGATGTCAAAATCACAGAGACAGTCTGTCCCTGTTAGGGTGAAGGGTAAGGCTGATAGGTGTAAGGAATGCTGGAGGACGGGAGAAATTGAGTGTCTGGTCACGGATAAGAGGGAAGCATATGTCAGGTAGGGAGAGCAGGAGTCAAGTTCTTTTTCAGTATTCATTCACGGTTTGAGGGTATCACTGGTTGGACCTGCATTCATTACCCAATGCTAATTGCCCAGCGAGCAGTTACGAGTCACATTTCAACTCTCCCTCCCACTCTGCCGAGCACATGGAGGTCCTGGGCCTCCTTCACCGCCGCTCCCTCACCACCAGACGCCTGGAGGAAGAAAGCCTCATCTTCCGCCTCGGAACACTTCAACCCCAGGCATCAATGAGGACTTCAACAGTTTCCTCATTTCCCCTTCCCCCGCCTCACCCTAGTTCCAAACTTCCAGCTCAGCACTGTCCCCATGACTTGTCCTGACTTGTCCTACCTGCCTATCTTCTTTTCCACCTATCCACTCTACCCTCCCCCCGCCCCCGACCTATCACCTTCATCCCCTCCCCCACTCACCTATTGTACTCTATGGTACTTTCTCCCCATCTCCACCCTCCTCTAGCTTATCTCTCCACGCTACAGGCTCTCTGCCTTTATTCCTGATGAAGGGTTTTTGCCCGAAACGTCGATTTTGCTACTCCTAGGATGCTGCCTGAACTGCTGTGCTTTTCCAGCACCACTAATCCAGTTACGAGTCACACACATTGTTGTCGGTCTGGAGTCACATGTAACCCAGGCCTGGTAAGGAGGCAGTTTGCTTCCTTCAAGGCCATCAGCAAACCTGATAGGTTTTCCAAAAATCGAAAACGATAGATTTTCCAAAAATCGAATGAAGTGACTGTCGAGAAGGGTCTAAAGCCATTAGGAGTATACATAAGAGGGAATTCCAGAGGCCATAAAAGGGACATGAGATAGTTCTGGAAAATAGGCTTAAGGAGAATCCAAACGGAGTCTACACATACATTAAGGACAAAAGAATAACTCAGGAGAGTTTCGTACACTTAAAGATCAGCAAGGTTGCCGATGTACAAAACCGCAGGAGATGGAGGCGATACTAAACAAGCATCGTGTGTCGGTATTGGCTATGCAGAAGGATATGCAAGCTAAAGAACTTTGGAAATAAACCGCGACATGTTGAAAAGTACCTGTATTACAGAGGAGGAGATGTTGGAGTTCGTAAACCCGTAAAGGTGGGAAAATCTTCAGGACCTGATCAGATGTACCCGAGACCTCTGTGGGTAGCGAGTGAAGTGATTGCTGGGCCCCTTGCTGAGATATATGTATCGTCAATTGTCACAGATGAGGTACCGGAAGATAGGAGGCTTGTGAACTTGGTGTGATTATTGACAACGTTTAAGAAGGATGGTAAGGAAAAGCTAGTGAGCCTGACTTCAGTGGAGGGCAAGCTGTTGTTAAGGATTATGAGGCACAAGGTTTGCATGGATTTTGAAAAGCAAGGACTGATAAGTGATAGGCCACATGGATCGAAGCATGGAAAGTTTTGTCTCACTAAATTGACTGAGTATGTTTGAAGAAGTGACTATGAGGATTCATTGAGGCAGAGGTGTATATTGTTGGTATGGACTTTAGTAAGGCATTTGCCAACTTCCTGCATGGTAGATTGGTTGACAAGTTTAGTTCATATGAAATACAGGAAGAACTAGCCATAAGTATACAGAATTAGCCCGAAGGCAGGAGACAGAGGGTGGTGGTGAAGGACTGTTTTTCGAAAAGGAGGGTTGTTACCATTGGTGTGCTACAAGGGTTAGTGCTGGCTCCACTGCTTTTCACTATTCACATAAATCATTTGGATGTGATCATTGCAGCAATAGTTGCTAAGTTTACAGATGAAACGCAAAATGATGGTGCAGTGGACAGCAAAGAAGGTTTACCTCAGAGTACAATGGAATCTTGATCAGAAGGGCAGATGGGCTGACAATTGACAGGTGGTTTTTAATCTAGACAAATGGGAGGTGCTGCAGTTTGGAAATGCAATTCAGGGTAGGACATGTACACTTCATGCTAACGCCCTGGGGAGTGTTGATGAACAAAGAGACTTTGGAATGTAGGTTCATAGTTTCTTGAAAGTAGAGTCGCAGTTCGGTAGGAGAGTGAAGAAGGCATTTGGTATGCTTGCCTTTATTGGCCAGTGCTTTGACTATATGAATTGGGTGGTCATGTTGCTGCTGTACAGCACATTACTTTGGCCACGTTTGGAGTACTGCATTCAATTCTGGTCTCCTTCCTTTTGGAAATAAATTGTGAAACTTGAAGGGAGTCAGAAAAGATTTACAAGGATGTTGCCAGGATTGGAGCTATAGGGGGAGTGCGAGTAGATTGGGTTCTCACAAACATTGATGATTGGGTTATTTTATTCCTGTTGCGTGAGGAGCATGTAAAGTATGCATAGCAAAGGTCTTTTTCCCCAACACTAGAGGGCATGGATTTCCAATGAGAGGGAAAAGATTTAAAAATGACCTAAGGAGCAACTTTTTTTCCGACAGAGGGTGGTGCATGTGTGGAATGAGCTGCCAGGGGAGGTGGTGGAGGATTTTTACAATTAGAACGTCTAAATGATATTTGGATGGGTACGTGAAGAGGAAGGGTTTACATCGACATTGGCCAAATGTGATTAGTTTAATTTGGGATATCCCATCAGCATGGATGAGTTAGACTGTAGCATCTTATTCTGTGCTGTACATCTCCGAGACTCTGACTTTATCTGACCTTGCACCAATATCGTATTAATTCATCATTCCCGGACATGCTAACCTATGTTGCTAGATATGATCGAAATGTCTTCATTACAGCATTCTGAAACCTGGAAACACATCCTTCCATAACACTGGCTCAGAGTCTCTCTCCCTCTGTCTATATCCCAAATCCCTCCCATTTGTTGGTGTTTGAACTGCTTCCCCACCATCTAGTTTTAATTGTCCAGTTTCAATGTGAATCACTGTGCTATATCTTTTCCTGTCCTTGAATGTTGCTCACTCAAGAGCATCAGCTTCCAACACTAAGAAGCTTAGAAACAGTGTTAAAAAAAGCAATGCTTGCGTTTTTTTTGACTTCCCAGTGTCCTGCCTTGTGCTCCATGTTGGATAATGGGGTTTTCACAGTTTCGAGGCACACCTTTGTAAATTGCTGTGTGCCTATTCATTGAACGCCTGTGTTAATCACTCTCTGCTCCTCATGTGCTCAGTAACATGAGGAATCCTCACAACTGTTAGACGAGGCTTCTCATTTGCCTTTGACTGACATTTGACTTAACTCTAGATTAGATTACTTACAATGTGGAAAAAGACCCTTCGGTCCAACAAGTCCACAGCGCCCCGCCGAAGCGCAACCCACCCATACCCCTACATCTACCCCTTACCTAACACGACGGGCAATTTAGCATGGCCAATTCACCTGACCTGCACATCTTTGGAGTGTGGGAGGAAACCGGAGCACCACACAGAGAGTCACCTGAGGCGGGAATTGAACCCGGGTCTCTGGCACTGTGAGGCAGCAGTGCTAACCACTGTGCCACGGTGCCGCCCACTAGAATCTAGTTTTTGTACGTTCGTGGAAATGCTGGGGATGGTTTCCTGGAGGCTGTGTTTTAAGCTGCTGTGGAAATTAAGGAAGACCAGAGGCTTTGGTGATCCAACTCTGGATGAAACATGGTGACTGTAGTTACAGTATCTGGATCTGCAACATGACCAACAAATGGAGCAGAGGCTGCAGAGAGGGGAATCTCTGTAAAATGGAATGAGGGAATTACAATCAGATCATCCATGATTTTGAAGAATGTTGGAGCAGGATTGAATGGCTCGTTCATGCAACTTAATCAGA
Organism: Chiloscyllium punctatum; assembly: GCF_047496795.1. Classification (NCBI taxonomy): domain Eukaryota; kingdom Metazoa; phylum Chordata; class Chondrichthyes; order Orectolobiformes; family Hemiscylliidae; genus Chiloscyllium; species Chiloscyllium punctatum. Next base: position 23,965,653 of record NC_092751.1, read on the forward strand.
TATTTCTGTTAGCACCAAGCCAATTTCTTTTCTCTCCCAGTGTTTCAGAGTGGTGGGTAGTGAGTCACCTCCTCCTGTTCCTGGGAAACAGAAATCTGGGCCACACTAGCCTCCAGATTTCCCTGTATCAAAGTCTCAAGCAGTTGAGTGACTGCCTCCTGTTCCTCTGTCCTAGGCTCGAGCAGTTGAGTGACAATCTCCTGTTTCTCCCTGTTCCTGAGCAGCAGTTTCAATGCTCTGAATGATGTCACAAGGTTAATAAAGGACTTGATAACAGGGAATTTCTAACTTGGAGCAGCATTACGCAAAGGTATCTAGAAACATCTCCACCAAACATTTTATGCAGCTCGCCTGTTATTTTATTCCTGTCTCCTTTTATAAACAGGGTTCCGACAATACTCACATATAAAAGGAAGACAGATGAAATAGATTGAAAGATTTATGGCCTATCCCTCAGCAACTCTCATTCATTCCATCCAAACCTAGTAAATGTTCCCTTTTATTGTGTTATGTAAAATGATGTAAGGAACTGGTTAACTGAACCTGTTTGTTTGGTGACTGTGACTAATGTCAGTCTCTATGGATTCTAATTATCCCAGTGGAGAATTTCCATCTTTTAATGACAAAAGGGCTCGATTCAATACGTTATCCCATAGTATGGGAGGGAGCACCACCGATAGCACGAACAGGTATCGGCTGCTCCAGAGAGAGGGAGAGATCAGAAACTGAGAACATTCGACTGGACAGTTCCAACAGTGGATCAGAATCTGAGAACGTTATACTGGAATGTTACAACAATGGATCAGAATCTGGAAACAATAGACTGGAATGTTCCAACAATGGACAGGAGGTTATCCTATTATGTTTGGATTTTTTCTACATATTATTGGTGGACGTTAACAGAGCGGATCAAATATGCACTTTACATTATTCAATATTTTTATTATCCTATCCTGGCTATTGTTGGTGTCCCTGGTAAGTTTCACTGTCGATATATTATTTTCATTGACCATGTGCGACTGTATTAATGTTCTTCTCATTTACTCTACTCTGTAAGTATTCACGCTCCAAACCACATCAAACAACAGTGAACTTGTTCATTCTTTCTCTCCTTCTTTAGTTCTGGCACTGGGCCTTGTTGGTTGACCTACTCACTTTCAGGTATGAACCAGGATTCATTGCATCACTGCCCTTGCTATTTAAATATTGAGAGCTTGGAGGTCACTGTCTTCTGTTCTGGATGCAAACTCCATTTCCTTCCTCTGACTCCATCTCATCCCTGGCCAATAACTGAGGCTGAAACAGACCAGTCACAACTACGGTGATCCCTTTGGCCACAAGCTGATTACTGGCACCATATCCTGACCATTCCTAATTTTAACTATTGACAACTGCAGATACTTCACTGGTTCATCCCATCTGCTGTTTGAACCTTCAGCTATGATACACAATCTTAATAAAGCCAATAATCTGCTGCTGCTTAACCAAATCTGAGTCGGTATTCCATGGCTTGTATCTAAAGGCAGACCAAAATCCCACCAATCCTGTACGGATTGCTTTATATTGTTGTTGGGTCTGGCAAAGCATTTACTTTAATATTCACAAGCACGTCGTCACCTCTGTCTATGACACGGTCCTCAGTCTCCCTCTGTTAATGACACAAAGCCCTGTCTGTTGTTCACATTTAAACAGATTTCCTCTATGTCTATTCTCTCTCAAATAATACTTTTCATATCTACTACCACCAACACACACGCACACACACTCACACGCACACAAACGCACACACACACAATCTCTTGCCTGGGTTACAAATTTTCCCGTGCAAGACATTTTTGTAGTGCAAGTATATTAGCAATCTACTGGCAAAGGTTTGCAATGGTCCCCATGCTGGGCAGGTAGTCCCGTTTCGAGAGTAATCCACGAGCATGGTGTGCATAGCTCTTCATTCTGGCTGGTCCCTTGTCCCAGTTTATGGTGTCTGGGATGGTTCTGTGAGGCAGATTCATAATTTGATGTAACTAACCATTTCAAGTGATCTGGCAATAATTTTATTGAATGCTCTCATTTATGTGATTGGACCCACCATTGTCTCACTTCTCCAGTTACTCCCACTCCCCTGTCTCCGTATCCATATTTTCACAACATGTTATTAGTTAATTAATTCTATGTTTTTCTGTACCTTTCCCTCATTTTGTTTTTTGGCTCCCGACTGTATCGAGTGCTGGCATTGTGAAGCTCAGAATAAATGCAATGGTATGTGGCAGGCTGTTGCTCCATGTTGGAAAGGGGGTCCAGGAGCTTTGAGACACGTCTTTGAAACTTGGTCTGTGCCTGACCTCTGATGGCCTGTGTTTGTCCCTCTCAGATGATTGTGCGGGCCATAACATAAGGAAACCCGTCGAGAATTATTGTCAAGGCACAGGTCTCTAACTTGGAGCGGATGGGGTTCTGACTGACTCCTGTTATGGAAAGGTTAGTGGAGGTGATGGGAATGGTTTGCTAGTGGTTGTGCTGTGAGCTGCAAAATACATTCAGGGAGACCTGAGGATTTGGTGAACCAACTCTGGATGGAGCATGGAGACTGTAGTTACAGCATCTGGGTCTGTAACATGAACAACAAATGGAAAAGATGCTGCAGAGACGGGAAGCTCTGAAACCACACAGTGGGTGTGGGGAAAGGGATCTGCCAAATCTGCCCGTGTTTTAACAAGGAGACACGCATCATTTCCCTCTCCCCTTTAAATACACCCATGCAAATTCACCCGCTCCTCCCCGCAAACAAACACACTCCCCCTCACTCACATGGGCACACACTTCCCCTCTCTCTCACACACGCATACCCTCTCTCTTCCTTCCAAAGACACACATACTCCCCCTCACTCTCTCACAAACACACTTTGTCTCTCTCTCCCTCCCACAGACACTGCACCTTGTTTTCAAACACCCATGCACGTGCACGCAAACACACACACACACATCTAATCTGTAAGATGAATTTTCATTTGCCGGTTCGTATTTCCAGGTGCATTATATTTTCTCAAAAATATTTACAATTTGTAGAGTCAGTCAATGAGATATTTTATGAGCTCCTATTTTGGAAATGAACCCAAACTACTTCCAGGTGAAGACGCATACAGACTCCAAACAAGATCGCTTGCCTAAAATACGTTGTCTGACTGGAGGGATCACCTCCTTTATATCAATAATACCTAAAGGTATCTCCAGGCAGGACTTGAAAGGAACTCTTGGATTTGCATATTCACCAATCTATACCTGCATCTCTATTCTAAGCAATTAAAGATTTAGCAGCCATCTTAGATGTGTTCAATTCATGTGCAAGTGTTGTACAACCCTTTCATCTTTTCCTTATAAATTTTGTGCCTAAGATCTTTTGTCTCTAACACCTGACGAAGGAGCAGGGCAATGAAAGCTTGTGTTTTCAAATAAACCCGTCAGACTATAAATTGTTGCCATGTAATGATTGACCTTACTCAACCCAGTCCAAAGCTAGCACGTCCATATCATGGTTTTTATTGGTTAGCCAATTTTCTCTCCAAGCAAATAAATTGTTCTAACCCCATGTGCTCTTGTCTTGCATATTAATCTTTAGTCAAGCATGTTATGCATTGCCTTGTTGAAGTCCAGATATAATACATCTTTCAGATCCCCGTTATTCAACTTGTTTGTCTTACTTTTTAAAAATATAGAAAATCATCTAAATATGATTTATCCTTAATAAAATCATGTTGCCTTTAATGGATTGTGGTTTGACTTTCAAAGTCTCCTGTTGTTCATTCCTTAATAACAGATTCGACCAATTTGTCTTCAGTCCCAATCGTTTGCTCATACCTTTCCATTCCCGAGTGATGTTGGTTATTCTAAGTTCATCCTTTTCCATAACCTCGACAGTCCATTTCAGTTCCCGTGAAATAGGCACGAGGCTGTAAAAGATCTGCTCCAATTGCTGTGTAAGGCGCATGGGTGGCTGATTGGACTCATTCTGTTCCTGCATTACACACACGATGGGCTGAATGTCCTCCTGATGTTCCTACACTACAGTCCCGATGGCTAGCATGTCCTGCACCTATACCTGACCAAGCCGCCAAGATCTCAATGTCCTCCTCCTGTTGCTTAATGACAAGTTTGGGGGCTTATGGAATCTCCCTACTGTTTTGCCATATTTCGAGTATTGAATTGTACAGACAAGTTGTGTTGCCCACAGTGGTAGCTCAGTGGTTAGCACTGCTGCCTCCCAGCACCAGAGATCTGGGTTCAGTTTCAGTCTGGTGTCACTGTTTTTGTGGAGTTTGCACATTCTTCCAGTGCCTGCAAACAATAGCACAGGCTACATAAATCTCTAATTCATTATAAATAAATACTGTAATGAATTAGTAGTGTAAATGTCACACTTTAACACTACAGTCACTGACTACAGCCCTGCATCTTTCACCGAGATCTTCACCAGAAAGCACGCAAGCTGACTGACAACACGATGCCTATGCGGAATTCCAGTTCTCTCCAAGATATTCCCCACCGGGTTTGAGATTAATTTCCTTCTAAATGTAGACTACAAATCTCACATTCAGGCTCAGTTTCAAGGCTTGCAGAGCGGATTATATTCCTGCTTTAGCTGAACACACTGAGGGTGCATTTGGCAGACAGAGGGATGCTGAGGCTGAGATTTGCTTTTCAGCTGGTGCCAGAGACGGTCTCCCATAACAGTGAACGGGAGCTCGCTTTATAAAGAAAGGGGCACAATTCACTAATTGTGTTGCAGCGAATTTGCGTTTAATAATCACGCCTTATTGGATAACTGCCTGTATATTGAATGGAGGATCAAAATTGATGGACCAAAGCGAATACAGTAGTTCCCATTTTACATGTTATGATGTTTAAACGGACTAGGGGATATGAACACTGTGTGGGGCAAACTGAATTGAAGAGATTTTCACCATGAAATAGAATGGAGGATGCTCAGTGTGTTGAATGACCTACTCCTTTCCCGATGTTTCTGTGCAGTCTGTGGGAAAGCTCTGTAAATGTTGCCACCTGCTCTCAGATGTTAGGAAGCAGATCTCTGCAGAGTCAAGACTGAAGTATTTGCCGTTCCAATAGTGAGGGTAGAGTCGGGTGATCTGTTTTATCCTTTAAGACCCCAGAACAGTTTGAGACAATAGAGTGTCTTGCTTGGCTGTTTCAGAGACCATTGAAGAGTTTATCACATGTCTGTGTGTCTGGAGTCACTTTTAGGCCAGACCAGGAAAGCACGGGAGATTCACTTCCTGAAAGTACATTGGGGAAGGAAATTGGTGGTTACAATCGACATTGGCTTCAAGGTCACTGTTAATGACTCCAGGATTTACATCTCGATATTTTATTAATTATAACGTCCACCAGCTGCAAGAGCATTAGCCTGGTCTCGATTAGTAATCCAGTGACTTTTCCACAACAGCACCATGTTCACATGGGGACCTATCTGAAACCACACTGAGCTGGTTATTTCTGTGCTGCTTGACAGCTCTGTCAAAAACAACTCCCACCAACGTGACTATCGCGATGGGACCAAGGGCGTGGTAAATGGTCAGACTGTAGTTATTCCCTTGTTATGGGATTGGACATAGCTGAGTAAATTTCCACATTGCCAGGGAGATGTCAGAGTTGGAGCTGGAATGAAACAGCTTCCCCAGGGACACTGCTTGTTGTACAGCAGAAGTGTTCAGTCCCATTGCAGGAATGGTGTCAGGGCCAAATGCCTTTGTCGTATCTACTGTGTTCAGCTGTTTCTCCATGTCACATACAGCAAATCAGATTGCTTAAAGGCTGAGATCTGAGATTCTGCGGGCAGCATGGCGAGGGTGAGGTGGATCATCAACTCAACATTCTGGCTGAGGACGGTGCAGATAATACAACCATGTCTTTTACACTGATGTACACGGCTGTCCCGTGATATAGGATGGCGATATTTATGGAGTCCTCTCCTCCAGTGAGTTGTTTAATAGCCCATCAACATTTATGTCTGGATGTGGCAGCACTGCAGAACTTCGATATGATCTGTTAGTCTTGGGATCATTTTGCCTTCTGTATCAGATGTTAGTCCTGCTGCTTCGAATGTAACCAGTCAAGTGCAGTAGCTTTAATGGGTTGTCATCAGGTTTAGTTACACATGGTTCCGACCATATCATGTTCACCTGCACTCATCACTGAATCATAGATCAGCTTGATGTTAATGGTAGGCTGAGGGATTATCCTGGGGAAAATGTTACAGATTATAGTTGAATACAATTCTGCTGCTGCTGTGATTCTATCGCACCACATGAATGCCCAGTTTGAGCTCCAATATGTTCAATTCAATTATCCTGACTGTTCCCCAGTTCACACCAAGACCCATGCATCCATCAGTCTTGTACTAGTGTCTTAGCCTGGTTTCTGATGTGGTAACACTTCCATTTTCCTATTCTCATTGTGCTGAGGGTCTCTCCCTGGTGTCACGCCTCCAATTTGTTACTTTACTCAAACCCCTTAACATATGCATCTGAATCTTTTCCATTCCCCCAGTGCCGTCTTCTGTGTTTGATGTGAATGTGTTCCCCTCTGTTTCTCTCCCTGACCAAGATTAAGAGTTCTGCAGTGTCAGATATGACAGCCTTATGCAGTTTCAGATCAATGAATTTGTGCACCTTGCATTATCGGTCACTTCACAGTGCATTCCGTGTTAGGCAAAGTGTTTGAGCAGCTTTAACACACGTCTATGGAACTTGTTCATAACCAGAAATTGCTGACGAAACTCAGCATGTCTGGCAGCATCTTGTGGAGTGAAAGCAGAGTTAATCTTTCAGGACCAGTGACTCTTCTACAAAGCTCCCATTTTCTCCACCAATTTTTGCATTTTCATTTCCAGTATCCATAGTAATTTGTTTTACTGAAAACTTGTTCTGAGCTTAGTCATTTCTAGAGAAACTCAACAGGTCTGGCATCATCTGCAGAGACAGAGAAACAGAGTTAGCGTTTCAAGTCCAGTATGACACTTCTTCAGAACTGAAAAGGATTGGAAAATGAGCTTTATAATCCCTTGACAGATGTGGGGAGTGGGTTGACGAGTAAAAGAGGGCGTGGCAAAAGATAAACATGCTTTTAGTAGTGAAGAACGAGAAGACTATGTGAAATAGCTTTAAATTAAGATGTGAATGGGGAAAAGAGGTTCTCTCTATTGAGTGAACGATAATGAAGATACAACCACACAAGGTCATAGGGAGGCCAGGAGGGAGATTGTACGGAAATTGGGGAACAGTTATAATGGGGTCAGACTGTGAAATTGTGAAATTGTACATTAACTTCTAAAGGCTGTAACGTACGAAAGTGTAAAGTGCGTTGTTACTCGAGCTTGGGTTGTGCTGCCTTGGAACATTGCAGCAGCCCAGGGTGAAATGTTAGCATGAGAGCAAGGTAAGTTATTGAGTGGGAAGCAATGAGAAGGTCAGGGTTATTTCTACAGACAGAGTGGGTGTGTTCCTCAAAGCAGTCTCTGTTTGGTCTCGCCAATATAAAGAGACTGCATTATGAGCAGCAATGACGGGAGATCAGATTGAAAGGTTACAAGTGAAATGCTGCTTCACCTGAAGCTATGTTTTGGGCCTTGGACATTGAGGAGGGAAGAGATGAATGGACAAGTGTTTCAGCTTCTATAATTGCATGGGATGGTGCGATGGAGGAGTGGGGAAACGTTCGGGGTGATGGACGGTGACACAGAGGAAACGGTCGCTGTGAAATACTGACAGTGGGCGGGAGGGGAAGATGTGTTTGATGATGCTGTCCTGCTGGAGACGGTGGAAATGGCGTAAGATGAATATGTGAATGTTGATTCTAGTGCAGGAGGAAGTGTGGACAAGGAGGAATCTATCATTGTTCTGGGGTGGAGGGGACGTATTGAGGGCAACACCGTGGAAGATGGGACAGTCATAGCTGAAGGCCCTGTCCACCAGAGTTCGGGGATTTCTGGTTTAATGGAAAAGGAGGTCACATTAGACGCAGCTCACAGGAATGTGGCATCGTCAATCAGAAACAACAGAGATGTAGAAACTTGGAGAATGGAGTCAGCCTCCGCTGATCTTGTGTTCAGCCACAGGCAGAAGATCCCCCTGAATGATTGAAAAGAACCAGGCATCTAATTTGAGGATTTCTGCCTCACGTTTGGTCTGAAGCAGAATGTGAAAATATACCCAGAGGAAGACAGTGAGTATATGAGAGCAGAAATTCAAACAGTTATCCCAAACCGCTCAGTAATTTTTGTTTCTGTTCAAAAAGAAGAACTCGATCAGAAGATGAACCACCCATGGTTGACAAAGGCTCTCAAGGGTATAACTGATGAGCATTAGTGGAGGGCCAGATTTAGGATGTTTATTGCAGGGACCAGAAGCAGATGCTAGGCATGAATTTCAGCTGTGCTTCCTGAATTCCACACAGAAACTACTGTCATTGCTGCTCCATCCTCTTCCCTGCTCGTGTCCCCTTTGTGATTCCAGGTTCTCCCTCTCAAATTACAGAGTACATTCTCTTACATTATGGTCCCTCCCCACTTCACCTGAAACTCTTTAATCAAGTCTACCTACTCTGCACTAGCATCAAGCTGTGTTTAGTGCTGCCACTTTGCCTTTGGTCTCAACGTGGCTCGGCCTCTCCATTCATGCTGTTTTCCACCTCCCACACATCTCACTCTGGAAAGTTTACTTCTTTGAGTAAACCTTATTGAAAACACCTACCCCCCTTTGCACTGAATTCACACTGCAATCCAAATTTCAAAAGGTATAATCAGCCTTCATCTCACTCTGCTAAAGGCAACTGCACGCTGACCGTGTGGTACAAGAAGTCCCCTTCTTATATGGTTCAGGCCTGTGATGCGCTTTCACTGTAGAGATCATCACCCCATTTGGAGAAAGTAATTCAGGTGTTTGACCACTTATTGGTACTCGTAACAGTTTCCTGCTGCCTTAGTATTATAACATGGAGAAAAAACAAATCACAGTATGAAGCTTGGGCTGAATGTTATTTACCTGTCATTTGAATACTGTTTAAAATTTGCAGTGCTTTATCTGTAAATGCTTGTTCATAAAGTTAGTGTCAGATAACGTGCAGGAGGTTGAGGGGTGACATTGTCGAGGTTTATAAAATCATGAGAGGTATGAATAGAGTGAATAGCCAAGGTCTTTTCCCGGGAACGGGGGAGTTCAACCATAGAAGGCATGGGTTTAAGATGAAAGAGGGAAGATTTGAAATGGACGAAGGGTCAATGTTTTCACACAGAGGGTGATGTGTGGATATGGAATGAGCTGTCAGAGGAAGAGCGGGAGATGCAAGTACAGCTACAACATTTAAAACTCAGTAGGACAAACATATGTATGGGAAAAGCTTAGAGGCATATGGACAAAATGCAATCAGATGGGACTAGTTTAGTTTGGAAAACCTGGCCAGCATGGACAAGTTGGACCAAAGGGTCTGTTTGTGCGCGATATGACTGTATCAATCTAGAAAGCGAGGAAAAGGGGAGAAAAGACATGATGTAGTAAATTGGCAGGAAATACAAAAACAAGCAGCAAGAACTTTTCCGAGCATATAAAAAAAGTTCAAGGTGAGTGTTATCTTAGGTGTAATTAATTAGGAAAAGATACTGAGGATAATTGGAGGATGCGACTGAAATATTGGCTACAAGGAGCAGACAGATAATTTACACCGATGTTTTGCATCATTCCTCACAGGCGAAGGTACAGTAAGTTTTTCAATGATGTAAACAAAATGGTAATAGGAGGGAAGTTCTTGAACCTTCTCTAACAAAAGGAACAAGGATTTTTCTAACAGGTAACAGTAAGAGTAGACAGGTTTTAAAAGAAGTGGTCACAGTCTTGGGATCATGGCGTCCTCTCTATCAGATGTTAGTTCTGATGTTTATTAATGTAAGCAGTAAGTGCGGTAGCTTGAATGGGTTGTCATCAGGTTTAGGTACAGACGGTTCTGACCGTGGCATGTTCACCCACACTCATCACTGAAGCGGAGATCGGCTTCATGGTAATGGTAGACTGAGAGATTATATTGTGGTTGAATATAATTCTACTGCTGCTGCTGCTACTACAGCTGCTGTGATTTACAACATCACATGAATGCCCAGTTTGAGCTGCAATATCTGCAATACAATTCTGCTGCCTGTCCTCATTCGCACGGGATCCCGGTCACCCTTCTCCCCCGGACACAGTGCCCTATCCCGCTTACTGATGTGGGAAAATTTTCTTTTTTAAAAATTCTCATCCTCTTTGGGTATCTTCATGATGCCATGCCTCCAATTTGTCGCATTCCTCAAAAGCATTTAACGTTTTCACCTGAATCTCTTCCCCTCCGGTCATGCCATCTTCTGTTTAAAGCGACTGTGTTTCCCTGTTTGACCATGATTAAGAGCTCTGTAGTGTTGGTGATGACAGCCTGATGTGGTTTCAGATCAAATTAATTTGTATACCTTGCATTATCATTCACTTCCCGGTGTATGGTGCTCCATGTTGGACAGGGCATGTGAGCAGCTTTGATCCACATGTTTGAAACTTGTTCAAAACCAGAAATTGCTGAAGACACTGACAAGTCTGACAGCATCTGTGGAGTGAAAGCAGAGTTAATCTTTCGTGTTCTGTGACTGTTCCTCAAAGCATCCAGTAAGTCCAACAATTTTTTGTTTTTGTTTCAGATTTCCTGTATCCAATGATCTTTGCTATATTGAAAATGTATTCTGTAACTTTTCATTTTTGAAGGAACTCAGGGGTCTGGAACATCTCAGAGACATAGAAACAATGTTAATGTTTCAAGTCTAGTGCAAATCTTCTTCAGACATGTAAAGGATTGAAAAGTGAGCGTTTTAGTATCTTGGCAGAGGTGGGAAAGAGTGTTTTGAGGCCCAGTGTGAAAGACAAATGGGCTTTAAATTATGGTGAAAGAGACACACATATATAATGGGTGTAAATAAATGTGTAAATATTAGAAATTGGTTTTCTCTGTTGAATGGAACAAAACAAGACACTAACTTAGGGAGCCCAGGAGGGAGAGTGTACGGAAAATGGAGAACAGCCATAGTGGGTTCAGGCTGTGAATTTATGGAATTGAATATTAACTCCTACAGACTGTAACGTACCAAAGTGTAAAGTGAGGTGTTACTCGAGCTTGGGTTGCACTTCATTGGAACATTGCAGCAAACTGCATTTTCTTAGATTCACTACAGCGTGGAAACAGGCCCTTCAGTCCAACAGGTTTATACTGACTCTCCAAAGAGTATGCGAACCTATCCCATTCTCTACCCTAATACTATACATAGACCCTTGACTATTGCACCTAACATCAACATCCCTGAACACAATCGGCAATTCAGCATGACCAGTTCACCTAACCTGCACAACTTTGAACTGTGACAGGAAACTAGAACACCTAAAGCAAATCGAACCCAGTTCCTTGATGCTATGAGGCAGCAGCGCAAACCACTGAGACACCGTGCCATCCAGGACCGAAATATTATAAGACCACAACTCTATACGAGCAGAAATGAAGCCATTCGGACCATCAAGTCTGCTCCGCCATTCGATCACGAATGATAGATTTTCAACCCCATTTCCCTCTTCCTGTCAGTTATTTTTGATCCCCTTGTCAAGCAAGATCTTATCTGAGTTTGTTTTAAGTATACTAAATAGAACATGGAACATAGAACATAGAACAGTACAGCATAGAACAGGCCCTTTGGGCCACGATGTTGTCCCGAGATATAATCCTAATGTGAAATGTAGTAATTTAACCTCTGCACCCCTCAACTCACTGCTATCCATGTGCATGTCCAACAGTCGCTTAAACGTCCCCAATGACTCTGCTTCCACCATCAGAGCTGGCAATGCATTCCATGCATTCATAACTCTCTGCATAAAGAACCTACCTCTGATGTCTCCGTTTTACCTTCCTCATCATATCTTCAAACTATGACTTCTCGGACTAGTCAATCCTACCCTGGGGAAAAGTCTCTGGGTATTGACTCTATCTATTCCTCTCATTATTTTGTACACCTCGATCAGATCTCCTGTCTCTTCCTTGTCTCCAGAGAGAAAGGTTAAAGCTTGTTCAACCTTTCTTCATAAAGCAAGCCCTCAGTCCAGGCAGTATCCTGGTAAACCTTCTTTGCACCCTCTCCAAAGCCGCTGTATCTTTCCTATAGTATGGGGTCCACAAGTGGACATGATATTCCAAGTGTGGTCTCACCAGGGACATGTAGAACTGCAGCAAAACCTCACTGCTCTTAAACTCTATCCCTCTGTTAATGAAAGCCAAAACACCATATGCTTTCTTGACACCCTATCCACTTGGGTGGCAAATTTGAGGGATCTATGCACTTGCGCACACAGATCCCTCTGTTCCTCCACACTGCCAAGAATCCTATATTTAATGCTATATTCAGGATTCGAATTTGACCTTCCAAAATGCATCACTTCTAATTTTCCAAGGTTGAACTCCTCTGCCATTTCTCAGCCCAGCTCTGCATCCTGTCTATGTCACGCTGCAGCCTACAGTCACCCTCTATACTATCGACGACACCTCCAACCTTTGTGTCATTCGCAAATTTACTAATCCACCCCACAACCACATCATCCAAGTCATTTATAAAAACTACAAAGAGCAGAGGCCCAAGGACATAGCCCTGTGGGATTCCTCTCAACACTGTCCTCCAAGCAGAATACTTTCCATCTTCAACCATTGTCTGCCTCTGCCAGCCAGTCAATTCTGAATTCAGATAGCCAAATCTCCCTGTATCCCATACTTCCTGACTTTATGAATGAGCCTTCCATGGGGAACCCTATCAAATGCCTTGCTAAAGTTCACATGCACCACGTCCACTGCTAGACCGTCGTCGACCTGTCTTGACACCTCCTCAAAGAAATCAATAAGATTTGTGAGGAATGACCGGTCCCTCACAAAGCCATGCTGACAGATTTAATCACACAATGCTTTGCCAAATAGTCATCAATCAAATCCCTCAGTATTTTTTCCAAACGTTGCTGACCACAGACGTAAGACTGACAGGTCTCCAATTGCCAGGGATTTCCCTATTACCCTTATTGAAATAAGGAACAACATTCGCCTCCTTCCAATCCTCCGGTACGACTCTTGTGGAGAATGAGGAGGCAAATATCCTCACCAGCAGCTTAGCAACCGCCTTTCTCGCTTCCTGGAGCAGTCTAGGATAAATCTGGTCCTGGGGATGTATCCATCTTAAAGTTTTCCAAAATTGCTAGCACATCAACTTCATCAATCTTGACCTGGTCAAGACTGATCTGGCCCAGCTCCTCTAAGTTTTCATTTACAAGTTCCCTTTGCTTGGTGAAAATCGATGCAAAAAACTCATTTCGGGCTTCCCCGATCTGCTCAGACTCCACGCATACGTTCTCTACACTATCCCTGATCGGCCCCACCTACTCGCTGATTATTCTCTTATTCCTCATGTATGAGATAAATGCCTTTAGATTCTCCCTAATCCTTCTTGCCAAGCCTTTTTCGTGCCCCACCATGGCTCGCCTTCGTCCATTTATGAACTCCTTTCTAGCAAGCCTGTAATCCTCTAAAGCTGTGCTAGATCCTTGCTTCCCCCAACTTATGTAAGCTGCCTGCTTCCTTTTGACGAGACGTTCCTCTGTTCTCGTCATCCAAGGTTCCTTAATCTTACCCCTTCTTACCTGTCTCAGAGGAACACATTTATGTATCACTCGCAACAACTGCTCCTTAAACAGTCTCCACATATCTGCTGTGCCCGTTCTGTGGAACAATTGCTCCCAGTCTGTACTTCCCAACTCCTGTCTGACAGCATCATAATTTCCTTTGCCCTAATTAAATATCTTCCCTCGGAAACTGCTCCTTTCACTCTCCCAGACTATGCGACATGTGAGGCATTTGTGATCACTTTCACCAAAGTGCTCTTCCACCATGAGTTCTGACACCTGCCCTGGCTCGTTGCCGAGCACCAAATCCAAAATAGCCTCTCCCCTCGTCGGTCTGTCTACATACTGAGCAAGGAAACCCTCTTGAACACACCTGACAAAAACGGCTTCATCCACACCATCTGCACCTTAGGAGGTTCCAGTTGATGTTGGAAAAGTTGAAATCACCCATAACAATAATCCTGCTACTATTGCATTTTTCCAGAATCTGCCCACCTATGAGATCTTCAATCTCTCCACTGCTATTACGTGGTCTATAGGAAACCCACAGATGCGGTGACTGTTCCCTTGCAGTTCCTAACTTCCACCCATACTGACTGAGTAGACAAATCTTCCTCAACAACCTTCATTTCTGTAGCTGTGACGCACTCTCTGATAAGCAATGCTATACCGTCTCCTCATTTTCCACCCACCCTGTTCTTTTTTAGATTAGATTACTTATAGTGTGGAAACAGGCCTTCAGCCCAACAAGTCCACACCAACCCTCCATAGAGCAACCCAATCAGAACCATTCCCCTGCATTTACCCCTTCACCTAACACGACATATTCACCCAATCTGCACATTTTTGGATTATGGGAGGAAACAGGAGCACCCAGAGGAAACCCACGGGGAAAATGGCAAACTCCACACAGACAGTTCCCTGAGGTGGGAATTGAACCCGGTTTTCTGGCGCTGTGAGGCAGCAGTAGTAACCACTGCGCCGATCGTGCCGCCCCTAAAGATTTTTAAACGTTCTAAACCATGGGACATCAAGCAACCATCCCTGTCCCTGTGAAACCTACGTCTCCGTTATGGCCACGACATCGTAGCCCCAAGTACTGATCCATGCTCTAATTTCAGACTCTTATTTTGGACATTCCTTGCATTAAAGCAGACGCAATTTTCCTGATCCCTTTGTTTCATTGCGTAAGAAACCTTCCTGATAGGTTCAATATACCCTCTCACTGTCCCGTCTGCAACTAACCCCGTCTCAGGCATGTGGTCTTATTCCTAACCCCCTGCCAAACTAGATTAAACCCGCCTGAATCACACAAGCAAACCTCCCAAACAGGCCATTTGTGCCCCTCCAGGTCAGGTTCAACCAGTCCTTCATGTACAGGTCCCACCTTACCCAGAATGTATCCTGATGCCTAGGTATCTGTAGCCCTCCCTCCTGCACCAGCCTCGCAGTCACGTGTAAAGCTGCATTCGCTGAGTGTTCCTCATCTCACTAGCCCGTGGCACTGGTAGCAAACCTGAGATCACTACTCTACTCGTCTTGCTCTTCAGCTTCCAAATTAACTCTCTGTAGTCACTTTTCAGATCCTCAGTCCCTTTCCTGGCTATACCGTTGGTGCCAAATGATCTGGTTTCCACAGCCTTCTGTGGTAAGGAATTCCACAATTTCACCAGTCTCTAGCTAAAGACGTTTCATCTTATCTTCATTCTAATGGATTTTCCCTTTGCTCTAAGCCTGCGCCCTCCTGCCAGTGCAAACGTCCTCCTAATTTTGTCTGTATCTAAGTCATTCAGTATTCTGTAAGTTTCAACTGGATCCCCCCTCATACTTCTAATCTCCATCGAGTATAAACCCAGAGTTCTCCAACGTTTCTCATGTGTTAAGCTTTTCATTTCTGGTGAACCTACTCTTGACACACACCAAGGCTAATACATCCTTCCTGAGGTATGAGGCACAAAATACTGGAAATATGGTCTGACCAGAGCCTTAGAAAGCCTCAGAATCCCCACCAGTATATCCTACTCGTCTCGAGATGAATGACAACTTTGTGTCTGCCTTCTTAACTGACTCAACCTGCAAGTTTATCTAAGGCGAATCCTGGGCTTGGAATCCAAGTCCCTTTGTTACTCAGATTTCTGATTTTCTTTTGCCCATTTAGTAAATAGTCCATGCCTGTATTCGTCATACCAAAGTGCATGAGCTCACACTCTCCCACATTGTGTTCCATCTGCTACTCCTTTTCCCACTCTCCTAAACTGTCGAAATCTTTCTGCAGGCTCCCTGCCTCCTCGATACTATATGCTCGTCCACCTATCTTTGCATTATCTGCAAAAGTAGCCAGAATGCATTCTGCCCCACCACTCAGATCATTAACCTACAAAGTGAAATGTTGTGGTCCCAACATTGGCTCGTGTGGAACAATGGTAGGCACTTGCTGCCGTCCTGAGAGGGACAATTCTATTCTCACTCTGCATACTGCCAGAGAACCAACCTTTTATCAATCGTAGTATCTGGCCTCTGACTCCATGGGTCCTTATCTTACTCTGCAGCTTCCTGTGCAGTACCAATTCAGAGGCCTTCTGGAAGTTCAGATAGGTAACACTCTCTGGTCCAACCCATCATTAACTCCTCCAAGCATTCTCATAAAAATGAGAGCAATGTAGGTTATTGAAATGGGGAGCAATCAGAAGGCCAGGGTCATTTATGCAGACAGAGTGGAGATGTTCCTCAAAGCAGTTTCTGTTTGGTTCACTAATGTAAAGGAGACTGCATTGTTCGCAGCAATGACAGGAGACTGGATTGAAAGTGCACAAGTGAAATTTTGCTTTACCTGGAAGGTGTGTTTAGGGCCTTGGACAGTGAGGAGGGAAGAGGTGAATGGGCAAATGTTGCAGCTTCTGCATTTACATGGGAAGGTGCCATGGAGGTGTGGGGAAGTGTTCGGGATGATGGAGGGTGCCACAGAAGGAGTGGTCCCTGTGGAATACTGACAGTGGACGAGACGGGAAGACGTGTTTGATGCTGCTGTCCTGCTGGATGTGGTGGAAGCGGTGCAGGATGATTCAGTGAATGTAGATCATAGTGCAGTAGGAAGTGAGGACAAGGGAGATCTATCATTGTTCTGGGGAGGAGGGGATTAGGTGAGGGCAGAAATGAGGGAGACGGGACAGACACAGCTGAAAGCTCAGTCCATCAGAGTAAAGGGTTTTCTCGTTTGAATGAAAAGGATGACATGTATGAACCTTCCCAAAGGAATGCGGCATCATCTCACAGAAATGACAGAGGCAGGGAAACTGGGAGAATGGAGACACCCTCAGCTGATCATATGTTCAGCCACACACATAGGTTTCCCCGTCAAAGATTAAAAAGAGCCAGGTATTTCAAATGCAGATTTATGTCATATATCTGGTCAAATACGGAGTGTGAAAACAGACATAGGTGAAGGTCAGCAGATGTGTGTGTGTGTGTGGCGGGGGGGGAATCATTTAAGCAGATACTGCTTAATAACGCTCAGTAATGATTGACTCTGGTCAAAAAGAAGATGATATGAAGATGTGAAGATGAACCACCCATGATGCACAAAGACTGTGAAGTTTGCTAATCAATCACAAACTGAAGAATTCAGAGTGGGGCTGTCTTGCGTGGCCACATTTGGGAAGTTTACTTCTGGAACCAGAAGCAGATTGTATAAAACAAAATACAAAGAAAAATATTCCAAAACTGGCAAGATATATGAAAAGAAACTAACCGCAAGAATTTTCCCATATCAAATAAAAAAAGTTCATGATCTATCTGTGACCCTTGGAAGAAAGGCAGGAGAGAATATGTGGGACATCGGGAGGATGTGACTGGGGAAGTGGTTTCAGGGAACAGGCAGAGAATTTAAAACAGTATTTTACATCGTTCCTCACAGGGTAGGCACAAATAGATTCAACATTATAAATAAAAATTGTAGTCAGATGAAAGTTTTGCATAGTCTAACAAAACAAACAAGGCCTTTCTCAAACAGAAAAGTCCAAGGGTAAACAGCTCATCAGCAATTCATAGCTTGCTTTAAAAGAAGTGGTTACAGAGTGACTGGTGTCACTGTGTGAAATATTCCATAACTCTCGAAATTACAGGCGTGTTCCAGTGAAACTGGCGAAACTCCAATGTGGCGCCTGTCTTCAAGAAGAGAGTGAGTCTTCAAGTGTTTAGGTGTTCCCTTTGTCTGAATTATGGAGCATATTTGAGAGGATTAATGGCCTCATGAGGCACTTTCATCCTGAGTGATTTTGAAAAAAGTAAAACTCTGCTCCTTCCTCTGATTCGTTACATACTGCAGGATGAAAATTTTGCTAAAGTTGAATTATTTTGAAAATTATCTGGAACATTGTACAAATGACATCATCCAGAGAATTCTAGAAACAGCACTCATAAGAACATTTTATAACCATGTGGGGGTATTGCGTAGGTGAGAGAGAGGGAGAGAGAAGGTGCTGCATTGCAGTGGTGAGAGTGATGGAGCCTTATTCTGGGGAAGGCGCTAACAGATATACAGTGAGTGTGAGAGAGTAGAGAGAATACGGTGACCCTTATCCTGACAGAGCGGAGAAGGTTAATGATGCTTTTACTGTATTGCTGTACTTTTCTATGGACTGCAGATACTGCACTCAGCTGAGTGGTGTGCTCAGATCATGTTTGATGAGTCTGGTGGTGCGGCTCCCTCTGGGAAGAGAATGGTCCCGCTCTATACTAGACAATTCACCAGGAATTCCCTGCCCCTGTCGACAAATTGTGGTGTAATTTCCCAATCTGCCATGCTCGGGGTAAACGGTGCAGGGCAGCTCCAAACTGAGGAAGCTCAACCGTGTGCCCATTGGCCTTTTAACGATCGCAGCAGTGGCAGGGATCACTGAATATCCAGGGGTCCTCGAGCGATGGTGTGTAACTCCAGCCATGATGTCTGGGAAAATCGGGCTGGTATTGAATGAGAGGGACACCATGGGGTGGGGTGGGTAGGTAATGAGGTGAGTTCGATAAGATAACACCAGGAAACTAGCTCTGCCTCGTGCAGACATTCCTTCTGTCACACTCAATGAAAATGGCACTGAGACAAATTATTGTTAGATTCAGCCCAATGAGTTGAAGACTCTGCTGATCCCACTCCCAGTTACAACACTGCAGGGCAAATGTTTATCCAAAACTCTCCATCATCTTAACTTACACCAATATCCTGCTCACCCATCATTCCTGGAAACAGTGACCTATATTGCAAGATACTATCGAAATGTTCTCATTCCACAATTTTTAAACCTACCAACAGATCCTGCTGTGAAATTCTCTCTCAATCTCCCCCTCTCTTTTAACCAAGCTACTCCGATTTATTGGTATTTAAACTGATGCCCCCGCCATCTCTCTCTGGCAGTGAGTTTCACATCCACAGCACCCCTGTGTCATGCCACAATGTAGATATGGAGCTGTAAATGGAGGAAACTGCACATCCTCTCATTTGCAGCATGAGCTGCAAGTTCCCCCGCGCTGGGCAGTGATTTAACACAGTGTTACGCAGCAATGCAGTGATTGGTGTACATAGCTGTGTATGCTTGGAAGATAACTGCTCCACATTATTAGATAAATTCACTGCTATTCACTGCACAGCTCCCCATGCTGCACAGATATCCAGTCCGTGTGTATAGAACAATGCCTTTGTGTGTTCTGCACAGCACCCTGTGCTGAAAAGATTATCTAGTCCAAGTTTATAGATCAGTGCCTGTTGGACAGATAAGTCGTGTGCTGGTGAGTTCTAAACATTGTTAGATCCTGGACGGATTGCTGAGCAGTACACCAGCGTGGTCTACGCAGTGCTTCATGCTGAGTGGGTCACATCAGGGCTAATACGTATCCGGGCTGGATCTGAGAGATGGATTCAGTACCCGATATAATTCCTGACATGATTATCACTCCTGGTAAATGTGAGGTGATGTGTTTCAGATAGAATTAACTTGGTAAAAATATTCGACATTAAGCAAAACACTATGTATTTGAATACTGTCAAAAAAAGACAACAAAAGGAAGAGGAACTTGCAATAACGTAATTTTGTTGGAAAACTTAGCAGAATAATAGTTTAGTTAATAGCTATACAGTAACTGCTCCAATATGGTATCGTCCAATAAGCACACTTTTTTTCAAAAAACAAATGCAGGAAACAGATTGTCTCACATGCAGTTCTCCAATCCAGGAGTAAAGACCATCAATAGACAGTTCTGAGAGAAATCACAGAGAGAGTGTGTAGCACCCGGGAGAGATTTACTGCCTTCCAACTCTGCTGAGACCCACGCCATAACTACCAAAAGTTAAAACTAAGAATCCTGGTTCTGTGTGAGTTCGACCATCACTCCACAGGATCAGGCAGCAGCTGCAAGAGCACAAGGAATGAACTGTATCTACATCGTCTATGGCCCTGTAGGTGTCTCTCAAAAATGCCGAAACCCACCTCAGCGTTAAATGCTGGACAGACAAAAGTCAAAGTTAAACATAAATAAAATGAAAAGATGCAGCAGGCCTTGTGATCAGACACAAACGGCCTCGGGAGCCCAGCAATTCCTACACTGCCAAAACACTGCAGAATCATTGAGCTTGTGAAGAGAAAGATTTATCTCACTCCCCCACCTCTATTTTTACAACTGGAGATATGCCATTAGACCAATAATCATCGATATCAAAATCCCACCCACACCAATTATTATGATATATCAGAGTTGGCGTGAAATGGGTTAACTGGAGCTGTTTGTTCTGTGACTGTGATTAATAGCAGCTGAAAACGTGTTGCTGGAAAAGCGCAGCAGGTCAGGCAGCATCCAAGGAATCCAACATCCTCTGTGATTAATATCAGTCTTCATGGGCCGAACTGGGTCACTGGAGGCTTTCCCTCTTCCATAATTAGGGACTTCTTTCAACTTATAATGCCATAGTATTCGGCGCAGAGTCAACCTCAACAAGATTAGGATCAGCAGCTATAGAGAAAGAGAGAGAAACCAGAATCTGAGAACATTAGAATGTTTAAACAATGGATTTCAATTTGAGAATATTAGGCTGGAATGTTCCAACAATGGATCAGAATCTGAGAACATTAGACTGGAATTTTCTAACAATGGATCAGAATCTGGGAACATTAGACTGGAATGTTACAACAGTGGACAGGAGTTTATCCTGCGGTCTTTATTGGCTTTCTCAGGATTGGCCACGGTTAGAGATGCGGACACAAGCCGTACTGATGATTATTCACGCAGGGTACTATCCCATCCTCGCTATTATTGGTGTTCCTGGTAAGTCTATCTCTGTCGATTCTATAAATGATTCTGAATGTTATTGCTATTCTGGTTGATTATATTTAACAAATACATAAAATTTCAGTCACAAACGCCACTTCCTTCTCATGCATTTTCAAACTAGTTACTCATAAACATCAGAGAAGGAACAAGACTGTTCGGAACCTTGACTCTCCTTTTTACCGTGAACTGTTTTATGTCTCCATATTCTCTCTGTCATCAAACCTGCTGACACCACCTTCATAATATCCCCAATTTCCAGCTCTGCCTGAGTTATGTTGCTGTCTTCACCATCACCTACCCCTTCGTTAACGACAGATTTTATGGCTCCATTTCACTTCTGACCTCTCTTCCAGTTACAAATATTTTGACCACAAACTTGTTCTTGTCTCTATAGTTACTTCACAACAGGGAATCTTAAACAGAGTAATAATGTCACTGACTGTGTAATTCAGAGGCACGGGTTATGATTCTACGACCATTGTCTGAAATCCTATCACAGTCGATGACTAAATTTAAATTCCAATGACAAAAATTGGAATGAAACCTAATTTCACTCATGGTAACGATAAACCATCAGGATTTATTTTCTTCGTTTATTAATGACCTTTGGTAAAGAAACCTAACATGTTTGCCCTGCCTGAACTAAGTGTTACCTCAGATTCACAACAATATGGTTGCTGCTGTATTGCCTTGACAAACGGCTGCGTTGTCAAGGGCAGTTAGGATGGACAACAAATGCTGCCCTTGGCAGTGATGCTGGCATCCCGCGTAACAACAACATTAAAGGTGAAATAACCAAGGAAATGCGGATGCTGGCGATCTGAAACAAAATTCTCCACCGTTTGAAAGAATGTTGGAGAATCTCAGCAGGTATGGCAGTCTGTCAGAAGAAACACAAATAGCGTTTCGAGTTCAGTGAACCTATCAAAACTGAATACAACTGAGAAATAATATTATTATATCAGGGATGGTTGGAAGGGTGAGTGGGAGGTTTGTGTTGAGTGGATGATGGCCAGCAAGAGAGAGAGAGAGAGAGAGTGAGAGAGAGAGAGAGAGAGAGAAAGGAAAAGCAAGCAATATGATTGCTGATGATGAACTGGAAGGAAAACAGAATGTGAAGTTATTCTGACAATTCCCCTTTGCACATATTCCTGAATATCATATTTATTACGGGATGTCCCTGCTTACCGTGAGTAATGTTCCTCAATCTCTTGTCTCTGAGTGTGGTGATCAACTCCATCAGCAATACTTATAGTCGCTGAGATAGAGAGAAACGTAATGTTCCCTTGTCAACTGCTTCTCTGGAGAGAGGGATTGTTACTGTGCGACTGTGTGGAGATGTAACAGCTTTCTCAGCCAGGAAGAGAAACTGAGGAGACCGAGGCATTTTCAACACTGAATGGATGCACTGTGGGTGTGGGGAATTGACTTGCTGCTGTCATCTAGAAAGTCAGTGGAGGTTCTGTGGATGGTGTTCTCAGGATTGTGATGTCAGCTAATGGGTTCATTTAGGGAACCCCGAGGGTCTGGGTATCCCACTCTGGATACTGCATTTACAGTGTGGCTGGGTCCATGATAAACAAATGGAGCTGAGACTACAAAAAAGGGAAGCTGTGTCAACTGGGAGGAGCAGGGCACTGTACTGTACTCTCTGGGATTTCTAAGCTGCACCTATTCAGGTGTAAAGTGTAATACCAGCTTGTCTCAATATTGAGGTTGTCACTGAGCTGTAACCCCTCCTTCATTATGACCTGTAGTCTCATACCAGGGACAGGACTGTGCTGGCACTCACGATGAATTAAACTGGATTGATACTGGAACTTTGCAGGCAGCAGTGGGTAATATATCCACCATCTCTGAAGTGCAGTCCTCCAATATATTCACAAGCTGACTGCAGCCATCTACCTGCTGAGAGGAATGCGTTGGTTCCATTTCCACAGAGGAAGTTACAGAAACTAATTTCCAGAAATATTGGGGAAAAGAGTGACTGGTAAAAATGGGAAACTGCAGGAAATCAGAATTAATGAAGAGTATGTTATTGAAAATCTAATTGAATTGAAGTTTCATAAGTTGCTGCATCTGATGAGCTCCATCCCAGAGTGATTGAGATCAGAACAGAGCTAGTGAAAGAATTACTGATTATTCTTCAAAGTGAGTTAGATTCTGGAAAGGATGCTGCAGACTGGAAAACAACTATTGTAAACTTCATTGTTTAAAACAGGATGGAGAGGGAAGACAGAAAACTAAATAGCTTGATGTCAGCTGAGGGAAAAAAAATATTGGAACCTTTTATAAGGAATGTGACAACTAGAAACTTGGAGAATAATTATATAATTTGGTACATTCTGCCTAAATTCAGGAAAGGGAAATGATCTTTGATAAACCTGTTTATGGAGATTGTCCGTTGTGACATCGACAGTTGAGAACTAATGGGAGTGGAGTATTTGTATTTTTAGAAGACGTTTGACATGTTTGAATACAGGAGAATGGGGAATGTTAGAGTCCATGGGTAGGTAGGGGTGGAATATATACCACATAGATTAAAAATTGGGTAATGGAGAATAGAGGAGAATACTGTTTTTCTCTGGACTGAAGGATTGATGGGTGGCAGCAAGATCAGTGTTTGGGCAATAGCTGTTCACAAGGTATAAAAATTAATCAGGTGTGAACAACAAATATCATCATGTACATTTATATTTATTAAATGCTAGAGATGTTGGCGAGTGCTTTTGTTGGAAAGGACCTGGATGTCCTTGGTCATAAGTCACTGACAGAATTCATACAGGGGCAGGAAGTAAATGATATGTGGCTCTTCAGGCAAAATGATTGAAGTATCAAAGTTAGAATATTTTTCCCAATGATCGTGTTTTGTTGAGAAAGGATTTGGTGCTTTGTGTAAAGGTTTGGACTGCTTTATAAACAATGATACCTTTGTCACTGAGAGAGTGTACGGGAGTTTGACCAGACTAAACACTGGCATGATGTTACCATGAGGGGAGAGTGCAGTAACTATGTGTTTAATCTTTAGCGCTGTGAGAGAATAAGAAGTTGAAGCTTGATGGGTATGAACAGAAACTCATTATGTCCCAAATAGCTGAATGGGGTGACAATGTCATACTTTTCATTGGATGTTTGATTCACGACAGTTTATGTGCATCTGCAGAGCTCCCATGTCGATTGACAGAGAGGTACAGGCTCTGAATGAACTCTGAACACTTTAATGCACAGTTACTGTGTGACACTGCATTGAATGTCACTTTGTGCACAATCCTGTCAGCAGCCAAAATACCTTCATTCTGAAACAGTTAGTTATTCCCCACCGGTTTCTGACCTCTACGGAGACCATGGGTCTGCCATCTTGGAAATGGAAGATAACTTGGAGAATGGCTAAAAATGTTGGCTTCATTGCGACTGCCAGAAACCCATGTTAAAGTAACACATATGTACCATGAGTATGTGGATCAATTTGGAGCAGTCTGTCTGTGCAGCCCCTGCTCCATTTGTTTGTGATGTTGGAGCATCTCTCACCCTTTCCTGTTCCTGTGTTAGTGGCTTGACAAGCTGAATAACCTCTTCCTGTTCCTTTTTAAGTGACTCCGGGTATGAAATGGCTCTTTCTGATCCCATGTAGTCACATGTGGGAGAGAACAGACTCCTTGTCTTCCTGTGCAACAGGCAGGAGGGACCGAATGGTCCATCCTTCTTCTTGCGCATTAGTTTTGATGGGATGAATGGCTTCCCCATATTCTTGTGAAACCTGATTGAGGTGCTGAATAAAATCCTCGTTTTACTGTGGAAATGTACTGTGCTGTTACATAAATGTTACCCAGACTTTAACAGTACGATCTTGAATGTTGTCCACGTCTTGCTGTACATCGTCACAGACTGTTTCAAGAGTTGAAGAGGGACAAATTGTCCTGGAAATTTTGTAAATTTCAGTGGCTGCCCCCTTTTCTGCTGGCACGGTGGCTAAGCAGCTAGCACTGCTGCCTCACAGCACCAGGGTCCCAGGTTGGAATCCGGCCGTGGGAAACTGCCTGTGTGGAGTTTCCGCGTTCCCCACTTGTCTGCATAAGTCTCCTCCGGGTGCTCCGGATTCCTCCATAGTTCGAAGATGTTCAGGCCAGGTGAATTGGCCATGCTAAATTGTCCATTATGTTAGGTGCATTAGTCAGACGGAAATGTGTCTGGGTGGGTTAATCTTTAGAGGGTTGTTGTGGACTGGTTGGGCCGCAGTGCCTGTATCCACACTGTCGGGAATCCAATCTGCTCAGTTTGGACTCAGTGGGCTGAATAGCCTCCTTCCACACTGTAGGGATTATGTGATGACAAACTGGAGATGCCTGCGCTGAGGAAGCCATGCTGAGGATCTCCTGCAGATGTGTCCCACGGCTGAGATGATTGATGCCCACCAATGATAATCATCTTCCCTTGTGCAATGAATGACTCTAAAAAGGGGAGAGGTCATAATTAATTCTAATTAAGTGCGATTTACCAGGAGGAGATTTACCAGGATGTCGCCTGAACGGGAGGGCAGGTCTTATGAGGAAACCATGAGGACCGAGGGCTTTTCTCACTGGAGGTGTACAAGATGATGAGAGTCATAGAGAGAATAGCCAGAAGCATTTTCCCAGGGCAGAAATATCTATGACTCGGTGGTATAATTTTAAGGCAATTGGAGGAAGGTTTAGGGGAGATATCAGCGGTAGATTCTTTACACAGAGAGTGGTGGGTGAGTCATATGCACTGCCAGCAGTCATAGTAGAGTCAAATAGGTGAGGGAAACTTAAGAAACTCTTGGATAGGCACATGGAAAAAAGTGAACGGAAGCATGTAGATTAGTCTGATCTTAGAGTAGGATAAATGGCACAACGTCGAGTGATGAAGGTCCGAACTGTATGCATTCATGTAGAAGTCTGAGCTCAAAAACTGCATGAATTCATGTAAGACTGCGTTATCTCACTTTTTAGATTAGAATCAATGTAAACATCATGGCATAGAGAGAGAACACAGGGAGGCAACACTTTCACCATATTGTATAGGCATCACCATTGTTAACAGTTAACCTGAGAATGCAACTTAAAAAAAAGGTTTTGTGATTTACATATGGAAGAAGAGACACTATCATGGTATTCTAACAGATGAAACGCTTAACAATCAAATTTTCAATGTGTAATCTCAGTTCCATCACACTGCAAATTTGTGCTTTAAATTCTGTGTTAGGATTGAGCGCTCCACTATCACCTGATGAAGGGGCGATGCTGAGGAAGTTAGTGTGCTTCCAAAGAAACCTGTTGGACTATTACCTGGTGTTGTGTGATTTTTAACTGTGTACACTCCATTCCAACACCGGCATCTTCAAATCAGTACCGTTCTTTGTTCTGTGTTCTATGGAAGTGCTCAAGAAGACTTGGACATTGAGGAAGATTTGAGACTTGGAGCAGGTCAGATTGATCTTAGTGAAGGGCAAGACAGGCTTAGGATGTGAATGACCTGCCTCTGTTTCTGATGTTCTCCCATTCTGTTATTGGAAAGTTAGTTGGTGTTATTTTCCTGGAAGGTCTTTTATGGAATGTTGCAATCAGCGAGACCAGCGGATTTTGTGAGCCATCGCTGGGTGAGATTTGGGGGCTGTATTCACAGTGAATCTGGGTCTACAACATGATCAACAAATGAAGCACAAGTTACCTGTTGCAGGTTTGAGGGGTTGAATGGAATGCAGAAACATGGGACTGAGGCGCAGAAGTGGGTCATTAGAGAATTTGAGCCTTCTCCACCAGGCATTAAGATTGTGGCTGATCAGATTGTGGTCTCAGCCTCATTTCCCTGCCTGTGTCCCATTATCCATGAAAAACTTCTCTGTCAAAACTTTAACTAACTCAGTTGTGAATACTTGCAATCAGAGAGGCATCACAAACTTTTGGGGATGAGAATTCCCATTCGAATGGCCCTTAATGAATTTTCCCTCATCCTGTTGTGAGAATAAGAGAGTCATACTGCGTGGAAACAGATCTTTTTGTCCAAATTTTCCAGGCCAATCAGGCATCTTAATCAGATCTCGTCCAACTTGTCAGCATTTGTCCCACATCCCTCTGAACCATTTCTATTTATGTACCTATCCAGATACATTTTAAACGTGTAATTGTACCCACTTTCACCACTTCCTCTGAAAGTACACCCACCAGCATCTGTATGAAAATGTTTCCCCTCAGGTCCCTTCTAAGTCTTTGCCCTGTCACCTTCACACTATGCCGTCTAGTTCTGGACGCCCCTACACTGGGAAAAAGGATCTTGCCCATTCAGACCATCCATGCCCCTCAGGACTTGTTAAACCTCTGTCATGTCACCATTCAGTCTCTGATAGGCCAGGGGAAAAAGCCTCAATCTGTTCATCATCTCCCTGTAGCTCAAACCCTCAGGTTCCAGAAAATCCTTGTAAATGTTTTCTGCACCCTTTCAAGCTTAACAAAATCCATCCTTTAGCAGACTCAACTGACATGTACGCAGTATTCTTAAAGTGGCCTCACCTACATCCTGTACAAGCGCACACCCTACCCCTACTCCTATACTCAATGCTCTGACCGATTAAGGGAAGCATGCCAACTACGTTCTTCACCACTCTACCGACCTAAACTCCACTTACAAGGAACTATGAATCTTCACCCGTAGTTCTATTTGTTCAGCAACATTCCCCAGGGCACTACCCTGCTTTAACTTACCAAAATGTAAAACCTCACAAATATCTAAATTAAACTCCATCTGCCAGTTCTTGGCTCATTGATGGTCAAGGATCCCGTTATATTCTGAGATCATCTTCTTTACTGTCCACTGCACCACGTTGGTGATGTTATCGTTAAACTTACTGACCATGCCTCCGATAATCACTTCAAATTTGTTTATATCCGTGATGAAAAGCAGTGAGCTCAGCACTGATTCTTTCCGCACACCGCTGGCCACAGGTCTTCAGTCTGGAAAACAATCCATTACCTTCAATCCAATTTTGTATCCAGTTGATTAGTTTTTCCTCGATTACATATAACCTAATTTTAGTAATCTGTCTCCGATGGGGAACCTTATTTAATGCCTTGCTGAAGTCTGTGTAAACAATTTATACCACAGTGTCTTCTTCAATCTTCTTTGTCACCTCTTCATAATACTCAATCACATTAATTAGACATGATTTCCATCACACAAATCCATATTGACTATCCCTAATCAGTCCATGTCTTTCTAAATAGATGTAAATCCTATCCCTCAGACTCTCCTCCAACGAACTCCTCGACACTAACGTTGGCTGATACTGATAAAAAAAATAAATATTACTACGTTGGTGATATGGCCAATGATATAGTTCTCAGAGTGTGTCAGTGATAGGAACAAATCAGGCAGATTTCTTTAATCTGCTAAAACAACACGTTTATGACTAAAACAAAGTTGCTCAAACTATGATGGAAATAGGAATGACGAGAGGATATTGCAAATATCTACATTGATATTTTTCTTTGAAAAATACTGAGAAATACATGCAGACACACACACACACACACACACACACACACACACACACACACACACACACACACACACACACACACCCCGACACACACACACACACCGGCACACACACACACATGCACACGCACGGATACACACACGTATTTTTGATAACAAACTGAAAAGCAAAATATCTGCAAAGTTAACTTGAAAGAACATTGTCCAAATATGATTCAAATTCATGAGCAAAGGAAAATGACAGTTTGATTCAAATGCTGTTCTATTTGCAGAGTCATCAAGTCCTACAGCAGGGAGAGAGGCAGAGAGGCCCTTTGGTCCAGACTCGTCCATGCTGACCCAAATATCCAACCACACTACCTCATTTCCCAGCAGTTGGCCCATAGCATTCTCGTCCTTTCCTGTCCATGTACTTGCCCAAATGCCGTTTAAATATCGTCAATATAAATGCTTCAAACACTTCCGTTGGCAGCTCATTCCCTTTGTGTACCACTCTCTGTGTAAAACAGTTTCCATCAGTTTCCCTTATATTCTTTCCCCTCTCACCTTAAATTGATGCCCTCTCCTCCTCGATTCCCCAACTCTAGAAAAAAAAGGCTGGATCCATTCACCCTAACTGTGTAAACTTCTATGAGGTCCCTCTCAGTCTCCTATTCTCGAAAGAAAAAAGACCTCGCTTGTCCACCCTCTCCCTATAATTCATACTGTTGAGTCCTGGGAACATTTTTATAAATTCCGTCTGCACACATTCCAAATTAAAAACATCCTTCCGATCGCAATGTGACTAAAACTGAACACAACACGACAAGTGCAGTCTCACCAACATCCTGTATAACTGCAACATAACTTCCCAACTGCTCTCCTCCATGTCCTGACCGATGCTTGCTCGTGTGGCAAAAGCCTACTTCACTACCATGTCTAACTATGACCCCACTTTCAGAGAATGGTGGACCCAAACTCCGTGGTCCCTCTGCTCAACTACACTCCTTATGGTCCTACCAATCACCATGAAACTCCTACCTTGATCTAGCATTGCCAAAATATTCCTCGGCCCACTTCTCCAGTTTGAACAAGGTCCTGGTGCAATTTCTGATATACGTCCTCACTGTCCACGATACCACCTATTTTAGTGTCATGTTCAAGTTTCCTAATCATGCCTTGTACATTCGCAAGAATATCATTGATGCATATAACAAACAGCAATGGGCCCAGCAGCGACCCCTGAGGCACTTCATGTGTCACAGGCCTCCAGTCCGAGAGCATCTTTCCACGATTACCCTCTGCTTACTGCCATGAAGCCAATTGTGTGTCCAATTCGCCAGCTCCCTCTGGATTCCATGCGATTCTAACCTTCCAGACCATCCTATCAATGGTAACCTGGTCAAAGGCCTCCGTGAAAACCATACAGACTATGTCGACTGCCCTGCCTTCATCAACATTCCTGGTCACTTCATCAATGAACTCAAACAAATTTGAGCGGCATGATCTCCTACTCACAAAGCCATGCAATAATTCCAGTCTAAAAACATCTATTAATAATAATTATTAATAATAACAAACTAAATAATAAATAATAATAAGATGACATTTTCAGTGGAAAATAAATTATCCATGGTATGTGATACTGGAACGTGCATCATGGGTGAAGGGCAGAATAAATTTTGTCCCTGTGTCATTGAACTGTGTTGAAAAAAGTAAGGGTGGCATGGTGGTTCAGTGGCTAGTCCTGCTGCCTCAGAGTGCCATGGATCCGGGTTTGGTTCCAGCTTCGGGGTGACTATCTGTGTGGAGTTTGCACATTCTCACTGTGTTTGTGCCGGTTTCCTCTACGTGCTCCATTTTTCTCCCACAATCCAAAGATGTATACGTCAGGTGAATTTGCCATGCTAAGTTACTCATAGTGTTATGTGCATTCGTCAGGGGTAAATATAGAGTAGGAGAATGGGAGTGGGTGGGTTAGTTTGGAGGATCAGTGTGGTCTTGTTGGGCCAAATGGCCTGTTTCCAAACTGTCGGGAATCTGTCAAAAAGACTATTTCTAATCAACCCTTAATTTTCCAAATGCATGTATATCTCATCCCTCAGAGTCTTCTCAAGTAACCTACGTACCACAGATTTAGACTTCCTGGTTTATTGATCCCAGATTTTTCTTTGCTTCCCTTCTTGAATAATGGCACCACATTTGCTACTCTCCAATATTGTGGAACCTAAACTGTAGCTAACGCTGATGCAAAAATATCAACCAGGGTCCCCGTAGTGTCCTCTGTAGCCTCTTGCAGTGTTCTTGATGCATCTGTTTAGGATCAGGAGATTGATCCACCTTCATCCATTCTAATGTATCCAACACGTCTTCTCCTGTGATATTGACTCACCCCAAGATAACCTTACGACATTTGTTAACCTCCCTAGTCTTTATGTATTTCTCCACGGTAAAGGCAGAGGCGAAATATCCATTGAGAATCTCGCAAATCTCCGACGGTTCTAGACATGCATGTCCACTTTGGATCTTGAGGGGTCATATTCTTATTTAGTTATTCCTTTTGCTTTAATATACTTAATGAACCACTTTGCATTCACCCTAATCTTCTCAGCCAAAGCTACCTTGTGCCCCCTTTTCGCACTCCCGATTTCCTCCTTCAGTAAACTCCTGTATCCCCTGTATACCTCCAGGTATTCCCTCGATCCCAGCTGCCTGGAACTGAGTCACGCCTCCTTTTTGCAGGTCAAAGCCTCAATATCTCCTGACATCCAAGGTTCCCTCTTCCTACCAACCTTGCCTGTTACCCTCACAGGAACATAAAGACCTTGAACTGTAGACATTTCACTTCTAAAGGCGTCCCACTTTCAGGAGGTCCCTTCGCCTCCAAACAAACGCCTCCAACCAACCCCTACAATCTCCTGTCTAATTTCATCAAACTTCGCCTTGCCCCAAGTTTGAACTTGAACATGTGGAGCAGTTTTGTCCTTCTCCATAATTATTTAAAAATTAATGCATCTATGGTCACGGGTCCCAGAGTGCTCCCCCACTCTCACCTCAGTCACCTGTCCTGCCCTAGATCTTAGAGTAGGTCACGCTTCGCCCCTTCCCGACTTGCACCCTCTACATACTGCTTGAGGAAACTATTCTGAACACACTTAATAAATACACCCCATCTCAGTCCTTAATTCTATGTCATTCCCAGACTATGTTCGGAAAATTAAAATCTCCTACTAATGCAATCCTATTGGCCCTGCAAGTCTCCCCAGTCAGTCTGCATATTTTTGTTCCCCTAATTCCTTTTTTATTAATTGGGGGCCTATAGTACGATCCAAATCCTATCACTATTCCCTTCTTATTTATTAGCTCCCCAGACAAATCCTCACTGGATGATCCATCAGTTATTTTATCTCTGATTACTGCTGTGATACTCGCCTTAATCAAAAATGAAACTCTCCGTCCCCTCTTTCCACCATCTCTGTTCCGCATAAAGCACCTGTACCCTGATACTTTAAGCTGCCGGTGCTGTCCCTCCCTTCGCCATGTTTCAGTAATGGCTATAATATCCCAGTCCCATGTACCGATCCATGCCCTGAGTTCATCGGCCTTACCTGTCAGCCATCTTGCATTGAAACAGTTGCAATTTAATCCAACAGACATTCCTTACTCCATGTCGTTGTCTAGCCTGACCTGTCTCTTCATTTTACTGTTTCTGATTACTGTATCTCCTTCCAGCCTCGCACTTCCCTCCCTGCTGTTGAGGATCCCACCACTCCCCAACCCCAGCCAATCTAGTTGAAACCCTCCCTTGCAGCAGTTGCAAACCTGCCTGCTTGGATACTGGTCCCCTTCCAGGTCAGGTACAACCCGTCCTTCCTGGACACGTCACCTTGCCCCACAAAAGATCCCAGTAATCCAAAAATCTCTGCCCCCTGCACCAATTCTTTAGCCACCCCTTTATCTGCTATATCCTCCTGTTCTTACCCTCACTAGCACGGAGAACTGGAAGTAAACTGGATATTACCACTGTCTTATCTCCTTTTCCCTAGCTCTCTATAATTACTCTGCAGGATGTCATCACGATTTCTACCTGTGTCACTCTGTCCTTTGTACCAATGTGCACAATGACCTCTGGCTGCTTCCCCCCACCCCCACCCCCGGTGAGAACTTTCTGCAGCCGCTCTGAGACATCCTGGACCCTGGCATGTGAGACGCTACACACCATTCCAGATTCCCATTTGCTGCCACAGAATCTCCTGTCTGTTCCCCTCACTATCGAGTCGGATAATTACTTCTGTAGTTATTCTACTTGCACAGCCTTCTGACAATGGGATTTCTTCATGAAACAGTTGAATTTGGCTGAATTGTTTTGCTTCAGGCAATGGGGAGATTCCAATGAATCCTCATCAGGAATCCTCCATTAGTGGGAAAGACGACTGGGCTTTTTTTCACTCCACACACATTGCTCTGATGAGCGATAGAGAAACAGAAAGGGAGCAATAGAATGTTTCTCCACAGATAGGCTACATTTTCCATCTGTAAGTTAAATCAATAACGTTATCAGTCCCACACTGAACTCCGTGAGCTCTTCTTGAACATTGTCCAAACTATATGACTCCATTACATTCTCGACTCCAGGTAAGTGTGTTATTGCAGAGTCAATTCATTCACAATAAATGGTCATACTTGTTTTGAAGATGTGTTAATATGTGCTTGCATAATGTAAAAATAAGCGTTTCATGTCTTCACAATATTTGTGTTAAAATGAATATTCTAAAACATATGCAGTAATTGCTGGAAAAGTTCAGCCTGTCTGTCAGCATGTAGGAAGAGAATTCAGAATTCAATTTTTCTGTCCAATGACTTTTCCTTTGGAACTGACTTATTCTTAAAGTATTTCCCCAGTTTTATTCTTCCACACAAGAAGAAAAATCCATCCGGTATTCACCAACTACACTCTTCTCAAGATTTTATATGGTCAATAAAACATCCCTCATTCTCAGGCAGAACTCTTAATTCTTCATAACGTAATGCCATCAGTCCAAGAATGCGTAAAGAGAAACATCTTTCGAAAGCAATTTTGTTTTTTTTTTCAGTTTAGGTTGTATAACTGCACATAATACAACAGATGTAATCTCAGCAATACCCTGTACTGATGCAGAAAACATCGCTAAGATCATACCCAACACCCCTTGCACGAAACAGAATCACGACATTTACCTTCCAAATCACTTGATACATCTTCAAATTAATTTGATGTGATTCATTTACTAAGACATACAAATCCCTCTGTAACACTGAGTTCTGCATTCTCCTTGCATTTAAACAAATTTCTGCTGTTCATCTTCCCCAAAAGAGAAAATTTCCATCACATGTATATTGCACTGTTTTTTTGTCTGTTGAAGCTTTGCTCACAGCCATCCTCTGTCTGTATGCCATTGCTTGTTGCTGTGCCCTCCCCAGTCTGTGTCCCATAACAGACGATCTGCCCTTCCCTGTCTGTATCCCATTCCAGATGCACTGCCTTCAGCCGTCCGTATCGCATTGCAGAGGCTCTGCCCTTCCCTGTCTGTGTCCCATTATAGACGCACTGCCCTCGGTCTTCCATCCTCCGTCTGCATCCCATTGCCGACTCTCCCCCTGTCTGTATCCCATTGCTCATATTCTGCCCTCCCCTGTCTGTATTCCATTGCAGACGCTCTGCCATCCCCTGTCTGTATTCCATGACAGATGCTCTGCCGTCCCCTATCTGTATCCCACTGCAGACGCTCTGCCCTTCCTCGTCTGTATCCCACTGCAGACGTGCAGCCCTCCCCTGTCTGTATCCCATTGCAGACGCTCTGCCGTCCGCTGTCTGCATCCCACTGCAGACGCTCTGCCCTTCCTCGTCTGTGTCCCACTGCAGACTCTCTGCCCTCTCCCTGTCTGTATCCCATTTCAGATGATCTGCCCTCCCCCTGTCTGTATCCCATTGCAGACGCTCTGCCGTCCGCTGTCTGCATCCCACTGCAGACGTTCTGCCCTTCCTCGTCTGTGTCCCATTGCAGACTGTCTGCCCTCTCCCTGTCTGTATCCCATTGCAGATGCTCTGTCTCCATTTGACATCTTATTGAATGATTATCCTGGTGCATGAGCAAACTGAGCTCCATCTCCTTCATCCGGTTCATTAGAAGAGATTGTAATTTGTTGATGACCTCACACAGATCCCTGAAGAACTCCACTCGTTACAGCTTTCCAAACACAAAATGAGTGATGATCGCTACTCTGCATTTCCTGACAGCTACCCAGGGTGTCCCTGCTTCTGCATAACAGCCTGGGATGGTTATATGACGTCCCCCTGTGCTGTGTAATTTACTGAATACTTCATTCTGTTTGGTGCGGTCTGTTTGGTGCAGCCCATTTTGCCGCAGACCCATTTAGGCGCAGAACTATTTCAGCGCAGCTCATATTTATTCCTTTTCAGGCTTCGAAAAAAGCATTAATCAAAGCAATAAAAATAAAAATTATGTTTATTCCCTTCAGTAAAAATGTTAAAAAGACACTTGAGTAAGTATAACACTGACTCAGAGTTTTCTTTCAGAGCTAAAATGATCATTGGTCTTGCATTTATTCACATTGAAAACATTCATGAAGCTATTGAACATTTGACTGATGCGCTTCCAGATGAACTGCAACTACTGCTGGACTGGTTCAAGGATAACTATGGAGGTAGAAGATTACGCAGAGGAAATGGTCGGTGTCCGCCGCTTTTTCCAGTTGGAATGTGGAATTTATATGAAAGAACTTTCAACAATGAGGGCAAAACAAACAATGATGCAGAAGCTGCCCACAGGAGATGACAATGCGAACTTGATGTGGAACATCTAGTTATTTGGAAATATATTGAGAGTTTACGAAAAGTTCAGCGAGGAAGGGACATTGACGATGAGCATCTGATAGCAGGGCACGATATTCCTTTGAAATTAAAGAAGCAGATGCTAGAATACAAACACTGGTACGAAGATTTAGTGAGAGAAATGATGTCGAGTATTTACGAGGATTGCCCATAATTTTGAATGAACGTCACGTTTTAGATTTTTTGTAATGAACTTATTTCATTTATTTTTTTCTTTTTAACATTTTTACTGAAGAGAATAAACATTATTTTTACTTTTAGTCTTTCATTAATGCTTTTAGCTAAGCCTGAAAGGTGAGAGAGATGAGATTGGAAATGCCAGCGAGTTTAAATTGAGAATTGCTCTTTCCTGAACATTGCTGCTTACTTGGTTGGTGGGACGTCGATGTTTCAGAATCTCCACGTAAGGTGTCGTGGTCCTCTCTGGGTCTTTCCAGGATCATCCCCACATGTCGAGGTAGAGGGTGAGGGAATGGATATCGGGCACTCTAACACCCGGCTTGGCCTTTTATGTCCTCTTCCAGGATGTTTCTCCTGGAATGGGAGAAGAGGAGGGATGGAGTGAGGGTGGGAGTGGGTGTCCCTGCTGTTAATGCTGGTATTGGGGAAGGGGAAAGGGTGAGATGTCCGGAGGGAGTCTGACCACAGTGTTGTATCCATGCAATGGTATAAGTGTGCGGGGCTATTGCGTCAGTGACAGAAAAAAAGTGGGGGAAGAAAGGTGCTGAATTCAACAGTGAGTGTGGTCGTGCTTGAGCCTTATTTGGAGATAGAGTGTGAGCCTTGTTCGGGGGTAGGTGTTATAACAGATATACAGTGCGTGCGAGGGAGCAGAAGAATATGGTAACACTTATCCTGGCAAAGTGGGGGGAAAGAATATTGATGCTTGTCCTGTATTGCTGACCAATTCTTCAGATTATCTCAGCGTTGAGGTGAGTCTCCCTGAACGTCTTGTCCAAGTCTATCGATAATAACGCCTCAGACCCTTTCCATCACTTACCACAGAATCAGTTTGGGTGGATCTTACAAATAGCAAGGTGAAGCAAACATTAATGTATAATATATCAAAACCAAATCTGTCACGTAAATACTTTCCAACATATGCTCTGGAAATTAGGTATGCAAGTATATGCAAGGGGGAGCAATGACACAGTGATATTATCGCTGGGGTCTTAACCGAAAGACCCAGGTAATATTCTGGGGACATGAACTCAAATCCTGCCATGGTGGAATTTGAATTCAATATGTATCTGGAATCTAGGGTTTATGATGACCAGGAATCCATTGTCGATTGTTGGAAAAACTCATCTGGTTCACTGATATCCTTGAGGGAAGGATACTGCTGTCCTGACCTGGTGTGGCCTGCATGTGACTCCAGACTCAAGACAGCGCTGCTGACTCTTAAATGCCCTCTAGCATGGGCAATAAATGCTGGTTATCCAGGGACGCCCACCCCCTCATCCTGTGATTGAGTAACAAATAATCGTGTGTGCTGCAGTAATAATAGTTGGTCTCAAATTGCACTGAAACTGTGAAGAATAACTTCCATAAGTGTGTATCAGGTAGGTTGAACAGTATGTTGTGAACCAAACTAGAGAGAACATTAGTTCAGATTTGGTGTTGTGTTGTCAGGAGGAATAATTATAACCTTGCTCTGAAGCAGCTTTGGAGGAATAGTGACATCAATATGTTGCATTTTTACACGGCGTCTGAATACAATCTCGAATGTTTGATCATTCTGGTCAAACATCATGGAAGCCCTGGAGGCGAGAGGGTCAAGTTCGCTCCAATGAATTGGGGAAGTATGATATAACATTCAGTGGGAGAAGCAATGATTGTGAGAGTCATAGAGTCCGACAGCTCGGAGAAAGGCCCTTCAGCCCAAACTGGTCCATTCTAAACAAAATGTCGTTTCACATTAACGCCATTTACCTGCCCTTCCCCCGTATCCTTCTTATTCATTCCTATCCGTGTATTTGTCCAAATGCATTTTAAATTTTGTGAATGTACCTCCCTCAAACACTTCTGCTGGCAGCTCATTTCATATGTATACCACCCTGTGTGTAAAAGAAATTGCCCCTCAGCTTCCCTTCTACTGTTTCCCCTCGGATCTTAAATTGATGCACATTAGTCAGTAGGTTGCTCAATCCTGTGGAAAAAAGACTGAGTGCATTCACTCTATCTATACTTCCCATGATCTTATACACTTCTATCAGATACCCCTCAGTCTCATACACTCTAAAGTAAAAACTCTGAACTTGCCGAACCTCTCACTATATCTCAGACCATTGAGTCCGGGCAACATCCTTGTAAATTTCTTCTGCACTATTTCCAGTTTAATAACATTCTTCCTATAGCAAAGTGAACAACACTGAACATAACACTACCAGTATTGCCTCACCAGCATCCTGTATAACTGCAACACAACTCCCTAATTTCGATACTCATTCCTCTGACTGATGAAGGCCAGTGTGCCAAATGTATTTTTCACTGCCCGATCTCCCTGTGACTCCACGTTCAGAGAACCTTGAACCTGAATTCAAAGGTCCCTTTGTCTCACTCCTTAAGACCCTCTCATTCACCATGAAATTCCTACCTTGATTTGACTTTCTAAAATGCAAGAACTGACACTTTTCTGTAAATATATATACAATATATATGCATGAAACAAACAGTAATAGTCCCAGAACTGACCCCTGAGACATTCCACTCGTCACAGGCCTTCAGTCCGATAAGCATGCTTCCACTATTACTCTATGTTTCCTACCATCAAGCAAATTGTGGATCTGATTTGCCAGCTCCCCCTCAATTCCATATGATCTAAACTTCCATGTGGAACCTTACTGAAGGCCTTACTGAAATCCATATACACGACGTATACCACCATGCCCTTGTCAAAGTTACTGGTCATTTCACCAAAGCACTCTCACAAATTTTTAAGCCATTATCCCCATGCACAAAGACGTGCTGACTGCTCATATTCACACCCTGCCTTTCCAAATGCATGTATATCGTCTCTCTCTCAGAATCTTCTCAAGAAACCTACCTACTAGAGATGTCAGGTTTACTGGTCTATAGGTACCAGATTTTTCTTTGTAGCTCTTCTTGAATAAAGGCACAGCAGTCGGTACCCTCCAGTCCTCCAGGACCTCACCCGTTGCCTACCGATGATACAAAAGTACCAACCACGGCCCCCACTATTATTTCTCTGTCCTCGTGCAGTGTTCCTGAATATATCTGGTCAGGACCAGGAGATTTATAGAAATACTGCATAGTCTGAAAGATATGTCTAAATATTTCAGGTGAAAACACCAAAGAGTGAGTAAGTGACTTCATGATGACTAACATAACAAATTAAAGAATATATTAATCACAGGAAGTGACTTCAGAAGAATTCCAGACATTGTGGAATCCAAAGAATTCTCAGAAAATTGCAATCCAGAAAAGGAGGGCCATGAAACTGATGAGGAAATCAAAAAGCGAACATGTATGCAAACAAACAGGAACAGAAAGACTGCAAAAACCTATGATCTATATTTCAAAAGAAAAAAAAATTGTCTAGTGTGGACATTTGCAATCGGGAGAGACGAGTTTATGGTTGATAACAGGGAAATGGCAAAGCAAATGACCAGTTACTTTCCATCTGTCTTAATGGAGTAAGATCCAGAAAATCACCCGGAAATACGAAGTGATCGTATAGGACTTGTGGAAGTAAATACATAAAGTCAATTCATATCAGTAACAAGGCAATATTGAACATGCAGCTGGATTGAGCATTGCCAACCTTGACAAACCAGATGTACTTCATACCAAAATCTTCAGAAATAAATCACAAATAGAAGTATTGATTGCATTGTCAATGACTGCGTTCTATTTTCCTGTACATTCTGCAGAATCTGGAAGCTGGTGTAGAGAAATGAACATTACTAAATGTGATTCAAGCACTATAGATGAATGGGAGGGATCCAAGCATATACAAAGGTAAGAAGAAACAGTGTGGGGAACTGCAGAGCAATTAACTTGACATTTGTGGGGAAACTGTTGGAATCTATTATATAGGATGTGATATTGGATACTTAGACATTAACAGCAACATTGGAGAGACTCAGTATGCATTTCTGAAAGGGAAATCATATTTGACAAGCTTTGAAATTGTTTGAAGTTCATTCTTACAGCATAGATAATGGGGATCCAGTAGAATTGGCATATTTTAGATTATCAGAAGGCTTTCTATAAGAACCCACACAGTGAGTTCGAAAATGCAATGATGTGAAGGGTACTTGGAGGAATATATGTAAGTGGAACCTTAAAGTTTGGTCTGCCTTCCATTAAGGGACTCAGAATATAGATGAAAAGACATGTTGAAGCAGTTTCACAGAGTGTTGGTGAGACTGTACCTGGAGTATTGAGAACAGTTTTGGTAACCAAATCTAAGAAAGAATATACTGACCACAGAGGAAGTGTAATGGACATTATCCAGATAAATCCCTCAGGTGGCGAGATTGCGTGATGAGGAAAATCGGCCTATGGTCTCTAGAGTTTCAACGAATCAGCGGTGGGTCACTGTGAACTTTATAAAACTCACAAAACATACAGCAAATTGGAAATTAACAGAAAGTTTATCAGGCTGCCTAATCCACATTCAAGGCAAATAATGGCAGGATAAGGGACAGACCATTAAAGACTGCAATGAGCAGGAAATTCTGCGCGTTGAGGGGACTGACTAACACAGGGGCAAGGCAGGGCAAGATTACGTAGAATCCCCAGATAACCTACAAGTGTGTCAAGTGGAACAGATTAACCACGAATACGTAGGACTCATCAGTGACTTGGCAAGTTGCATCTAAATCAACTTTAGTAGTAGGAGAAAGAGGGGAGTGGTATAAGGCTTTTTTTTGTGACTGGAGGCTAGAGTACCACGGGCATCAGTGCTGGGTCCCTTATTATTTGTGATTCGGAGGTGCGAGTGTTGGGCTGGGGTGGACAAATCTAAAAATAGTATGACACCAGACTATAGTCTAACAGGTTTATTCGGCAGCACTAGCTTTCGAAATGCAGCTTCTTCGTCAAAATGCACAACCACGTGATATAACTGATGTTGAGAGATTTTTAATATTTTTTATTTGTGGGATTCATAAATGATGCAGTTGTGAATATGGACGAGGGGTGGGGTGTGTAATAAATAAGTTTGGATTTGATACAAAGATTGGCCGGGTGGTTGGCAGTGAGGAGGAAGGCCTTATGTTACAGGTAGATACACATGGAATGGTCAGATGGGTGGATCAATGGCCGATGGAATGTAACCCTGATAACTATGAGATGATGCAACTTTGCAAGAAGGAACCAGACAGGGGAGTACTCAATGAATGGCAGCACACTAGAAAGCTCAGGGATGCTTTTCCAAACATCGCTAAATGTGACTGTACAGGTTATACACAATCTGGGAAAGGCTAGGGGAATGTAAACATAGCCTTTATTAATCGAGGCATAGATTATAAGAACTATGTGGAACATTGGTGAGGGCAAGATGGAATACTGTGTGTAGGTCTGGGAACAACATTTCAGGGAGGATGTGATTGTAGTGGAGGGGGTGCAAAGATGTTCCCTTGGATGGAGCATATCAGCTATGGAGAGAGGCTGGATAATCTCAGGTTGTTTAGTTTGGAGGGGAGAAGGCTGCGAGGTCTGTGATTCAGAAGGATAGGATTGCGAGGTATATGGACAGGGTGAATAGACAACAGCTGTTGCTGTTACTCAAAGGGCCACACTTTAAAAGTGAAGGATTTGCGGTTTAGTGAAGATTTGAGAATTGTTTTTCAACCAGAGTAGAGTTGTCATGCTAACTTCAAACCATTAGAAACGACACTGTTGTGTACTTCAAATGCTTTTAGATTCACGGCCAAGTGGGCCGAATGTAGACTGTGCTGTATTTCTGGTAGTACAGAGTCTGTGCTTCTCTGATTGTATGGCTGTGGAAGGTCAATCATTGAGTAGTTTAAGGTAGGAATTCATGGGTTTCTGAAGATTATCTTAACAAAGTTGATAAGAGAGAACTTGTAATATTTTCTGGAAATACGTCAATGGCAAAATTAAGAGAAAAAAGTTGCAGATTTCTTACAGTCTGATACCAGATAACTGAGGACCGGGAAATAGCAGAACAATGGAGCAAATACTTTAGTTATGCCTTCACAGAAGAAAGCAAAAGAAAGAGAAAATTTCCTAGCAATACGAGGGAACTTTAGTCTTGTGAGAAAAGGGCAATAGAATGTAAATAGCAACTAAAGAGTTTAGAGAAAGTATTGGACTGAAATTAATGGGCATAGACAAAGTCAACAGAGATTTTTGAAATGGGAATCATATTTGAGAAAGTGGCTTTTAGTAAAATTATGTAGGAGGTATCAATGCCATGCGAGTGGATTATCAGAAAGATTTTTGATAAAGCCCCAAGCCTATTGCGCAAATTCGAATCCCT
Source organism: Chiloscyllium punctatum (assembly GCF_047496795.1). Lineage (NCBI taxonomy): Eukaryota > Metazoa > Chordata > Chondrichthyes > Orectolobiformes > Hemiscylliidae > Chiloscyllium > Chiloscyllium punctatum. The sequence goes on from NC_092751.1 coordinate 24,007,543, forward strand.
ATGGGACTCGGGCTAATATATGGTCATAGATTTAGAATGGGAGAGCTGGCAGGAAACAGTGAGTAAAAATGGAAGGCTTGGAGGATATTGTGCGGATCGTGTCTTGGGCTCCAGCTATTCCCAATACACACCATATCCTTGGGTGAGGGTCGCAAATGCAATATTACCAAGTCTGCTGACAGCACTAAACGGTGTCAGCCTGTGAGTGGATGAGGAGGATGTAAAAAAGTTCCAAGGTGATTGAGACAAGTCGAGTGACTGGGCAAATACGTGGCAGGTGGAGAGTAATGGGGTGGATGAGATGTTGTGTACTTTGATGGGAATAATGGACTGGCAGCCTCTCATTTGAAAAAGGAGTGGTTGAAAAATGTTGCATTATAAATGAACTTAAGCTGCATTTTTGTTTATTTCTGCGTAGCCCTCCGAGTCCATGTGTGGCAGTGAGTTCTGAAGCCAGAAGTCAATACTGGGAATGGCATTGGCACGCTGACCATTGCATGTCGGCCCAGCACGAGGGAACTGTAACTTTGAAAGGAATGTGGATCTCCCTGTACACCAATCACTTAAAGCAATATTGCAGGAGCAGAAAGTAGGAAGGAAGATAAATGCTGTATTCACCTTCATTTCAGGGGGATTTGAGTACAGGAGTAAACGTATCTTACGACAGCTGTACAGTGCCTTGGTGAGACCCCATCTCGAACATTGTGCAGTATTGTGTGCAGTTTTGGTCTCTTTTCCTGACAGATGACAAACCTGATATTGAGGGAGAGCAGCAAAGGATGACCAGACTGATCTCTGGGATGACAGACTTTTTGTGAGAGCAGAGTTTGGGGCAATTAGACTTGTATTCAATGGGGTTTAGGAAAATGAGTGGAAATCTCAGTGAAATGTATAACACTGACAGGGCGAGACAGATTAGAAACAGGGATGGTAATTCCTGTGGCTGGGACGTCTAAAACAAGGGGCGACAATATTAGGTACAGACAGGCCACTTTGCATTGAGATGAGATTAAATGCCTGGACTCAGAGAGTGGCGAAACAGGGGTATTCTCTCCCAGATCAGGCTGTGGAAGTCAAGGGGCTGAATATAAATAAGGATTTCTGGAAACTAAAGGGATAGGGATAGAGCAGGAATTTGGTGTGAAGATAGAAAATCAGCTCTCATTCCAGGTTGTTCTCGAATAACGCAATAACTGCGTTCCTGTACAACACTGTGTTGTACAAAATCGTGCAATATTAATAATGGGGTCTCTGGAAAAAAGAGGGTAATTGTCGAACCCCAAAATATCAGTAAAAACCAAAAATTAAATTTGATATAACACACAATAGGACAGCCTAAATAAATCTTTAAATTACATGTTGTAATGGAAGAGTGCTGTAAATCTAACGCTTTCACACTACAGTCACTCACTGGTGCACTGTACCTTTCACCACAATCTTCACCAGAAAGCGCGCGGGGGCTGACTGACCATGTGATGCCGATGCTGAATTCCAGTTCTCTCCAAGATTCTCCCCACAGTTTGAAATAAAGTTCTTTCGAAACATAGACTACAATTCCCAGTTTCAGGCTCAGTTTCAAGGCTTACAGAGCCGATTGCATTCCTGTTTTTGCTGAACACATTGATTGTACCTTTTGTAGACAGAGGGTTTATGAGGCAGGATTTGCTGTTCAGCTGGTGCCCGACAAGGAATCGCGTCACAGTAAACGCCAGGTCACTTTATAGAAAAAGGTTCATGAATTACATTGCAGCTGAAATGTATTTAATCAACACGCGTTATCGGTGAACTGCCTGTACATAGAATGCAGGGGCAAAACTGATGGGCTGAATGGACTACAGCAGTTCTCATTTTATGGTTCACAATGTTTAAACATATTAAGGGTTATGAATATTGTATGGGGGAAACTGCATTGAGGAGATGTTCGGCCATTAACTAGAATAGGGAAAGCTCAATGAGTTGTATGACGTATTCCTTTCCCGATACTTCTGTACAGTGTGTGGGAAAGCTCTGTAAATGTTGTCACGAGCTCTCAGCTGTTAGGAAGGAGGTCTCTTCAGGGTCAACAGGATTGTGTTTCCCGTTCCCTTTTCTGATAACGAGGCTGGTGCCGGGTGTTTTCTCCGGCTATATCCTTTAAGACCTCGGAGCAGGTTGATACAATTGAGTGCCTTGCTTGCCCATTTCAGAGACCATTGAAGAGTGTATCACATGTCTGTGTGTCTGGAGTCACTTTTAGACCAGAAAGGAAAGCACGGGTGATTCACTTCCTGACAGTACACTGGGGAAGGAGATCGACATCTATAATCGACATTGAATACACTATCACTATTACTGACACCAGTTATTAGATCTCGATATTTTATTAATTGTTTTTAACTTGCACCAGTTTCCAGAGAATTATCCTGGTCTGGATTAGCAATCCAATGACAATTCCACAACAGCACCATCTCCACATGGGGGCCTATCAGAAACCACACTGAACCGATTATTTTTGTGCTGTTTGACAGCTCTATCAAAAATAACCCCAACCAATTTGACTATCGTGATGGGACTGAGGGCGTGGTAATTGGTCCGATTGTAATTATTCTCTTCTTAGGGGATGGGACATAGTTGAGTAATTACCAACATTAGGAGAAAGTGAGGACTGCAGTTGCTAATTACCCACATTGCCAGGGAGATGTTAGAGTTGGAGCTGGAATGAAACAGCTTCCTCAGGTACACGGCTTGTTGTGCAGCAAAAGTCCTCAGTCCTATTGCAGGAATGGTGTCAGGGACAAATGCCTTTGTCGAATCAAAAGGCAGGCTGTTACTTAATGGAGAGGACTTCCAGAAAAGGAGCAGTAGAGGCATTGGGGTGTTCCTGTGTGTGAAACATAAAGTCAGCATGATGATGCAGCAAGTAACTCGGTTGGTACATTAGGCGGTTTCCTGGGAAGAAAGGGTTGTGTTATTGAGAATCTCTAAAATGGTGAGGCGATAATTCATTGGGGTTTAAATGAATGAGGAGGGATACTGCTGAAACCTACAAGACACAGAAGGGGTTGGAGAAGGTAGATGTTGAGAAGGTGTTTCCATTCTTGAACAAAGTGTCAAACTCGATGATATAGATACTGAATAAGGACCATCGATTTCTGAGATGCAGAGTCATAGCTTCTCTCCGAAGGTACTGAATGTCTGGAATTCCCTAACTCAGAGAGGTGTGGAGGGATACAAGGAGTCGGCAAGAGAGTGGAGTTGAGCCCTGGAGTAGATCAGCCATGTTCTTATGAAATGACAGGGTTAGATTGAGGGGCCGATTGACCTACTCCTGCTCCTATTTATTCATTTCACATGTCATGCTTTTGGAAAGTAACGGGTTATTTTGCTGGAAATCATGTTGTACAATGTTGCATTCAGGGAGAGGAGAGGATTTGTTGTTTTAACCCTGGGTGGGGTATGTGGCTGTATTCCCAGCGTATCTGGGTCTGCAAAATGACCCACATCTGGAGCAGAGGTTACAGAGAGGGGAAGCCTGGAAACAGGGACTGGGGGCGGTGGGGGTGGTGGTCGCTTCCTGATCCAGCCTGGATTTTCCAAGTACATTTCCAAAACTACACCTAACCATCGGAGTGGTCTCGATCTGCCCCTGTTTACCATGTCCAAGGGCTGAATGGAACATCAGAACACAGGGCTGAGGGATACAAGTGGGTCATTCGGCCCTTTCACACTACTCCACCAGTAAATAAGGTCATGGATCATCTCATTGTGATCCCAGCTGCACTTTTCTTTCCATGCACCATTATCCCTGATTAACCTGTCCATGGAAAATCAGAAAAAGCCAGCTTCGATGTAATATAAAGGTCCAGCCACCCCAAACTTCTGGGAAAGAGAAATACCACTTTGTCCAGTTCTCGTAATTCCTGCTCTGACGGATGTTGGAGGGTGTCACTGTCTCCTTTTCTCGTCCCATTCGTCCACTGCTGACACTAACTTTTTAATGTAACCAGGTTGGTGATATGGCCGATGATAAAGTTCTCAGACTGAGTCAGGTTCAGTGACAGGAACAAGTCAGGCAGATTTCTTTAGTTAGCCACAAGTAACTAATAAAACTAACGGATGCGCATGGTGCATTTGTGGTTAGCACTGCTACCTCCTGTCACCAAGTAGCTACGTTCAGTTCCAACCTCGGGCAACCCTCTATGTGGATTTTGAACATTCTCCCCATGTCTGTGTGGATTTCCTCCCAGTGTTCTACTTTCCTCCCATTGCCCTTAGATATGCAGCTTAGAGCGGATTGGCCATGCTAAATTGCCCATAGTGCCCAGGGATGTGTCGGTTAGATAGGTTAGTCATGGGAAATGCAGTGTTACATGGATAGAGTAGGGGGGCAGGTCCGGAGGGGATACTGTTCCGAGGGTCAATGTGGACTTGATGGACAGAATGTCCTGCCTCCACACTGTAGAGATTCTATAAAAACAACAAGAAGTTTGGACTATACAAACACCAGTGGGTATCTATCTGATCACTCTCCTCTAGGTTTTGTATGTTTCAATATGATCGCCTCTCATTCCAAGAGTAACCTGTTAAAGCTTTCATAATATAAGACCATCATTCCTGGAATACACATGAAGTGAAACATCTAACTGCTTCCAATTTAATTATATCCTTTCTCAGGTAAGGAGACAAAAATAATCTTTCACACAGATGAAGTTATTTTTTGTTTTCTCAATGGTGAGAGTATTTGGAACTCTCTTCCCTGCAGAGCATTGAACGCAGAGATATTGAATATGTTTGAGGCACAGACAGAAGGTTCATAAAGAATAACGGAGTCAAGGAGTATCGAGGAATGGCAGGAATGTGCAGTGTTGGGGAAATACTGACAGTGGTAAAAAAAAAATCACATTGCTCCAGCACATCCAGGAATATAATGCAAAATGAAATGATAATATCGATAAAATGTTAAGGGGCAATCCAAGATGGTGGTGATCTGGAAGGTCTGCTTTGTCGGGCTTTGCATCACAGCACGGGCAAAGTGCTTCCCTAACCCACTCCATCCCAGCCATTTACTTAAAATTCTTCGTTTTTGAAAGTTTTGAGAGTCGGCAGTTTTAGTAGCCTTAGTTTGTGTAGTTTCTAAGCTCTATGAGACTTTGTTTATTAATGATCAGTAATTCGAATTATTCCTCTCTCGAGTTTAAATTTTGCTACAGTGTGTTCTGGGTAAAGATGTGCTTAAATGGTGTACCTGGAGCATTAAGGTGCGCCATTGGCCAGAAAAGAGGAAAAATTTACTTTCTAGTCTTAAAAAGAGAGCGTAGATGTTGTCCTATTGCAGGAGATGCACCTTGATGACAAGGAACATTTGACATGACTGCAGGTCGGGCTTGATCGGATTTATTTCTCCTCTTTTAATATTATGAGGAGGGGAGAAGTCATAATGGATAAAAAGAAAATTCAATTTAACCTACTAGATTGTATTTGACACTCACGGGAGGTTCATAATACCCAAAGCCTTGAACTATAGACTATAGTAAAGAATATAGTATTTTGAATGTTCATTGGCCATCCCCAACCCCCCACCCCCACCCACTCCCGGGGCACCCTCTTAAATTCTTGGTTGATGCATTTTCCAAATTCAGTTATCTTGCATCGTGGCACATTATTGTAGAAGTTTTCAAAAGTCTTATGGACCTCACGGTGGACATAATGTCCAAAGGTACCCCAATATCCTCGTTATAAGGTCAGCAATTAGTGGATTTGTGTGCAGAACGAGAGCTGGTGGATGTCTGGTGGCAGGTCCACATCACAAGTAGGGATTTTATTTTCTTCTTTAACTGGCATAAGTGCCACATGAGGGTTGATATCTTCCCCATTCCTGCAACAATCATAGATTCCGTGGCATCCTGCACAATTGGGAATATTACCATTTCTGACCAAAAAGCAGTTTGATTAAGATTAAGGGCAATACAATAGATTCGAGACACTAGCGAATGTATTCCTTTATTCTTAAGACTAGTTGGTTGATTGAGTAGTTAGATTAGATTACTTACAGTGTAGAAACAGGCCCTTCGGACCAAAAGGTCCCCACCGACCCACCCCCTGACATTTACCCCTTCACCTAACACTACAGGCAATTTAGCATGGCCAATTTACCTAACCTGCACATTTTAGGACTGTGGGAGGAAACCCACGCGGACAAAGAGAGAATGTGTAAACTCCACACAGACAGTCACCTCAGGCAGGAATTGAACCCGGGTTTCTGGTGCTCTGAGGCAGTAGTCCTAACTATTGTGGCACTGTGCTGACCATTGAGATGAATTCAGATCTTTCTTAGCCATTAATTCAGATTCAACCAATCACTCATCCACTCTATGGGAAATTGCTAAGGCTTATGCTAAGGGAATAATTATTCCTTATGATGTAGCAGAAGGGGGAGCAGGAACGCTGGTTTGAGGCACAGCTGAGGGCAGCCGAGAGGGCATACTGTGATTGTCCCTCAGTTGCTAAGCTGCAGAGGATCACAACGCTTCGGTCTACAGTGAATTCCACGCTCACACAGACAGCAAAGAAGGAACTTACTTTTGCAAAACAAAGGCTGTTTGAACATGGTGATAAGCCAGGCAGGTATTTATTCTATCTTGCCAGGAAAACGAAGGCCCCTCTCAAGCCATTACCTCAATTAGGGAAGGTATTGGGATCCTTCCCTTCAATTCCAAAAAGATTTGCGTCTCCTGTCCGAGATTTTTCACCGAATTATTTCAGACTGAACATTTTGAGGATAGATGGATTAAGATGGAGTTATTTTTCAAGAACCTGGGTCTTCCAGGAGTAACCCCTGAATAGGTGTTGTGCCTTAATGCACCATTGTCAGCGCAGGAGGGTGTGAAGCAGCTTCAGAATGTAAAGGCGCTACTTCCTGACGGATTTCCTAGTGAATTTTATAAATAATTTATAAACCTATTGTCAGGGCTGATGTTTAACATGTTCCATCACTCATACAGTCACAAACCACTCGCTCCATCCTTAATAGAGGCTAATATCTCTCTGATGCTGAAGAAAGGAAGACCCCGGAGGATTGTGCTTCTTACACGCCAATCTCACTTTTAAATATTGGTCTCAAACTCCTGTCTGAGATCCGTGCATTAAGGTGGAAACTTTGCTGCCTTCCGTTGCTAAAGAGGACCAAACATGCTTAAGAAAGGGCCGCAGATCTTCCTACAATGTTAAGAATTTACTCAATATGATCCAAGAGTGTCAACAACAATCTGTCCAGGGATTATTGATTTCTTTAGATGAGCGAAGGCATTTGATTGGGTTGAGTGGCCGGATCTCTTCTGTAAATTAGAATGGTTTGGTATCCGCAAAGTTTTGATCAAGTGGGTGAGGGTCCTTTACCGCGATCCTCTGGCTGCGGTTCTCACTAATGGTGTGGCCAACCAGTAATATTAATATTTCTCCAGGCAGCCGACAAGGATGGCGGAGGCCATCCGTAGGGATGCCACCATATCTGCCCCAGAGGTGGGATCGAAGTCTCGAAAGATTACATTGTGTGCAGATTAGGGTCTTACGTTTTTGTCAAATCCCGCAATTTCGGTTGTTCATGTGATGAAATGCATTGATTCGCTTGTTGCCTTTCCGGGCAATAAGATTAATTTTACAAAGTTGGAGGCCATGCCTATGGGAGATCTTAGGGAAATACCTGATACTGTGGGCAAATCCTGGTTTCCTTTTAAATGGTCACGGGGGTGGTTTCCCTATTTCAGTATATTCATTACATCTGTCTTTGATCATTTATTTAACGTGAACTATGTCCATTTGTTTGACAAAATTAAACAAGACCTTCAAAGATGGGAGGCATTTCCAATATCCTGGCTCGGTCAGATAGCTGTTATTAAAATGAATGTCCTTCCTCATTTTCTACATCCAGTTCAAATGCTTTCTATGATGTTTCCCAGACAGATATATCGGAAACATAATGGCTGGTTTAGCTCTTTTATTTGGCACCATAAGCCATTCGTTATCTTCTTAACAATATTGCAACTGTCCCGCAGATTGTGAGGAGTAGATCTCCCCGATTAAAAGCTATCAATTAAGTTTTTTTTAATCGTATGTTAGTGCCTGGGCGGCTGAGGAATCGGCGTCAATGCGGCTAGACATTGGGCCCTCTCAGACAAAGTAAATCCTTATCAGTCTGTTGCTCTGAGATAAAGTGACAACATTTTGGAATATTGTCATAAAATAATGATTACCAATACTGTTAAAACTTGAAGGACAATGCGCCAGATCGAGGTAATACAGCCAAAACCATGTTTCTTACCCGTATAATTGGTATACCGGGGATAATGGATTCCAGGATTAAACTGTGGGCAACGAGGGGGATACCTTGTTTGGGTGATTTAGAATTAGTAGTATCGCTACAGTGTGGAAACAGGTCCTTGGGCCCAGCAAGTCCACTTCGATCCTCTAAAGGGTAACCCACCCACACCCATTCCCCTACCATCCTATATTTACCCTGATTAATGCCCCAAATTACAGATCCTGGAACACTATGAGCGATTGAGCAATGGCCAAGTCATCTAACATGCACATGTTTGTAACTGTGGGAGGAAACCTACGCAGTCACAGTTGAGAATATACTAACTCCACACAGCCAGTCACCCAAGGCTGGAACCAAACCTGTGACTCTGGTACGGGGAGTCAGCAGTGCAAACCACCGAGCCACCACGTGCTACTTGAGGGAGAAACAATGATTCCGTTTGATCAAATAACTCGTAAGTATGGACTACCTAGTAGAGACCTCTTGTGTTTTTTTTCCAGATTAGAGGTTTGATTAAAAAACACAATTTTACAAGACACTTATAGATCCGATACAGAGAAGCAGGTGATTATTCTAAAGAATATACTCTCTGTCAGTACCCTTTACCATTTGTTGGAGCGTGTCCCCGCAGACAAGACTGTGCAACTTCGTGACGTCTGTGCGAGAGAGTTGGGGGTTTAGATCTTTTCGGAGACATGCGAGGATATTTGTGAAAATGCTCGAAGGATTTTGATCTGTAATTGAACCCATTCCATGCAGTTGAAAAATCTTCATAGGTTCTATCTGACCCCAGATTTTCTCTCAAAATTCAAAGTGGGATTATCTTCAGCATGTCCTAAATGCAGAATAACTACAGACACTCTTACTCATTGCATGTGGTCCTGCTGCAGGCTTTGTATATATTGGAGCACTGTGTTCGGTGTGGTAGAGTGGGTCTTGGGGTCCGAATTGGAGATGGACCCGGCTTCTCTTTTCCTCGCCTGCCCAGAGTATCTTATGCAGATGCACATGGGAAAAAAAATTCCTTACTTTCTATGCTAGGAAAAATATTCTGTTGTGTTGTATGTCTGAAAACTCCCCGGGTCTGTTGAGACATTGTAAGCTTATCATGGAGAATATCCCTTTGGACTTTCTCACCAGCATGGTTCACCAAAAAGCAGAGATTAATATAAGTCATAGAATCATAGAGTCATAGAGATGTACAGCATGGAAACAGTCCCTTCGATCCAACCCGTCCATGCTGACCAGATAGTCCCACCTGCCAGCACCCGGCCCATAACCCTCCAAACCCTTCTTATTCATTTACCCATCCAAATGCCTCTTAAATGTTGCACTTGTATTAGCCTCCCCTACGTCACCTGGCAGTTCATTCCATACACGTACCACTCTCTGTGTGAAATAGTTGCCCCGTAGTTCTCTATTATATCTTTCCCCTCTCACCCTAAACCTAAACCCTCTCGTTCTTATTCCCCGACCCCAGGGAAAAGACTTCACCTATTTAACCTATCCATGCCCCTCATAATTTTGTAAACATCGATAAGGTCACCCCTCAGTCTCCGACGCTCCAATGAAAACAGCCCCAGTCTGTTCAGCCTCTCCCTGCAGCTCAAATCCTCCAACGCTGGAAACATCCTTGAAATCTTTTCCGAACCCTTTCAAGTTTCACAACATCTTTCCGATAGGAAGGAGACCAGAATTGCACGCAATATTTCAACACTGGCCTAACCAGTGTCCTGTACAGCCGCAACATGATCTTACAACTCCTGTACTCAATACACTGACCAATAAAGGAAACACCTTCTTCACTATCTTATCTACCTGCGACTCCACTTTCAAGGAACTATGAACCTGCATTCCAAAGTCTCTTTGTTCAGCAACACTCCCTGCGACCTTACCATTAAGTGTAAAAGTCCTGCTAAGATTTTCTTTCCCAAAATGCAGCACCTCGCATTTATCTGAATTAAACTCCATCTGCCACTTCTCAGCCCATTGGCCATTTGGTCAATCTGAGGTGACCCTCTTCGCTCTCCACTACACCTCCAATTTTGGAGTCATCTGCAAACTTGCTAATTGTACCGCTTATGCTCGCATCCAAATCATTTATGTCAATGACAAAAAATTAGTGAATCCAGCACTGATCCTTGGGGCACTGCACTTGTCATAGGCCTCCAGTCTGAAAAACAACCTTCCACCACAACCCTCTGTCTTCTACCTTTGAGCCAGTTCTGTATCTTATGGCTAGTTCTCCCTGTATTCCATGAGATCTAACCATGCCATTCAGTCTCCCATGGAAACTTCATCAAAACCCTTCCTGAAATCCGTATAGATCACATCTACCCCTCTGCCCTCATCAATCCTCTTTGTTACTTTCTCAAAAAACTCAATCAAGTTTGTGAGACATGATTTCTCACGCACAAAGCTATGTTGACTATCCCTAATCAGTCCTTGCCTTTCCAAATACATGCACATCCTGTCCCTCAGGATTCCCTCCAACAACTTACCCACCACCAACGTCAGGGTCACTGGTCTATAGTTCCCTGGCTTGTCCTTAACACCCTTCTTATACAATGGCAAAACTTTAGCCAACCTCCAGTCTTCCGGCACCTCACCTGTGACTATCCATACTACACATATCTCAGCAAGAGACCCAGCAATCACTTCTCTAGATTCCCACAGAGTTCTCGGGTAGACATGATCAGGTCCTGGAGATTTATCCACCTTTACCCGTTTCAAGACATCTAGCACTTCCTCCTCTGTAATATCGACATTTGTCAAAGTGTCACCATCTATTTCCCTACATTTTATATCTTCCATATCCTTTTCCACAGTAAATACTGATGCACAAAACTCCTTTAGTATCTCCCTCATACTTCCTGTGCTAGTAAAAATATTCTGTTGTGTTGGATGTCTGAAAAACCTTCGGGACTGTTGGGTGGTTGTAAGCTCGTCATGGAGAATATCCCTTTGGACATTCTCACCAGTATGGTGCACCGAAAAGCAGAGATTTGTATAAGGTATGGCAACCCTTTTTGGATTACCGCGATACAGGCTTATCTGCCACTCTAAAAAGGGATTTTATATGGCCATGACGATATTGTGTAATGAATCACATATTAAGAATTATGAACGTATGAATGTGTATCAGTTCATGCTCTCGCAGAACGAGAGCTATCACTTTGTTGTGCTGGGCCGTATTATTTATTTATTATTTATTGCGTATTTTTGTTTTTCTTCCGTCCGTTTAGAGACTTTAACTTATTTTGTATATACATGCAAATTGGTGTAATTTTGTTCAGTTATTTGAGTTGTTTTGATATTGGTTTAATATAATAATAAAATATCTTTTTCAATAAAAAAAATTGTTAAAAAATTTAAATGTTAACATTGATAGTTTCGAGTCGCAAATAACACTCATTGGAGAAATCTCTCATGGTGGTTTACGTTAAAGGTCACTATACGGGTGATGGGGTGAGGTCGAGAGAGCATCTCCTTCATGGCAACCTGTGTCAGTGAGGGGAATTGAACCTGCGCTGGTGGCCTCCCTCAGCATCACAAATCAACCATCCAGCCAACTGTGTGGGAGACTGCGTAATGTTGCACACAAAATCAGTCATAAAAAAGGGCAAGAGAAATTTGAATGACAAGGGAAAAGGCGGATTCGAGATAAAAATGTTCTCCCTAGAAATTATATTTTATAATGAGACAAATATTTGGAAGCTGTCTTTGGTTGAATACGATAAGGTGAGACAAGTGATATAACCAGAATGACTAATTGTGATTGGATATCTATAACCATACAAAACGTGCATGGTTTTGATTGGTCTGTGGAAAGCCTGCTGACTGTTCCATGAATTTATAAATCAGATGAAATATATTGTAAGGAGAGTCCATCCCCATGGGAAATGCCTTCTGAATACATGCTCGAAGAAACCCGGGGTATGAAGTGTCTGAGAATCGTCTGCTCGGTAACAGGAACCTTGGGGTTGAATGACTGAAAGTTCCTGTAACATGGAGCTGAGAAAACCATCAGATCACCCCCAAACGAATTGAACGTTGGAGCATATTTGAAGTACTGAATGGCCTCATGATAGAATTTAATTGTGTGTAATTTGAAAAACGTACATCTCTCCTCCATCATCTTACATGTTACGCACAAGGGCACAGCCGTTTTCCTGAATAAGTTGGAACAATACCTGGAACATTCCATAATAGACATTCTGCAGAATATTCTTTAACTATGTGGGGGGCAAAGAAAGGCAAGAGTGAAAGAGAGGGAAGGTGCTGCATGCAGTAGTGAGAGTGGTGCAGCATTAGCCTTGTTTGGGGATCGGTGCTATAACAGACATACAGCGAGTGTGAGGGAGCAGAGAAAATATGGTGACCCTTATCCTGACAGAGTGGGGAAGCTTATTGATGCTTGTCCCTGTTTTGCTGGACATTTCTTCAGACCCCAGAAACCGCACTGAGCTAGGTGGTGAGCTCAGCCCATGCTCGGTAGATCTGGTCGTGTGGCCCCCTCTGGGTCCCCTTTTCTACTAGTCCATCCACCAGGACCTCTGTGCTGCTGTCGAAAAACCGTAGTGTAATTTCCCCTTCATTGCCATGCTTGGGGAAAACGTGCAGGGCAGCTCCAAACTGAGAAAGCGCCACCGTGTGCCCATTGATCTTTTAAAGATGGTACCAGTGTCAGGGATTACGGAATATCCAGGGGCATCCAGGCGACTGTGAGTACCTCCAGTCATGATGGGTGGGAGAATCGGGCTGGCATTGTATGAGGAGGACACCATGGAGTGGGGTAGGTAGTTAATGAGATGAGTTTGGTAAGATAGCAATAGGAAACTAGCTCAGCCTCGTGCAGACAACCCCTCTGTCACACTCAATGAAAATGTCACTGAGACAGTTTTTTGTTAGATTCAGCCCAGTGAGTGCTGTCCTCCCTCCCAGTTACAAAGCTGCCGAACAAATGCTCATCCAAACTCTCCATCCCCTGAACTCACAGCAATATCCCTTTCACTCATAATTCTTCGAAATACTGATCCGTGTTGCATGATTCTGTCCAAATGTCTTCATTTCAGCATTCTGAACCTGTGAACATATCCTTCCATGACATTTTATCTCTGTCTCCCCCCCCCCCCCCCCACCCTGTCTTCACTCCATAACACAATAATTTACAGTCATATTGCACGAGACTGCCAGTATGATTGGCCATTTGGCCCAGCTGGTCCATGGCAACCAGAATGTCCATCCAGACTCACCCCATTCCCCTGCCCTTGTTCTGTATCCCTCTAATCCTTTCTTATCTGTGTATTTGTCCAAATGCCTTTTCAATGTTGTTATTGTACCCACCTCAATCACTTCCACTGACAGCTCAGTCCATATGCGTACCACACTCTATGTAAAAAAAGTTGCCCCTCAGTTTCCTTTTTATATTTTTATCCTTTCCAAACGTTAATGGATGTCCTCTAGTCCTCGATTCCACAACCTTGTGAACACATTTTGAAGTATTCACCCCATGCACAGCTCATGGTTTTATAAGGGCTAAACTTCTACAAGAACCCCCTCGGTTTCCTACGCTGTAAAGAAATAAGTTCTAACCTGTCCAACCTCTGCCTATAACTTAGACCCTTTAGCCCAGGAAACATCTTTGGAAATTTGTTCTACGTACTTTCTTGTTCAATAATATCCTTTCTAGAGCAAGCTGAACAGAACTGAACACAATACTCCAACTGCAGTCTGACCAACATCCTATACAACTGCAACATAACGTCCCAACTTCTATACTCAATGCCCTGATGTAGGCCAGTGTGCCAACAGCCTTCTTCACTGTCAAATTTCAGACAACCGTGCACCTGGTCTCCAACGTCCTTTTGTTGCACTACACGCCTTATGGCTCTCTCATTCGTCATTAAATTCCTACCTGGATTGGACTTTCCTAAATGCAAGACACTTATCTATATTAAACTCCATTTGCTATTTCTCAGCCCACTTCCCCAGCTGATCAAGGTACTGCTGCGATTTCTGATAATGTTCCTCACTGTAAATAATGTCTCCTAATTTAGTGTCATCTGCAAATTTACTAACGTTGCGTTGTGCACTCTGGTCCGAATCATTGACATAGATAATAAACAGCAATGGGCCCAGGACCGATCAATGAGGCACTCCACTAGTCTCAGGCCTCCAGTCCGACAAGCATACCTCCACCATAGCATTTGCTTCATAACGTCAACCCACTGTGTTGCCAATTTGCCAGTTTACATTGGAGTCCATGTATATCTAACCTTCCAGAGCGGCCTGCCATGTGGAACCTTATCAAAGGCCATACTGAATTCCATATAGAATATATCTACCACCCTCGTGGTTGGATTCGTCAACCTTCCTGGTCACTTCTTCAAAAACGCTATCAAAATTTGTCAGGCACAAAGCTATGCTGACTGCTCCAAGTCAAACTCTGTCTTTCCAAATGCATGCATATCTTATATCTCCGTACCTTCTCAAGTGGTTTACCGAAAACAGGTGTGAAGCTTACTGGTCTATATTTCCCAGGCTTTGCTTTGCAGCCCTTCTGAATAAGGGCACAACATTTGCTACTGCCCAGTCTTCCGGGACCTTGCCCTGAACTATCTTGTCTCGCCTCGTGCAGTGCTCTTAGATATATCTGGTCAGGACCAAGAGATTTATCTGACTTTGTGCATTCTAATATGTCCAACAGCACCTCTACTGTGATATAGACTGTACCAAGATATCACAATTAACCTCCAAAAGGTCACAGGTCTTCATGTCTCTCTTCACCCATCTCTTGAAATTTTACACATGTATGCCCATTTTGAGTTTTAACTCTCTCTAGTTGTTCTTTTTCTTTATTATACTGAATTTGGATTCACCCTAATCTGCTCATAATCAGCATAATCAGAGTTTTACGTGAATTCATGCAGCTTTTGAGCAAATTACAATGTAACTCTGCAAGTACAAGTTCATCCCACAACATATATGTGTTCGTTTGGGTATTTGTCGGTTTGTGTGTCTGTCTGTGTCTGTCTGGATTGGGGGGTTGTGAGTGTGAGAGAGAATGTATGGGTGTGTAGTGATGTAGAGTGTCTTAAGTCTGTGAGGGAGTGCATGTGTGAGTGTGGGAGTGTGTGTGCGTGTCTGGGGTGGGGGGTTTTGACTATCAGTGAGAGAGAGTGGATATGTGTGTGTATGAGTGTAGAATGGTCTAAGTATCTGAGAGAGTGCCGTTTGAGTGTGGGAGTGTGTGTGTGTCTGGAAGGGTGTGTGTGAGTGTCTGTGTGCGTGTCTGTGTACATGTGTTTCCGTATGTATGTGTGTGTATAAGAGTGTCTGTGTGTGTGTGTAGTGCAATGGTGGTCACCTGTAATGTGACATGAACCCAAGGTCCCGGTTGAGGCCCTTCATATGTGTATCGAAATTAGCTATCAGCCTATGCTTGGCCACTTTTCACTGCGCCCTGTCCTGAAGTTCGGCTTGGAGGATGGTCACCAGAAGGTCCGAGGTTGAATATCCAGCACCACTGAAGTGTTCCCCAACTGGGAGGGAACACCTCTGCCTGTGGATTGTTGTGCAGTGCCCATTCATCCGTTGTCATAGCCTTTGCTCGGTTTCCCAGTGTTTGTTCAGTGACTGTGACTAATGCTAATCTCCATGGATTCTAATTATTCCAGTGGAGGATTTCCATCTTTAAATGATAAATAGGCGCCGTTCAATGTGTTATCCCATAATGTGAGCGGGACCATCACCGACAGCACTGACAGGGATCAGCAGATTTGGAGAGAGGGGGAGGAGAGATCAGAATCTGAGCACATTAGACTGGAATGTTCCAACAATGGATCAGAATCTGAGAACATTAGACTGGAATGTTACAAAAATGTATCATAATCTGGGAACATCGGACTGGAATGTTACAAAAATGTATCATAATCTGGGAACATTAGACTGGCATGTTCCAACAATAGACAGGAGTTTATCCAATTTGTTTGGTATCTTTCTACATTTTATTGGCGGTCATTATCATTGCGATTCTATTATGCTCTTCTCATTATTGAATATTTTTATTATCCTTTCCTGGCTCTCGTCGGTGTTCCTGGTAAGTGTTACTGTCCAGATTTTTCTTTCTATAAAGCAGTTATGACTATTATTGTTCTTTCAAATAGTCTGCACTTCTTGTCTCGATTGTTTTCCTGTTGAAACTCTCAATCCATATATTCACTCTACAGACTACTATTAACTACATCAATGAATGTATTCAATTACTGTCTCCCTCTCTGTTCTGGGTCTCTATGGGATACTCATGGATCTCTATGTTGACCTATTCAGTTCCAGAGGAGAACTACAACGTGCTGTATTATTGCCTTTGTTATTGAAGTATTCAGAGCTTGGAGGTCACTCTCCACTGTTCTGGTTACACGCTCCACTTCCTTCAACTGTTTCCCTCCCATCCCTGGCCAATATCTGCGGTTGAAGCAGACAAGTCACAACTGTGGGTGATCCCTTTGTCCAGGAGCTACTTCCTGACGCCATACCCTGACCATTTCTAACTTGAAATACTCACTATTCCAGAATATATCTCACTGGTTAATTCCATCTGCAGTTTGAACCTTGAGCTATGAAATACCGTCTTAATGAAGTTAATGATCTGCTGCTGACACTCAGGCTTCACACCTGCCGAAGCAAATCTGATTCTAACTCACACCAAACTCCCATCCACCTGCCATTCATGTGCACGCCAATGTATATTGCTATTGTGTCTGGCAATGCCTTTATTTTGACATTCTCAAACATTTTATCTCATCTGTCCATGCAACGTTTCTCGTTCTCTCTGTCCATTAACAAAAAGCCTGCCAGTTGTTCATATTTAAAATAATTTCCTCCATGTGCGTTCCTTCTCAAGCAATGAGTTTCACATTCAGCCACGCCAATCGCGCGCACACACGCACTTTCCCTCAGTTTCTGATGAACACACAAACACACACACACACGCAGCAAATCTTCCCATTGTAGGCAGGAATCTGATGCGAGTCGATTAGCATATGATCGTCAAGTTTGCAATACTCCCTATGCTTGGCAGATTGTGCAGTTTACTGAGCAACACACTAGCATGGTCTACACAGCTCTCCATGCTGGACTGTCATCTTGACCCAGTTTATGTTGTTTGTGATGTTGTCTGAAGCAGATTCAGAATTTGATGTAACAAACCATTCCAGCTGATCTGACAATGCCTTCATTCAATGTTCTCATTCTTGTAAGTTTACTCTCGAAGATCTCACTTCTCCAGTTAGTCCCACTGCCCTGACCTTTTCCCCATATTTCCACAAAATCTTTTCAGTTAATTAACTGTCTCTTTCTATCATTAATGTGAATCTTTCTGTGTCTCTGTATATTTGTCTTGGCTTAGCTTTTGGCTCCCTAGTGTATCGAGTGCTGGCATTGTGAAGCTCAGAAACAGTGAAATGGTGTGTGTCAGGCTGTTGTTCACTTCCCGGTATGTCCCATGTGATGGTCCATGGACAGGGGTGTTTCAGAGGTTATGGGACAAATCCTTGTAACTTGGTCTGTACCTGAATTTATCCCTCTCAGTGGACCTTGCGTTCAGTAAAACGAAGAAGTCCCTAGAGTAAAGGACCAGGCATCTCAATTGTGTGACAATGCTGTCACTTTTTAAGAAAAAGTTATTTTCTTCTTTTTATAAAATAAGAGAACTTAAAGGTCAAACTGCTTACTGATAACGGCTCAAGTAAATGACTTACGATGATTTTAGGGTTTTTTAATAAATAGTAGTAACAACGGCCTATTAACTTATCCCCAGCTGCTACTCTCTGAAACCTGACTTGATACTGATTCCTACTGGATTGGAGAACTGTATGCAAGAATGTATGTCTCAATGTTCCTTCATGCCAAGGAGTGTGTTTATGTGATGTTAGTATATTGGAACAGTTCATCTGTAGAAGGTACTGTATCCATTATTTGGTAAAGGTTTCCAATAGTTAAATTATTCTAAATTCCTCAGCATTTTGAATGGATTTTCATGAGAATGTTTAAATATATTGTGTTTTGCGTAATGGTCAGTGGTTTAAATAGTAGCATCACATCTAGAACACCCAATTCACATCTATCTTTAAAATAAGAAAGGTTTGGCATCCAAGCTATCCTGATAAAATAGTTTGAGGCAGTCTAGTTTGTCTGTAGCAAACTGTGGACTCTTGCCTGGTTCTAAATCGATAATACCAAATTGGGTTTAGAATTACAATCCCTACAGTGTGCAAACAGGGCATTCGACCCAACAAGTCCACACCGACCCTCCGAGGAGGAACCTACCCAGACCCATTCCTTTACCCTATTATTACACATTTAACCCCACTAAGGTACCTAACCTACACCTCCCTGAAAACTATGAACAATTTAGCATAGCCAATTTACCTGACATGCACATCTTTGGATTGTGGGAGGAAACCAGAGAATCCAGAATAAGCTCATGCAGACACTGGAGATTATTCACCGGGAGACTATTGCGTTCAAAGGTCGCGTATGGTAGTTGTTAGTGTCTTTGTTTCCGGATGTTGAATTCGGTTGGTTTAAATAGTGTTTTGTGTATAAAGATTCTTTCAGTCATAAGAGTTTTCTGGGAGTGGAGGAAGTGAAGTTGGGAGTTTTACAAAAGATAATGAAGGCAAAGCTGTAGGAATTAACAGACAAGCTGGAGTTGGGGTTGTGTTTGTGAGAAAATGAGAGATAGTTACAGCAATTACATTTGGTGGAACCGCCATCAGACTCTTTGGAAATGGCTAGAATTCAATTTCAAATGAGGCACTTTGAACATGAGAAGAAATTGAAACAGTTTGAATTATGATGAAAAGCATAAATAAAAGAAAATGAAAAAAATGAAGAAGAAAGAGAGAAAAGGACAGAAGAAGAGCAGATTTTCAACTTAAAATGTTAGCATTTAGAGAGGAAAGTTGACACAGAAGGCAGAGATGAAGGTAGACGGTCGGTGGGATGAGGAAGATAGTGCGGTTGAGCAACTTTATTGAAACCAATGGTCTAATGGGGTTCTGTTTAAATTCACCCAGGCATTATCTAAATTTGATGAGATGGATGGGGAAGCGTTTGGAATTTAATTTGAGAACGTGGCTAAACCAATGCAGTGCTCAGTGACCATGTGAAGTTAGCTGATCCAAACAAAGCTGATAGGTATTTGCATCTCTATCGGAGGAGGTATCTGGGGAGTATAAGGATGTGAAGAAAGCCATCTGAATTGCATATGAGATTGTGCCAGAAGCTGACAGACAGCGTTTCAGGAATTGAAAAAATTGTCCCTGGTTAAACGCCACATTGAGTTTGAAAGGATCAAACAAAGTCATTTTGAAAGGTGGGTAAGGGTATTAAAAACAGAGCAAACCTATCAAAATGTTAGAGAGATTCTTATTTTGGAGAAATTCAACAATTCACTTCCTGCAGTCGTGAGAACTCGTGTGGAAGAGCAGAATTAAAACGACAAGATTAGAAGATGAAATGTCTGATGATGATGACTTAGTTCAGAAATCAAAGTTTGGTTTCTGTGAGAGATTGAGAAGAATGTGCGAGATCTTCTTAAAACATATACCTGTGAGAGTAAGGTTTATTGGCATAGGCCAAGAGTAGCAGATAAAGAGATTAGAGCATTAAGAGGTACAGAAGTACGTAACTCTTATATGCTGAGACATGAGGAGCTATGTCATTCAGAAGGACTATTGGAGAGATGAGAAGTGCTCCATTATGTAACATGTGATTGGAGTGTCCAGTGGAAACATCAATAGATTTATTCCGCAATGGTGAAGGAGGCTTTGAGCTTGGTGTTGGCGTTACAACATTTCAGCATTTAAATTGTGAATTACATACATGAGACAAATCTTGATCACTGATCGTGACCCGGTAAAGTTTTTTGAGAAGTTTAGGGAGAGAAATACCAGTTTGTTTCGATTGAGCTTATTATTGCTGCCATTCAGTTTGAAATTATACAGGTGACAGGGCGAGAAAACCTACGTTTTGAACGTTGTGGAGACTTGTATGAAGAAAGGCAAAGGCATTCTGTGGCAGGAGTAAAATGACTGAAATCGAATCGAGTTGTGAACATTTGTATGCTCAGAATCAATGTAAAGTATATGCATTTCAGTCTACTAATAGAGTAAGATTAGGAGGTCTAAAATGAATGCACCTTTGTATATTGATGGATTATTATATTAAAGATGGAGTTGTGAGAATAGTATTTTTTCTTGGTTTTTTTTTAAGAGAGGTTTTCAAGGCAGAGGTGCAGAACTGCTGTCTGAAAACACTCCAAGTAAATAACTGAGAAAGCCTTTAGGTTTCATTAAAACGATGATAACAATGGAAGGGCAGTGGCCACCTTTCCCAGACCATGGTTTCTCATTTTGTTTTTAGCTGAAGCATTCAGAAGCTGCTGGGGATCCCAAAAGGGTTGGAAGTTTTATTACATGATCCCCAGCTGCTTTTCTCTCTGAGATCTCTGTTGATGTTGTTTCCCCCTGGATTGGAAAACTTCTGTAAGGATCTGTATTTGAATATATCTTTGTTTCAAGCGGTGTAAACCAAGAAGGTACGGTATCTGTTGTTTGTGTAAGTGTTCCAACTTATAAGCTATTCTAAAATGTCCTTTCCTTTGATTGTATTTTAACTAAAGCATTTTAATAGATTATATTTTGCTTAATGTCGAGTGGTTTGACCAGTAACAACATATCTGGAACGCACACTTCACACCTATATTCAAACTAAGGAAAGGTTTGGGTCTAAGTGCTCTTCTTAAAACATTCTGGGGGGATCTGGTCTGGTCCACAACACTTGTACTGAGGGGTTTCTGACTGGCTGCTATAATTGAAAATTTAGTGGAGAGGCTGGGGCTGGGTTGCTGGAGGTTGTGCTGTGAGCTGCCTCAGACATTCACGGAGACCTGAGGATTTGGTGACCCAACTCTGTATGGAGCATGGGGGCTGTAGCTACAGCATCTGAGCCTGCAACATGAACAACAAATGGAGCAGAGGCTGCAGAGAGGAGAAGCTCTGAAACCACGCAGTGAGTGTGTGGGGGGAAAGGAATCTGCTGTATCCACATCGGCTTTTCCAGGAGCAGCTTCCCAAGCTTCACTTAACCCAGGAGCAGAGTGTGAGGGGCCCTGACTGAACAAGGAGCTGGTCACAGAGCGGTGTCACCTCCTTCAACACGACCTGCAGCTTCACACCAGGGGGAGGATGGCGCTGCCTGTATCTGTGAGGGTCGCAGTTTCATTCAGCTTCTATGATCCAGAACTTTCCAGGTAGCACGAGGTGACAAATCCATCATCTCCCAGTATCTCAGTATCAATGTCACCATTCGGTGTTGGAGGATATGTTTGGTGGATGAGGTAAATAGATTGTTTCTCCCACAGCAGGGAGCGGCCGAGTGTATCCAGTATAGTGGGATTCCCGATGGTGTACATGGCATCTGCAGAGTACTCATGTCAATGGGGAGAGGTAGAGGAACTGAAGAAGCTCTATCTCTTTTTTACTGTACCAGTGTACCAATGCACCGTACATCATGTTGGTGAATACCCACTGTCCTGGCAGCAGTCACGGCCTCTTCATTCAGAAGCAGTCAGCCATTCCCATCGTCATCGGGTCTCCAAGTGGAAAGAAATGAATATATCTTGGATAAAGGCCGTCCCCTTGTTGCACGTTTCAAATCACCATCCCCGCCACCAATCAACCACATTAAAGTATTCCATATGTACAGAGAGCAATGGGGTCACATGGAGTGTCTGGGAGCTGACGATCAGGGATGGAGCAAAACCTCCCATGTCTGAACGGGTCTGAGTGAACCCCCCAGTACACAGTATCATTTATCTCTGTAATCCCTCTCCATTTCAGTAACATACTGCCTTCCATTATTCCTGTTTATGGAATGACAGGTTATATCATGTTAAATTCCACCTGCCAAACTATTATCTATTGTCTTTACCTCTCTGAATCTATTTGCAGACTCTCCACCCTCTCTTGATAATTTAAACTCTTGCTTATCACAGCGACATAGCAATCATTTGAAGAGGTGACAAGTAGCTTAGACCAGGGAAACACAGTGGATGTGCTCTATCTAGACTTCCAAAAGGCCTTTGATAAGGTGCCACACGGGAGGCTGCTGAGTATGGTGAGGGCCCATGGAGTTTGAGGTGAGCTACTGGCATGGATTAAGGATTGGCTGTCTGACAGAAGGCAGAGAGTTGGGATAAAGGGTTCTTTTTCGGAATGGCAGCCGGTGACAAGCGGTGTCCTGCAGGGTTCAGTGTTGGGGCCGCAGCTGTTCACGTTATATATTAATGATCTGGATGAGGGGATTGGGGGCATTCTAGCTACGTTTGCCGATGATACAAAGTTAGGTGGACAGGCAGGTAGGACTGAGGAAGTGGGGAGGCCGCAGAAGGATCTAGACAGTTTGGGAGAGTGGTCCAGGAAATGGCTGATGGAATTCAATGTCAGCAAATGAGAGGTCTTGCACTTTGGAAAAAAAGATCACAAGCATGGACTACTTTCAAAACGGTGAGAAATTCATAAAGCCAAAGTACAAAGGAATCTGGGAGTGCTGGTCGAGGATTCTCTAAAGGTAATCATGCAGGTTGAGTCCGTGATTAAAAAAGCGAATGCAATGTTGTAATTTATCTCAAAAAGGTTGGAATATAAAAGCAGCGATGTGCTACTGAGATTTTATAAAGCTCTAGTTAGGCCCCATTTGGAGTACTGTGTCCAGTTTTGGGCCCCACACCTCAGGAATGACATACAGGCACTGGAACGTGTCGAGCAGAGATTCACACGAATGATCCCTGGAATGGTAGGTCTCACATATGAGGAACAGCTGAAGATCCTGGGATTGTATTCATTAGAGTTTAAAAGGTTAAGGGGAGATCTAATAGAAACTTACAAGATAATACATAGCTTGGAAAGAGTGGACGCTAGGAAATTGTTTCTGTTAGGCAAGGAGACTAGGAACCGTGGGCACAGCCTCAGAATTAGAGGGGGTCAATTCAGAACTGAAATGCGGATACATTTCTTCAGCCAGAGAGTGGTGGGCCTGTGGAATTCATTGCCGCGCAGTGCAGTGGAGGCTGGGATGCTAAATGTCTTCAAGGCAGAGATTGACAAATTCTTGATGTCACAAGGAATTAAGGGCTACGGGGAGAATGCGAGTAAGTGGAGTTGAATTGCCCACCAGCTATGATTAAATGGCGGAGTGGACTCGATGGGCCAAATGGCCTTACTTCCACTCCTATGTCTTATGGCCTCATGGTCTTATGGACATCACCAAACTCAGCATCTGTATATCTTTTCCATCCTCCTGTTCATTAATACAGACTGTAAATAGTTGAGAACCCAGCACTGGCCACTGTGTGACCCTACTGGTAACATTCTCTCTAACTGATTTATCCTAATTGCCTGCTTTCTGTATGAAACCTAGTCTTCCCCATTCCTGGGCAACACAGTTGAAGAGTTGAATAAGAACACGGAACATTTGTGAGGTATCCAACCCCTCGATGAGGCTGATGTCAACGCGGCCTCTGTTCCACTTTCCTGCCATCTCTCCATCCTAAAACTCTAGTCTCTTGTTGTAGATTGCGCCACATGAAAAAAAATCCACTCCACATCTACACCTTCAATTACTTTTAGCATTTTACAGACCTCAGTGAAATCTCCTTTCATTCTTCTAAACTCAAGAGTATAGGCCTAAACTGCTCAATTACTCTTCATAAGACAAACACTTCAAATATGGAATCAATCAAATGAAGCTCTTCTGAATTGCCTCCAATGGAAATACCTCATGCTGCAGGACACCCAAACTGTACTCCAGTTGCAGCCTCACTAATGCCTTGCATAGCTACAACAACACTCCCTACCTTTCTACTCTATCCTTTTGTAAATAAACACTGAAATTATGCTTGCATTTCTCATTACTTGCAGTACCCGCGTGCAGGTTTTCTGCGATATGCAAGCAGACACCCAGATCCCTCTGCACCTAAACACTTTGAACTTTCTCTCCATTTAGATAATAATTTGTCTTTCTATTATACTGGCCAACTTGAATAGCCCCATATTTATTTACATTAATTTTCCTTGCTAAATGTTGGCCCATTCACCCAACCTATCCATATGTTTTAAAATCTCTTGCATAATCATTCCGAAGTAATTTCCCATCGATGTTAGTGTTATCTGAAAATGAGGCATTGTAATTTCTCTCCTGTCAACCGAGTACAGTAATACCATCGATTGCAAATGCTTGAGGCATGAGTACTGAAATCAATGGCACATACTGCATTTGCCAAAAGAAAATGACACATTTATTCCACCTGACTATATTTTGTTTGATAACCAATCCTCCATCCAAGCTAATAAATTACCCCTAAACCCATGTTGTCTGATCTTACCATTTACTCTTTGGAGAAGCGACATATCTGATGCCTTCAGGAAGAACAGATATGTTCCATCTCCCACGATCCATCTTGTTTGTGACATCTTCAAATAACTCAAGCAAACAATTCAAACACGATTTAGCCTTCGTAAACAATATTGACTCTGACGAATTGTGGTTTGAGTTTGCAAATGTCCTGAACAATGGACTCTAAAAATGTGCCTTAAATTACAATAGTATATATTTACACTTTACTCCCTAATGCATACTATTATTACAAGCTCTTCCCTTTTGAAAACCTTTACGGTTTCTTAGAATTCCTGTTTAATGGGCACAAGGCTTTAAGAGATCTGCGCCAATTGCTGAGTAAGAGCCACGAGTGGCTGAATGGACTCACCATCCTGCTGGTGTACAATATCGATGGGCTGACGTCTTTCTGGTGTTCACATGTTGCTATCTCCAAGGCCAGAATGATCTCCTCCTGTTGATGATTTAGAGGATTGGGAGATTATGGAATCTTCCCGTTGCTGTGTAACATTTTGAGGGGCAAATGAGTCTTCTCATACTTCTCCACAACAGGTGGATATACTGAAAGGTCTCCTCATATATCCCAGTGATGGGACCAAGGGTTTGATTGGTCTTCTCTTGTTCCCATACAACAGACACGTGTCTAAATTACCTCTTCCTTTCTCATGAAAGAAGTCTCAGATAGTTTTCATCCTTATCAAATTCCTTGCAATAGTCTCGGTGGGTCTGAATGGCCTCCTGTTATCCCGGTGTAACACTCTCCAGTCACTGTGTGACCTCTTCCAGTTCCTATGTTACAGACTTGAGGAGGCTGAATGGACTGATCCTGTCGCTGTTTAACAGGATACTGGTGCAGCATGGCCTACTGTTAGAGGCTCAAGTGGCTGCTTGGCCTCCTTCTGTAAATGTATATCAGGCTCCAGGTGTTGAATAGCCTCGTTCTGTTTTGGTGTAACAGGTTTGAAGGCTTGAGTATCGTCCTGTTGTTCCTGCGTAACAGGCTGGAGAACGGAATGGATTCCTCCATTATCTGTGTAATTCACTTCACTTGTTAACTCCTTCTGTCATCCATGTTCAAAAAGATCATCTTTAATTTTTGTAAACTCCAATGGCTACTGGGTCAACCTGATCATCCTTTCATTATAAGCTAGGACCTTCATTGCAGGAATCAGTTGAGGGAACCACCTCTGAGCTGCTTCCAATATAACAACATCCTTTCTTCGTAGAAGAGGCTAAATCTGTACACACTACTCCAGATGTGATCTCTCTGTACAGCAGCAGCAACACTTTACCAGCCTGCTGTAAAGTTCCCATCCAGGTTAGAGTTGTCTCAGCTCTCTGGGGGAATACAGAGCATTGTTGGAAGATCATTGCCCTTCTCTGCTCCATCAGCATAACGGGAGGTCTGGAGAAATTACAGTTAGAGAAGATCATAAATGATGTGGCGAGATGATCTCTACCACTAATCTCCCCAGAGCCCACGTCGCTCAGATTCCACAGAATCTAGTATGGTGGAGCGCAAAAACAGCAAGGAGGAGCAAACATTGATGGGAGTTATACATCTAAGTGAAAGCTGCAATACAAATGCTGGACATGTTATAAAACAGGAAATGAGACATACACATTTGTGGGTACTTCAGTAATAATGTACTGTTTAAATTATATCTAAACTGTGTTAACCCAACTGAATGCTAATGCTGGGAAAAATGGATTTCATGACCACGTGTGAGATGGTTTACATTAACATTATGTCGAGCACTGAGCTCGAGATCAGGTTATTTCGGAATTGGTGTTGAGTGATCAGACGAACTAATTGAAACGTTTGCTGGAAAGGACCTTTTGGGAACAGTGACCACAATGTATTGGTTTTCTTTTATGCTGTTTGAGTACACGACAATTTTTGTTTTATTTGAAGTAACCGTGATAAATCTGAGTCATGCAAGGCATGAAGGTGTAATGAGAAAGTGGGGAGTACAGATGCTCGAGATCAGAGTCGAAGAGTGTGGTGCGGGAAAAGTACAGTCAGGCAGCATACTAAGAGCAGATAAATCGGTGTTTCAGGCATAAATCCTTCATCACGAATGAAGCTTATGTGCCAAGCGGGCTGAGATTTAAATGGGAAGGGGGTGCGGCAGGGGCGAGACAGCTGGGATTGTGATAGGTGGATGAAGGTGGGGTTGAAATTGATAGGTGACGAAGGGAGACAGAAAAGCTTCATCTAATGCATTCGTTCAACACAATGTAGTCTTCTCTATATTGGCCAAGCAGTAGGTCAACTTGTGAATCATTTCAGAAAACATCTCTGGGATAGCCACATTGAACAAATCCATCACCTTGTGGCTGAGCAGTTTAATTGCCCTTCCCACTCTGCCAAGGACATGAGGGTCCTGGGCCTGCTCCATCACCAAATCCGAGCCACCAGAAGCCTGGAGGAAGAAAGCTTCCTCTTCTGTCTTGGGATCCTCCAGCCACAGGGGATCATAGTGGATTTCCCCATTTCACCATTTCCCCTAATCCCGCCTTATCCTACTCCACCCTTCCAAATCAGCACCGCCCTTTTGAATGTTCCTTTGTGTCCACCTTCCTTCCTATCAGTCTGGTCCACCCTCCTTCCTCTCCGACTATCACTTTCAACCCCACCTTCATCTACCTATTAGATGAACGGAGGCAGCTTAGAAAAATGCCAAGTGTTGCAGTAAGCCAGTGGATTCAGTGAAATGTAGGACCTAGCAAAGGATGACCAAGAAACTGAGAAGAAAATCAGAAAGAGAAAAAGCGTGCAAACGAAAGAAAAACATAAAGACTGCTAAAAAGAGTCTATCGATGTATGAAAAAAATAAAAACAAGGTCAAATGTGGAACAGTTGGTGCGTGTTCAGGATACTTTATTGCAGAGAACAGAGAAATCGCAGGGAAAAGAAACAGTTTCTTTGTGTCTATCTTCATGGAAGAATGTCCAGAATTTCTTCCAGAAATACCAAGTGACCCTGGGACTTGTGTAAGTAAAGTCTAAGATCATTCTTATCAGTGTTGTCGTCATCTTTGAAAAGAAAGCTGGATTGAGTATTTATAAATCTGACAGACTAGATGTACGGCATACAAGAATTTCAGAGGAATCCGCAATAGACATGTTGATTGCATCGCGGATTTTCACTTTATTTTCCGACATATTCCCGAAAGGCATTTAGCCAATCTGGATAAGGCAAAGTTATAAATATTATCCAACAGTTTAAGAAAGGATGAATTTGGTGAATGGTGAACTACAGACCAGTTATCTTGTCATCCACAGTCAGGTATCTGTTGGACTCCATTACAAAGAACATGCTACTAGATATATAGAAAGTAGTAAAATAACTGGGGAGTGTGAGAATGTACCGATGAAAGGAAAACCAGACGTGGAAAACATATTTTTGGAATGGGTTGAAGATGATTCTTGTAAACAAAGGCAATGAAGAACCAATGTATAACGTATAGTTGTATAGTCATGAGCTTTTTTTTTGAAAGAACTCACACAGTAAGCTCATAAGAAAAGTTAAAGTGAGGGGTATTAGGAAGAATGTATGCAATTGGGAAAGTAAAAATTAGGTTTACATTCATGTGAATGCAATTGGAATATAGAGGATGTCGTGCACCAGTTGCATCGAGTGATTATGAGACTATACTTCGAGTATTTTGTATCGTTTGGAGTCCCAATCTAAGAAAGAATATCTTGACTACAGAGGAACTGCAAAACGTATTATCCAGATTAATCCCTAAAATGGCAAGATTGTCTGATGTGGAAAATCAGCCTGTGATCTCGAGTTTCAAAACATAGTGAAACTTAGAAACATAGAGCGGACTGAATAACAGAAGGACATGGAGAAGTACAACTAGGCGAGATCAGGAAGAATTCCACGATATTCTACACGGACAAGACGAACAGAATAAAGAACAGAGAAAGCTGAGGGGTCCATGATTCTGACGGCTAAGATTATAAGCGACACGGACAGGGTGGAGAGACAGCAGCTGTTCCTTTTAGTCAGAGGGTCAAGAACAAAGGAGCACACTTTTAAAGTGAAGAGTTTGAGGTTCAGAGAGGATTTAAACTTTTATTCACCTCGAGGGTATTGTGTTCTGGGATTACTTCCTGAGAGTGGAATTATCACAGGTAACCTCACAATCATTAAAAAGTACTTCCAGGCTATGGGCCTGCTGTAGGGAAGTGGGACTAATATAGATCCTGCTGTACTTCTGTTGGCACAGAGTCTATGCCCCTGTGAGTGTATGGTGTGGAAGGTCAATTATTGAGCAGTTTAAGGCAGGAATTGATGAATTTCTGAAGTGTATATTCGCAAGGGTTATAAGAGTGAACTCTAATAACTTGATAAATCATGGCAATGTGAGAAATATGAGAAAACAAGTGCAGTTTCCTAACAGTTTGAAACCAGAGAAGAGAGAATGGGGAACACGGAAATGGCAGAACTATGAAGCCACTACTTCAGTTCTGTCTTCACAGAACTTTCAAACAATACAAGGAAAACCAAGTCTGGTGTGGGAAAATGATCGAGTACATAGAACATAGTAAGTAAATGGTTTAGGAGAAACTATTGGGGTTGAAAGTAATGGTCATAGACAACACTAACATAGATTTATGAAATGGGAATTATGTTTGAGAAACAAACTGGGAGACAAATGAAAGAGAAGCAATGGATGTAAAACATTTATATTTTTAGAAATGTTTTGGTAAAGCTCCAAACCCAGTTTGGAAAATCAAATCTGAGTGGATTGGGGCGAATATATGGACATGTTTCTAGAATGGGACAGCTGCCATGAAACAGTGAATAGAAATAAACAGACTCGTCAAGCAACAGCCTGACATTTTCTGTAATATATGATTCTGTAAGGTATAAGTCCTTCCACATCTAGTCAAGAAACTTAGGGGACAATTGAACAATTCACTGGAGGAAGAGATTCCACAAATAACACCTTCCTCCATGATGGAAGAGCCCATCAAATCAGTGTATAAGATAAGGCTGATTCATTCGTCACAATCTCAGTAAGAAGTGCTGAGTGCATGATCCATTTCAGACTATGTCCCAGATTCCCCATCACCTTCCCCAGATATCTCCTGTCTCATCAGCAGGACGGACACAGCAGAAGTGGCGGCACATTGGGATACAGTTGGAAGTATACAGCTCTTGACTCCGTATTCCATGAAGGGTCATGGCATGGGTTTACACATGGGAAAGGAAACCTCCTACTGATAACCATGTACCAGCCTCTCTCAACTGATGAGTCAGTACTCCTCCATGCTGACCAACACTTGGAGGAAGCACTGAGGGTAGTACGGACGCAAGATGTTCTCTGGGTGGAGGATTTCAATGTCCACCTCCAAGAGTATCTCAGCTACAGCATTACTGATCGAGCTGGCTGGGTCCTGAAGGAGATAACTGCTAGACTGGTACTGCGGCAGATGGTGAAGGAACCAACAAGAGGAAAATACATATTGACTACAGTCTTACTAATCAGCGAGTTGCAGAAGTATCTGTCAATGACAGTATCGGTAAGAGTGGCCACCGCATAGTCATTGTGGAGACAAAGTCACACTTGCACATTGAGAATATCCTCCACCAATTTGGGTGGTACTCTAACGGTGCTAAATAGGGCAGACTTCGAACAGATCTAGCAGCTCAAGTCTGGGTGTCCATAAGGTGCTATGGTTCATCTGTAGGAGCAGAATTGTACACCTACACAACCTCATGGCCTGGCATCCCCCTCACAACAATTACTATCAATCCAGGGGATCAACCTTGGTTCAATGGAGTGGGCAGGATGGCAGGAGCAGCACTGGGCATACCTGCAAATGAGGTGTCAGCCTGTTGAAGCCACCAAATAGGACAACGTGTGTGCCGAACTGCATAAGCAGTTAGTGATAGACAGAGCTAAGTGATCCCACAAGCAAAGGATCAGATCTAAGCTCTGCAGTCCTTCCACATCTAGTTGAGAAACGTTGGGCACAATTAAACAATTAAACAATTCACTGGAGGAAGAGATTCCACAAACAACCCCTTCCTCCATGATGGAAGAGCCCAGCACTTCAGTGCATAAGATAAGGCTGATGCATTCGCAACAATCTTCAGTGAGAAGTGCTGAGTGGATGATCTATCTCGGCCTCCTCCATTGGTCCTCAGCGATTCAGTTACCAGTCATCAACCAATTCGATTAAGTTCACGTGATATCCAGAAACGGTTGGAGATACTGGATACTCCAAAGCGTCCATACTCTGACAACATTCTGGCAATAGTACTGAAAACTTGTGCTCCATAACTTGCCACCAGCCAAGCCAAACTGTTTCAATACAGTTACAACAATGGCTTTCCCCAATTATGTGGAAAATTACCCCAACCATCTCCTGTTTATAAAAAGCAAATATATTTCCAAGTCAGGATGGTGAATGGCTTGGAGGGGAAACTAAAGATGATGGTATTCCCACTCTGTCAGTTTACTCTCGATCATCAGTAAAGTGGTGGAAGGTATCAGTGTTTTTAAGCAGCACGTGCTCAGCAATACCCTGGTCAATGATGCCCAGTTAGGGCTCCATCAGCTCCTGCCCTCATTACCGTGGTTCAAACATGAACAAAAAAGCTGAATTCCAGAGGTGGGGCGAGAGTGACAGTCCTTTAAAACGAGGCTGCCTTCGACCAAGTGTGGCATTAAGGGGCCTTAGCAAAACTGGAATCAATGTGTATCAGGGACAAACTCCCCGCTGGTTAGAATCATACCTGACACATCGGAAGATCGTCATGGTTGATGAAGGTCAGTCAACTCAGCTCCAAGTCTGTAGGAGTCTCTCGAGCAGTGACCGAAAACTTCTTCAGGGCTGTTTCATCAATGACCTTCCCTCCACTTTAATGTCAGAAGTGGGGATGTTCGCTAATGATTGTCCAATTTTCTGCAACATTTGTGGCTCCTCAGATACTGAAGCAGTCTATGTCCAAATACGACAAGATCTGGACAGTATCCACAGGCTGACAGGTGGCAAGTAATATTCAGGCCACACAAATGCCAGACCGTGACCATCACCAATAAAATACAATCTAACCTGCCCCTTGGCATTCAATGGTGTTACTATCACTGAATCCCCCAGTATCAAAATCCTGGTGGGTAATCATTGCTGGGAAACTCACTGGTCTCGCCACATAAACACAGTAACTATAAGAGCAGGTCGGATGCTAGGAATACTGCGGCGAGTAACTCACATCTTGACTTCCAAAAGTCTGTCCATCATCGACAATGCATAAGTCAGAAGTGTAATAGAAGACTCCCAATTTGCCTGGATGAGTGCAGCTCCAACTACACTGAAGAAGCTTTACACTATCCAGAACAAAGCAGCCAGTTTGACTGTCCCTTCATCCACAATGCTCCACCATCAACGCTCAGCAGCAGCAGCAGTGTTTTACTATCTACATGCTGCAATGAAATGATGCACCAAAGATCCTCAGAGACCATCTTCCCAACTCACGACTACGTCTATCTAGAAGGACAAGGGCTGCAGATGTATGTAAAAACCATCATCTTTAGGTTCCCCTCCAAGCCATTGACCAACCTGACTTGGAAATATATCACCACTCCTTCACAGTCACTTGGTCAGAATCCTGGGATTCCCTCCCTAATGGCATTGGAGGTCAACCACAACAGCAGCAGGTGGACTGCAGGGTTCAACAAGGCAGCTGGCCACCACCTTCTCAAGGGCAACTAGGGACAGGCAATAAATGCTGGCCCAGCCAGTGACTCCCAGATTCATGAAATAAATAAATAGAAATTAACAGAGGAAGGTTGCTGAGGTGTCGCAGGGATCGGTGCTTGGGGGCCAGCTGTTCACAATGCCCTTTAAACATTTGTTTACTGGAATCAGATACAATATATCATAGTCTGCTGACAGCACTAACGGATGTGGGATTGTGAATGGGTGAGGAGGATGTAAAAAAGCACCGAGAAGACTAAGACAAGTGGAGCGAATGGGTAAATAGGGGACAGATAGACAACAATGTGGATAGAGGTGACGGTGTGCCCTTTGGTGGAAACAATAAATTGGCAGCCTACCATTTGAAAGGGATTGGTGGAAATATGTTGACCTACAAAGCGGCGTATGTTCTTTTTTGTTGTTTCCTTCTGCATGAAACTCTGAGGCCCATGCAGTGCAGTGAGTTCTGCAACCAGATGACATTACTGGGCATGGCATTGGCACGCTGACCAGTTTACATGGACCCGCCAATTGGGTAGCTGTAACATTGAAAAAGATTTGGAACTCCTTGAACAACAGTCACTGAAAGCAATATTGCAGAAACAGAAAGCAGTGAGGAAGATAAATAGTGTGTTGGTCTTCATTTCAGGGGGATGTGAGTCCAGGAGAAAGGGTGTCTTACTGCTGCTGTACAGACCATTGGAGAGATCCCATCTCAAACATTGTGCAGTATTGTGGGCAGTTTTGATCTTCGTACCTAATAAAGGACAAACCTGACATTGATGGAGAGCAGTGAAGGATGACCAGACTGATCTCTGGGATGACGGGCTTGTTGTGGGAGCAGAGTTTGGGGAGACTGGGCCAGTATTCCATGGGCTTTAGGAAAATGAGTGGAGATCTCAGTGAAATATACAAAACTCTGACAGGGTGAGACAGATTGAAAGTATAGATGATAATTCCCCTGGCTGGGTCGTCTAAAACAAAGGGCCACAGTATTAGGTACAAGCAGGTCATTCTGCATTGGGATAAGAATAAATGTCTACACTCACAGATTGGTGAACCTGGGGAATTCGCTCGCACCTGGAAACCAAGACACTGATTATAAATAAAGATTTAGAGACAGTAAAGGGATGGTGGGAGAGCAGAAGTACGGTGTGGAAATGAAGGGCCAACCAACATTACATTGAATTGGTTACCAAACTCGATGGACAAAACGGACTACTGCACCGCCTATTTTAGGCTTCCCAAGGTTACTCACATTAGTGGATATGTATATCGTGTGGGGTAAGTGCACTGAGGAGATTTTTTTCATGAACTAGAATGGGGGAGGCTCAATGTGTTGCATGATCTACTCCTTTCCTGCTGTTTCTGTGCAGTCTGTGTGAAAGCTCTGTAACTGTGTCAAAAGCTCTCAGATGTTGGGAAGGGGATCTCTGCAGAGTCGATAGGAATGTGTTCCCATTCCCTTTCCAATACTGATGCTGAGGCCGGGTGTTCTGTCCGGTTTCATCCTTTCAGACCTCGGAGTAGTTTGGTATAAATGAGTGCGCTTGCTTGGCAATTTCAGAGACCATTGAAATGTTTATAACATGTCAGCGTCTTTGGAGTCAGTTTTAGCCCAGCCCAGGAAATCATGGGAGATTCACTTCCTAAAACTACACTGGAGAAGGAAATTCTGTTTACAATCCATATTGGCTTCAAGGTCACTATTACTGACCCCAGATTTTAGATCTCGAGATTTTATTAATTGTCTTTAACTTGCACCCGCTGCCAGAGCATGAGCCTGGTCTGGATTAGTAATCCAGTGACAGTTCCACAACGCTATCTCCACATGGGGACCTATTAGAAAATACATTGAGCAGGTTGTTTCTGTGCTGCTTGACATCTCTGTCAAAATGAACTCGTACCAATTTGACTGTCGTGATAGGACTGAGGGGGTGGTAATTGGTCAGACTGTAATTATTGCCCTCTTAGGGGACTGGACATAGCTGAGGAATTATCCACATTGTCAGGGAGATGTTAGAGTTGGAGTTGGAATGAAACAGCTTCCCCCAGGGACACGCCTTGTTGTGTAGTAAAAGGCTTCAGTCCTGTTGCAGGAATGGGGTCAGGACCCATTGCCTTTGTCATATCTATTGTGTTCAACTGTTTCTTCCGCTCACATGCAGCAAATCGAATTAGTTGAAGACTGGCATCTGTGATTTTGTGGGCATCATGATGAGGGTGAGGTGTATCATCGACTCAACACCTCTGGCAGAGGATGGTACAGATAAAACATCCTTCTGTTTTACATTGATGTGCAGGTCTGTTCCATTATTTATGATGGGGGTGTTTGTGGAACCCTCTCCTCCAGTCATTTGTTTAATCGTCCATCACCATTTACGACTGAATGTGACAGGACTGCAGGGCTTTGTTCAGATCTGTTGGTCAAGTACGGTAGCTTTAATGAGTTAGCATCAGGTTAACGTTCATGTGATTCTGACTCTGACATGTTCACTCACAGTCGTCACTGAGCCATAGATGGTGTTGATGGTAATGACAGACTGAGGTGTCATCCTGGCAACAAGTTACAGGTTGTGTTTGAATGCTGTTCTGCTTCTCCTGCTGCTGTGGTCTACAGCACTACATGAATACGCAGTTTCGAGCTGCAATATCTGCAATGCAATTCTGCTGTCTGTTCCCCAATTCTCACTGAGACCCATTCACCCATCAGCCCTGCACTCAGTGACCTAACCTGGTTTCTGATTTGGAAATGCTTCTATTTTCAAACTCTCATTCTGCTGAGTGTCTGTCTCCCCGGGTCTTGATTCCAATCTGACACATTCTCAAAAGCATTTAACTGATCGTAATTCGAATATTTAATTCACCTGAATCTTTTTCCTTGAGAAATACCTTCTTCTGTGTTTAAAGTGAATCTGTTTCCTCTGTTTCTCTCCCTGACCGTGATTAAGAGCTCTGTAGTGTCAGTAATGCCAGCCTTATGTAGTTTCAGAGCCAATGAATTCTCTGGATTCCCAATCATCTTCACCACATTGTATGTTTTCTCTTTTGGTTTGATGCCTTGCAATTCATGGCTGCCTTGTCCTCCCATGAGTATGTTTCATCTTCTTGGGGTTGCATTTCTGGTATTATCTTCTGAATTATCCCCACAAACTTCTGCTATTGCTGCTCCATGGTCTTTCCTGCTCAGCTCCCCTTCCAATTAACTCTGGCCAGATCCTCCCGCATGTCTTGGCAGTTACATTGCTTCATTATAACCACATTACATCTTGAAGAGAGCGTTAGATATAAACTGAAAGAAGGAGTTTTGGGAGATGGGACACGAAGAATAATTGGTGGATTACTTAACTAGATACAATGGGAGAACGAGAGAGAGGATATAGATATGGAGATATGGAAAATGAGAAAAATATATTATTGAAAGAAGTAGATATACTTCCCTCAACATTTTGGCAATTCCTGTGTGCTGTGGTCCTTTGTACTGTGCACGTACAACAGAGCAATATATTCAAATGCTGGGTCTGATGCCACAACTTTTCTCTCCAACAATATGACAGACACTAGCTTTGGAAAGAACCCAGCTGGCCAACATATCTAATTCCTAGTAGAAAGGGGATTAACTGAAATAAGTTGGGAAACCATAAACAAGAATTTATAACACACATCCTGATAAGAATGAGAGACTAGAGTTGGGAATCCCAGAAAAGGGGGAACGTTGAAAGAAAGGGAAGGTATTACTTCAGATGAGGATCAAATAATGTTTTAATGCTTTATAAATTATATACATCGTGTGCATCATTTTTCGTTAACTGTATCTCGTTTGTTCATTCAGAATGTGTTGTACACATGTGAACAATCTTCGTTATCTGAACATACACTGATTAAACAGTGTATACAAAATCATTTTTCCTCCATTTCAGACTGTCCTGTTGTCGTGCTAGCAGGCTATATGAACACCAACTGGCTACCAGAAGACATGACCCACTCTCACTAGTTTCTATACATACAGAAAAAGAAGCACACCACGTTGACTGTGACAACACACACTTCCTAGGACAAAGCCACACACGAAAGTTCTTAGAAGCATGGCATTCTAGCCAGAAGTACATCAATAAACACATCAATTTGGATCCTATCTACCTTCCCTTGAACAAAAAAACTAGAAATGACATAACGCAACTTCGAAACCAAGACCTAGAAATAGAAAGACACGACATACCACCAGTGCGTCACCAGAGACTCTCATTGATGATGTTGCCCAGTCATGGTGACGAAACATCTGAAAACAAACCTTCAAGCTCAGCGAGTTAACATACATACTTATAAATGGTTATTTTTCTCTTAATCACGGAATTTGCGACTACTTTGTCACTCATGTTTTAACAGATAACGAGGTGAGGTGAGCTTTACTGGGTGTGTGGTTTTAATTAACAGAGGGCTTTAACATCGACCTCATAACAGTTTGAGGGCTGGTCGTATGGGATTTAGACAGATTAGAACAGATTTGGGATACCAATGATCCCAACAGATTCCATCACTTGGCAGTTAGTGACCTAGATCTTCAAATAAAACAGGTGACAAAAGTCATTTAAATTTGTTTCCTTGTGGTTGGTTAATTTAAAAGAAATGGCTTGTAATATTACTAAAAAGGTTCTGAGGTTTGAAGATGGTACCCAAATTGGACAAGAAAGTGTAGAAAGACAAAGAAAGGGCATACTTTTCGAATTAACATGTAGATTAGAATTGGGTTTCACCAGGGACAAAAGGAAAGCTGTCATCATAATGGAGTTGGTCAAGCACTTTGGTCTATCAGAAAATCGGAAACTGCAGTCGAGTTCAAAAAAACTTAAATTGCAAATATGATAACTGCAGTTAGAAGATAAAGAGAGAGACTGAAAGAGAGAGAAGATAGAAAAAGAGAAAGAGAGGAAAAAGGAAGAGAGGGAGAATTTCAAATTCAGAAGTTTGGAATTAGATAAGAAAGTTAAATTAGCAGGATGAAGATGAAGGGAGAATGTAGGGATGTATACAACTATGTTAATACATTGCCATATTTCGGTGCGAAAAATGCCAAAACCGTTTTTATTTCATTTGCAAAATTGGCTCGGCAGATGGAATGTCCAGTGAACCTGTGGGTAATGTTAGTTCAGACTAAGCTGGTGGGTACAGCTTGAGAGGTATGTGCAGTGCTGTCACATGAGGGAGCAAGAGATCATGCAGATGTCAAACAGGCTATTTTGAGTGCTTATGAATTGGTACTAGAAGAATATAGACAGCGGTTCAGAAATATAGAGTCGGAACCAGGTCAGACCAATATTAAGTTTGAAAGAATTAAACACAGTCATTTTGATAGAAGGGTGCAGACCTTAAAACTGGATAAGACCTGTGAGGCTCGAAGAGAGATTATTCTGCCGGAGGTGTTTAAAGACTCACTTCCAGAGATGGTAAGAATTCATGTGAATGTACAGAAAGTTCAAGAAGTGAGAAGCACGGCAGAAATGGCAGGTGAGTATGCATTAGTGCATGAGATGAAATTTAGCTTCTGGGAGAATTTCCATCCTGTGAGGGATAGAAATTGCGAGAAGGGGAGATCCTACGCTACAAAACATAGAGAAAAGCACACTGCGAATAGTTTACCACAGGTGAAAAAAAACAAGTCCAAGGAGTTGAAAGGAAGTGAAAGGCCTCAGGTGTTCTTACAATATCGTCGTGGAACACATAAAAATAACAGTGCCGATGGTTTAAGAAGGGCACTATGAAAAGGTGTTTTCACTGCAGTAAGCTGGGACACACAGTGCTGGGCATTCGGGGAAGACACTTTGGGAAAAGATGTTATAAAGGTTTTTAAGCCAGTGGCATTAGTGAACCTGATAAAGGAGACCCCACGTGGAGACGAGGAGATGCAGGAGAGTGCACAGCCGAGACAGGGGCTGAGTATGGAGTCAGTGCTTGATCTCTATAAAGAGTTCGCCTCCGTAGATAAACCTTAATAAGGAAAACCGGGATGTTGGGGAGAGGACAAGTAGCTATAATTTTCCAAGATACGGGATCTGCTCAGTCTCTAATAGTTGAGAAGCAAGGGGCCAGAGAGGCACAACAGATCAGGCAGTAATCAAAGAGCAGGATAATCGACACATCAGGCATAAACCCATCGTCAGGAATGTGGCGGGGGGACAAGGGGGCTGAAAGATAAATAGGAGAGTACGAGCTGGGCTGGCGGGAGGGTCACTGGGAGGACGTTAGGAAGATATAGATGGGAGTGAATGCAATATGTTGGAGGGGAGGGTGAAGTGGATAGTTGGGAAGGAAGATGGACAGTTAGCACAGTTCAAGAGGGCAGAGCTAAGTTGAACGGTTGGATCTGGGTTGAGGCTGAGGGAGGGGAGATTTGGAAATTGGTGAAGTCAACGTTGATGCTGTATAGTTTGAAGGTTCCAGCTGTCCTACCACCTATCCACTTCACCCTCCTCTCCGACCTTTCACCATCAGACATCACCTGCATCAACTGATCGCCTTCCAAGCTCCCTTCCACCCAGCTCCATCCCCACCCTCCTATTTAATTCTCAGCTACTTCCCCCTCCCTTATGCCCCACTTTCCTGATGAAGGACGTATGCCTGAAATGTCAACTCTCCTGCTCCTCGGATGCTGCCGGCCTGCTGTGCTTTTCCAGCCCATCACCTTTCATCTCCAGCATCTGCAGTCCTCACTGTCCCTCAGCCTCTAATAGTAAGAGATGGAAGTATTTTAACTCTTTCTGACATGTTACTCAACAGCGTGATAATTTGTGGAATGGGGACAGAAATTAAGCATTCGCTTGTGTAACATTAAGTTGGAGTGCCAAATCAAGGTTGGGGAAGTAACAGTGAGAGTGAGTGATAGAGTATCAGTTCCAGGAATACAGTTTGTTCTTGGGAATGATTTAGCAGGATTCAATGTGGGAGAGGCACCCCTTGTGGTGGAGAAGCCAAAGTAAAACTACGGAACTGGGGAATTAAAAGAAAAATACCCCAGGGATTTTTCCAGACTATGTAGAAGTAAGATCCCACTGTCATACATTACAACAGGAAGGAAAACTGAAATAAAAAGCCAAAGGAGTTGATGCATGGAAGACTCAGGCTAAAGCATTTCTAGTGGCTGGAATGCACACGGGCATGGTTAATTTTGTTGTACATGTCATACATTCCAAATAGTAGGTAGGTCACAGGCAGTAATAAAACCAGCACCTTTGTTGCCAATTCCTGTATTTGAGGAACCCTTCACGTGGGTTATGATTAATTGTGGACCTCTCCTTTCTAAAATAAAAGTGGAAAGCAATATCTGCTGATCATAATGGATGTGTCTACTCGATTTCCAGGGAAAATTCCATTATGGGATGTTAAGGCAAAAAGGGAGGTGGAGGAGTTGATAGCTTTCTTTACTCACTGTGGGCTACGCAGTGTGATTCAGTCAGACCAAGGGTCTCATTTTACCGCGCAATTGTTTAAGGACTTCATGGATAGCTTCGGCATACAGAAGTTTAAATCAAGTGCATTCCAAAACCGAATCTCAGGGAGCCTTAGAAAGATGGCATCAGATGCTGAAGACAATATTAACAGCGTACTGTCAGAATTACCCGAATGATTTGAATAAAAGCATCCCATTAAATTGTTTGCCATTAGAGATGCCCCAAATAAATCTACTCAGTTTACTTCCTTTGAATTAATATTCGTACATAAAGTGAGAGGTCCTTTGAAATTAATCAAATCTAAATTGACAGGACCGAAGTCGGAGATCTCATTGGATTATGTATCTGAGGTGAGGGAGAAATAAGATGGAGTAGGTGAGTTACTAAACAGCACCTGAAGAGGGCACAGCATACAGTGAAGCAGGTGGCAGATAAAAACTCTGAAACTTTGACAATTTCCCATGGTGATGACGTATTAGTATTGCCACCAGTGGTAGGAAATCCCTTCAAAGCCAGGTTTAGTGGCACCTTTCAAGTTAACAAAATTGTTGAGTTGGTTAAACTATCTGATAAAGATACCAGAGACGACAAAAAAAGTTAGAGAATGCCATGTGAATGAATAAAACTCCAGACACATTTAAGACTCAGGAACAGAGTTGTGGTCAGAT
This sequence comes from Chiloscyllium punctatum, assembly GCF_047496795.1. Taxonomy (NCBI): domain Eukaryota; kingdom Metazoa; phylum Chordata; class Chondrichthyes; order Orectolobiformes; family Hemiscylliidae; genus Chiloscyllium; species Chiloscyllium punctatum. Next base: position 24,048,135 of record NC_092751.1, read on the forward strand.
GAACAAATTGTGCAGCTTATCTGTATGATGTAGTGATCTTTAGCAAGTGATTGAAACCTCACATGTTACAGTTGGCAGAGCATTTTGAACGATTACAAGAAGCAAACTTGGTAATAAACTTAGTGAAAACCGAATTCGCGAAATTAGGGGTGATGTTCTTGGGACATTACATTGGACATGGAAGGTTGACCCCATGGAACACAAAGACAAAGGGCTTTGAGGAATTTCCACGACCATCCTCGAAGAAAGAGGGGCTTCAATGTTTGGAACTGAGTGGGTTCTATCGGAGGTTTGTTGCAAACTTCAGCAGTGTATTGGCACCTCTAATGCATTTAGCAAAGGAAGAACACAGAATTGTGGTGGACAGAACAATGCCAGACGGCATTTGAGAATTTTAAATCAGGATTAATCACCGTACCAGTTTTAGATACACCATATATTTTGAAACCTTTTGAAAATTGTGTTTGATGTTCGGGATGTAGGGGTCGGAGATGTATTGATACAGAAAGAGAATGATGGAATTGAATGGCTAATTGGCTACTTGTCGATAAAACTCAATATCCTTCCAGAAAAAAATACAAAATCTCTATTATTGAAAAAGAATGATAAAGTTTCGTACTGGCCTGACAATATTTTAATGTTTATATGACAAACAAATTGTCGGAGACGGCAGTGGACAATAACGACAATCCTCTCGAATTTTTTGGAATATGTAAAGACCAGAATATGAGACTATTTCATTGAATATTATTGTTTGGACACCTGGAAAGCAATCAAATTATGAGAATTACTGTGTCATGGGGAGTATATAAACCCAGCTTTTAGAACACTAGAGGAGAGCCACTGCCATCCAACAGCAGAGTAACTGCTGCAGAGTAGAGTGCTAACTGGCCATTTCAAACACTCTCTATCAAAGATACATGTTCATGTCAAACCTACTTGCAGCAAAAAAAAAGACCCAGAGACATCAGCAGCTGGAAGAGTGAATTCAGCGGGGAAGATAGAGACTGTGTGGTCTTGAGATTTTAATGTTTCATATGTGGGTTGTTGTTAATGTACCCCCTTCAAGCACATCTGCTGGCAGCTCATCCACATACCATCCTCTGTGTAAAGAAGTGGTCCCTCAGGTTCCTTTTTATTCCTTCCCCTCTAACCTTAAACTGATCCCCTATAATCTTCGATTCTGTACACCTTCGAAAAAGACTGAGAGCATTAAAACTATCCATATCCCTCATGAACTTATATAGCTCTATAAGGTCCCCCACCTTGCCAAGTCTCCTACACTCTCAAGAAAGCTTGTCCACCCTCTCCCTATAACTCAGATCATTGGGTCCTACTATGTCCTTGTAAATTTCTTCTACACTCTTTCTAATTTAATAACATCCTCCCTATAACAAGGTGACAAAACTGAACACAATACTCCAAGTGCGGCCTTACCAAAGTCCTGTGCAACTGCAACATAAATTCCCAACTTCTATATTCAATATCCTGACTGATGAAGGGCAGTGTGCCAAAAGCCTTCTTCTCTGCCCTGTCTACCTGTGACTCCACTCTCAGGGAACCGTGCACCTGAACCCCAAGGTCTCTCTACCTATTACACCCCTTAAGGCCCTCCCATTCACCATGAAACTCCTATCTTGAATTGAGTTTCCAAAATGCAAGACGTCACGCATCTATATTAAATTCCATTTGCCATTACTCGGCCCACTTCCCCACCTGATTAAGGTCCTGCTGCAATTTCTGATAAAATTCCTCACTGATCATGCGCCCACTTATTTTACTGTCATCTGTAAACTGGCTAATCATGCCTTGCACATTCTCATCCAGTTCATAGAAAACAAACAGCAAAGAACCCAGCTTCCAGTCTGACAAGCGTCTTTCCACTAAACCCTCTGCTTCCGACCATGAAACCAACTGTGTAACCAATTGGCCAGTTACCCCAGCATTCCACGTGATGGAACCTTCGAGAGCAGCCTGCCACGTGGAATCTTATCAAAGGCCTTACTGAAATCCATTGAGACTACGTCTACTGCTCTGTCCACATCAAGCTTCTTGGTCACTTCATCAAAGAACTCTAACAAATTTGGCAAGCATGATCTCCCACTCACAAATCTATGCTGACTGCTCCGAATCAAACCCTGTGTAAGTAATGGGTGCAGTCAATGGTATGCTGTCCCTCATTGTAAGATGATTCGAGTACATAAGTAAAGCCATGTTCCTGCTGTTGTAGAGCCTTGCTGAGAGAGCATTAGGGGCACTCTATATGGATTTGATCACCTTTGTAATGAATTATCTCCTTATCACAGACACTGTAACATGAGAATAGAGTAAAGAAGCTGAATGTTTCATCTGTGGAGCTGTGGGAGACGAGGAAATGGTGACGCTGAAACACGAGGCGTGGCAACGATGATTTACTTCCAAAAGAGACATTGATAGGGTGAGAAATTCTACACTTTACCCAGAGTTGATTGGTTTGATTTATTGCCATGTGTAGCTCAGTACAGGGAAACACTTTGAACAGTGGAGACAGGTCATAGTAAACACGGCCAGACAGATCATAGGGTGGAAATAGACTTGGACAGAGTAAGGCATACAGGACGTGCACAAGACAAGATCAACATGAACACGGTCAGCATTATTTGAACTTAATGAGTCCTTTCCTCAGTCTAACGTGGCTTTCTTAATATTTTATATGCCTTTACTAACTTGTGCAGTTGGTGTGTGAACCCGTACTGAACGTCAGGTTATTCACAATCCCCAACAGCAGCCACAATACCATCCATCGGAAACAGGTAGCCATTCCCACCAGCTACTAAACTACATAAAGAACACCAGGCTGGCTTCTCGGAGATGGAAGATGCCTTCCTGAGACTTCACACAAGATATATGGCTTCTCTCCTCACCACTTGAAAACCACGTTAAAGTCCCACGTGTGTATCGTAAGCAATGGAGCCAAGAGGAGCAACGAAGAGCAGTCTGTCTGTGCAGCCTCTAGTCCACTTGTTCATCATGTTAGAGCATCAATTAGGAGACAGTGAGGACTGCCGATGCGGGAGATCAGAGTAGAGCCTCGATTGCTGTAAAAGCACAGCAGGTCAGGCAGCATCCGAAGTGTAGGAGAATCGATGTTTCAGGCATGAGCCATTCATTAGGAATCAGCATCAATTGCCTCATTCTGTCCCTGTGTAAGTACGTTGAGGGGGGAATGGCCTCTTATTGTTCCTAGGGTGAAAGTGACTCAAGGGGCTGAATGGCCTCATCCCATTGCTGTGTAAGTGACCCAAGGGACTGAATGGCTTCTTCCTCGTCCGATTGGACAGGGCCAAGGGCGGGATTGGCTTACCCCTGGTTCCTGCTTGACAGCTCGAAGTGCTGACAAGTGTGATGATGTTGCAGTTTTAAGAGGTTATTTTGTCCTGGTTTCTTCGAAGAGAGAGATTGAACAACCATTACCAAGCTGGTTAGTTAAGACCACTTGAGTAAACAGCGAGGGAGGCCTTGTGTTTATTTTAATGCAGCCTGAATGGGTATTGCCAGCTCTCAAAGATTAGGATCACTGGGTTTTGGTTTCTCAGTAACATCAGAAACTATTGAGGTCTCCACAGAGTTGGAAGCTTCAGTGACTATCTCCTGGCTGCTACTCTCTCTGAATTTTCTCGTGGTGCTGTTTTTAATTCGTGGATCAGAGAAATGTTTGTGACAATCTGTGTCTGAATTTTCCTTTCTGCCAGGGGCTGTGTTTATGGGATTTTCCTATATTGGAACAGTTCATTAGTAATAGTTCCTGGATCTGTTATTCTGTTAACTAATCCAATAGAATTACGTTTTTCTAAATTCCTCTTTCTTTGCTTTCATTTTATCTTTCGTGTTTCGATGAATAGTGTTTAGCTTCACAGAGAGTAGTTTGACCTGTCACATTGCATCTGGGACAGACACTTCACATTCCCTTTAAAATAAAAGAAAATTAGAGTCTAGGTTAGCGCCTTCCAATATTTTCGAGGGGCTCTCATGTGGTCCATCACACTAGACTCCTTCTCTTCCTGAGTAATAGGCTGGAAGCACTGAATGGGCTGTCCCTGTTCTTCTCCAATAGTGTCAATGGGCTGAATGACTTCCTCATATTCCTGTGAAACTAGCGTGAGGTGCTGAAAGAACTCTTATTTTACTGTGGCAATGTGCAGTGTCAGGCAGTGCTGGCAGATGAATGTTACGGACCATTTAACAGCACAAGTCTCAATGGAGTCTGGGTCTTGCTGTACATGGACACAGACTAGTTCAGGAGCTGACGGGGGTACAAAATGTTCTGAACATTGTGGAATCTTCGGTGATCATCCCCACTTCTAATATTATGGTGGGGAGTGTGGGGAGGGGAGACATTGATGAAGCAGCTGAAGCTGTTTGTGAAGAGGAAGCTACCCTGAGGATCTCCCACAGAGGTGACCCAGGACTGAGATGGTGAACATCTTCCTTTGTGCCATGTTTGACTCCAAACACTGGAGAGTCTACTCTGATTCCCATTAAGTTCAGTTTTGTTAAGCTCCTTGATGTCAGCATACGTCAACCACTGCCTTGATATCAGGACCAGTCATTTTTACCTGAACCCTTGTCTCAACCTCTTTTGTTCATATCAATAAACCATGATATAGGAGCAGCAAGTGTTTTCTTCAAACAGGTGGTATTGAATGTCAGGATTTCTCTTCTCAAGAGTGTTGGGGAGCAAAATGACTGAAATTATTTGAAGAGGAGGTAGATGGATATTGATCTGTCGTTGAGTTGAGAGCAATGATGAATTGGGTATGAAAGAGGATTTGAGACAGAGAGCAGATCAGTCATGATCTTAGTGAAGGGCTAAGCAGGTTTGGGGAGTGAACGACCTGTTCCTGTGTCTGATGTTCTCACATTCTATTCTTGGAAAGTTAGTGGGTGTTATTTTCATGAATGTCTGTTATGGAATGTTGCAGTCAGGGAGACCAGAGGAATTTGTGAGTCATCTCTGGGTGAGGTATATGGGCTGTATTCACAGTGAATCTAGGTCTAAACATGACGAACAAATGAAGCACAAGTTGCAGAGAGGGGAAGCTCTGTAAAGAGAGATGAGGGGACTCTTTCATACCCGTGCCTAGATTTTCCAATTGCATTTCCCAAATCACTTCAAAGCGTGTGTGACAATCTTGAGAGGCTGAATGGTCTCCTCTGTTTCTGTGCAACAGATTGTAGGCGGAAGTGGCCTCCAACTGTTCCTATCTAGCAGGTATGCGGGGCTGGATGTAATACAGAAACATGGGACTGAGGAGCAGGAGTGGGACATTCGATACGTTGAGCCTTCTCCACCAGGCACTAAGATTGTGAACTCAGCCCCACTTTACTATTATCCGTGACTCACTTCCCTGACAAATATCTAATTAAACAGCTTTCAATCAATGTGAACATAGAGGCACGATAAACTTCCAGTGAAGAGAATTCCCACTTGAAAGGTCCTTTCAGAATATTTCGCCATCCCTCTTATAGAATCCGACAGTCATGCAGAATGGAAACAGACCCGTTAGGCCAATCTGTTCACTCCGATCGGATATCAAATCTGACCTAGTCCCATTTGCCAGCATTTGGCCAATATCCCTCCTCTTTCAGACACATTTTAAATGTGCGATTGTAGCCACCTTCACCACTTCCTCTGACAGCACTTTCTGCACACACACCACTCTCTGTGTGAAACATTTACCTTCAGGTCCATTCTAAATTATTCGCCCTCTCATTTCCAAACTATGCCCTCTTGTTCTGGACTCCCCTATTTTGGGGAGCAGATCATGGCTGTTCAGAATATCCATGCCTCTGATGATTCTATAAACCTCTATAATGTCACCCTTCAGCCTCTGACACTCCACGGGGAAACAACTCAACCTAATTAACCTTTCCCCGAAGCTCAAACCTCCAGTTCTGCAACCGAGTTGTACGCAGTATTCTTAAATTGGCCTCACCAACTTCCTGTACAGAGGCAACATGCCACCACAACTCCTATACTCAATGCTCTGACCGATTTAGGCAAATGGGCCAAATGTGTTCTGCACCACTCTGTCTACCTGCGACTCCACTTTCAAGGAACTATGTACCTGCAGCCCTATGTCCCTTTGATCCACAACACGCCCCAGGACCTTACAATTAAGTGTATAATTTCTGCCCTGATTTGCCTTCCCAAAATGCAAAACTTCGTATTTATCTAAATTTAACTATGTCACTCCTTGTCCCATGTCCCATCTAATTGTGGTCTCGTTGTACTCTGAGATAATCTAATACACCACCTTTCTGATGTAATCTGTAACCTTACTAACTATGGCCCCAATATTCACATCTAAATCCTTTACATAATGATGAAATGCAGTGAAGTCAGTACCGATTCTTACAGCACACTGCTGCTCACAAGTATCCAGTCTGAAAAATATCCCTCTCCCTTCAAGCCAATTGTGACTAGCTTCCTCTGTATCTCATGTGACCAAACCTTACTCATCTGCCTACCAATCGGAATGTTGTGAACACCTTACTGAGGTCCATGTAGATAATTTCTACCAAACTGCCTTCATCAATCTTCTTCATCACCTCTTCATAAAACTCAATCAAATTAATGAGACATGATTTTCCCATGCAGAAAGCCACGTTGACAACACCGATCAGCCCTTGCCTTCCCAAATGTATGAGCTGAAAAATGTGTTGCTGGAAAAACACAACATCCAAGAAGCAGGAGAATCGACGTTTCGGCAAAAACATGTATGTAAATCCTGTCCCTCAGAATCCCCTCCAACAACTTACCTACCACTGACATCAGGCTCACCGGTCTATAATTCCCCGACTTTTGGGGTCACTGCTTCCTTTTCCATTCCCAATGCTCCACTGCTCACAACACATGTCAAATGTAACCAGGTTGGTGATATGGCCGATGCTATCGGTCTCAGACTGGGTCAATGTCAGTTTTAGCAACAAGTCAGGCTAGTTTTTTAAATCTGCTCAAATAGCACCTTTATGACCCAGAGAAATGTTACTCAAACTATGTTTGGATATTGCAAATAAAGAATCAATATTTCCCTTTCTAAAAACACTGTTACACACACACACACACACACACACACACACACACACACACACACACACACACACACACACACACACACACACACACACACACACACACACACACACACACACACACACACACACACACGCAGATAAACAAAATCTCTGCAATTTCAAGTTGAACGCGCTTTGTCCATATATTATTATAACTCAAAAGGAAAAATTGAGCGATTGTTCAAAATGTTTTTCTGCTTCTAAAGACATTCTACTCACAGAAGCTTCTAGCAATGGGACTTCATCCTGGAACAGTTGGATTTGGCTGAATTCATTTTGCATTAGGCAGTGAAGAGATTCCAATGAATTCTGGCCAGGCATTGCCCAAGCTTATCGCAGTGGCTCAGTGGTTAGCACTGCTGCCTCATAGCACCAGGGCCATGCGTTCAATTCTAGACTCGGGTGACTATTTGTGTAGAGGTTGCTAATTCTCACCTTCTAATGGTTGTTCCTGTTTCATTCTACAGTCCAAAGCTGTGCTGGTTAGATGGATTGTTCATGATAATTTGTCCGAAGTATTCAGGGGTTTCTAGTTTAGGTGCAGCGGTCGGGGTAAATGTAAGGAAGCGGGCCTGGGAAGGTTGGTATGGATGTTTTGTGCCGAAGGGCCTGTGTCAACACTTGTAGGGATTCTATAAAAATAAGAATGGTAACGATGACTGTAGATTTTTTGCTTTAGCTCGCACACATTGCTGTCATGAGGAACAATGAAGGAGAGAGAGTGTAATCGGCCGGTCCTTCTCAGGCAAATTACATTTTCTCTCTCTCTGAGCAGAATCATACAGTAATGTCATCCTCGCCCAAACATGTGAGGTCTCCTTATACATTGTCCAAACTATGTCTCGATCACATTCCCTGTTCCAAGTAGGTGCATCATTGTTGCTGTCATACACAGTGCCAAATCTGTAGCAGAAAATGGCCCCTGCCGATTTGAAGATATGTTTATATGTCACTGCGCCATTAAAAAATAAATGTTTAATGTATTCAGAATATTGTGTTAAAACGAATGCATTTTGCAACAAATACAGAAATTGCTGGAAAAGCTCGGCAGGTCTGTTAGCATCGAGATGCCTTTTACATCCTGTATTTGGACCAGCCTCCACCACTTCCTCTGGCAGCTCATTCCACATGCACACCACCCTCTGCGTGAAATGGTGCTCGTGGGCTCGTCAAAAGCTTTCCCCTCTCAATTTCAACCAATGCCCTCTAGTTTTGGACTCCCCAATCTGAGGAAAAACCTGACTACTCACCCTATCCATGACCATTCTGGTTTTATAAACCTTTACTGCTGCAAAATGTGACTCCAATCAACACGAATGGCTGTGCTTTAAATCATCCTGGGCCTAAATTCTGAAATGCAATGCTGACACCTTTTCCTTCTCCATCAAGCCATAATTCTAAATACGTTTTAAGCAGTTTGTTCAGGTGTGTTATGAAACACTTCTGTGGGATTTGCCCGGAGGCAGGGACACTAGCACCACTCAGCAATACCCGTAAAGCTGTAACATTATTCTCCTGTGTGTTTGCTCATCAGCCTGTTATGGCATGCTGTGACATACCTCTGCAACAGGCATGACTTGAATCCAAAACTTCGAGTCCAGAGATTGGAACATCACCACGTACGTTCAGGAATCAAATCCAGACCTCTGGCTCAGAGGCAGGGACATTACCCACGATACTACCATATCCAGATTTTGGGTCATATTTATGTGTCAGCTTTCAGCTCCGTGTGGATTTATAATAATCAGGATACCTTTACTGAATTGCACAAAGCACTTTGTATTGTTAAACAAAGGCAAAATATATACAGGATTAGTATACAGGATTAGTGGTGCTGGAAGAGCACAAAAGATCAGGCAGCATCCGAGGAGCAGCAAAATCGACGTTTCAGGCAAAAGCCCTTCCTGATGATTTTACTGCTTCTCGGATCCTGCCTGAACTGCTGTGCTCTTCCAGAATCACGAATCCAGAATCTGGTTTCTAGCATCTACAGTCATTGTTTTTACTTTGTTGAGTGCACATGCTGTGCCATCGAAGTTAACTATGAACAGCTTTAATCGCTATTATCTGTAGTCTGCAATATTAGGGAAAGAAATCCTGCAGACACATTCTGCACAATGAAGGGTCTCGAATAGATTTTCATTACTGAACACCAGAGACGGAAAAAGACCATAATTCCTGGTCCCAAAAAACCGATCAGTATGACCCAACTCTCACGTGACTGCCTTCTTCCTAAACCCAGGAAATGATACCAGGCCGCTGATTACTGTCCAGAATCTCGTCCCCACTGACTGAGTCTTCAATCTGTCCCTCGTTCCCCTAAACACAGAAGGCAAACCAAGCACAGGGTCTTTGTGAAAATGAAGGCCAGAATGGGCAGGCCTCCTGGAGAGGGGGATGTGCATTTTAAAATTGAAGAGGGAGGGGGAGGTGGCAATATCACACACTGGGATGAGGGAAGGCAGATAGAGTTTAGTTTGGATTAATACAAGGAATTGGATTTGCTAAGTCAAACAAGAGCAGGACCTACACAATTAAAAGCAGGGCCTTTGTCAGTGTTGAAGAACAGAGACTGAGGCCATCAGCGTCCCCATTGGGTGGTGGTGGTGGTGGTGGTGGGGGGTGGGTGGTGTGTAAAAACCCTATCAAGTGTCATTGGCACTTTGGATTTTGTTTTGTTCTTTTTAATGTTTTTAGCTTTGGAAAGCCTTGAGAGCTTGTTAGTTGCAGTAATTTTAGTTAGTACAGATTTAAGGCTCGATGGGTCTTTTGTCATTAATGCTCAGCGATGTGTAATTCGACATGAAATTGTCTCGAGAGTTCAAATGCTGCTGCAGTGTGTTATGGATAATGATGTGCTTCAATGGTGTACCTGGAACATTAAGGGGTGCCATCATCCAGTCAATAGGAAAAATATGCTTTCTCGTCTTAAAAAAGAGAGAGTTGTCCTATTGCAGGAGATGCACCTTGATGACAAGGAACATTTGATGTTACAGCAGGGCGGGTTTGAACGGGTTTATTTCTCGTCTGGATTAACACTAAGTGTGGGGGGAAAGTCATAATGGATAGGAAAAATCTTCCATTTAAATTACTAGATTGTATTAACACCCATGGAAGGATCATAATCACAAAGTCTTGATCTACGGGAATTAATCCAGTATTTTAAATGTTTATTGCCACCAGATGCACCCTTTAAAATCCTAGTAGATGCATTTTCCAAATTCAGTTATCTTGCATCATGACACATTATTGTAGAAGGAGATTTTGACTGTCTTATGGCCCCACGATGGACAGAATTTACAAAGGTCCCCCCATACCCTCGTTATAATGTAAGCAATTAATGGATTTGTGTGCAGAACTAGAGCTGGTGGATGTCTGGAGGCAGATCTACCTCACAAGTAGGGATTTTATTTTCTTCTTTAACACACAGAAATGGCACACGAGGGTTGATCCCTTCCCCATCCCTGCAACAATCTTAGATTCCGTGGCATCCTGCACAATTGGGAATATTACCCCAACATACCTGCCAAGAAGTTGGATAAAAGTCACATAAAATTATGTTGTATGCAGATGGTCTTATGTTTTTGTCAAATCCCGCAATTTCGGCAGCTCACGTGATGCAATGCAATAATTCGCTTGTCGCCTATTCGGGCTCTATGATTAATTTTACAACGTTGGAGGCCATCCCTAAGGGAGGTCTTGGGGAAATACCTGATGAGGGCAAATCCTGGGTTCCTTTTAAATGGTCACGGGGGTGTGGTGGCAGAGGGTATCCCAATTTTGGTATATTCATTATATTCATTGATCATTTATTTAACGTGAACTATGTCCATTTGTTTGACAAAATTAAAAAAGACCTTCAAAGCTGGGAGGCACTTCCAATATCCTGGCTAGGTCGGATAGCTCTTATTAAAGAATGTCCATCCTCATTTACGATACCAAGGGTGAATGCTTCCTTTGATGTTTCCCACATAGGTATTTAGGAGACATAGTGGCTCTTTTAGCTCTTTTATTTGGCAGCATAAGCAACTCTTTATCAAGCTAACCAAATTGCAACTACCCCCAGATTGTGGGGAGTAGATCACCCAGATAAAAGCTATCAATTAAGCTCTTTATTATCCTATGTTAGTGCCTGGGATGCTGAGGACTCGGCATCAATTCTGTGAGATATTGAACCCTATCAGATAAAGTGAACCTTTATTAGTCTGTTATTCTTAGCTAAATTGACAACATTTATGAAGTATTGTCATAACCCAATAATTATCAATATTGTTAAAGCATGAACGACAATGCGTCAGATCGACGGCAATACAGCCAAAATCATGTTTCTTACCCCTATAATTGGTATACGGGGTTGTCATCCGGGTATAATGGATTCCAGGTTTAAACTGTGGGCAGCAAGGGGTGTACCTTGCTTGAGTGATTTAGAATTAGTAGAATCCCTACAGTGTGGATACAAGCCCTTGAGCCCAGCAAGTTCACTTCGACCTTCTGAAAAGTAACCCACCCAGACCTTTTCCCCTACCATCCTATATTTACCCTGACTAATGCCCAAACCTATACATCCCTGAACACAATGGGTGATTTATCAATGACCAATTCATCTAACATGCACATCTTTGTACTGTGGGAAGAAACCCACACAGACGCGGCGAGAATGTTAACTCCACACAGCCAGTCACCCAAGGCCAGAACCAAAACCGAGACCCTTGTGCTGTGAGGCAGCAGTGCTAACCACTGAGCCACCACATGTTATTTGATGGAGAAACAATGATGTCATTTGATCAAATAACTCGTACGTATGGACTACCTAGTAGAGACCTCTTCTGTTTTTTTCCAGATCAGAGATTTGATTTCAAAACAACACAATTTTACCACACTCTTACCGATCCGATAAAGGGAAGAGGGTGCTTATTGCTTAGAATACACTCTCCCACAGTACCCTTTATCATTAGTTGGAGAGTGTCCCCTCAGACGAGACTGTGCAGCTTTGTGATGTCTGCAAGAGAGAGTTGGGGTTCAGAACACCTCGGAGAAAGGGGAGGATATTTGTGAAAATGCTCGAAATATTTTGATCTGTAATAGGACCAATTCCATGCAGTTGAAAATTCTTCGCAGGGTCTATCTGACCCCAGATTGTCTCTCAAAATGCAAAGTGGGATTATCTTCAGCATGTCCGAAATGCAGAATGACTACAGGCACTCTTACTCACTGTTTGTGGTTCTGCTGCAGACTTCATCTATTTTGGAGCACTGTGTCAGATGTGATAGAGTGGGTAATGGGGACTGAATTGGAGATGGACTTGGTTTCTGTTTTCCTGGGCAAGCCCAAGGTACTTTCCATAGATGAATATAGGAAAAAAAAATATCCTTACATTCCGTACTTTCTGTGCTAGGAAAAATATTCTGTTGTGTTGGATGTCTGAACTCCCCCACCCCCAGAGAGGAAGAACTATGAACATAAGAATGTGTATCAGTTAAGGCTCTTGATGAACGATAGCTATCCTTTGTTATGCTGAACTGTATTATTTATTCATTATTTATTGTTTGGTTTTGTTTTTTCTTCTGTCTCTGTGGTCTTTTAACTTGTTTTGTATGTACATGCAATGGGATGTAATTTTTTTTCAGATATTTGAGTTGTGTTGTTATTGGTTTATTATAATATTAAAAATCTCTTTTAAAATATTTTTTCAATTAAAATGCTAACATTGATAGAATACAGTCCCCAAAAACTCTCATTAGAGAGCCCACTCATGCTGGTTTATCCTGAGGATCACCACATCTCGGGTGATGGGGTGAGGCTGAGGGAGTGTCCCCTTCATGGTAATCTCTGTCAGTGTGAGCAACTGAACCTGTACTGTTGCCCTGCCTCTACATCACAAACCTGCCGTCCTGCCAACTGAATGGGAGACAGTGTAACTGTTACAGACAGAAACAGTCACAGATAAAGGGTAAGAGAAACATTCTTATAAGGAAGGTGGTACAGTTCAGATAACAGTCAAGATAACGCCTGAGGGAAAAACTGTTCTCTGCTTGAAAATGTATTTATAACAAGGCGTGTTTAGAAGTTGTTTTTGGTTTAATATCATTAAGGTGAGTCAAGTGACTCTTATGTGTTACACACTGGGACACTACCATTTTCCTGAAACTGGGAAATATTTGGAACATTATCTGGAACATTCTATAATCGGCATTCTCCAGAATTTTCTATGACTGTGTGGGAGGTATTGCAAAAGGAGAGAGAGAGAGAGAGAGAGAGAGAGAGAGAGAGAGAGAGAGAGAGAGAGAGAAGGTGTTGCATGCAGTAGTGAGAGTGGGGGACCATGAACCTTGTACGGGAGTAGTTGCAATCACAGATATACAGTGATTGTGAGGGAGCAGACAGAATACGGTCACCCTTATCCTGACAGAATGGGGAAGTTTATTGATGCTTGTCCTGTATTGCTGGACATTTCTTCAGACCTCAAATACTGCACTGAACTCGGTAGTGAGCCCAGACCATGCTCGGTGGATCTGGTGGTGTGGCACACTCTGGGATGGGAATGTTCCCCCTCCGTACTCACCCTTCCAATACGCCCACCGTGCTCCATCAACAAACCAAGGTGTAATTGTCCCTTATCTACCAATCTGCCATTTCCCCGCCTTTGCTCTGTATCCATCTAATCCTTTCATATCTGTGTATTTGTCCAAATGCGTTTTCAATGTTGTTAGTGTGCCCACTTGAACCACTTCCATTGGCAGCTCAGTCTAATTTGCCAGTTCACCTTGGATTCCATGTGATTTAACCTTCTAGAGCGGCCTACTAAGTGGAACCTTATCAAAGGCCTTACTGAAATCCATATAGAATATGTGTACAACCCTGCTCTCATCAACCTTCCTGGTCACTTCCTCAAAAATCTCTAACAAAAATTGTAAGGCATGATCCGCCACGCACAAAGCCATGCTGACTTCTCCAAGTCAAACTCTGTCTTTCCAAATGCATGCACATCTTATCTCTCAGAACTTTCTCAAGTGGTTTACCGAAAACAGGTGTGAAGCTTACTGGTCTATATTTCCTAGTCTTTTCTTTGCAGCCCTTATTGAATAAGGGCACAACATTTGCTACCGCCCAGTCTTCCGGGATCTTGGTCCCTAAGCTTTTTCTCCCGCCTCTTACAGTGCTCTTAGATATATCTGGTCAGGACCAAGAGATTTGTCTGACTTTGTGCATTCGAATATGTCCAACAGCAACTCAACTGTGATATGGACAGTACCAAGATATGACAACTAACCTCCTAAAGGTCACAGGTCTTCATGTCTTAAGTGGTACAGAAGGTTGTAATATTTTTATGCTGAGACACGAGGAGCTATGTCATTCAGAAGGACTATTGGAGAGATGAGAAGTGCTCCGTTATGTAACGTGTGGTCAGTGTCCAGTGGAAACATCAACAGATTTATCCCACAATGGGGAAGGAGGCCTTGAGCTTGGTGTTGGAATTACAACATTTCAGCATTTACATTGCGAATAACATACATGAGAATCATCTTTATCACTGATCGTGACCCCTTAAAGTTTGTGGAGAAGTTTAGGGAGAAAAATACCAGTCTGTTTTCATTGAGCTTATTCTTGCTGCCATTCAATTTGAAATTATAAAGTTGAAAGGGCGGGAAAAAGTAAGTTTTGACACGTTGTGGAGACTTGGATGAAGGAAGACAAAAGGAATTCTGTGGCAGGAGTAAAATGACTGAAATCCAATCGAGTTGTGAACATTTGTATGCTCAGAGTCAATGTAAGGTATACGCATTTCAGTCTACTAATAGAGGAAGATTAGGAGGTCTACAATTAATCCATTTTTGTATATTAATGGATCATTTTATTAAAGGTGGAGTTGTGAGAATACTATCACTGTAGAAAGGTTATTTTCTCTTGGGTTTTTTTTAAGAGACGTTTTAAAGGCAGAGGTGCAGAACTGTGTCTGAAGACAGTTTAAGTAAATAACTGAGAAAGCATTTAGGTTTTATTAAAATGGTGGTAACAATGGAAGGGCAGTGGCCAGCTCTCCCAGACCAGGTCTCCTCGTTTTGTTTTTAGCTGCAGCATTCTGAAGCTGTTCGGGTCCCAGAATGGTTGGAAGTGTCAATACATGATCCCCAGCTGCTTTTCTCTCTGAGATTTCTGTTGATGTTGATTTATCCTGGATCAGAAAACTGCATGTAAGAATCTGTATTTGAATATATCTTTGTGCCAAGCAGTGTATTTCAAGAATGTACGGTATCTATTGTTTGTGTAAGTGTTCCAACATATAAGCCATCCTGAAATGTTCTTTTCTTTGATTGTATTTTAAGTAAATCATTTAAATAGATTATACTTTGCTTAATGTTGAGTGGTTTGACCAGTCACAACATATCTGGAAAGCACAGTTCACATCTATATTCAAAATAAGGAAAGGTTTGAGTCTAATCGGCCTTCTTAAAATATTTTGTGAGAATCTGGTCTGGTCCACAACACTTATAGACGAGGGGTTTCTAACTGACTCCTGTTATTGAAAGGTTAGTGCAGCAGCTGGGGATGGTTTGCTGGAGGTTGTGCTGTGAGCTACCTCAGACATTCAGGGAGTCCTGAGGATTTGGTGACCCAACTCGGCTTGGAGCATTGGGACTGTAGTTACAGCACCTGGGTCTGCAACATGAACACTAAATGGAGCAGAGGCTGCAGAGAGGGGAAGCTCTGAACCCACACAGTGAGTGTGTGGGGGGGAAAGGGATCTGCTGTGTCCACCCCGGGTTTTCCAGGAACAGCTTCCCAAGCTTCACTTAACCCAGGAGCAGAGTGTGAGGGGCCCTGACTGAATAAGGAGCTGGTCACAGAGCGGTGTCACCTCCTTCAACATGTCCTGCAGCTTCACACCAGGGGGAGGGTGGTGCTGCCAGGGGCTGTTAGGGCCACAGTTTCATTCAGCTTCTATGTTCTGGAACTTTTCAAACAGGACTGGGTGACATATCCATCATCTCCCAGTATGTTGCCATCAATGTAACCATTCAGTGACGGAGGATCTATATGGTGGATGAGGTAAATACATTGTTTCTCCCTCAGCAGGGAGCTGCCGGGTGTATCCAGTATAATGGGAATCCCGATGGTGTACATGGCATCTGCGGAGTAGCCGTGTCAATGGGGAGAGGTAGAGGAACTGAAGGAGCACTCTCTGTATTAATCTTGCAGCGTGCCCATCACAGTACATCATGTTGGTGAATATCCCTGTCCTCACTGCAGCCACAGCCTCTTCATTCACAAGCAGGCAGCCATTCCCATCGTCTTCAGATCTCCATGTAGAAAGGAATGAATGTATCTTGGATAAAGAACATCCCCTTGATACACATTTGATAACAGCATCCCCCATCACCAACCAAACACTTCAAAACATTCCATGTGTACGGAAAGCAATGGGGTCATTTGGAGCATCAAGGAGCAGACGATCAGGGATGGAGCAAAACCTCCCATGTCTGAACGGGTCTGAGTGAACCCCCCAGTACACAGTATCATTAATCCCCTGTAGTCCCTCTCCATTTCAGTAACATACTGCCTTCCATTATTCCTGTAAATGAAATGACAGATTATATCATGTTATATTGCAGCTGCCAAATTATTCTCCATTGCCTTTACCTCTCTGTATCTATCTGTAGACCCTCCACCCTCTCTTGATAAATTAATCTCTTGCTTATCACAGCAACATCACCAAACTCAATATCTGTATATCTGTTCCATCCTCCTGATCATTGATATAGATTGTAAATAGTTGAGGACCCAGCACTGGTCACTGTGTGACTCCACTGGTGAAGTTCTGTCAAACTGGTTAAGACTGATTTATCCGGAGTACCTGCTTCCTGTTTGATACATAATCCTCCCCCATTACTGTGTAACACAGTCGTAAAGCTGAATATGAACAAGGAGCGTCAGTCAGGAATCCAAATCTTCGAACCTGCTCCGCCATGGAATACAATCATGGCTGATGTCATCGCGGCCTCTGTTAGACATCCCTGCTATCTCTCAATTCTCAAACTGTAGTGTCTTATTGTAGATTGCACCACATGAAAACATATCCACTCCACAGCTACACTTCCAATTACGTTTAGCATTTTACAGATCTCAATGAGATCTCCTTTCATTCTTATAAACTCGAGAGTATAGGCCTAAACTGCTCAATTTCTCTTCATAAGACAAACACTTCAAATAAGGAATCAATCTAATGAAGCTCTTCTGAATTGCCTCCAATGGAAATACCTCATTCTGCAGGACACTCAAACTGTACTCCAGTTGTAGCCTCACTAACGCCTTGCATAGTTACAGCAACCTTTTTACTCTATCCTTTTACAAATAAACGCTGAAATTATGCTTGCATTCCTCATTACTTCAAGTACCCACAGGCAGGTTTACTGTGATATGCAAGCAGGCACCCAGATCCCTCTGCACCTAAGCACTTTTACGTTTCTCTCCATTTAGATAATAATTTGTCTTTTTATTCGGCTGGCCAACTTGAATAACTACATATTTATCCACTTTAATTTTCATTGCTAAATGTTTGCCCATTCACCCAATCTATATATATAGTTTTTAAATCTCTTGCAACATCATTCCTAAGTAATTTCCCACCAATGTTAGTGTCATCTGAAAATGTAGCTATAGCATTTTCTATCCCGTCAACCGAGTAATAATAACGATCCCAAATGGTTGAAGCATGAGAACTGAAATCTATGGCACCAAACAAATTGCATTTTCCAATAGAAAATGACACAGTTAATTCATCTGACTGCATTTTGTTGGTTAACCAATCCTCTATCCAAACCAATAAATTACTCCTAAACCGATGCTGTCTGATCTTACCACTCACTCTTTGGAGAAGGGACGTATCTGAATCCTTCACGAAGACCAGATATATTCCATCTCCAGGATTCCCACTATTCACCTTGTTTGTCACATATTTAAATAAATCAAGAAAACACTTCAATCATGATTTATCCTTTGCAAAACCATGTTGACTCCGATAAATTGTGGTTTACGTTTGCAAATGTCCACAACAATGGATTCTAATAATTTGCCTTAAATTACAATACTTTATTGTTCCATTTTACTCCCTAGTGTATTCAGTTATTATAAGTTCTTCCCTTTCGAAAACCTTTACGTTTTCTTTGAATTCCTGTTTGATGGGCAAAAAGGTTTTAAGAGATGTGCTCCAAGTGCTGCATAAGCGGTATGTGTGGCTGACTGGACTCATCATCCTGCTGGTGTACAAAATCGATGGGATGAAGTCTTTCTGGGGTTCCCATGTTGTCATCTCCAAGGCCAGAATGACCACCTCCTGTTGATGCGTTAGAGGGGTGGGGGATTATGGAATCTTCCCGTTGCTGTGTAACATTTTGAGGGGCTCATGGGTCTTCTCATATTTCTCCATAATCGGTGGAGATACTGAACGGTCTCCTCATGTATCCCAGAGATGGGACCAAGGGAGCGATTGGTCTTCTCTTGTTCCCATACAACAGACACGTGTCTGAATTACCTCCTCCTTTCTCATAAAAGAAGTCTCAGATAGTTTTTATCCTTATCCAATTCTCTTGCAACAGACTAGGTGGGTCTGAATGGCCTCCTGTTATACCAGTGTAACAATCTCCAGTCACTGTGTGACCGCTTCCAGTTCCTATGTTACAGACTTGAGGAGGCTGAATGGACTGATCCTGTTGCTGTGTAACAGGATACTGATGTTGCATGGCCTACTCTGGGACCAGTGTTATAGATTCAAGGGGCTGATTGGCCTCCTCCTGTAAATATACATTCGGCTTCAGGGGCTGAACAGCCTCGTCGTCTTCTGGTGTAACAGGGTAAAAAGGCCTGAATATCTTTCTGTTGTTCGTGTGTAACAGGCTGGAGAACGGAATGGATTCCTCCATTATCTGTGTAATTCTCTTCAGTTGATGACTCCTTCCTATCATCTATGTTGAAATAAGATCTTCTTTTATTTTTGTAAACTCCAATTGCTATTGGATCAACCTGATCATCCTTTCGTTATAAGCTAGCACCTTAATTGCAGGAATCAGTTGAGGGAACCATCTCTGAGCTGCTTCCAAATAACAACATCCTTTCTTCATTGAAGAGACTAAATCTGTACACCCTACTCCAGATGTGATCTCACTAAGATTCTGTTTAGCAGCAGCAATACTTTACCACCCTGCTGTAAGGTTCCCACCCAGGTTAGAGCTGTCTCAGCTCTCTGGGGAAATACACAGCATTTATGAACGATCATTGTCCTTCTCTACTCCACTAGGGTAACGGGAGATCTGGAGAAAATGTCACGATGATGCTTAAGAAGATCATAAATGACGTGGCAAGATGATCTCTAACATTAATCTCCCCAAATCCCACATCGCTCAGATTCTACAGAATCTTGTAATGTGGAGTACAAAAACAGCAAGGAGGAGCAAATATTGATGGGAGTTATATATCAAAGTGAAAGCTGCAATACAAATGCTGGACATGTTATAAAACAGGAAAATGAGATATACACATTTGTGGGTACTGCAGTAATAATGTCCTGTTTACATTATATCTAAACTGTGTTAACCCAACTAAATGCTAATGCTGGTAAAAATGGATTTCATGAGCATGTGTTAGATAGCTGGCATTAACATTTTGTCGAGCACTGAGCTAGAGATCGGGTTATTTAGAAATTGATGTTGGATGATCAGAAAAGCTAATTGGAAACTTTGCTGTAAAGGACCTTTTGGGAACAGTGACCACAATGCATTGTTTTTCTTTTATGCTGTTTGAGTACACGGTTGTTTTTGGTTTATTTGAAGTAACTGTTATAAATCTGAATCATGAAAGCCCTGAAGGTGTGAGGAGAAAGTGGGCACTGCAGCTGCTGGAGATCAGTGGTGCTGGAAAAGCACAGTCAGGCAGCGTACTAGGAGCAGGAGCATTGACGTTTCGGGCACAACCCTTTATCAGGAATGAGGCTTCTGTGTCAAGGGGGCTGAGGGATAAATGAGAAGGGGGTGTGGCAGGAGGCAGGTAGCTAGGAATGCGATAGGTAGATGAAGGTGGTGTTGAAAGTGATAGGTGATGAAGGGAGACAGAACGCCTCATCTACTGCATCCTTTAAACTCAGTGAGGTCTTCTCTACATTGGCGAGACATAGGTGGATCATTTCAGAGAACATCGCTGGAACAGCCACATTGACCAACTCCACCACCTTGTGGCTAAACACTTTAACTCTCCTTTCCACTCTGGCAAGGACATGAGAGTCCTGGGTCTCCTCCATCGCCAAACCCTAACCACCCGAAGCATCGATGAAGAAAGGTTCCTCTTCTACCTTGGGACCCTCCAACCACAGGGGATTAATGTAGATTTCACCAGTTTCCCCATTTCCCCTAACTCCAACTTATACCAGTCCAATATTCCAACTCAGCACACTCCCCCTTTTGAACGTTCGTATGTGTTCATCTTCCTTCCCATCAATCTGGTCCACCCTCCTCTCCGACCTAACCCTTTCAGCCTCACCTTTAACTACCTATTAGGTCAAAGGAAGCAGCTTGGAAAAATGCCAAGTGTTGCAGTAAGCCAGTGGATTCGGAGAAATATAGGACCCAGCAACGGATGACCAAGAAAATGAGATGGAAATCAAAAAACGAAACAGCATGCAAACAAAAGAAAACCATAAAGACTGCTGAAAAAAAACTGCTAAAAAAAACATAAAGACTGCTAAATAAAACGTACATCAGTGTATGAAACAAAAGTAAAAACGAGGTCAATTGTGGAACAGTAGGTATGCGGACAGGGTAATTTATTGTAGAGAACAGAGAAATCACAGGGGAAAGAAACAGTTTCTTTGTGTCTATCTTCAAGGCAGAATATCCAGAAATTCTCCTAGGAATACCAAGTGACCATGGGACTTGTGTAAGTAGTCTAAGATCATTCTTATCAGTGTTGAGGTCATCTTTGAAAAGAAAGCTGGATTGAGTATTTATAAATCTGACAGATCAGATGTACTTCATACAAGAATTTCAGAGGAAGCAGCAAGAGACGTATTGATTTCATCTCAGATATTCATGTTATTTTCCAATACATTCCGGATATGGCAATCTGGATATGGCAAAAGTTATAAATATTATCCAATAGTTTAGGAAAGGATAAAGATGGAGAGTGGTGAACTACAGATCAGTTAACTTGTAATCCACGGCCGGGTGTCTCTTGGGCTGAATTACAAAGAACGTGTTACTGGATATATAGATGTTAATGGGAAAACTGGGGAGGATGATAATGCAGAGATGAAACGAAAACCATAAGTGGCAAACATTTTTTGGAATGATTTGAAGATGATTCTTGTGGACTCAGGCAACAATGGATAACGTATCGCTGGATATTCAGGAAGATCTTTCGTTAAGAACTCTCCCACTATCATCATAAGAAAAGTTAAATTGAAAGGAATTGGGAAGAACGCATGCAAATAGGAAACTAAAAATTAGGTTTACATTCATGTGTATGTAATTGCAATATAGAAGATGTCGTGCACCGGCTGCATATCGTGTTGCTGAGACTAAGGGAAAGTATCGTGTACCGTTTGGAGTCCCAATCTAAGATAGAATATACTGACTACAGACGAACTGCAAAAGTTATTTTCCAGACTAATCCATAAAATGGCAAGATTGTCTGATGGGGAAACTCAGCCTGTGATCTCGAGTTTCAAAACATGAGAGGTGATTGTAGTGAAATTTAGAAACTTAGGAACATTGAGGGGACTGAATAACAGAGAGACATGGAGAAGTGCAAGCAGGCGAGATTAGGGAGAATCCCGCGGTATTCTACACAGTCAAGTAGAACAGAATAATCAGCAAACAGTTAGTGTCCATTAGAAACCAAAGGGGCAATCTGTGTTTCAAGCTGGAGAACATTGATAGATTGTTACATGTAAACATCACAGCTGTTTTACTTGGGAGAAGGAGGATGCAGGTACAGAATTCGAGAAGATGGACTGGAAAGCTCTTGAAGAGATTGATGTAAAATACGATAGGTGTTTGAGGCTTTGTCTGGTATAAAATCCGACCAATCCGCAGGTCTGGATATTGTTGGAGTCAAGGGAGGAAAGGCCCTGACTGGAAATTTTAATTAGAATCTGACCAGGGGGAGGTGCTAGAGGACTGGAGAGCAGCGAATATGATTCCAAATTCACAGTAAGGGTGGTAGAGATTTTCCGAGGTAACTATAGATGAGCGAGTACTAGATCACTGTTCAGGAAACTACTGGAGAAAACAGAGAAGGAGAAAATCGAACTCCAATCAGAGTCGCAAGGTTTGATCAGGGATAATCATCATGACTTTATCAGAGTGAAGACACACCTAATGAATTTGATTGAATTAGTTTGAGGAGGTTGCTTATTTAGTTTTGCAGCAAGGTCTTTGACAAAGTTCCACATGGAAAATTGAAAAACATAAAGTAAAATCTCAGAGTATCGAGGGTAACTTGAAAAGTTACAACGAAAATTGTCTTAATGTCAGGAGTCAGAGGGTGGTGGGAGAAGGCTGTTTGTGTGACTGGAGACCAGTATCCCCTGGTGTACCACAGGGATCAGTACTGTGTCCCTTATTGTTTGTAGCATTCATAAATGGTATAGGTGTGAATCTGGAGGGGGGGAGTGGGTGGAGGGGTGGGAGTTGTGATACGTAAGTTTGTGTTTGACACAAAGATTGGCCGGGTGGTTGGCAGTGAGGAGGAAGTTCTGATTATACACGAAAATACAAGTGGAATGATCAGATGGGCAGATCAATGGCAGATCGAATGTGATCCTGATAAATATGAGGTGATGTACTTTGGAAGGAGGAACCAGACATGGGGTGTACACAATGACTGGCAGCACACGAGGAAGCTCACAGGGTGTTTCTCCACACATCTCTGAACGTGACTGAACAGGATAATGGACTAGTTAAAAATTGAACCTTGGGTGTAGCGTTTATTAATCAAGGAATAGATTATAAGAGTTATACAGGGCTTGGTTTAGTCCATGATGGAGTACTGTATGTCGTTCTGGGAGCCTCATTACAGGAAGGATTTGATTGTACTAGAGGGGGTTGCAGAGGAGATTCACCAGGATGTTCCCTGGGATGGAGCATATCAGCGATGGAGAGAGGCTGGATAAGCTCAGGTTGTTTACTTTGGAGCAGAGGAGGCTGAGGGGGATGTGATTCAGAAGGATAAGTTAACAAGGGGCATGGACAGGGTGGATAGACAGTAGCTGTTCCTTTTAGACAGAGGGTCAAGATCAAGGGAGCACACCTTAAAGTGAAGGGTTTGACGTTCAGAGACGATTTAAAGATTAGTTTATTTTCACCCAGAGAGTGTTGAGGTCTGGAATGTACTTCCTGAGAGGGGAGTTATCACGGCTAACCTCTCAACCGTTAAGTGTACTTGGACGAGCACTTGGAAGTGTCATAATAATCCAGGCGATGTGCCTGGTGTTGGAAAGTGGGACTAATATAGATCGTGCTGTATTTCTGTTGGTACAGAGACTATGCTCCTGTGCGTGTCTGATGTGGAGCTGAGCAGCTTAAGACAGGAATTGATAGGTTACTGAAAATAATGCTCACAAAGGTTATAAGAGTGAACTGTTATAGCTTGTCAAATTATGTCAAGGTGAGAAGTATGAAAAAACAGTGCAGGTTCCTTCCAGTTTGAAACCAGAGAATGGAGAATGGGAAACAGGGAAATGGCAAAACTATGAATCCCGAACTTCAGTTCTGTTTTCACAGAACTTTCTGACGATACCAGGAAAACCCAGTCTGGTATGGAAAACGAAATAGTACATGGAACATAGAACATAATAAGTAAATGGTTTGGGAGAAATTATTGGGACTGAAAATAATGATCATAGACAACACTAACATAGATTTATGAAATGGGTATTATGTTTGAGAAACTGACTGGGAGACAAATGAAAGAGAAGCAATGGATGTAAAACACGTGGATTTTCAGAACAATTTTGATAAACCTCCAAGCCCAGTTTGCAAAATCAAATCTTAGTGGATTGGGGCGAATATATGGACAAGCTTCTAGAATGGGACAGCTGGCAGGAGACAGTGGATAGAAATAAACAGACTTGTGAAGCAACAGCCTGACATTGTCTGTAAGGTATGATTCTGTGAGTATGACTATGTCCCAGACACCCCCTCATCTTCCCCGGATATCTCCTGTTTCACCAGCAGGACAGACAAAGCAGAAGTGGTGGCACAGTGGGATACAGCTGGAAGAGAATTGCTCTGGGAGTCCTTAACAGTGACCTGTATCCCATGAAGTCTCATGGCATTAGTTTACACATGGGAAAGGAAACCATGTACCAGCCTCTCTCAAGTGATGAATCAGTACTCCTCCATGCTGACCAACACTTGGAGGAAGCACTGAGGGTGGCAAAGGCACAAAATGTACTCTGGGTGGGGGATTTCAATGTTCACAAAAAGAGTGGTTTGGCAGCAGCATTACTGTTCGAACTGGTTTTTTTCCAAAAGGATATAACTTCTCGACTTGGTCTGTGGCAGGTGGTGAAGGAACCCACAAGAGGGAAAAGCCATATTTGACCTCAGCCTTACTAACCTGCCAGTTGCAGAAGTATCTGTCCATGACAGTATCGGGTAAGAGTGACCACTGCATAGTCATTGTGGAGACAAAGTCACACCTTCACATTGAGAATAACCTCCACAATTTTGGGTGGTACTATCACGGTGCTAAATACGACAGCCTTCGAACAGATCTAGCAGCTCAAGTCGGGGTTTTCATAAGGTGCTGTAGGTCATCAATAGCAGTAGAATTGTACACCCACACAACCTCATAGCCTAGCGTATCCCCCTCACAACAATTACCATCAAGCCAGAGGATCAACCTTGGTTCAATGGAGTGTGCAGGGGGGCAGGAGCAGCACTGGGAATACCTGAAAATAAGGTGTCAGCCTTGTGAAGCCACCAACCATGACGACCTGTGTGCCAAACAGCATAAGCAGTTCGTCATAGACAGAGCTAAGTGATCCCACAAGCAACGGATCAGATCTCAGCTCTGCAGTTCTTCCACTTATAGTTGAGAATAGTTATGGACAATTAAACAAATCATCGGAGTAGGAGATTCCACAAGTATCCCCATCCTTAATGATGGAAGAGCCCAGCACTTCAGTGCAAAGGTAACTTTCATGCATTCGCAATCATCTTCAGTCAGAAGTGCTGAGTGGATGATCCACCTCAGCCTCCTCCAGTGATCCTCAGCAATTCAATTACCAGTCATCAGCCAATTTGATTCACTCCATGCGACATCCCAGTTCTGTTGGAGACACTGGATACCCCAGAGGGTACATACCCTGACAACACTCTGGCAATAGTACTGAAAAGTTGTTCTCCAGACCTTGTCACTGCCCTACCTAATCTGTTCCAATACCGTTACATTTCCCCGATTACGTCGAAATTTACCCGAAGTATCGCCTGTATATAAAAAGCAGAACAAATCCAATCCGGCCAAATACCACTCCATCAGTCTACTCTCAATCAGCAGTAAAGTGGTGGAAGGTCTCAGTGCTTTAAAGCAGCACCTGCTCAGCAATAACCTGTTCAATAACGCCCAGTTTGGGCTCCACCAGAGCCACTCAGCTCCCGACCTCTTTGCCTTGATTCAAACATGGGCAAAAGAGCTGAATTCCAGAGGTGGGGTGAGAGTGACAGGGCTTTAAAACAAGGCTGCCTTCGACCAAGTGTGGTACCAAGGGGCCTTAGCAACACTGGAATCAATGGGTATCAGGGGCAAACTCCCCGCTGGTTAGAATCATACTTGACACGGAGGAAGATGGTCATGGTTGATAAAGGTCAGTCAACTCAGCTCCAGGACAAGTCTGTAGGAGTCCCTCGGGCTGTGGTCTAGGCTCAAACATCTTCAGAGCTGCTTCATCAATGACCTTGCCTCTATTGTAAGGTCAGAAGTGGGGATGTTCGCCAATGATTGTACAATGTTCAGCAATGTTTGTTGCTCCTCAGATACTGAAGCAGGCCATGTCCAAATGCAACAAGATTTGGACAGTATCCAGGCTGACAAGTGGCAAGTAATATTCACGCCACACAAATGCCACACCGTGACCATCGCCACTAAAATACATTTTTAACCACTGCTGCTTGGCATTCAATGGTGTTACTGTCACTGAATCCACGGTGGACTGCAGCGGTTCAACAAGGCAGCTCACCACCACCTTCTCAAGGGGCAACCAGGGACAGGCAATAAATGCTGGCCCAGCCAGTCACACCCAGATTCAGGAAATAAATATTATTTTACAAGAAAATAACAGAGGAAAATTGCTGGGATATCATAGAGATCGGTGCACAGGCCCCACCTATTCACAATACACATTAGACATTTGGTTGATGAAATCAAATACAATATATCTCAACCTGCTGACAGAACTAAAGGATGTTGGATTGTGAGTGGGTGAGGAGGATGTAAAAAAGCTTCAAGGTGACTAAGACAAGTGGAGTGAATGGGCAAATATGTGGCAGATGGAGAGCAATGTGTGTAGAGGTGGCGGTGTGCCCTTTAGCGGGAACAATAGACTGGAAACCTATCCTTTGAAAAGGGATTGTTTGAAACATGTTGATCTACAAAGGGACGCATGCTCCTTTTTGTTGTTTCCTTCTGCACAGTCCTCTGAGGTCCCTGCAGCACAGTGAGGTCTGAACCCAGAACTCAATACGGGGAATGGCATTGGCATGCTGACAAGGGTACATAGACCCACCAAGTGGGGAGCTGTAACATTGCAAAGGATCTGGATCTCCCTGTACACCAGTCACTGAAAGCAATATTGCAGGAAAGAAAGCAGTTAGGAAGATCAATGAAGTACTGACCTTCATTTCAGGGGGATTTGAGTCCAGGAGTAAGCGTGTCTTAATGCAGCTGTACAGGGACTTGGTGACTCCCCATCTCAAACACTGTGCAGTATTGTGTGCAGATTTGGTCTCCGTACCTAATAAAGGACAAATCTGACATTGAGGGAGAGCAGTGAAGGATGAGCAGACCGATCTTTGTGATGACAGGTTTGTTGTGGGAGCAGAGTTTGGGGCGACTGGGCCTGCATTCCATGGGGTTTAGGAAAATGGGAGGAGATCTCAGTGAGATCTATAAAACTCTGACAGGGTGAGATGGATTGGAAGCAGGGATGCTAATTCCCCAGGTTCTGGTGTCTAAAACAAGGGGTCACAGTATTAGGTACGGACAGGCCATACTGCAATGAGATGACAATAAATGTCTGCACTCAGTGACTGGTGAACCTGGGGAATGTGCTGGAACCTGGAAGCCAAGACACTGAATATAAATAAGGATTTAGAGACAGTAAAGGAATGGTGGGAGAACAGGAGTACAGTGTGGATATAAAGGGCAAGCCATCATTAAATTGAATTAGTCCATCATTAAATTGATGGACCAAAGGGACGACTGCACTTCCTATTTTATAGCTTCCTAAGGTTAATCACATTAATGGACATATTCATTGTGTGGGATAAGTGCATTGCGGAGATGTTTGAACATGAACAACAATGAGGAAGGCTCAATGTGCGGTATGGCCGACTCCATTCCTGATGTTTCTGTGCAGTCTGTGGGAAAGCTCTGTAAATGTTTGAGAGGGAGAGGGTACAGTTGGAAGTGACAGTATTTCTGTTGAATAAAGGGAACTATGGAGTTATGAGGGAGGAGCTGGCCAAAGTTCAGTGGTGCAATAATTTAGCAGGGATGAGCGGGGAGGAACAATGGCGGATATTTCTGCGTATAATGCAGAAGTTGCAGGATCAGTTCATTCCCAAAAGGAAGAAAGATCCCAGGAGGAGGCATGGGTGGCCATGGCTAACGAGGGATGTTAAGAAACAAATAAAGTTAAAAGAGAAAAAGTATAACATAGCAAAGCTAAGTGGGAAAACTGAGGACTGGGAAGCTTTTAAAGAGCAACAGAGGATTGCTAAGAAGTAAATACGCAGAGGAAAAATGAGGTACGAAGGTTAACTGGCCAATAATATAAAGGAGGATAGTAAAAGCTTTTTTAGGTATGTGCAAGGCAAAAAAATGGTTAGGAGTAAAATTGGGCCCTTGAAGACAGAAACAGGGGAATATATTACGGGGAACAAAGAAATGGCAGAAGAATGAAATTGGTACTTCAGATCTGTGTTCACTGGGGAAGACACAAGCAATCTCCCTGAGGTAACAGTGGCTGAAGGACCTGAACTTAAGGGAATTTATATTTGCCAGGATTTGGTGTTGGAGAGACTGTTAGGTCTGAAGGTTGATAAGTCTCCGGGACCTGATGGTCTACATCCCAGGGTACTGAAGGAGGTGGCTCGGGAAATCGTGGATGCGTTGGTGATTATTTTCCAGAGTTCGATAGATTCGGGGTCAGTTCCTGCGGATTGGAGGGTGTCTAATATTATATCACTTTTTAAGAAAGGTGGGAGAGAGAAAGCAGGAAATTATAGACCAGTTAGTCTGACCTCAGTGGTGGGAAAGATGCTGGAGTCTATTATAAAGGAAATTACGGCAAATCTGGATAGTAGTAACAGGATAGGTCAAAGTCAGTATGGATTTATGAAGGGGAAATCATGCTTGACTAATCTTCTGGACTTTTTTGAGGATGTAACTCTGAAGATGAATGAGGGAGATCCAGTAGATGTAGTGTACCTGGACATTCAGAAAGCTTTTGATATAGTCCCACACAGGAGGTTAGTGAGCAAAATTATGGCGCATGGTATTGGGGGCAAAGTACTAGCTTGGATTGAAAATTGGTTGGCTGATAGGAAACACAGGGTAGTGATAAACGGCTCCATTTCGGAATGGCAGGCAGTGACCAGTGGGGTACCGCAGGGATCCGTGCTGGGACTTCAGCTTTTTACAATATATGTTAATGATATAGAAGATTGTATCAGCAATAACGTTACCAAATTTGCTGATGATACAAAGCTGGGTGGCAGGGGGAAATGTGATGAGGATGTTAGGAGATTACAGGGTGACCTGGACAAGTTAGGTGAGTGGGCAGACGCATGGCAGATGCAGTTTAATGTGGATAAGTGTATGGTTATCCACTTTGGTGGCAAGAACAGGAAGGCAGATTACTACCTCAATGGAATCAATTTAGGTAAAGGGGCAGTACATAGAGATCTGGGTGTTCTTGTACACCAGTCAATGAAGGTAAGCATGCAGGTATAGCAGGTAGTGAAGAAGGCTAATAGCATGCTGGCCTTCATAACAAGAGGGATTGAGTATAGAAGCAAAGAGCTTCTCCTGCAGCGGTACAGGGCCCTGGTGAGACCATACCTGGAGTACTGTGTGCAGTTCTGGTCTCCAAATTTGAGGAAAGACATTCTGGCTATTGAGGGAGTGCAGCGTAGGTTCACGAGGTCAATTCCTGGAATGGTGGGATTACCTTACACTGAAAGACTGAAGCGACTGGGCTTGTATACCCTTGAGTTTAGAAGACTGAGAGGTGATCTGATTGAGACATATATGATTATGAAAGGATTGGACACTCTGGCAGCAGGAAACATGTTTCTGCTGATGGGTGAGTGCCAAATCAGAGGACACAGCTTAAAAATACGGGGTAGACCATTTAGGACAGAGATGAGGAGAAACTTCTTCACCCAGAGAGTGGTGGCTGTGTGGATTGCTCTGTCCCAGAGGGCAGTGGAGGCCCAGTCTCTGGATTCACTTAAGAAAGAGTTGGATAGAGCTCTCAAAGTTAGTGGAATCAAGGGTTATGGAGATAAGGCAGGAAGAGGATAACGATTAGGAATGATCAGCCATAATCATAGTGAATGGTGGTGCAGGCTCGAAGGGCAGAATGGCCTACTCCTGCACCTATTGTCTATTGTCTATTGTTGTCACAAGCTCTCAGATGTTAGGAAGGTAGTCTCTGCAGTGTCAACAGGACTGTGTTTCCCGTTCCCTTTTTCCGATACTGAGGCTGGGGCTGGGTGATCTGTCCAGGTTTATCCTTTCAGACCTCAGAGCAGTTTGATACAATAGAGTGTCTTGCTTGGCTGATTCAGAGATCATTGAAAAGTTTTATCCCATATCTATGTGTCTGCAGTCACAGATAATCATATAAAATCATAGATAACAAACAGCAATGGACCCAGCCTCAAGTCTGACAAGCATCCTTCCACTAAACACTCTGCATTCTACCATCAGGCCAACTGTGTATCCAATTGGCCAGTTCCCCCAGCATTCCACGCCATGTAACATTCCTGAGCAGCCTACCATATGGAATCTTATCAAAGGCCTTACTGAAATCCATAGAGACTACGTCTACCGCTCTGTCCTCGTCAACCTTTCTGGTCACTTCATCAACGAACTCTAACAAATTTGGGAAGCATGATCGCCCACTCACAAGTCTGTGCTGACCGCTCCGAATCAAACCCTGTGTAAGTAATGGGTGCAGTCAATAGTATGCTGTCCTTCATTGTAAGATGATGCGAGTACATAAGTAAAGCCATCTTCCTGCTCTTGTAGAGACTTGCCGAGAGAGCATGAGGGGCACTCTGTACAGATTTGATCTCCTTTGTAAGGAATGATCTCCTTACCACAGAAATGGGTGATGGTAACATGAGGATAGAGTAAAGAAGCTGAGTGTTTAATATGAGGAGCTGTGAGAGACGAGGAAATGGTGATGCTGAAACACGAGGAGTGGCAGCGATCACTTATTTCCAAAACAGACATTAACAGGGAGAGAAATTCCATACTTTACCCAGGATTGA
Organism: Chiloscyllium punctatum; assembly: GCF_047496795.1. Lineage (NCBI taxonomy): Eukaryota > Metazoa > Chordata > Chondrichthyes > Orectolobiformes > Hemiscylliidae > Chiloscyllium > Chiloscyllium punctatum. The sequence continues at coordinate 24,079,022 of NC_092751.1, forward strand.
TTGGTGTGATTTATTGTCACGTGTACCTCAGTACAGGGAAACACTTTGTTTATGAGCAGAGGAGGCAGGTCATAGTAAGCATGGCCAGACAGATCATAGGGTGGAAATAGACTTGGACAGAGTAAGGCATACAGGTTACACTGAACAGGACGTGCACTAGACAAGATCAACATGAACAAGATCACTATTATTTGAACTTAGAGTGTCCATTCATCAGTCTAACGTGAATTTCCTAATAGTTTATAGGCCTTTACTAACTCTCCCCATGTTATTGTGCAGTCGGCGTGTGAACCCTGTACTGAACGTCAGGTTGCTCACAATCCCCAACAGCAGCCACAATACCTTCGATCTGAAACAGGTCGCCATTCCCACCAGCTTCCACCCTACATAGAGAACACCAGGCTGGCTTCTTGGGGATGAAAGATGCCTTCTTGAGATTTCACACAAGACATATGGCTTCCCTTCTCAACACTAGAAAACCACGTTAAAGTACCACATGTGTATCATGAGCAACGGAGCCAGGAGGAACAACGTGGAGCAGTCTGTCTGTGCAGCCTCTGCTCCATTTGATCATCATGTTGGAGCATCAATCTGGAGACACTTAAGACTGCCGATGCTGGAGATCAGAGTTTCCAGCATCTGCAATCATTATTTTTACCGAGTTGATTTTAACCCTACTGCGAATCCCCTTGCAAGGATGCCTGCCTTGAAGACGTTTTCCTCCTCGAAGGGCTTTTCTCCGAATCGTCGATTTTACTGCTCCTCGGATGCTGCCTGAACTGCTGTGCTCTTCCAGCACCACTAATCCAGGATCGGACAGAGCGTCGATTGCTGGAAAAGCACAATAGGTCAGGCAGCATCCGAGAAGCAGGAGAATCGACGTTTCGGGAATAAGACATTCATCAGGAATCAGCATCAATTACCACATTCTGCCCTCGTGTAAGTGCATTGAGTGGGAATGGTCTCCTACTGTTCCTGTGTAAGTGACTCAAGGGGCTGATTGACTTCTTCCTCGTCCGATTGGACAGGGCCAAGGGCGCTGGTTACCCCTGGTTCCTGTTTGATAGCTCGATGTGCTGACAAGTGTGGCAATGCTGCAGCTATAAGAAGTTATTTTGTCCCTGGTTTCTTTTAAGAGAGAGATTGAACAATCATTACCACTTGAGTAAACAGCTAGGGAGGCCTTAGGTTAATTTTAATGCAGCCTGAATGGGTGTGGCCAGCTCTCACAGATTAGGATCTCTGGGTTTTGGTTTCTCAGTAAGATCAAAATCTATAGTGGTCTCCACAGAGTTGGAAGCTTCAGTGAATGCCTCCTGGCTGCTACTCTCACTGAATGTTCGCTTGATGCTGTCACATTGCAGACCCTTTACATTCCCTTTAAAATAAGAAAATATTAGAATCTAGGCTACTGCCTTCAAATATGTTCGAGGGACTCTGGTGTGATCCATCACACTAGACTTCTTCTCTTCCTGAGTAATAGGCCGGAAGCACTGAATGGACTATCCCTGTTCATCTCCAATAGTGTCAATGGGCTGAATGACTTCCTCATATTCCGGTGAAACCAGCGTGAGGTGCTGAAGGAACTCTTGTTTTACTGTGGCAATGTGCAGTGTCAGGCAGTGCTGTTACATGAATGTTACTGACACGTAAACAGCACAAGTCTCAATGGAGTCTGGGTCTTGCTGCACGTGGACACAGACCAGTTCAGGAGCTGAGGGGGGACAAAATGCTCTGAACATTGTGGAATGTTCGGTGACCATCCCCACTTCAGATCTTATGGTGGGGAGGGTGGGGATGAGAGACATTGATGAAGTTGCTGAAGCTGTTTGTGAAGGGGAAGCTACCCTGAGGATCTCCCACAGAGGTGACCCAGGAGTGAGATGGTGAACATCTTCCTTTGTGCCATGTTTGACTCCAAACACTGGAGAGTTTACTCTGATTCCCATTAATTCCAGTTTTGTTAAGCTCCTTGATGCCAGCAGAAGTCAACCACTGCCTTGATATCAGGGCCAGTCATTTATACCTGAACCCTTGTCTCAACCTCTTTTGTTCATATCGATAAACCATGATATAGGAGCAGCAAGCGTTTTCTTCAAACAGGTGGGTTTGAATGATGGATTTCTGTTCTCAAGAGTGTTCAGGGAATGAGATGAATGAAATTATTTGAAGAGGAGGTAGATGGATATTGATCTTTCAGAGAGGTGAGGGCTATGAGGAATTGGGTATTAAAGAGGATTTCAGACCGAGAGCAGATCAGCCACAATCTTCGTGAAGGAGAAGGCAGGCTTGGGGAGTGAACGACCTGCCCCTGTTTCTGATGTTCTCACAAGCTGTTATTGGAAAGTTAGTGGGTGTTATTTTCATGGATGTCTGTTATTGAATATTGCAGTCAGGGAGACTAGAGGATTTTGTGAGCCATCTCTGGGTGTGGTATATGGGCTGTATTCACAGTGAATCTGGGTCTACAACAGGACCAACAAATGAAGCACAAGTTGCAGAGAGGGGAAGCTATTTAAAGAGAGATGAGGGGCCTCTTTCATACCCGTGCCTGGGTTTTCCAATTACATTTCCCAAATCACCTCAAATCGTGTGGGACAGTCTTGAGAGGCTGAATGGTGCTCTCTGTTTCAGTGCACCAGGTTATAGGAGTAAGTAGCCTCCAACTGCTCCTGTCTAGTAGGTTTGATGGGCTGAATGGAACACAGGAACATGGGACTGAGGAGCAGGAGTGAGTCATTAGATACTTTGAGCCTTCTCTACCAGGCACTAAGATTGTGGCTGATCTGGTTGGGGTCTCAGCTCCATTTTCCTGTCTATATCCCATTATGCATGACTCACTTCTCTGTCAAATATTTACCTAATGCAGCTTTCAATCAATGTGAGCATGGGGGCACGATATACTTCCAGTGAAGAGAATTCCCACTTGAAAGGTCCTTTCAGAATTATTCGTCATCCTTTTTATAGAATCAGAGAGTCATTCAGAATGGAAACAGACCTGTTAGTCCAATCTGTTCACTCCGATCAGATATCAAATCTGATCCAGTCCCATTTGCCAGCATTTGGCCAATATGGCTCCTCTTTCAGACACATTTTAAACATGCGATTGTAACCGCCTTCAGCACTTTCTCTGACAGCACTTTCTGTACACACACCACTCTCTGTGTGAAACGTTTATCTTCAGGTCCCTTCTAAATCATTCGCCCTCTCCCCTTCAACCTATGCTGTCTTGTTTGGGCCTCCCCTATCTTGGGGAGCAGATCATGGCTTTTCGGAATATCCATGCCTCTGATGATTTTATAAACCTCTATAATGTCACCCCTCAACCTCTGACACTCCAGGGAGAAACACATCAACCTAATCAACCTCTCCCTACAGCTCAAACCTCCAGTTCTGGGACATCTGTGTCGAAATCATTTCTGCAGAAAACCGAGTTGTATGCAGTATTCTTAAAGTGTCCTCACCAACATCCTGTACAGATACAACATGCCACCACAACTCCTCTATTCAATGCTCTAACTGATTAAGGGAAATGTGCCAAATATGTTCTGTGCCACTCTGTCTACCTGCGACTCCACTTTCAAGGAACAATGTACCTGCAGACTTATCCCTTTGTTTCACAACACGCCCCAGGACCTTACCATCAAGTGTATAATTCCTGCCATGGTGTGCGTTCAAAAAATGCAAAACCCCGTATTTATCTATATTAAACTTCATCTCTCACTCCTTGCCCTTTTGTCCCATCTAATTGTGGTCTCGTTGTGCTCTGAGGTAATCTACTACACCATCTTTCTGATGTCATCTATAACCTTCCTAACTCTGGCCCCTATATTCACATCCAAATCCTTTACATAAATGATGAAATGCAGTGAACTCAGTACTAATTCTTACAGCACACTGCTGCTCACAAGCCTTCAGTCTGAAAAATATCCCTCCTCCTTCAAGCCAATTCTGACCGAACCTTACTCATTTGTCTACCAATCAGAATGAAATACGTGCTCTGAAGAGGGGCTGAGTAGTTTAGGTTTATTTTCACTGGAAAAAAGGAGATTGAGGGGGGACTTGATTGAGGTTGACAAAATCATGATGGGTATAGACAGGGTGGGTAGAGAGGGGCTTTTTCCCAGGGTGAAGGATTGAATAACGAGAGGTCGTGCTTTCAAGATGAGAGGTGGAATGTTTAAGGGGGATACACAGAGGGTGGTGGGCATTTGGAACGTGTTGCCAGCAGAGGTGGCAGAGGCAGGCACGGTAGATTCATTTAAGATGAGTCTGGACAGATGCATGAGTAGGTGGGGAGCAGAGGGATACAGATGTTTAGGAATTGACTGACAGATTTAGATAGTATATTTGGATCAGCTCAGGCTTGGAGGGCGAAGGGCCTGTTCCTGGGCTGTAAATTTTCTTTGCTCTTTGTTGTTTAAATGAACACCATGCTGAGGTCCATATAGACAAGGTCTACCAAACTGTCTTCATCAATCTTCTTTGTCACCTCTTCAAAAAACTCAACCAAATTCATGAGACATGAATTCCCATGCAAAAAGACACGTTGTCTACTCTGAACAGCCCTTGCCTTCCCAAATGTATGTAAATCGTGTCCCTCAGAATCACCTCCAACAACTTACCCACCACTGACATCAGGCTCACCGGTCTATAGATTCCCGACTTTTTGGGGTCACTGCTTCCTTCTCTAGTCCCACTCCTCCACTGCTCATAACAAATGTTAAATGTGACCAGGTCGGTGATATGGTCGATGATATCGGTCTCAGACTGGGTCTGGGTCAGTTTTAGGAACAAGTCAGGCTAGTTTCTTTAATCTGCTAAAACAACATGTTCATGATCCAGAGCAATGTTACTCAAACTATGGTGGAAAGATGAATGGCAAACTGTTTGGGTATTGCAAATATATAATCAATGGCCTGGAAAGGGTGGACGCTTAGAAATTGTTTCCGTTAGGCGAGGAGACTAGGACCCGTGGACACAGCCTTAGAATTAGAGGGGGTCAATTCCGAACAGAAATGCGGAAACATTTATTCAGCCAGAGAGTGGTGGGTCTGAGGAATTCATTGCCACGGAGTGCAGTGGAGGCCGGGACGCTAAATGTCTTCGAGGCAGAGATTGATAAATTATTGATGTCATAAGGAATTAAGGGCTACGGGGAGAATGCGGGTAAGTGGAGTTGAAATGCCCATCAGCCATGATTAAATGGCAGAGTGGACTCCATGGGCCGAATGGCCTTACTTCCACTCCTATGTCTTATGGTCTTATGGTCTAATACTTCCCTTTCTAAACACAAAAACACGTACACACACACAAACACATACACACACAACCACTATTAAAATGGATTTAGAATTGTGACTTGATGGAGAAGGAAGAGGTGTCAGTATTGCATTTCAGAATTTAGGCCCAGGATGAATGAAAGTACAGCTATTCGTGTTGATTGAAGTCATATTTCGCAGCAGTAAAGGTTTATAAAATCAGAATAGTCATGGGTAGGGTGAGTAGTCAGGGTTTTTCCCCAGTTTTGGGGCGTCCAAAACAAACACACACACACACACACACACACACACACACACACACACACACACACACACACACACACACACACACACACACACACAGAGATTAACAAAATTTCTGCAATTTAAATTTGAAAGAACTTTGTCCAGATATTATTGGAACTCATGACAAAAGTAAAAATTGAGATTCTCCAAAACATTATTCTGCTTCTGAAGATATTATACTCACACAGCTGCTAGCAATAGGATTCCATCCTGGGAGAGTTGGATTTGGCTGAATTCCCTTTGCTTTACGCAGTGAGTAGATTTCAATGAATTCTGGTCAGGGAGTACCCAAAGGGTAGTACGGTGGTTAGCACTGCTGCCTCACAGCACCAGGGACTTGGGGTCGATTCCAGTCTTGGGTGACTGTCTGTGTTGAGTTTGCACATTCTCCCCTTGTCTGTGTGAGCTTCTAATGGGTGATCCAGTTTCCTACCACAAACTGTGTAGGTGAGGTGGATTGGTCATGCTAAATTGTCTGTCGTGTTCAGGGATTTCTAGGTTAGGTACATTAGTCAGGGGTGAAAGTTGGTATGGACTTGTTGGGCCGAAGGGCCTGTTTCAACACTGCAGTGATTGTACAAAAATAAGAACGGTAATGATGACTGTTGAGTTTGTTTTAGCTAGCACACATTGCTGTGATGAGGGACAACGAAGGACGGAGAGTGCAATAGGCCATTCCTTCTCAGGAAGATTACATTTTCTCCCTCTCTGAGCTGAATCACACCATAATATCGTCCTTTCCCAAACTGGACCATGTGAGGTCTCCTTGTACATTATCCAAATATGTCTCCATCACATTCCCTGTTCCATGTTGGTGCATCATTGCTACTATCATATACAGAGCCATATCCTTAGCAGAAAATGGTCTCGGCCGATTTGAAATATGTTTACATGGCCCTGCGTCATTAAAAAAATAAAATATTTACTGTATTCAGAATACCTGTGTTAAAATGCATGTGTTTTTTAACAAAGACAGAAATTGCTGGAAAAGTTCGGCAGGTCTGTCAGCATCCAGATGCCTTTTACATGCTGTAGTTGTACCAGCCTCCATCACTTCCTCTGGCAGTTCATTCCATACACACACGACCCTCTGTGTGAAAAGGTGCCCTTTAGGCCTCATCAAAACTTTTCCCCTCTCACTTTCAAACAATGCCCTCTAGTTTTGGACGCCCCAAAACTGTGGAAAAACCCCTGACTACTCACCCTTTCTATGACCGTTCTGATTTTATAAACCTTTACTGCTGCGAAATGTGACTTCAATCAACAAGAATATTTGTACCTTCAGTCATCCCGGGCCTAAATTCTGAAATGCAATACTGACACCTCTTCCTTCTCCATCAAGTCACAATTCTAAATCCTTCTTAATCAGTTTGTTCAGATGTATCCTGAGTCACTTCTGTGGGCTTTACGCCTGGACCTTTGTGCCCGGAGGCAGGGACACTAGCATCACTCAGCAATACCCATAAAGCTGTAAGAGTATTCTCCTGTGTGTTTGTTCATCAGCCTGTTATGACCTGCTGTGACATACCTCTGCAACAGGCAGGACTTGAATCCAGTCCTACTAGACCAGAGCTAGGAACACTACCACACAAGTTCAGGAATTGGAATCAAATCCTGAGTTCTGGCTCAGAGGCAGGGACATTACCCACTACGCTACCATACCCAGATTTTGGGTGATATTTTAGTGCCCACTTTCAGCTCGGTGTGGATTTATTATAATCAGGTTCCCATTACTGAACTACACAAAACACTTCGTATTGTTAAACAAATGCAAGATATTTGTCTCAACTGTAGGATATTGAGTGTATGTGCTGTGCTATCCAAATTAACTATGAACATCTTTAATCGCTATTATCTGTAGTCTGCAATATTAGGGAAAGAAATCCTGCAGACACACTCTGCCCAATTAAGAGTCTCAAATGAATATTTATTACTGAACACCAGACACGAAAGAAGAGCTTAATTTCTGGTCACAAAACACCGATCACTCTTACACAACTCCACCGTGCGACTCCCCTCTTCCTGGCCGGTGATTACTCTCCAGCCTCTCCTCCCCACTGACTGTGTCTGCAATCTGTCCCTCCTCCCCCAAACCACACAAGGCTTCCCAAGCTCAGGGTCTTTGTGAAAATCAAGGCCGGAGTGTTCATGCCTCCTGGACAGGGGGAGGGCATTTTAAAATTGAAGGGGGAGGGTGAGACGGCAGTAATATCACACACTGGGATGAGAGGTGGCAGATGGAGTTTAGTTTAGATTAATGCGAGGTATTGGATTTGGTAAATCAAACAAGAGCAGGACCTATACAATTAAAAGTAGGGCCTTTGGCAGTGTGGTAGGACAGAGACCTAGGCCTTCAGGTTTAATTCTTTAAAATTTGCATCTCATATAGATCGTGTGGTAAAGAAGGTGTTTAGTACACTTGTCGACATTGGTCAGACTTTTGAGTATCGGAATTGGGACATCATGCTGAGGTTGTACAGGACATTGGTGAGACGTCTTCTGGAATACTGTGTCCAATCTGTTCACCCTACCCACTCATTCCATAGGCACACCACCCTCTGGGTGAAAAAGCTGCCCCTAGGGTCACTTTAGTATTTCCCCTCTCACCTTATGTCGTCTATGTCGTCTATGTCGTCTAGTTTTGGACTCCCCGTACCCTTAGAAAACACCTTGACTATTCACTTTGATATTATTGACCTTGATATTATTAAGCTGGAGAGGGTTCAGAAGGGATTTACCTGAGTATTGCTGGGAATGGAGGGAGTGAGCTATAAGGAGAGGCTGGATAGACTGGGACCTTTTTTCACTGGAGAGTATGAGGTTAAGGGGTAATTTTACAGATGTTTCTAAAATAATGAGGGGTACAGATAAGCTGAAAGGCTGATGTCTTTTCCCTAGAGTTGGGGATTCAAAACTGAGGGATATTTTAAGATGTGAGGAAAAAGATTTATAAAAGTCATGAGAGGTAAATATTTTAGACAGAAACTGGCTTGTGTGTGGAATGAACTTCCAGATGAAGTGGTGAAAGCAGGGACAGTTACAACGTTTAAAGGACATTTAGATCAGTACATGGATCAGACATCAGTTTGGATGGTGCTGTGAGCAGCTGCCCACTTCCTCCCCCCGTCTGAATGAATCCCTGTTGGTTTTCACCCTCTGTCAATGCCTGTGCAGTGGCGTGGGGAGGCCAGCAGAGGGTGGCATTGCATCACTTTAAGCACTACAGAGACTGCCAGACCTGCCCCACACAGAGACACACAGATATACACACGGGAATGGTGAGGACACGGCGGGAAGCTCATTTGGTAACTTAAACTAAATATAAAGAAATGCTCAATTCGTCTCGTCAACTGTTAAAATATGAGGGACAGAGAACTCCCAAATTCCACTGTTTAAATAAAAACATCAATTTATTTTTTTCACTCTGAAAGTGAACATTTTACATTAACTATTCATAACTCTGGGATACCCTTTCTCTTAACTGCTTATTACCTGACTCCAGCTCTACAGCAATATACAGTTTCTGGGTTTTCTATCCTCTCATATCTCAGGTGTTTATAAGCTCTCAGTTCAGAATAGCATTCCCTCTCTCTTAAAGTTACAGTACACACTTTCAACTTCATCACATTATACCCTGACGAATATCGATAAGTGGGACCTATCCGGATTTCTCTTGCTCTGTGGTTTGTCAATATTTCATTCGCTCCGTCTGGTGTGTGTCAGGACTTTTGTTGCCCCATTGACAGCATGTCATTATTCGACTTTGTCCATAGGAATAAATCAGTATTTCACTTGCTCACACTCGTGTATGTGGGGCAGGATTTCAGTTGTTTCATGGGGACTGTGACACTATAACAATCTCAATGTTTGTAGATGGCACCGAACCTGGAAGAACTCTGAAGTCTATGGAGGAGAGTGTGGAACTCTAACAGTACAATAACACGTTGATGTAGTGTTCTGGTGTAAGGCAGATGGGGATCAGTGCAGAGCAGTTTGAGGTGATACACTTTGGCAGGAAAGACAATGAAAGACAGCTTAAAACAGGCTGTGCCATTATAAAGGGACTGCAGGAGCAGAGAGCGCTGGGTGTATATGAGCTCAGATTGTTGAAGATGTCAGGACAAGTGGGGAGAGCATTAACTATCACAGATTATTTTCAGTATCTGAGCTGTTTACAGGGGGAGGTGTAGGAGGGAGTCTCTGTGCTCCCTTCCTGGGAGGTGGTGACGACGATGTGTGTGAGCCCACCCTCCTGCCCACCGAGACCGTGGGGATTCCATTTGTACCAGCTCGACACAAAAGGGAGATGGCATCAGGGCCACGGCTTCCAAGTTGTGTCGGGGGGAAACGGAGTTGCCAGTGGGTTTAAAGTGAGAATTGCCTTTCACTGAACATTGCTCCTGACTCGGTCAGTGGGACGTGGATGTTTAAAAATCTCCACACGAGGTGTCCTGGTCCTCTCCGGCTCCTACCAGGGTCCTCCCCACATGACAGGGGGAGGGGGGTGAGGGAACGTATATCGAGCCCTCCACCACCCGGATAGGCCCTTTCTTTCCTATTCCAGGCGGTTTCTCCTGGAATGGGAGAAGGGGAGGGAGTGAGGGAGGGAGTGGGTGTGGTCCTACTGTTAGTGTTAGTGTAGGCAGGGAGGGGGTCATGGTGAGGTGTCCGGAGGGAGTCAGTGCACAGTGTTGTATCCATGCAGTGTTATTGATGTGGGGGGGTAAAGTGGACGGGGTGACAGAGAGAGACAGACAGAGACAGAGAGTGACAGAGAAAGAGACAGACAGAGACAGAGAGTGACAGAGAGACAGAGAAAGTGACAGAGAGAGAGAGAGGGAAGGTGCTTCATGCAGCACAGTGTTGGACCATGAGCCTTGTCCGGGGGTCGGTGCTATAACAGATATACAGTGAGTGTGAGGGAGCAGAGAGAATACGGTGACCCTTATACTGACAGAACGGGGAAGGTTATTGATGCTTGTCCTGTATTGCTGGACATTTCTTCAGACCACAGATATTGCACTGAGCTGGGTGGTGAGCTCAGACCATGCTCGGTGGGCCTGGTGGTGTGGCCTCCTCTGAAAAGAGAATGGTCTCATTCTGTACTAGCTCATCCACCAGCACCTCCGTGCCCCTGTCGATAAACAGCGGGGTAATTGCCCATGATCTGCCATGCTCGGGGTAAACTTTGCAGGGCAGCTCCGAACTGAGAAAGACCCTTGGCCTTTTAAAAATGGCACCAGTGCCAGGGATCACTCAATATCCAGGGGCATCCGGGCGATGGTGAGTACCACCCACCATGATGGGTGGGAGAATTGGGCTGGCATTATATTAGAGGAACATCATGGGGTTGGCTGGGTAGTTAATGAGATGAGTCCGATACGACAGCACCAGGAAACTAGCTCAGCCTCGTGTGGATGATCTCTCTGTCACACTCAAGGAAAATCAAACAAAGATAAACTATTGTTAGAATCTGCCCAATGACTCATCGATTCTGTTCAAAGCAATTCCAGTAACAAAGATGCAGAACAAATGCTCATTGGCCTCACACCAATATCCCTTTTTCCCATCTTTCCTGGGAAGATTGGCTCATGTACAGGATGTTATCGAACTGTTGACATTTCAGCATTCTGCAACCTGGGAACACATCCTTCCATGACACTGTCTCTCAGTCTCCCCCTCTCGGTCTATTCCCCAAACCCCTCCCATGTGGTGATATTTAAACTGATTCCCCCGCCACCTCTCTGTGGCAGTGATGTTCACACCCACAGCACCCCCTTGTCAAGGCACAATGGAGATATGGAGCTGGAAATGGGTGGGAGCTGCACGTCCTGTCACTTCCAGCCTGGGCTGCAAGTTTCCACAGACTGGGCAGGGATCGAACACAGTGTTACTGAGGAATGCACTGGGGTGGGGTACACAGTCCTACATGCTGGGAGGGTAACTGCTCCTGGTTTACAGATCAATGCAATCGAGTGGTGTACACAGTCCTACATGCTGGGAGGGTAAATGCTCCTGGTTTACAGATCAATGTACTGGGGTGGGGTACACAGTCCTACATGCTGGGAGGGTAACTGCTCCTGGGTTACAGATCAATGCACTGGGGTGGTGTACACAGTCCTACATGCTGGGAGCGTAACTGCTCCTGGTTTACAGATCAATGTACTGTGGTGGTGTACACAGTCCTACATGCTGGGATGGTAACTGCTCCTGGTTTACAGATCAATGCACTGGGGTGGGGTACACAGTCCGACATGCTGGGGTGTGTGTGTTTGTGTAACTGGTCCTGGTTTACAGATTAATTCACTGGCAGACTAACTGATTGAGGTTAATAGATAATGCAATGGTCTAGTCCGTGCAGCTCCACATACTGGATGGATATTTCTTTCATGTTCAGACATTAATACACAGCTGTGGTCTGCACAGCTCTCCGCCCTGGACAGATATCTAGTCCGGGTTTATAGATCAATGCACTGCTGTGGTCTACACAATGCCCCGTATTCCTGTGTATCAGCTTTGAAGTGCTGAATATTCCCTTCCATTTCCTGTGTAACAGGTATGAGAGATTAAAAGATCTGCTCCAATCGCTGAGTAACAGCCTCCAATGGCTGAATGGCCTCATTCTGTTCCTGTTTAAACCTCTTGATGGGCTGAATAGCCTGCTTCAGTATCGGTGCAGTTGTGAGTGGTGCTGAATATTTTGATACCATCAGTGAATAGGCCACTTCTGACTTTATGATGGAGGGAAGGCCATTGATGCTGCAGCTGTTACTAGCCCACAGTGCCTCATGGATGGCCAGTTTCCATGTGCTCAGCCCTTTAGAAGTATGTCCTTCTTCACAGGAGGGTGTGCCACATCACACAGTGAGCAGTACGCCTAATATGATTTATCTCTCCATCCCGGAGTCTCTCAGCCTCATTCGTGATGAAGGTCTGCTGCCCGAAACCGTGATTTTCCTGCTCCTAGGATGCTGCCTGACCTGCTGTGCTTTTCCAGCAACACACTAATCATGAGTGTGTCAAATATGGGGCTGAGACTTTCCCTCCACCAGGACTGTGTGCTGACTGCTTCTACAGATACTGTCAGGGACAGATCCATCTGTGACATGGAGTTTGGGGAGAATGTTTCCCCCAGTCTGGCTGTTGTGTATAGAAGCCTGTCCCTACTCAGGCAGCGGTGGGCCTGTGGGGGCACTCTTAGTGATGGACATTGAAGTCCCACACCCAGAGGACGGTCTGTGTCCTTATCACCCTCAGTGCTTCCTCTGATTTGTTTCTAAGAGGAGGGGTGGTGGGCAGGAGACAACCATCCTCAGGCGACTTCCTTGACCATGATCTGTTACCATGATATTTCCTGGGTTCTGGAATCAATGTTGGGGATTTGCAGGGTAACTCCTTCCCTGACTGTATCCCAGGGTGTCCCCACCACTGGTGGGTCTGTCCTGCCGGTGGGACAGGATATACCCAGGGATGGTGATGGGGTTTCATGAAACATTATGGGCGGCACGGTGGCACAGTGGTGAGCACTGTTACCTCACAGCGGCAGAGACCCAGGTTCAATTCCAGCCTCTGGCGACTGACCGTGTGGAGTTTGCACATTCTCCCCGTGTCTGCGTGGGTTTCCTCCGGGTGCTCCGGTTTCCTCCCACAGTCCAAAGATGTGCAGATTGGGTGAATTGGCTATGGGAAATTGTCCGTAGTGTTCGGTGAAGGAGTAAATGTAGGAGAATGGGTCTGAGTGGGATGGTCTTCGGAGGGTCGGTGTGGACTTGTTGGGCTGAACGGCCTGTTTCCACACTGTAGGTAATCTAATCTAATCTAAATTACCCATCATACACTGTGAGTATGACGGTGTCGGACTGTTTCCTGACTGGGAGTGTGGTGCTGGAAAAGCACAGCAGGTCAGGCAGCATCCGGGGAGCAGGTGAATGAACGTTTCAGGCATAATCCCTTCATCAGGGATGAGGCTTGTGGGCCGGGGAGCTTAGAGATAAATGGGAGGGGTCTGGGGCTGGTGCAGGAGGTGGGGCGGCGGTAAGGGAGCTGGGAATGTGATCGAGAGACGGAGGTGGGGGAGAGATGATAGGTCAGAGAGGATGGGGGAAGGTCATGGACAGGTCAAGGAGTTCCCCGGAACGTTCTGTCCCCAACATTCTATAACTGACATTCCCTGGAACGTTCTGTACCCAACATTCTATAACTGACATTTCCCGGAACGTGCTGTCCCCAACATTCTATAACTGCCATTCCCTGGAACGTTCTGTCCCTGACATACTATAACTGACATTCCCTGGAACGTTCTGTCCCTGACATTCTATAACTGACATTCCCCGGAAGATTCTGTCCCTGACATTCTATAACTGACATTCCCCGGAACGTTCTGTCCCTGACATTGTTTGTGAACGGCCGGACATCAGTGAATTGAACAAACGATAAGATTCCGAGGGAAGAGATCCCGTTCCAGGGAGAAGGAGACACTGTTCCGAAGGCCCCTCAGGCAGTTAAAGGGGTGAATATGTTTTCCCTGCGTTTACATTTCTCCATGACACAGGATCGACCACAATTTAGACCGAAATACAGAAATTCCCAAACTCCGTTTGTCTTCAGGAAACTGGGAGATAATCCTTCAGGATAGCAACGTTCCCACCCTCCGTATTAGGAACTGGGAAGGAGTGACCTGTGTCTGCTCTCGAGTGATCGAGTGTGTGGGAATGTTCTAGAAACCATCTGTCCTTATGGATGTGTCTCTGTGTGTTTGGGGAGGGAGGGTTTCTTGTGGTTTAAGTCACATTTTTGTCAGTAATTCCGAAATTCCCATTTGTTATTCCATCTCCACATATGAAAATCTCACTGGGTCCCCGATCAAACGGGTCCCTTTGCCTCCAGGCTGATGGATAATGGGTTTGTTTTCCTTCCTCACAGTTAACGTAGTGACCATCTACGTCCTGCTTTATAAAGATTGTGGATTGTCTCCATGCGTCAGACGTTACCTGGGGGCCATGGCAGCGGCGGATCTCCTGGTCATTATCCTCGACCTGATCCTGAGACACATTCCAATTGTTTATCGGGAACAGTTTTATTTCCTGTACTCCGTCCCCGTGTGTAATACCCACGCCGTCCTGCTTTATGCAGCCACTGACTGCTCTGTCTGGTTCACCGTCACTTTCACCTTTGATCGGTTTGTGGCCATTTGTTGCCCGAAGCTGAAAAGTAAATATTGCCGTGAGAAAACGGCGGCTGTGGTTCTGGGAGCAGTGACTGTGCTGAGCTGTTTAAAGAACATTTCCTGGTATTTTATGCTCGAGGCTCGGTATCGGTTGGTGAACGACCCCTGGTTTTGTAATGTAACAGGCACTGTTCGATTTTCCAGTGTCTGGGTCACAATCGAGTTCCTCCACCACATTCTAACCCCGTGTGTCCCATTTCTCCTGATTCTGCTGCTCAATGTTCTCACCGTCAGACACATTTTAGTGACCAGCAGAGCCCGCAGGAGACTCCGCGCTCACACCAATGGGGACGCTCAGTCTGACACTGAAATGAGAAACCGAAAAAAATCCATCATTTTACTGTTTGTGATCTCGGCCAATTTCATCCTATTATGGTCAACGTTCATGCTGTATTCTATATGGAGACGGATGTATGGGATTGTGGATACCACTGTGTATCTCGATCTCTTTGTGCAGGATATGGGCTTCATGCTGCAGCTCCTCAGTTGCTGCACAAACACCGCGATTTATGCCGTGACCCAGACTAAGTTCAGGCAGCAGCTAAAGAATGTGCTGAAATATCCCTTCACCCAAATCCATCCATCCATCAAATTCCCTCATTAATCAATCCATCCGGGATTTTCTCATTTCAGTTCAGTGTTTCAGCGATGAAGCAGCCTGTCGCTATGATAACAGACTGAGGGTAGCGCTGGTTTGTCCATCCGAATCCCAAAGGGGGGTTACATGGAAACATTTCAATGTTTCTCACAACTCAGGGGCCGGTGAGAAAAGACACCATCCCACTGACTGGATCCATCACTTCCATTTGTAAACAATAAAAATGTTGATTAAAGCATGCCGAGCAGCAGAGTGACCGATGTTGTTGTGTGTCTTTGTGTTGGAGAAGCTGAGCTGGAGAAAGACTCAGCCCCAAGTCCTGGTCCTCAGGGAAGGGGAGGGCACCGCGCCCTTAGATCAGGAGCTGGGTTTAACTCCCTTTGTCCCACCACTGCAGCCTGGCCTCCCCATTACTTATCCCCTACTCTTTCTCCTCAATTCTCTCTCTTTCTCTCACTTTCAGCACACACTCTCTTTCTCAACCCTCTCCCTCACCCCCCCTCTCTCTACACACACACACACCCAACCCCGGTTTCTCCACCTGCCTCCACTTTTCCCTCTCCCCTCTCTCTCTCTCTCATGCTGTCGCTAACTCCCTCCCACAATTCCATCTCTACGACATTTTCCCCACCTCCCACATCTCACCCCCACCCCCCACACGCAGACTGACCCCCAAACACCCCCAGTCTCTGGGTCAGATGGAGAGACAAGGATCAGGGAGGCAGAGTATGTCAGAGAAAGAGGGAGGGAGGGAGGGACAGGAGGGAGAGAGATTCAGTCAGAGGGAAAGAGAGGGAGGTTGGAAGAGAGAGATACCGAGGGAGGGGGAGAGCGAGAAGGGAGAGAGAGAGAGAGATAGGGTGAGGGAGAGACACGGGAGGAGATAATGAGAGAGAGTGGCGAGAGAGAGAGTGAGACTGAGAGAGGGGTGAGGGAGGGGGCAAGAGGGAGAAAGACACAGCGAGAGACAGAGGGGCGACGAGAGAGAGAAAGGAGCAAGAGAGATAGGGAAGGCGAGATAGAGGGAAAACGACAGGGCAGAGAGAGAGAGAGAATGAGGGGCCGAAAGAGAGACAGGAGTTGGGAGATGGGGGCAAGAGAAAGCAGGATGGCTGGAGAGAGATAGAGGAGGGAAGAGAGAGAGATAGAGGTGAGAAGAGAAAGAGGGTCGAGAGAGGGAGGTAGAGAGAGAGAGAGAAAGATTGGATGAAAGAGAGAATGGGACAGAGAGAGAGATGGTGAGAGAGAGGAAGGGCACAAAGGTGAGAGGGGTGTGTGAGAGGGCGAGAGAGAGGGAGGGGGCAGGCGAGAGAGAAAGGGAGGGAGGGAGCGAGCGAGAGATTGAGAGGGAGGGGGCGAGAGAGAGAGGAGGAGGCGGGCGAGAGAGCGGGATGGGGGCGAGAGAGAGAGAGGGAGGGGGTGAGAGAGAGAGAGGGAGGGGGTGAGAGAGAGGGAGGGGGTGAGAGAGAGGGAGGGGGCGAGAGAGAGGGAGTGGGATGAGAGAGACAATGGGAGGGCAGGCGAGAGAGAAAGAGGGAGGGGGATGAGAGAGAGGGGGAGGGGGGATTAGAGAAATAGGGAGAGGGGGCGAGAGAGAGAGGGAGGGGGCGAGGGGGAGAGCGACGGGGGCTGAGAGAGAGAGAAGGAGGGGTAAGAGAGAGAGGGAGAGGGGTGAGAGAGAGGGAGGGAGGGGTGAGGGAGAGAGAGGGAGGTGGGCGACAGAGGGGGGCGAGAGAGAGAGGGGGAGGGGGCGAGAGAGAGGGGGAGGGGCAAGAAAGAGAGGGAGGGGGTTGAGAAAGACAGGTGGGCGCAAGAGAGAGAGGGAGGACGGCGAGAGAGACAGGAAGCTAGAGAGAGGGAGTGGACGTGATCGAGAAGTAGGGGTGAGAGAGAGGAGGAGGGGGTGAGAGAGAGAGGGAAGGGGTGTGTGAGAGAGGGAGGGGTACAACAGAGAGAGGGAGCGGGGTGAGAGAGAGAGAGAAGGAGGGGGACGGGAGAGAGAGGGAGGGGATGAGAGAGAAAGAGGGAGGGGGAAAGAGAGAGAGGGAGGGGAGGCGAGAGAAAGAGCGAGTCGGAGCGAGAGAGAGAGAGGGAGGTGGGATGAGAGAGAGAGAGGGAGGGTGGCGAGAGAGAGAGGGAGGGAGGGGGCGAGAGAGAGAGAGGGTGGGGCCAGAGAGACAGAGAGGGGGGCGAGAGAGAGAGGGAGGGAGAGAGAGAGGCAGGGGGCGAGAGAGAGAGAGGTAAGGGGACGAGTGAGTGAAGGACGGGGTGAGAGAGAGACGGAGGGGGACGAGAGAGAGAGAGGGAGGGAGGGTGAGGGGGGCGAGAGAGAGGGACGGAGGGGGCGAGAGCGAGAGAGAGAAGAGGATGAGAGAGAGAGAGAGAGGTACGAGAGAGAGGGGGCGAGAGAGAGAGGGAGGGAGGATGAGAAAGAAAGAGGGAGAGCGCAAGAGAGAGAGAGTGAGGGGCAACAGAGAGAGAGAGACGGAGGGGTTGAGAGAGGGAGGGAGGGGGCAAAAGAGAGAGGGAGGGTGGCAGGAGAGTGAGAGGGAGGTGGTGTGAGAGAGAGAGAGGGAGGGGGATGAGAGAGAGAGGGAGGGGGACGGGAAAGAGAGGGAGGGAGGGGGGTTTGAGAGAGTGGAAAGGGGGTGAGCGAGAGATGGAGGGGGACGAGAGAGAGAGGGAGGGGGACGAGCGTGTGAGAGAGGGAGGGGTTTGACAGAGAGGGAGGGGTCTGAGAGAGAGAGAGGGAGGGGGTGAGAGAGAGTCAGAGGGGGGAGTGAGAGAGAGAGGGAGGGGGCAAGAGAGAGACAGTTAGTGGGTCAAAAGAGAGAGAGAGGGGATGAGAGAGAGAGGGAGGGGGCAATAGAGGGGGGCGAGAGTGAGAGAGGGAGGGGGCGAGAGAGAGAGAGAGAGGTGGGGTAAGAGAGAGAGGGAGGGGGTGAGAGAGAGGGAGTGGACTACAGAGAGAGAGGGAGGTGTCAAAAGAGAGAGAGAGAGAAGGAGGGGGGCGAGATAGAGTGGGAGGGGGCGAGACAGAGACAGGGAGGGGGACGACAGGGAGAGAGAGGGGGGCGAAAGTGAGGGAGGGACGGGGTGAGAGAGAGAGGGAGGGCGGCCGAGAGAGAGAGAGAGGGAGGGGTACGAGAGAGAGAGGGAGGGGTGAGAGAGAAGGAGGGGCGAGAGAGAGAGGGAGGGGGACGAGAGAGAGAGAGAATTGGGTGAAAGAGAGGGAGGGGTATGAGAGAGGGAGGGAGGGGGTGAGAGAGAGGGAGGGGTTGAGAGAGAGGGAGGGGGCGAGAGAGAGAGGGAGGGGGTGCGAGAGAGAGAGAAGGAGGGGGATGGGAGAGGGGGGATGAGAGAGAAACAGGGAGGGGGAAAGAGAGAGAGGGAGGGGGCGAGAGAGAGAGGGAGGGGGGTTAGAGAGAGAGGGAGGGGGCGAGAGAGAGAGAGGGAGGGGGCGAAAGAGAGAGTGAGGGAGGGGAGCGAGACAGAGAGAGGGAGGGGTGAGAGACAGAGGGAGAGGGTGGGAGAGAGAGGGAGAGGGTGAGAGAGAGAGTGAGGGCATGAGAGAACGAGGGAGGGAAGTGAGAGAGAGAAAGAGGGAAGGTTTGAGAGAGGGAGAGGGAGGTGAGTGAGAGAGAGGGAGGGGCGGGCGAGAGAGAGGGAGGGGACAAGAGAGAGAGGGGGTGGTGAGAGAGAGAGGGAGCGAAAGAGAGAGAGGGAGGGGGTGAGAGAGAGAGGGAGGGGAGCGAGAGACAGAGAGGAAGGGGGGTGAGAGAGAGGGAGGTACGAGAGAGAGAGGGAGGGGGACGAGAGTGTGAGAGAGGGAACGGGTTGAGAGAGAGGGAGGGGGACGAGAGAGAGAGGAAAGGGGGTGAGAGAGAGGGAGGGGGACGAGAGAGAGAGGGAGGGGTCTGAGAGAGAGAGAGGACGGGGGTGTGAGAGAGAGTGAGGGGGACGAGAGAGAGAGGGAGGGGGACGAGAGAGAGAGGGACGGGGACGAGAAAGAGGGAGGGGGTGAGAGAGAGAAAAAGGGGGAGTGAGAGAGAGGGAGGGGGCGAGAGAGAGAGGGTGGGGCGAGAGACTGGTGGCGAGAGAGAGGGACGTGGCGTGAGAGAGAGAGGGAAGTGGGGCGAGAGAGAGAGAGGGAGGGGGGTGAGAGAGAGAAAGAGGGAGGAATCAAGAGAGAGAGGGAGGGGCAAGAGAGAGGGGGAGGATCGTGAGAGAGAGAGAGCGAGATGGGTGAGAGGGAGAAGGAGGGTGGTGAGAGAGAGGGAGCGAGTGGGGCAAGAGTGAGGGAGTGAGGGTGATGAGGGAGAGAATGGGAGGGCGGGCGAGAGAGTGAGAGAGGGAGAGTATGAGAGAGCGGGAGGGGGATGAGAGCGAGAGAGAAGGTGGTAGGTCAGAGAAAGAGAGGGAGGGGGCGAGAGAGAGAGGGGGAGGAGAGAGAGAGGGAGGGAGACGAGAGAGAGAGGGAGGGGGACCGAGACAGAGAGCGGGAGTGGGTGTGAGAGAGAGGGAGGGGGCGAGAGAGAGGGGGCGAAGGCAAGAGAGAGTGAGCGAGGGGGGAGAGAGAGAGGCAGGGGGTGAGAGAGAGAAAGGGAAGGGGACGAGAGAGAGAGGGACGGGGTGAGAGAGAGACGGAGAGGGACGAGAGAGAGAGGGAGGGAGGGTGAAGGGGAGGCGAGAGGGAGAGGGACGGAGGGGGCGAGAGGGAGAGGGAAGGGGATGAGAGAGAGAGAGAGGTACGAGAGAGAGGGGGTGAGAGAGAGAGAGAGAGGGAGGGGGGATAAGAAAGAAAGAGGGAGGGTGCAAGGGATAGAATGGGGGGCAACAGAGAGAGAGGGAGGAAGGGGGAGAGAGAGAGGGGCAGGGGCGAGAGAGAGAGAGGGAAGGGGACGAGAGAGAGGCACGGGAGGCGGGAGAGTGAGAGGGAAGGGGGTGAGAGAGAGACGGTAGGGTAAGAGAGAGAGAGGGAGGTGAGCGAGAGAGAGAGGGAGGAGGCGAGAGAGAGAGGGAGGAAGCGACAGAGAGAGAGAGAGAGAGGGAGAGGGGGTGTCGTGAGAGAGAGGGAGGGGAGCGAGAGAGAGGGAGGAGGCTAGGGAGAGAGAGGGAGGGAGCGAAAGAGAGAGAGGGAGGGGCCGAGAGAGAAGGAGGGAGGGGTTGAGAGTGAGAGAGGGAGGGGGTGAGAGAGAGAGGGAGGTGGTGAGAGAGAGAGGGGCGACGAGAGAGAGAGAGACAAAGGGGCAAGAGAGATAGGGGAGGTGAGAGAGAGATAGGGGTTGGGAGATGGGGGCAAGAGAAAGCGGGATGGCTGGAGAGAGATAGAGGAGGGAAGAGAGAGATAGAGGTGAGAAGAGAGAGAGGGTCGAGAGAGGGAGGTAGAGAGAGAGAGAGACAGAGAGAGAGAGTGAGAGACTGTATGAGAGAGAGCAAGGGCGAGAGAGAGAGAGAGTCAGGGGGCGTGACAGAGAGAGAGAGAGGGAGGGGCGAGGGAGAGAGGGAGGGGACGAAAGAGAGATAGGGAGGGGACGACAGATAGGGAGGGAGGAGGGCGAGAGAGAGGGGCAAGAGAGAGGGGGAGTGAGTTAGAGAGAGAGGAAGGAGGGGTGAGAGAGAGAGAGGGAGGGGGATGAGAGAGAGGCCGGGTTGAGAGAGAGAGGGAGGGTGGGCGAGAGAGAGAGGACGGGTGAGAGAGAGAGGGCGGGCGAGAGAGAGAGGGAGGGGACGAGAGAGAGAGGGAGAGGGACAAGAGAGAGAGAGAGAAGGAGGGGTCGAGAGAGAGAGGGGGAGGGCGGGCAAGAGAGAGGGAGGGGGCGAGAGAGAGGGAGGGAGGGAGGGGGGCGAGAGATAGAGGGAGGGGGACGAGAGAGAGAGGTAGGGCGTGCGAGAGAGAGATGAAGGGAGTGCGAGAGAGAGAGGGAGGGGGACGAGAGAGGGAGGGGGATGAGAGAGACTGATAGAAGGGGACGAAAGAGAGAGAGAGAGAGGACGGGTGAGAGAGAGAGGGCGGGCGAGAGAGAGAGGGAGGGGACGAGAGAGAGAGGGAGAGGGACAAGAGAGAGAGAGAGAAGGAGGGGTCGAGAGAGAGAGAGAAGGAGGGGTCGAGAGAGAGAGAGGGGGAGGGCGGGCGAGAGAGAGAGAGGGAGGGGCGAGAGAGAGAGGGAGGGGACGAAAGAGAGATAGGGAGGGGGACGATAGAGGGAGGGAGGAGGGCGAGAGAGAGGGGCAAGAGAGGGGGAGTGGGTGAGAGAGAGAGGAAGGAGGGGTGAGAGAGAGGGTGGGGGGTGAGAGAGAGGCCGGGTTGAGAGAGAGAGGGAGGGTGGGCAAGAGAGAGAGGACGGGTGAGAGAGAGAGGGCGGGCGAGAGAGAGAGGGAGGGGACGAGAGAGAGAGGGAGAGGGACAAGAGAGAGAGAGAGAAGGAGGGGTCGAGAGAGAGAGAGGGAGGAGGCGAGAGAGAGGGAGGGAGGGAGGGGGGCGAGAGATAGAGGGAGGGGGACGAGAGGGAGAGGTAGGGCGTGCGAGAGAGAGATGAAGGGAGTGCGAGAGAGAGAGGGAGGGGGACGAGAGAGGGAGGGGATGAGAGAGAGTGATAGAGGGGGACGAAAGAGAGAGAGGTAGGAGGGGCAAGAGAGAGAGGGAGGATTTTGAGAGAGAGAGGGAGGGGGTCGCAAGCGAGGGAGGGAGGGGAATAGAGAGAGAATGGGAGGGCGCGCAAGAGAGAGAAATGGAGGTTGACGGGAGAGATAGAGGGAGGGGGAGTGAGAGAGGGAGAGGTAGGAGACAGGAGAGAGGGAGAAGGATGAGAGAGAGAGGGAGGGGTAGGAGATGGAGGGTCGGGGGTGAGAGAGAGAGGGAGGCGGCGAGAGAGAGCGCGAAGGGTGAGAGAGAATGGGAGGGGAGTGAGAGAGAGAGAGGGGGGGTGAGAAAGAGAGGGAGGGGGTGTGAGAGAGAGGCAGGAGCCAAGAGAGAGAGGGAGGGGGCGAGAGAGAGAGGGAGGGGGTAAGGGAGAGAGAGAGAGGGAGGGGGCGAGAGAGAGAGGGAGGGGCGAAAGAGAGAGGGAGGGGGTAAGAGAGAGAGGTGTGAGAGCGTGTTCGAGGGGGCGAGAGAGAGAGTGAAGGGGGCGAGATAGAGAGAAAGGGAGGGCAATAGAGAGATTGAGGGGCCGAGAGAGAGAGGGAGGGGGGACGAGAGAGAGGGAGAGGGCGACAGCACGAGGGAGGGGGGCGAGCAATAGTGGGAGGGGCGAGAGAGATGGAAGGGGCGAGAGAGAGGGGGGGCGAGAGAGAGAGAGGGATGGGTTGAGATAGAGAGAGAGGGTGAGAGCGAGGGAGGGATGGTGTGAGAGAGAAAGGAAGAGGGTGAGAGCAAGAGAGGGAGAGGGCGAGAGAGAGAGGGCGGGGGGCGAGAGAGAGAGAGGGAGGGGGCAAGCGAGAGAGGGAGGGGGCGAGAGAGAGTGAGGGAAGGGAGAGAGAGGGAGGGGGCGAGAGATAGATGGAGGGAGGGAGACGAGAGAGAGATGGAGGGAGGGAGACGAGAGAGAGGGAGGGAGCGGAACGAGAGAGAGTGGGAGGGAGGGGAATGAGAGAGAGAGAGGTTGGGGGCGAGAGAGAGCGAGTGAGCAGAGGAGAGGGAGAGGGACGAGAGAGAGAGGGAGTTGGCAAGAGAGAGAGGGAGGGGATGAGAGAGAAAGGGAGGGGGTGAGAGAGACGGAGGGAGGGGGCGAGAGACAGAGTGAGAGGGACGAGAGAGAGGGAGGGGGGTGAAAGAAAGTGAGGGACCGAGAGAGAATGAGGGATGAGAGAGAGAGGGCATGGGCGAGAGAGAGAGAGGGAAGGGAGAGAGAGGGCGGGGACGAGAGATAGGGAGGGGGCGAGTGAGAGAGAGGGAAGGGAGCGAGAGAGGGAGAGGGAGGGGGCGAGAGAGAGAGAGGGAGGGGACGAGAGACAGAGTGAGAGGGACGAGAGAGAGAGAGAGGGAAGGGAGAGAGAGGGCGGGGGCGAGAGAGAGATAGGGTGGGGGCGAGAGCGAGAGAGAGAGGGAGGGAGAGAGAGAGAGAGAGGGAGGAAGGGGGCAAGAGAGAGAGTGAGGGGGACGAGAGAGGGGGGCGAGAGAGGAAGGGGGCGAGCGAGAGATGGAGGGCGCGAGAGAGAGAGGGAGGAGGAGAGAAAGAGGGAGGGGTACGAGAGAGAGAGGGAGGGGTACGAGAGAGAGAGGGGATGCGACACAGAGGGAGGGGAATGAGAGAGAGAGAGTGGGCAAGAGAGAGAGAGAGGGATGAAAGAGAGGTAAGGGGCGAAAGCGGGTGAGGGAGGGGGCGAGAGAGAGAGAGAGACAGGGAGGGGGAAAGAGAGAGTGAGGGGCGAGAGATCGAGTGAGTGGGACGAGAGAGAGGGCGAGAGAAAGAGAGCGAGGAGAGTGAGAGAGAGAGAGCGAGGGGAGCAACAGAGAGGAAGGGGTCGAGAGAGAGACCGAGGGGCGAGAGATAGAGTGAGAGAGATTAGAGAGAGGGCGGGGGGGCGAGAGAGAGAGAGAGAGAGAGAGAGTGAGGGGGCGAGCGAGAGAGTGCGAGTGGGGTGAGAGAGAGGGAGGAGGCGAGAGAGAGAGGGAGTGGGCGTAGAGAGAGAGGGATGCGAGAGAGAGGGAGGGTGCGAGACAGGGAAAGGGATGGGGGAGAGAGAGGGAGGGAGGCGAAAGAGAGAGAGGGGGCGAGAGAGAGAGGGGGGTGACAGAGAGAGGGATGGGGTGTGAGAGAGAGAGAGAGAGAGAGGGATGGGGTGAGAGAGAGAGGGAGAGTGTGAGAGCGAGACAGGGAGGTGGCGAGAGAAAGGGAGGGGGCGAGAGAGAGAAAGAGGGTGTGAGAGAGGGACGGGGCGAGACAGAGTGGAAGAGAGGCGAGAGAGAGAGATGGAGGGGGCTGGAGAATGAGGGTCGGGGACGAGAGAGAGAGAGGGAGGGGGACGAGAGAGAGGGGGGATGCGAGAGAGGGCATGGGCGAGAGAGGGAGAGGGAGGGACGAGAGAGAGAGAGGGAGGGGGCGAGAGAGGGAGAGGGAGGGGGCGAGAGAGAGAGTGAGAGGAACGAGAGAGAGAGGGAGGGAGGGGGCGAGAGAGAGAGATAGCGAGGGGGGGAGAGAGAGAGGGAGGGGGATGAGAGAGGGAGTGCGGAGGCGAGAGAGAGAGAGGGAGGGGGCGAGAGAGACTGGGCGTGGGCGAGAGTGAGAGGGACGAGAGAGAGAGGGAGGGGGCGAGAGACGGAGAGGGAGGGGGCGAGAGACAGAGAGAGGGATGGTGCGAGAGAGAGAGGAGGGGGGACGAGAGAGAGAGGGAGGCAGCGAGAGAGAGAGTGAAAGGGACAAGAGAGAGAGGAAGGGGACGAGAGAGAGAGGGAGGGGGCGAGACAGAGAGAGAGATGGGGTGAGAGAAAGAGAGGGATGGGTTGAGAGAGAGAGGGAGAGGGTGAGAGGGAGAGAGGGAGGGTGCGAGAGAGAGAGGAAGGGGGCGAGAGAGAGAGGGAGGGGGCGAGATACAAAGGGAGGTGGCGAGAGAGAGAGTGGCAGTGAGAGAGAGAGGGAGGGGACAAGAGAGAGTGGAAGAGGGGCGAGAGAGAGATGGAGGGGGCAGGAGAGAGAGAGGAGGGGGACGGGAGAGAGAGAGGAGGGGGAGAGAGAGGGAGGGGGATGAGAAAGAGAGGGAGGGGGAGAGAGAGAGGGAGGGGGCGAGAGAAGTAGAAGGAGGGGGCGCGAGACAGAGAGAGAGGGAGGGGGTGAGAGAGAGAGAGAGAGAGGGAGTGGGCGAGAGAGAGGGAGGGGGCGAGAGAGAGAGAGGGAGGGGGACGGGACAGAGAGGGAGAGGGACAAGAGAGAGAGGGCGTGGTCCAGAGAGGGAGAGGGATGAGAGAGAGACGGAAGGGGTGAGAGAGGGAGAGGGAGGGAGCGAGAGAGAGAGAGGGAGGTGGCGAGAGAAAGAGAGGGATGGGGTGAGAGAGAGAGGGATGGGGTAAGAGAGAGAGGGAGAGGATGAGTGTGAGAGAGTGAGGGGGCGAGAGAGAGAGGAAGGGAGCGAGAGAGAGAGAGGGTGTGGGCGAGAGACAGAGGGAGTGGGCGAGAGATAGATTGAGAGGGATGAGAGAGAGAGAGGGCAAGCGAGAGAGAGCGAGGAGGACAAGAGAGAGGAAGGGGGGTGAGAGAGAGAGAGGGATGGGGTGAGAGAGAGAGGGAGAGAGTGAGAGCAATAGAGTGAGGGGGCGAGAGAGAGAGGAAGGGGTGAGAGAGAGAGGGTGTGGGCGAGAGACAGAGGGAGTGGGCAAGAGATAGATTGAGAGGGACGAGAGAGAGAGGGAGGGGGGCAAGCAAGAGAGAGAGCGAGGAGGGCAAGTGAGAGGAAGGGGGTTAGAAGAGAGAGGGATGGGTAAGAGAGAGAGGGAGAGGGTGAGAGCGATAGAGTGAGGGGGCAAGAGAGAGAGCAGGGAAGGGGTGAGAGAGAGAGAGGGAGGGGGCGAGAGACAGAGGGAGCGGCGAGAGAGAGAGTGGGAGTGAGAGAGAGAGAGGGAGGGGGCGAAAGAATGTGGAAGAGGGGCCAGAGAGAGATGGAGGGGGCTGGAGCGAGAGGGGAGGGGGACGATAGAGAGAGAGAGAGAGAAAGTGAGGGGTAGGAGGACGAGAGAGAAAGAGGGAGGGGAATGACAGGGAGAGAGTGGGAGGGGGTGAGAGAGAGAGGGATGGGGTGAGAGAGAGAGGGAGGGGGAGAGAGAAAGAGGAAGGGGGTGAGAGAGAGAGGGAAGCGTCAAAAGACAGAGGGAGGGGGCGAGAGAGAGAGAGTGGGAGTGAGAGAAAGGGGAGGGGGGAGAGTGTGTGGAAGAGGGGTGAGAGAGAGATGGAGGGAGCAGGAGAGAGTGGGGAGGGGGACGAGTGAGAGAGAGGGAGGGGAATGAGAGAGAGAGAGGGAGGGGGGAGAGAGAGAGAGGTGGAAGGGCGAGAGAGAGAGGGATGGGGTGAGAGAGAGAGAGAGAGTGATGGGGTGAGCGAGAGAGGGAGAGGGTGAGAGCGAGAGAGGGATGGGGTGAGAGAGAGAGGGAGAGGGTGAGAGCGAGAGAGGGAAAGAGCGAGAGAGAGGAAGAGGGGACGAGAGAGATGGCGAGGGGACTAGAGATAGAGGGAGGGGGATACAGAGATGGAGTTGGCGAGAGAGAGAGGGAGTGGGTGAGAGAGAAAGTAGGAGGGGGACGAGAGAGAGGGGGAGGGAAGGGTGCTAGAGAGAGGACGGGGGCGAGAGAGAGAGGGAATGGGCGAGAAAGGGAGAAGAAGGGGGCGCGAGAGAGAGAGAGGGAGGGGGCGAAAGACAGAGAGAGAGAGGGAGGGGGCAAGCGAGAGATGGAGGGGGCGAGAGAGAGAGGGAGGAGGAGAGAGAGAGGGAGGTGTATGAGAGAGAGAGGGAGGAGGATGAGAGAGAGAGGGGGATGGGGTGAGAGAGAGAGAGGGAGAGGGTGAGAGCGAGAGAGGGAGGGGGTGAGAGAGAGAGAGAGGAATGGGGATGAGAGAGAGAGGGAGTGGGCGAGAGATAGAGAGGGACGAGAGAGAGGGAGGGGCGAGAGAGGGAGAGGGAGGGTGCGAGAGAGAGAGAGAGAGGGAGGCGGCGAGAGAGTGTGAGAGGGATGAGAGAGACAGGGAGGGGGCGAGAGAGAGATAGCGAGGGGGGCGAGAGAGAGTGGAAGAGGGGCGAGAGAGAGATGGAGGTGGCCAGAGAGCGAGGGTAGGGGGACGAGAGAGAGAGAGGGTGGGGGACGAGAGAGAGAGAGAGGGAGGGGGATGAGAGAGAGAGAGGGCATGTGCAAGAGAGAGAGAGAGGGACGAGAGTGAGAGAGGGAGGGGGCGAGAGAGGGAGAGGGAGGGGGCGAGAGAGAGAGAGGGAGGTGGCGAGAGAGAGAGAGGGACGAGAGAGAGAGGGAGGGGACGAGAGAGAGAGATAGCGAGGGGGGCGAGAGAGAGGGAGGGGCAGGAGAGAGAGGGAGGGGGTGAGAGAGAGAGGGATGGGGTGAGAGAGAGGGAGCGGGTGAGAGAGAGAGGAAGGGGGGCGACAGAGAGAGGGAGGCGGTGAGAGAGAGAAAGGGAGAGGGTGAGAGCGACAGAGGGAGGGGGCGAGAGAGAGAGAGAGGAATGGGGATGAGAGAGAGAGGGAGTGGGCGAGAGATAGAGAGGGACGAGAGAGAGGGAGGGGCGAGAGAGGGAGAGGGAGGGTGCGAGAGAGAGAGAGGACGGTGCGAGAGAGAGAGAGAGAGGGAGGCGGCGAGAGAGTGTGAGAGGGATGAGAGAGAGGGAGGGGGCGAGAGAGAGAGATAGCGAGGGGGGCGAGAGACAGAGAGTGAGAGGGGCGAGAGACAGAGAGTGAGGGGGCGAGAGAGAGGGAGGGGGTGAGAGAGAGGGAGGGATGGGGTGAGAGAGAGGGAGCGGGAGAGAGCGAGAGAGGGAGAGGGCGAGAGACAGAGGAAGGGCGTGAGAGAGAGTGCGTGGGGGCGAGAGAGAGAGCGAGTGAGAGAGAGAGGGAGTGGGCGAGAGAGTGGGGGGAGGCGAGAGAGAGTGGAATGGGGGCGAGAGAGAGAGAGGGGATGAGAGAGAGAGGGAGGGGGACGAGTGAAAGAGACTGAGGGTCAAGAGGGGGGGGAGAATGAGGAGGGGTTAGAGTGGGAGGTGGCGAGCAAGAGAGAGAGAGAGAGGGGGAGGGGGCAAGAGACAGAGAGAGTGAGGGGACGAGGGAGGGTGGGGTCGAGCGAGAGATTGATGAGGCGAGAGAGTGAGGGAGAGGGCGAGAGAGAGAGAGAGGGAGGGGGTCGAGAGAGAGAGGTAGGGCGACGGGAGAGAGAGGGAGAGGGACGAGAGTGAGCAAGGGGGGTGAGAGAGAGAGGCAGGGGGTCGAGAGAGAGAGAGGGAGGGTGCGAATAAGAGAGAGAGAGCTAGGGATGGGGTGAGAGGGAGAGGAATGGGTTGAGAGCGAGAGAGGGAGGGGGCGAGAGACAGAGGAAGGGGGTGAGAGAGAGAGGGATGGGGCGAGAGAGAGAGGGATGGGGCGAGAGAGAGAAGGAGGGGGCGAGAGAGAGACGGAGTGAGAGAGAGAGAGAGGGAGGGGCGAGAGAGAGTGGTAGGGGGTGAGAGAGAGAGGGAGGGGTCAAGAGATAGAGAGGGAGCGGGGCGAGAGAGATAGAGAGAGAGGGGGTAAGAGAGAGAGTGTGGGGGCGAGAAAGAAAGAGAAAGCAGGGAGAGAGAGAGAGGGAGGGGTGGCTAGAGAAAGGGAGGGTGGTGGTGAGAGAGAAAGAGAAAGGGGGGCAGGAGAGAGGGAGGGGGTGAGAGAGAGAGAGTGAGGGAGCGGGGTGAGAGAGAGGGACGGGGCAAGAGAGAGGGAGGGGGCAAAAGAGAGGGACGGGGTGAGAGAGAGAGAGAAAGGCGGCAAGAGAGAGAGTGAGAGGGACGAGAGAGAGGGAGGGGGCGAGAGCGGGAGAGGGAGGGAGCGAGAGAGAGAGATAGCGAGGGGGGCGAGAGAGAGAGAGAGCGAGGCGGGCGAGAGACAAAGAGTGAGAGGGGCGAGAGAGAGGTAGGGGGTGAGACAGTGAGAGGGAGGGTGCGAGAGTGAGAGGGATGGGGTGTGAGTGAGAGAGAGAGAGAGAGAAGGATGGGGTGAGAGCGAGAGAGGGAGAGGGCGATAGACAGAGAAAGGGGGGCGAGAGAAAGAGTGAGTGAGAGAGAGGGAGTGGGCGAGAGAGTGGAGGGAGGCGAGAGAGCGTGGAATGGGGGCGAGAGAAAGAGAGACGGGATGAGAGAGAGAGGGGAGGGGGATGAGAGAGAAAGTGGGAGGGGGACGAGACAGAGAGAGGTAGAAAGGGACTGGAGACAGGGTGGGGGCGAGAGAGAGAGGGATGAGAGAGAGAATGAGGGGACGAGAGAGGGAGAGGGAGGGGCACGAGAGAAAGAGATAGAGCGGGCGAGAAAGAGAGGGGGAGGGTGCGAATAAGAGAGAGAGAGCTAGGGATGGGGTGAGAGGGAGAGGAATGGGTTGAGAGCGAGAGAGGGAGGGGGCGAGAGACAGAGGAAGGGGGTGAGAGAGAGAGGGATGGGGCGAGAGAGAGAGGGATGGGGCGAGAGAGAGAAGGAGGGGGCGAGAGAGAGACGGAGTGAGAGAGAGAGAGAGAGGGAGGGGCGAGAGAGAGTGGTAGGGGGTGAGAGAGAGAGGGAGGGGTCAAGAGATAGAGAGGGAGCGGGGCGAGAGAGATAGAGAGAGAGGGGGTAAGAGAGAGAGTGTGGGGGCGAGAAAGAAAGAGAAAGCAGGGAGAGAGAGAGAGAGGGAGGGGTGGCTAGAGAAAGGGAGGGTGGTGGTGAGAGAGAAAGAGAAAGGGGGGCAGGAGAGAGGGAGGGGGTGAGAGAGAGAGAGTGAGGGAGCGGGGGTGAGAGAGAGGGACGGGGCAAGAGAGAGGGAGGGGGTGAGAGAGAGAGAGAAAGGCGGCAAGAGAGAGAGTGAGAGGGACGAGAGAGAGGGAGGGGGCGAGAGCGGGAGAGGGAGGGCGCGAGAGAGAGAGATAGCGAGGGGGGCGAGAGAGAGAGAGAGCGAGGCGGGCGAGAGACAAAGAGTGAGAGGGGCGAGAGAGAGGTGGGGGTGAGACAGTGAGAGGGAGGGTGCGAGAGTGAGAGGGATGGGGTGTGAGTGAGAGAGAGAGAGAGAGAAGGATGGGGTGAGAGCGAGAGAGGGAGAGGGCGAGAGACAGAGAAAGGGGGGCGAGAGAAAGAGTGAGTGAGAGAGAGGGAGTGGGCGAGAGAGTGGAGGGAGGCGAGAGAGCGTGGAATGGGGGCGAGAGAAAGAGAGACGGGATGAGAGAGAGAGGGGAGGGGGATGAGAGAGAAAGTGGGAGGGGGACGAGACAGAGAGAGGTAGAAAGGGACTGGAGACAGGGTGGGGGCGAGAGAGAGAGAGGGATGAGAGAGAGAATGAGGGGACGAGAGAGGGAGAGGGAGGGGCACGAGAGAAAGAGATAGAGCGGGCGAGAGAGAGAGGGGCGGGCGAGAGAGGGAGGGGGCGAGCGAGAGAGAGAGAGGGACGAGAGAGAGTGGGAGGGTGCGAGAGAGAGAGTGAGAGGGACGAGAGAGAGAGGTAGGGAGCGAGAGAGAGTGTGAGAGGGACGAGAGATAGGGGGTGAGAGAGGGAGGGGCGAGAGAGAGAGGGAGGGGTGAGAGAGAGAGGGAGGAGGCGAGAGAGAGAGGGAGGGGGCAAGAGAGAGAGGGAAGGGGACGAGAGAAAGAGAGGGAGGGGGACGGGACAGAGAGGGAGAGGGACGACAGAGAGAAGTCGTGGGCGACAGAGAGAGGGGCGAGAGATAGAGTGAGAGGGACGAGAGAGAGGGGGAGGGGGGCGAGAGAGAGAGACCGAGGGGGGCAAGAGAGAGAGAGGCAGGGACGAGAGAGAGAAAGAGGGTCGGGGCGAGTGAGAGAGAGAGCAATGGGGTGAGAGAGAGAGTGAAAGGTTGAGAGCAAGAGCGGGAAGGGACGAGAGAGAGAGGGAAGCGGCGCGAGAGAGAGGGAGCGGGGCGAGAGAGAGGGAGGGGGCGAGAGAGAGAGCTGGTGCGAGAGAGAGAGAGGGAGCGGGGCGAGAGAGAGTGGGGCAGGCGAGAGAGAGATCACGTGCGAGAGAGAGGGAGAGGGGCGAGAGAGCGAGGGAGGGGCGAGAGAGAGAGAGTGGGAGGAGCATAAGAAAGAGACGGAAGCGGACGAGAGAGAGGGATGGGAATGAGAGAGAGAGGGCGGGGAACAAGTGACAGAGAGAGCGGGGGCGAGAGAGAGAGAGAGAGAGAGGGAGGGGGCGAGAGAGAGTCGGGGAGGGGACGAGAAAGAGGGCGTGAGGGGGTAAGAGGTAGCAGAAGGGAGAGAGAGAGCGGGAGGCGTGAGAGAGAGCAGAAGGGGTGAGAGAGAGAGGGAGGGGATCAGAGAGAGAGAAGGAGAGATCGAGAGAGAGAGGGAGGGGTCAAGAGAAAGAGAGAGGGAAGGGGAGGGGCGAGAGAGGGATTGGGAGGGGGCGTGACTGAGAGGGAGAGGAACGAGAAAGAGAGGGCGTGGGCGAGAGAGGTGAGGGAGTGAGAGAGAGGGATGGGGAGAGAGAGAGTGGGAGGGGCACAAGAGAGAGAGAGGGAGGGGCACGAGAGAGAGGAAGGGGAACGAGAGAGAGGGAGTGTCGAGAGAGAGAGAGAGGGAGGGGGAGAGTGAGAGAGGGGGGTGAGAGAGAGAGGTTGGGCGGGCGAGAGAGAGAGGGAGTGTGCGAGAGAGAGAGAGGGATGGGGCGAGAGAGAGGGAGTGTGCGAGAGAGAGAGAGAGGGATGGGGCTAGAGAGAAAGGGAGGGGCAAGAGAGAGAGGGAGGGGTGAGAGAGAGAGACGGGGTGAGAGAGAGAGAGAGGGTGGGCGGGCGAGTGGGAGGGAGTGTGCGAGAGAGAGAGAGGGAGGGGGTGAGAGAGAGAGACGGGGGGTAAGAGAGAGAGAGGGTGGGCGGGCGAGAGAGAGATGGAGTGTGCGAGAGAGAGAGAGGGATGGGGCGAGATAGAGAGGGACGGGGACGAGAGATGGAGGGGGGCGAGAGAGCGAGAGAGAGGGGCGAGGGGGGCGCCAAGAGAGATGTGGGTGATATAGGGGGAGAGGAGTGGACCAGCGAGAGATGGAGGGGATGAGACAGAGAGAGGGAGGGTGCGAGAGAGAGAGGGAGGGTGGAGTGAGAGAGGAAGGGGAATGAGAGAGATGGCGTGGGCGAGAGAGAGAGGGATGAGAGAGAGGGTGGGGGCGAGAGAGGGGTAGGGAGGGGATGAGACAGAGAGAGGGAGGGTGCAAGAGAGAGAGAGAGAGGGGGAGTGAGGGCGTGGGCGAGTAAGAGAGCGGAATGAAAGAGAGGGAGGGGTAGAGAGAGAGGGAGGGGCGAGAGAGAGAGAGGGAGGGGACGAGAGAAAGAGAGCGAGGGGGACGGGACAGAGAGGGAGAGGGACGACAGAGAGAGGTCGTGGGCGACAGAGAGAGGGGCGAGAGATAGAGTGAGAGGGACGAGAGAGAGGGGGAGGGGGGCGAGAGAGAGAGACCGAGGGGGGCAAGAGAGAGAGAGGCAGGGACGAGAGAGAGAAAGAGGGTCGGGACGAGTGAGAGAGAGAGCGATGGGGTGAGAGAGAGAGAGAGTGAAAGGTTGAGAGCAAGAGCGGGAAGGGACGAGAGAGAGAGAGGAGTGGCGACGAGAGAGAAACGGAGGGAGCGAGAGAGAGAGATAGCGAGGGGGGGTGAGAGAGAGAGAGAGCGAGGCGGGCGAGAGACAAAGAGTGAGAGGGGCGAGAGAGAGGTAGGGGGCGAGACAGTGAGAGGGAGGGTGCGAGAGTGAGAGGGATGGGGTGTGATTGAGAGAGAGAGAGAGAAGGATGGGGTGAGAGCGAGAGAGGGAGAGGGCGAGAGACAGAGAAAGGGGGGCGAGAGAAAGAGCGAGTGAGAGAGAGGGAGTGGGCGAGAGAGTGGAGGGAGGCGAGAGAGCGTGGAATGGGGGCGAGAGAAAGAGAGACGGGATGAGAGAGAGAGGGGAGGGGGATGAGAGAGAAAGTGGGAGGGGGACGAGACAGAGAGAGGTAGAAAGGTACTAGAGACAGGGTGGGGGCGAGAGAGAGAGGGATGAGAGAGAGAATGAGGGGACGAGAGAGGGAGAGGGAGGGGCACGAGAGAAAGAGATAGAGCGGGCGAGAGAGACAGAGGGAGGGACGAGAAAGAGGGGCGGGTGAGAGAGGGAGGGGGCGAGCGAGAGAGGGAGGGGGCGAAAGAGAGAGGGAGGGCGTGAGAGAGCGAGGGAGGGGGGAGTAAGAGAGGGACGGGATGAGAGAGAGAGCGTGGGAAGGGGGAGAGAGAAAGGGACGAGAGAGAGAGGCAGGGGGCGAGAGAGGGAGAGGGAGGGGGTGAGAGACAGAGTGAAAGGGACGAGAGAGAGAGGGAGTAGGGCGAAAGCGAGAGATAGCGAGGGCGGCGAGAGAGAGCGAGGCGGGCGAGACACAGAGAGTGGGAGGGGCGAGAGAGAGGGAGGGCGCGAGACAGTGAGAGGGAGGGGGCGAGAGAGAGAGGGATGGGGTGAGAGCGAGAGAGGGAGGGAGCGAGAGGGAGAGGGAGGGGGCGAGAGAGGGTGAGGCAGTGGGTGAGAGAGAGAGGGCGTGTGCGAGAGAGAGAGAGAGGGACGAGAGAGAGGGCGGGGGTGAGAGAGGGAGGGCGCAAGAGAGGGAGGGGGTGAGAGAGAGAGTGAGGGGGACGAGAGAGAGAGAGAGGGGGACGAGAGAGAGAGGCAGGGGACAGGACAGACAGGGAGAGGGACGAGAGAGATCGCGTGGGTGATAGAGAGAGAGGGACGAGAGAGAGAGGGAGGGGGCGAGAGCGGGAGAGGGACGAGAGAGAGAGAGGGAGGGGGAGAGAGAGAGAGAGGGAGGGGTGAGAGAGAGAGAGGGAGGGGCGAGGGGGGTGAGCGAGAGAGAGCGAGGGGGATGAGAGAGAGGGAAGGGGGCGAGAGAGATAGAAGGACGGGGTGAGAGAGAGAGAGACAGAGATGGGGTGAGAGAGAGAGGGAGGGGGCGAGAGAGAGAGAGTGAGTGGGGCGAGAGAGAGAGAGCGATGGGGGCTAGAGAGAGAGAGAGGGAGGGATGGGGTGAGAGAGAGAGGGAGAGGTTGAGAGAGAAAGAGGGGAGGGAGACAAGAGAGACAGAGGGAGGGGTACGAGAGAGAGAGGGAGGGGGCGAGAGAGAGAGGGAGGGGGTCGAGAGAGAGGGAGGGGGACGGGAGAAAGAGGGAGAGGGTGCGAATGAGAGAGAGAGAGAGCTAGGGATGGGGTGAGAGAGAGAGGAACGGGTTGATAGCAAGAGAGGGAGGGGGTGAGAGAGAGAGTGAGATGGACAAGAAAGAGGGAGGGAGCAAGAGAGAGAGATAGCGAGGGGGGCGAGAGAGAGAGAGCGAGGCGGGCGAGAGACAGAGAGAGTGAGGGGACGAGGGAGGGTGAGGGCGAGCGAGAGATTGATGGGGCGAGAGAGAGAGAGGGAGGGGGCGAGAGAGAGAGAGAGAGAGAGGGAGGGGGTCAAGAGAGAGAGGGAGGGGGACGGGAGAGAGAGGGAGAGGGACGAGAGTGAGCGAAGGGGGTTAGAAAGAGGCAGGGGGCGAGAGAGAGAGAGGGTGGTTGCGAATGATAGAGAGAGAGCTAGGGATGGGGTGAGAGAGAGGAACGGATTGAGAGCAAGAGAGGGAGGGGCGAGAGAGAAAGAGAAAGCAGAGCGAGAGAGAGTGGAGCGGTGGCTAGAAAAAGGGAGGGTGGTGGTGAGAGAGAAAGAGAAAGGGGGCAAGAGAGAGAGAGAGGGAGGGGGTGAGAGAGAGAGTGAGGGGGCGAGAGAGAGGGACGGGGCGAGAGAGAGGGAGGGGGCAAAAAAGAGGGAGGGGTTGAGACAGAAAGAGAAAGCAGGGCGAGAGAGAGAGGGAGGGATGGCTAGAGAAAGGGAGGATTGTGGTGAGAGAGAAAGAGAAAGTGGGGCGAGAGAGAGAGAGAGGGAGGTGGTGAGAGAGAGATTGTGAGGGAGCGTGGGCGAGAGAGAGGGACGGGGCGAGAGAGTGGGAGGGGGCAAAAGTGAGGGAGGGGCTGGGAGAGTGAGAGGGAGTGGCGAGAGAGAGAGGGACGTGAGAGAGATGGAGGGGGCGAGAGAGGTAGAGAGAGAGTGAGAGGGACAAGAGAGAGGGAGGGAGCGAGAGAGAGAGAGATGGAGGAGTCGAGACAGCGAGTGAGACGGACGAGAGAGAGAGAGGGGCGGGCGAGCGAGGGATGGGGCGAGCGACAGATGGATGGTGCGAGAGAGAGAGGGAGGGTGCGAGAGAGAGAGGGAGGGAGAGTGAGAGAGGGATGGGGATGAGAGAGAGGGCGTGGGTGAGAGAGAGAGAGGGACGAGAGAGAGAGGGGGGCGAGAGAGGGAGAGGCAGGGGGTGAGAGAGAGAGAGGAAGGGGACGATAGAGTGAGAGGGATGGGGTGAGGGAGAGAGAGAGGGATAGGGTGAGAGAGAGAGGGAGGAAGAGAGCGAAAGAGAGAGAGGAAGGGGGGCAAGAGAGAGAGCGAGGGGGTGAGAGAGAGAGAGAGAAGGGGGCGAGAGAGCGGGGGAAGGGGCGAGAGAGAGGGAAGGGGAGAGAGAGAGGGAGGGGCGAGAGAGAGAGAGAGAGAGAGAGAGTGAGAGAGAAGGAGGGGGCGAAAGAGGATGGAAGTGGGGCGAGAAAGAGAGAGAGGGGACGAGAGAGAGAGGGGAGGCGGACGAGAGAGAAAGTGGGAGGGGGAAGAGAGAGAGAGGGACGAGAGAGAGTGGGAGGGGGCGAGAGACAGTGAGAGGGATGACAGAGAGAGGGAGGGAGCGAGAGTGAGAGTGAGAGGGACGAGAGACAGGGGGTGAGAGAGGAAGGGGCGAGAGAGAGAGGGAGGGGGCGAGAGAGAGAGGGAGGGGGCGAGAGAGAGAGGGAGGGGGCAAGAGAGAGAGGGAAGGGGACGAGAGAAAGAGAAGGAGGGCGACGGGACAGAGAGGGAGAGGGACGACAGAGAGAGGGCGTGGGCGAGAGAGATAGAGGGGCGAGAGATAGAGTGAGAGGGACGAGAGAGAGGGGGAGTGGGGCGAGAGAGAGAGACCAAGGGGGGGCAAGAGAGTGAGAGGCAGGGAGGAGAGAGAGAAAGAGGGTCGGGGCGAGTGAGAGAGAGAGCGATGGGGTGAGAGAGAGAGTGAAAGGGTGAGAGCAAGAGCGGGAAGGGGCGAGAGAGAGAGAGCAATGGTGACGAGAGAGAAAGGGAGGGGACGAGAGAGAGAGGGAGGGGGCGAGAGAGAGAGCAGGCGCGAGAGAGAGAGAGGGAGCGGGGCGAGAGAGAGTGGGGCAGGCGAGAGAGAGATCACGTGCGAGAGAGAGGGAGAGGGGAGAGAGAGCGAGGGAGGGGCGAGAGAGAGAGTGGGAGGAGGATAAGAAAGAGACGGAAGCAGACGAGAGAGAGGGATGGGAATGAGAGAGAGTGGGCGGGGAACAAGTGACAGAGAGAGCGGGGGCGAGAGAGAGAGAGGGACAAGAGAGAGAGGGAGGTGGGCGAGAAAGAGAGGGAGATGAAGGGGGGAGAGAAAGAGAGGGAGAGGGCGAGAGAGAGAGAGAGAGAGGGAGGGGGCGAGAGAGAGTCGGGGAGGGGACGAGAAAGAGGGCGTGAGGGGGTAAGAGGTAGCGGAAGGGAGAGAGAGAAAGAGAGAGCGGGAGGGGTGAGAGAGAGCGGAAGGGGCTAGAGAGAGAGGGAGGGGATCAGAGAGAGAGAAGGAGAGGTCGAGAGAGAGAGGGAGGGGTCAAGAGAGAGAGAGGGAAGGGGGAGGGGCGAGAGAGGGATAGAGAGGGGGGCGTGACAGAGATGGAGAGGAACGAGAAAGAGATGGTGTGGGCGAGAGAGGTGAGGGAGTGAGAGAGAGAGGGAGGGGGAGAGATAGAGAGGGAGGGTCACAAGAGAGAGAGAGGGAGGGGCACGAGAGAGAGGGAGGGGAATGAGAGAGAGGGAGGGGCGAGAGAGAGGGAGGGAGGGGGAGAGAGGGGGGGTGAGAGAGAGAGGTTGGGCGGGCGAGAGAGAGAGGGAGTGTGCGAGAGAGAGAGAGAGAGAGGGGGATGGGGTGAGAGAGAGGGAGTGTGCAAGAGAGAGAGAGGGAGGGGTGAGAGAGAGAGACGGGGGTGAGAGAGAGAGAGGGTGGGCGGGCGAGAGGGAGGGAGTGTGCGAGAGAGAGAGAGAGAGGGACGTGGTGAGAGAGAGAGACGGGGGTAAGAGAGAGAGCGGGTGGGCAGGCGAGAGAGAGATGGAGTGTGTGTGTGAGAGAGAGAGGAGGGGGTGAGATCGAGAGGGACGGGGACAAGAGATGGAGGGGGGCGAGAGGGCGAGGGAGAGGGGCGAGGGGGGCGCCAAGAGAGATGTGGATGATATAGGGGAGAGGAGTGGACCAGCGAGAGAGGGAGGGGATGAGACAGAGAGAGGGAGTGTGCGAGAGAGAGAGGGAGGGGGGAGTGAGAGAGGAAGGGGGATAAGATAGATGGCGTGGGCGAGAGAGAGAGAGGGATGAGAGAGAGAGGGTGGGGGCGAGAGAGGGGTAGCAGGGGATGAGACAGAGAGAGGGAGGGTGCGAGAGAGAGAGGGAGGGGGGAGTGAGGGCGTGGGCGAGAGAGAGAGCGGGATGAGGGAGAGGGAGGGGTAGAGAGAGAGGGAGGGTGCGAGACAGAGAGAGAGGGAGGCGGCAAGAGTGAGAGTGAGAGGGACGAGAGAGAGGGAGGGAGCGAGAGAGAGAGATAGCGAGGCGAGCGAGAGAGAGAGAGCGAGGCAGGCGAGAGACAGAGAGTGAGAGGGGCGAGAGAGAGGGAGGGGGTGAGACAGCGAGAGGGAGGGGGTGAGAGAGAGAGGGATGGGGTGAGAGCGAGAGAGAGAGATGGCGAGAGACAGAGGAAGGGGGGCGAGAGAGAGTGCGAGTGAGAGAGAGAGGGAGGGGGCGAGAGAGAGGGATGGGGTGAGAGAGAGGGATGGGGTTAGAGAGA
Organism: Chiloscyllium punctatum; assembly: GCF_047496795.1. NCBI lineage: Eukaryota > Metazoa > Chordata > Chondrichthyes > Orectolobiformes > Hemiscylliidae > Chiloscyllium > Chiloscyllium punctatum. The sequence continues at coordinate 24,117,001 of NC_092751.1, forward strand.
GAGAGAGGGATGGTGCGAGAGAGAGAGGGAGAGGGTGAGAGCGAGAGGGAAGGGGGCAAAAGAGAGAGGGAGGGGGCGAGAGAGAGAGGGTGTGAGAGAGAGAGGGAGGGGGCGAGAGAGAGTGAAAGAGGGGCGAGAGAAAGATGGAGGGGGCGGGAGAGAAAGGGGAGGGGGACAAGAGAGAGAGAGGGGGACGAGAGAGAGAGAGGGAGGGGGATGAGAGCGAGAGTGCGTGGTCGAGAGAGAGAGAGGGACGAGAGGGAGAGGGAGGGCGCGAGTGAGGTGGAGGGAGGGGACGAGAGAGAGAGGGACGGGGTGAGAGAGAGGGATAGGATGAGAGCGAGGGAGGGAGAGAGAAAGAGAGAGAGAGGAAAGGGGGCGAGATGGAGAGCGAGGGGGCGAGAGAGAGAGAGAAGGGGGGGAGAGAGAGGGGGAAGGCGCGATAGAGAGGGAAGGGGAAGAGAGAGAGAGGGAGTGAGACAGAAGGAGGGGGCGAGAGAGAATGGCAGTGGGGTGAGAAAGTGAGAGAGGGCACGAGATAGAGAGGGGAGGTGGATGAGAGAGAAAGTGGGAGGGGGACGAGAGAGATGGAGGGTAGGGGGCTAGAGAGAGGGCGGGGAGAAGGAGAGAGAGAGGGACGAGAGAGAGAGAGGGAGCGGGGCGAGTGAGAGAGTGAGAGGGACGAGAGACAGGGGGCGAGAGAGGGAGGGGGCGAGAGAGAGAGGGAGGCGGCGAGAGAGAGAGGGAGGTTCACGAGAGAGAGAGAGGGAAGAGGACGAGAGAGAGAGAGGGGAGGGGGATGGGACAGAAAAGGAGAGGGATGAGAGAGAGAGGGCGTGGGCGAGAGAGAGAGGGAGGGGATGAGAGAGAGTGAGCGAGGGGGGCGAATTAGAGAGAGGCAGGGACGAGAGAGAGTGAGAGAGGGAGACAGGGCGAGTGAGAGAGAGGGATGTGGTGAGAAAGAGAGAATGAAAGGGTGAGAGCGAGAGCGGGAAGGGGCGAGAGGGTGAGGAAGGGCGATGAGAGAAAAAGGGAGGGGGCGTGAGAGAGAGAGATGGAGGGGGCGAGAGAGCGAGTGAGAGGGACGAGATAGAGGGGCGTGCGAGTGAGGGATGGGGGCGAGCGAGAGATGGAGGATGCGAGAGAGAGAGGGAGGGAGAGTGAGAGAGGGATGGGGATGAGAGAGAGGGCGTAGGTGAGAGAGAGAGAGAGGGACGAGAGAGAGGGAGGGGGCGAGAGAGGGCGGGGCGACAGAGGGAGAGGCAGGGGGTAGAGAGAGAGGGAGGGGGTGAGAGAGAGAGAGAGAGGAAGGGGACGATAGAGTGAGAGGGATGGGGTGAGAGAGAGAGGGATAGGGTGAGAGCGAGGGAGTGAGAGAGAGAGAGAAGGGGGCGAGAGAGAGAGGGAAGGGGCGAGAGAGAGAGGGAAGGGGAGATAGAGAGAGAAGGGGGCGAGAGAGAGAGGAAGGGGGCAAGAGAGAGAGCGAGGGGGTGAGAGAGAGAGAAGGGGCGAGAGAGAGAGGGAAGGGGCGAGAGCGACAGAGTGAGAGAGAAGGAGGGGGCGAAAGAGGATGGAAGTGGGGCGAGAAAGAGAGAGAGGGGACGAGAGAGAGAGGGGTGGCGGACGAGAGAGAAAGTGGGAGGGGGAAGAGAGAGAGAGAGGGTAGGGGGCTAGAGAGAGAGAGAGAGGGGGACGAGAGAGAGTGGGAGGGTGCGAGAGAGAGAGTGAGAGGGACGAGAGAGAGAGGTAGGGAGCGAGAGAGAGTGTGAGAGGGACGAGAGACAGGGGGTGAGAGAGGGAGGGGCGAGAGAGAGAGGGAGGGGTGAGAGAGAGAGGGAGGAGGCGAGAGAGAGAGGGAGGGGGCAAGAGAGAGAGGGAAGGGGACGAGAGAAAGAGAGGGAGGGGGACGGGACAGAGAGGGAGAGGGACGACAGAGAGAAGTCGTGGGCGACAGAGAGAGGGGCGAGAGATAGAGTGAGAGGGACGAGAGAGAGGGGGAGGGGGGCGAGAGAGAGAGACCGAGGGGGGCAAGAGAGAGAGAGAGAGGCAGGGACGAGAGAGAGAAAGAGGGTCGGGGCGAGTGAGAGAGAGAGCGATGGGGTGAGAGAGAGAGAGTGAAAGGTTGAGAGCAAGAGTGGGAAGGGACGAGAGAGAGAGAGGAGTGGCGACGAGAGAGAAACGGAGGGGACGAGAGAGAGGGAGCGGGGCGAGAGAGAGGGAGGGGGCGAGAGAGAGAGCTGGTGCGAGAGAGAGAGAGAGGGAGCGGGGCGAGAGAGAGTGGGGCAGGCGAGAGAGAGATCACGTGCGAGAGAGAGGGAGAGGGGCGAGAGAGCGGGGGAGGGGCGAGAGAGAGAGAGTGGGAGGAGGATAAGAAAGAGACGGAAGCGGACGAGAGACAGGGATGGGAATGAGAGAGAGAGGGCGGGGAACAAGTGACAGAGAGAGCGGGGGCGAGAGAGAGAGAGGGACAAGAGAGAGAGGGAGGTGGGCAAGAAAGAGAGGGAGATGAAGGGGACGAGAGAGAGAGAGAGGGAGAGGGCGAGAGAGAGAGAGAGAGAGGGAGGGGGCGAGAGAGAGTCGGGGAGGGGACGAGAAAGAGGGCGTGAGGGGGTAAGAGGTAGCGGAAGGGAGAGAGAGAGAGCGGGAGGCGTGAGAGAGAGCGGAAGGGGTGAGAGAGAGAGGGAGGGGATCAGAGAGTGAGAAGGAGAGATCGAGAGAGAGAGGGAGGGGTCAAGAGAGAGAGAGGGAAGGGGGAGGGGCGAGAGAGGGATAGGGAGGGGGCGTGACAGAGAGGGAGAGGAACGAGAAAGAGAGGGCGTGGGCGAGAGAGGTGAGGGAGTGAGAGAGAGGGATGGGGAGAGAGAGAGTGGGAGGGGCACAAGAGAGAGAGAGGGAGGGGCACGAGAGAGAGAGGAAGGGGAACTAGAGAGAGGGAGTGTCGAGAGAGAGGGAGGGAGGGGGAGAGTGAGAGAGGGGGGTGAGAGAGAGAGGTTGGGCGGGCGAGAGAGAGAGGGAGTGTGCGAGAGAGAGAGAGGGATGGGGCGAGAGAGAGGGAGTGTGCGAGAGAGAGAGAGAGAGAGAGAGAGAGGGATGGGGCTAGAGAGAGAGGGAGGGGCAAGAGAGAGAGGGAGGGGTGACAGAGAGAGTCGGGGGTGAGAGAGAGAGAGAGAGGGTGGGCGGGCGAGTGGGAGGGAGTGTGCGAGAGAGAGAGAGGGAGTGGGTGAGAGAGAGAGACGGGGGTAAGAGAGAGAGAGGGTGGGCGGGCGAGAGAGAGATGGAGTGTGCGAGAGAGAGAGAGGGATGGGGCGAGATAGAGAGGGACGGGGACGAGAGATGGAGGGGGGCGAGAGAGCGAGAGAGAGGGGCGAGGGGGGCGCCAAGAGAGATGTGGGTGATATAGGGGGAGAGGAGTGGACCAGCGAGAGATGGAGGGGATGAGACAGAGAGAGGGAGGGTGCGAGAGAGAGAGGGAGGGTGGAGTGAGAGAGGAAGGGGAATGAGAGAGATGGCGTGGGCGAGAGAGAGAGGGATGAGAGAGACGGTGTGGGCGAGAGAGGGGTAGGGAGGGGATGAGACAGAGAGAGGGAGGGTGCAAGAGAGAGAGAGAGAGAGGGGGGGAGTGAGGGCGTGGGAGAGTAAGAGAGCGGAATGAAAGAGAGGGAGGGGTAGAGAGAGAGGGAGGGGCGAGAGAGAGAGAGGGAGAGGACGAGAGAAAGAGAGGGAGGGGGACGGGACAGAGAGGGAGAGGGACGACAGAGAGAGGTCGTGGGCGACAGAGAGAGGGGCGAGAGATAGAGTGAGTGGGACGGGAGAGAGGGGGAGGGGGGCGAGAGAGAGAGAGACATAGGGGGGCAAGAGAGAGAGAGGCAGGGACGAGAGAGAGAAAGAGGGTCGGGACGAGTGAGAGAGAGAGCGATGGGGTGAGAGAGAGAGTGAAAGGTTGAGAGCAAGAGCGGGAAGGGACGAGAGAGAGAGAGGAGTGGCGACGAGAGAGAAATGGAGGGGACGAGAGAGAGAGGGAAGCGGCGCGAGAGAGAGGGAGCGGGGCGAGAGAGAGGGAGGGGACGAGAGAGAGATCTGGTGCAAGAGAGAGAGAGAGGGAGCGGGGCGAGAGAGAGTGGGGCAGGCGAGAGAGAGATCAGGTGCGAGAGAGAGGGAGGGGGCGAGAGAGCGAGGGAGGGGGCGAGAGAGAGAGAGTGGGAGGAGGATAAGAAAGAGACGGAAGCGGATGAGAGACAGGGATGGGAATGAGAGAGAGAGGGCGGGGAACAAGTGACAGAGAGAGCGGAGGCGAGAGAGAGAGATGGACAAGAGAGAGAGGGAGTTGGGCAGGAAAGAGAGGGAGATGAAGGGGACGAGAGAGAGAGAGAGGGAGAGGGCGAGAGAGAGAGAGAGAGGGAGGGGGCGAGAGAGAGTCGGGGAGGGGACGAGAAAGAGGGCGTGAGGGGGTAAGAGGTAGCGGAAGGGAGAGAGAGAGAGCGGGAGGCGTGAGAGAGAGCGGAAGGGGTGAGAGAGAGAGGGAGGGGATCAGAGAGAGAGAAGGAGAGATCGAGAGAGAGAGGGAGGTGTCAAGAGAGAGAGAGGGAAGGGGAGGGGCGAGAGAGGGATAGGGAGGGGGCGTGACAGAGAGGGAGAGGAACGAGAAAGAGAGGGCGTGGGCGAGAGAGGTGAGGGAGTGAGAGAGAGGGATGGGGAGAGAGAGAGTGGGAGGGGCACAAGAGAGAGAGAGGGAGGGACACGAGAGAGAGAGGAAGGGGAACGAGAGAGAGGGAGTGTCGAGAGAGAGGGAGGGAGGGGGAGAGTGAGAGAGGGGGGTGAGAGAGAGAGGTTGGGTGGGCGAGAGAGAGAGGGAGTGTGCGAGAGAGAGAGAGGGATGGGGTGAGAGAGAGGGAGTGTGCGAGAGAGAGAGAGAGAGAGAGGGATGGGGCTAGAGAGAGAGGGAGGGGCAAGAGAGAGAGGGAGGGGTGAGAGAGAGAGATGGGGGTGAGAGAGAGAGAGGGTGGGCGGACGAGTGGGAGGGAGTGTGCGTGAGAGAGAGAGGGAGGGGGTGAGAGAGAGAGACGGGGGCTAAGAGAGAGAGAGGGTGGGCGGGCGAGAGAGAGATGGAGTGTGCGAGAGAGAGAGAGGGATGGGGCGAGATAGAGAGGGATGGGGACGAGAGATGGAGGGGGGCGAGAGAGCGAGAGACAGGGGCGAGGGGGGCGCCAAGAGAGATGTGGGTGATATAGGGGGAGAGGAGTGGACCAGCGAGAGATGGAGGGGATGAGACAGAGAGAGGGAGGGTGCGAGAGAGAGAGGGAGGGTGGAGTGAGAGAGGAAGGGGAATGAGAGAGATGGCGTGGGCGAGAGAGAGAGGGATGAGAGAGAGGGTGGGGGCGAAAGCGGGGTAGGGAGGGGATGAGACAGAGAGAGGGAGGGTGCAAGAGAGAGAGAGAGGGGGAGTGAGGGCGTGGGCGAGTGAGAGAGCGGAATGAAAGAGAGGGAGGGGGAGAGAGAGAGGGAGGGGCGAGAGAGAGAGAGAGGGAGTGGCGCGAGAGAGAGTAAGAGGGACGAGAGAGCGAGGGAGGGGAACGTGAGAGAGAGAACGAGAAGGGGGAGAGAGAGCAAGGGGGCGAGAGAGAGGGAGGGGGTGAGAGAAAGATAGGAAGGGGATGAGAGAGAGAGGGATGGGGTGAGAGTGAGAGGGATGGGGTGAGAGAGAGAGGGAGAGGGTGAGAGCGAGTGAGGGAAGGGGTGAGAAAGAGAGGGAGAGGGTGAGAGCGAGGGAGGGAGAGAGCGAGAGAGAGAGGAAGGCGGGGCGAGAGAGAGAGGGAGGGGGCGAGCGAGAGGGAGGTGGTGAGAGAGAGGGAGGGGGCGAGAGAGAGAGGGTGTGAGAGAGAGGGAGGGTGCGAGAGAGAGGGAGGGAGGAGAGAGAGGGAGGGGGCAAGAGAGGGAGGTGGCGAGAGAGGGAGTGGCAGGTGGCGAGAGAGAGGGAGTGGGCTAGAGAGAGAGAGGGACGAGAGAGAAGGAGGGGGCGAGAGAGGGAGGGGACGAGAGAGAGAGGGGTAGAGAGAGAGAGAGGGGGAGGGGCGAGAGATAGAGTGACAGAGGCGGGCGAGCGAGGGAGTGGGGGGGGCGAGAGAGAGATGCAGGGTGCGAGAGAGAGAGAGCGGGGGAGTCAGAGAGGGAGGGGGATGAGAGTGAGGGCGTGGGCGAGATAGAGAGAGAGGGACGAGAGAGAGGGAGAGGGCAAGAGAGGGAGGGTGCGAGAGAGAGAGAGGGACAAGAGAGAGGGAGGGGGCGAGAGAGGGAGGGGGAGAGAGAGGGAGAGGCGGGGCGAGAGAGAGGGAGCGGGCTAGAGAGAGAGAGGGATGAGAGAGAGAAGAAGGGGGCGAGAGAGGGAGGGGTCGAGAGAGAGAGAGAGAGAGTGAGGGGTAGAGAGAGAGAGACGGGGGCTAAGAGAGAGAGAGAGGGTGGGCGGGCGAGAGAGAGATGGAGTGTGCGAGAGAGAGAGAGGGATGGGGCGAGATAGAGAGGGACGGCGACGAGAGATGGAGGGGGGCGAGAGAGCGAGAGAGAGGGGCGAGGGGCGCGCCAAGAGAGATGTGGGTGATATAGGGGGAGAGGAGTGGACCAGCGAGAGATGGAGGGGATGAGACAGAGAGACGGAGGGTGCAAGAGAGAGAGAGAGGGGGAGTGAGGGCGTGGGCGAGTGAGAGAGCGGAATGAAAGAGAGGGAGGGGTAGAGAGAGAGGGAGGGGCGAGAGAGAGAGAGAGAGGGAGTGGCGAGAGAGAGAGTAAGAGGGACGAGAGAGCGAGGGAGGGGAACGTGAGAGAGAGAACGAGGAGGGCGAGAGAGAGAGAGCAAGGGGGCGAGAGAGAGGGAGGGGGTGAGAGAAAGATAGGAAGGGGATGAGAGAGAGAGGGATGGGGTGAGAGTGAGAGGGATGGGGTGAGAGAGAGAGGGAGAGGGTGAGAGCGAGAGAGGGAAGGGGTGAGAAAGAGAGGGAGAGGGTGAGAGCGAGGGAGGGAGAGAGCGAGAGAGAGAGGAAGGCGGGGAGAGAGAGAGAGGGAGGGGGCGAGCGAGAGGGAGGTGGTGAGAGAGAGGGAGGGGGCGAGAGAGAGAGGGTGTGAGAGAGAGGGAGGGTGCGAGAGAGAGGGAGGGAAGAGAGAGAGGGAGGGGGCAAGAGAGGGAGGTGGCGAGAGAGGGAGTGGCAGGTGGCGAGAGAGAGGGAGTGGGCTAGAGAGAGAGAGGGACGAGAGAGAAGGAGGGGCGAGAGATAGAGTGACAGAGGCGGGCGAGCGAGGGAGTGGGGGGGCGAGAGAGAGATGCAGGGTGCGAGAGAGAGAGAGCGGGGGAGTGAGAGAGGGAGGGGGATGAGAGTGAGGGCGTGGGCGAGATAGAGAGAGAGGGACGAGAGAGAGGGAGAGGGCAAGAGAGGGAGGGTGCGAGAGAGAGAGAGGGACAAGAGAGAGGGAGGGCGCGAGAGAGGGAGGGGGAGAGAGAGGGAGAGGCAGGGGTGAGAGAGAGGGAGCGGGCTAGAGAGAGAGAGGGATGAGAGAGAGAAGAAGGGGGCGAGAGAGGGAGGGGTCGAGAGAGAGAGAGAGAGAGGGAGGGGTAGAGAGAGAGAGATAGAGGGAGGGGTGAGAGAGAGAGGGAGGGGCGAGTGATAGAGTTAGAGGGACGAGAGAGCGAGGTAGGGGGCGAGAGAGAGAGACCGAGGAGGGCGAGAGAGAGAGAGGGTGAGAGAGAGTGGGACGGGGCGAGAGAGAGAGAGGGGGGAAGAGAGGGGGGTGAGAGAGAGAGGGAGGGGGCGAGAGAGAGAGAGGCCGAGAGATAGAGTGAGAGGGACGAGAGAGAAAGTGGGAGTGGGGCGAGAGAGAGAGGGAGCGGCCGAGAGTGAGAGGGAGGCGGGCAAGAGAGATAGGGCGAGTCTGAGGGAGAGGGGGGCGAGAGGGAAGGGGTGAGTCTGAGAGGGAGGGGGGCGAGAGAGAGAGAGGGGGGTGAGAGAGAGGAGGGCGAGAGTGAAGAGGGCGAGTGAGAAGAGGGCGAGTGAGAAGAGGGCGAGTGCGAGAGAGAGCCAGAACGAGAGCAGGAGACACAGAGAGATGAACAATTTCGGCGAGCAAGTGAGCGAGCGAGCGCGTGGGAGAGACAGCGAGAGAACGAGGCGGCGAGAGAGAGAGGTGCTAGAGAGACGGAGAGAGGGGGCAAGAGAGAGAGAGTAAGAGACAGAGAGAGAGTGAACACGAGAGAGAGAGAGATGGTCGAGAGAGAGAGCATTGGTAGAGAGAGAGGAGGGGGCAGGATAGAGAGACAGGGCTACAAAGAAAGAATGGGGGAAAGTGAGAGTGTGAGAGAGAGAGGCCGCGAGAGATAGTCGGAGCGAGAGAGAAGGGATAGTGAGATGGAGAGACGGGGCGAGTGAGAGGTAAAGCAATGAGAGAGGGGTGAAAGAGAGAGAGGAGGCGAGAGACAGAGGGAAGCCCCAGAGAGGCAGAGACAGAGGGGTGAGAGAGGAAGAGAGGATGCAAGAGCGATGAGGCAAGAGCGAATGAGGGAGAGAGGTGGTGAGAGAGAGAGATGTGCCAAAGAAAGAGTGGGGCAAGAGAGAGAGACACGGGAGAGAGTGGGATAGAGTGGGGAGAGAGAGAGAGGAGCGAGATGGAGAGAGGGGGGCGTCATAGAGAGAGGGAGAGAGTGACCAAGAGTGGGTGAGAGAGAGAACGAGCGAGAGAAAATGAGAGAAAGAGGGAGAGTGTTGCAAGAAAGAGGGAAGGAGGGGACAAATACGAGAGAGAGAGTGAGAGAGCGAGGGAAAGAGAGAGGGAGAGAGGGTGTGGGAGAGAAGGTGAGGGAGAGAGTGATTGAGAAAGAGCAAGGGAAGGGTTAGAGAAGGGTGACAGAGAGAGCGAGAGAGAGTGAGAGGAGCGAGATAGAGAGGTGATAGAGAAGGATAGAGAGAGAGCAAGAGAGGTGAGTGATGGTGACAGGGGGAACAATGAGAGAGATATATATAGAGAGAGGGGCGAAAGTGTGTGTAAAAGAGAGAGAGGGTCACGTGCAAAAGAGGGAGAGGCAAGAGAGGGCGACAGTGATGGGGAGAGAGAGGAGAGAAAGGGGATGTGAGAGACGGGAGAAAGGAGAGCGAGAGAGAGGAGTGAGAGAGAGAGATGGGGAGAGCGAGAGGGCGAGAGAAACAGGGTTGAGTGAGAGACAGAGGGATGAGTGACAGAGTGGTGTGAGAGAGGGAGGGAGGGCTGAGACAGAGATCACGAGCAAGAGAGAGCGCAAGAGAGAGCTGCAAGAAAGAGCAAGAGAGAGAGAGAGAGGGCAGATACGAGAGAGAGCGAGAGAGAGAAAGGAGAGAGCGAGATTGGCAGAGTGGGAGCATGGAAGCATGGGAGCGTGGGAACGAGGGAGTGAGGGAGCGAGAAAGAGCGAGAGTGGCAGAGTGGCTGTGAGGGAGCGGCAAGAAAGAAAGTGAGAGAGATGGGGAGGGTGGATAGAGGGAGGGGGGTTAGAGGGAGGGGATAGAAGGAGGGGGTCGAGGGAGAGGGAGTAGAGGAAGAGGAGGGTAGAGGGGGATGGGGGGAGAGCGTGGGGGGTAGAGGGATGGCAGGTAGTGGGGGTAGAGGGAGTGGGTTACAGGGAGGGAGTAGGGGGATAGAGGGAGGGGGTAGAGGGAGGGGGTAGAGGGAGGTGGGAGAATTGGTGCGAGGGGGTGCGGGGGGGCGAGAGGTTGGCAGCAAGAGGGGGGTGACAAGAGGGGGGCGATGAAAGGGGGGCAATGGGGTGGGAGGGAGTGGGGAAGGGGGAGAAGGCGTGAGAAGGGGGTGAGGGGGGTTAATGGATGGCCTGGGGGTCCGGAGGGGGTGCGAGAGGGGGGGGCAAGGGGACGCGAGAGGAGGCGAGAGGGGAGGCGAGGGGGGATGAGGGGGGTGCGAGGGGGCCGAGGTGGGGCGAGGGGGGAGCGAGAGGGGGGCGAGAGGGGAGGCAAGAGGGGGGTTAGAGAGGGGATGCGAAGGGGAGGTGAGGGGAGGAGAGGGGGCGAGGGGGGGGGCAAGGGGGGCGAGAAGGTGGCAAGAGGGGGGCGAGAGGAGGAGGCGAGAGGGGGCGAAAAGGGGGCGAGGGGGGAAGAGAGGGGTGTGGAGAGGGGTGGGGTGTTAAGAGGGGGGTGCCGGGAGCATGCAAGAGGGTGGGGGCGGGGGTTGGGAGGGGTGGAGAGAGGGGGCAGAGAGTGGGGGAGAGATGGAAGGAGAGTTGCTGGCTGTGTCATTTCATCATCTGTGAAACACTTTAAGACTGGCGAAGGCCCTCATCGTGATAATTTTCTGGTCAGGACTCCAGTCACTAATTTGCTGCCAGGTTCTGATAAATAACCAAAAACACAACAGGAATTGCACTTGCAGACAATAAGGGTGCCATGGTTGCATCAACATCAGAGCACGAGGAAGCTATTTAGTTCCGTGAGCCTATTCCACCATTCACCCAAATCATGGTAATCTTCCTCATCATGACAAATCTGTCTTTGTCCCATAATCCTTCAGCATTTTCATTCCAAATCTACCAATCTCAGATTTAAAATTTGCAAATGATTTCCAATCAATCGCTGTTTGTGGAACTTTATCCATTTCTGTGTATAAAAGTGTTCCCCGTTATCACAACTCAATGTTCTGACTCTAACACTTTATCTGTTTAATCTTTCTTCTTAAATTAAGCCTTGGAATCCAAATATCACTTCAGTAAATCTACACAGCACTTCCACTCAGTGATATACTCCTTAAGCCTTGGTGCCCAGCCCTGACAGCTTGGTCTAACTAGGTTCGGATTTGCTGAAGCATGACTTCTAATCCTTTGGTATCTCATCTTCTGTCGTGATCAATGTCAACATTCTACCGGCCTCTTGGTCACGTTTCTGAACCGGTTTGTGACATTTTCATAAACTATACAGCTGGATCAATCACTCTCTCTCTATTTTCACAATCAAGAAATATCCTATTTTGATCCAACCTCTCACTTGCCGACACAAACTCATCTGTTGTTGTTTTTCTCATTTACTGAATCTATCAAGATTGCTTTCTAATGCTATGCTTCCATCTACCTACACTTGGGATCACAGTAATCTGCAGAGTGGCCCCAAATTTTGAATCTGGTTTTCCTTTCATTATCAATAGTGAATAAATAGGGCTCCAACATTGATCCGTGCAGAATATCACTAACCATATCCTTCCAATGAGAAAACATCTTATTATCTACACAAATGTCTCTTGTTCAAATCAAATTCATCTGCAAGGACATCTTTTGCATCTTATTACCTTTAATGGACAGGAGAAAGGTGTAAATTCAGGGACATTCTTCGCAGTCAAATTTGCCTTGTGTTTATCTGATTGGGGGAGCAATGAATACCATTAAATATTAATCTTTGTCTTCACCACATGATAACTCGATCACAAAGATTGACAATGTGAAATATTTATTCTCCTTCATGATTGATAAACTCTGGGCACATTGTTACCGAGTGGTACTTGCTTTTTTTTTCAAAAACACAGGCCCCGCCCAACTGTTGGCTCACACCCGTTACACAATGTGGTCCTCGTCCTCTCCATCTGAATCTCATGGCAAAGTACATCGAACATGGAGAGGAGCAACTATTCCAAGCACGGAGATCCCAGCAATTGGTACCACCACTCACCCTAATCCATTGGAAAAGCCGATTGGTCCCGCACTATGTCCTCATCTGAATCATTCTGCTGGCTGCGTTCCTTCCCCATATGAAAGTGGTGATGGCTTTCTGATGGCAGAAGGAACGGAATGATTTCTCTTCAATCTGATCTTTAGTCATTGACTCGTCGAACTTAAGGGAGTTCTCAGTGGGAACAGAAGTAGAGTCTGGAGAGACAATAAATGATTGACATTGTTCTTTGTTATTTTGCATTACTCACTGAAAGGTTTATAAATTGAACTTGAAGTTAAGGGCTGAGCTAGAATCCTTGGATTAATTATCGGCTCAAGGAGCAGAGTTGGGTTACAATTATTGATTCAACACAACTTTGATATTGAATCACACATTGTTTAAGTTTCCTTATGCACAACCACAGATCCAAGGGAAACACAAGGAAGTTGGATTGAATAGCTTAAGCACATGACTGAATAAAGGAATCTTGAAATAAATCAGTGCAGGACATGTGCCTATTTGACCCACATATCCTTTGGGTAGGGAAGGAGTGCTAACGTAGCAAAAGATTTGATTGATTCAAATCATCTAACTGAAGAGACACATTTCCATGCTGAAGTCATGAGATCAGTGTAAGGACAAAACATTATTTCTAGTTAAAGAATTCACCTTTCTCACCAGGTAATGAAGGCACACTGTCTGTGCGGATCGAGTCGTTGGCCACTGTTTGAACCATCTCCTCAATAGAGCTATTTCCCTTTTGTGTGGCCAGAGGTTCTGCTTTTCTCCAAGAATAGTAAGGGTGAGCTGCCTTGTTTACTGCTGCCACTGCTGTTCCTATAGAAATGTCACAGAACAACACAGATGCATAGTTTCAGGACACAAGCACAGGTTCTCAGTATTTGTGATTTACACAGACTTCCTTCCCAACCTAAACCCATCAACATAGTTTTCATCGATTTCTTATATTCCAAGCTCCTCCTTGAATTCATCTCTCATTTGCTTCAATTATTCCTGATGAAGTAAGTTCTACATTCAAACCCCTTTTTGGTAAAGACTTTGTCGCCCTCTGCAAATTCCCCATTAGATTTAATAATGATTACAATTATATCCCCAGATCCAGTGGATTCTGTCATTCGCAAGCAGAAACATCTTTTCCATGTCTACTCGATCAAACGTAACTGGACCATGTCACTCTTTTTCAATGAGACAACACTGCCCAATCTTACTTGATGAATTCAATCTCAGTTTGGATATAATTCCAGTAACTATTCTTTACCTTCCCAGATCCGAACTGTGTGCAGTGCTCCAAGGGTGACCTGTCCATGGTCCTACACATATCGAACACATTTCCATTCTGTCGCCCCAGAAATAAACCCATGACCTACTTCTCGATCTTACCTCACAAACCGGTGCCATTTACTGCCAGTGACTCATTCCTATCTCCAGATCCCTCTGCCCTATTTAAGGACATATTTCCAAAGACGAAGTGGTCTCTTTAGGCTTTTGACCACAGTGTACTACCTCACACATGGGTGGAGGTTAATCTTCCACAGCTTTGACTGCAATATTCCCTTAACCAAATCTTCCCAACAGTAAATCTTCCTAAAAACAAAACTCCATTATATTAATGTACTTAATCTCATCAACTATTTCTTATTTGAAAAGCACTAACTGTCCAGCTCAGTTTTGAACAAACATCCTCTGTCACAATTATTAAAATGTCACAAGCTGAACTACAAACACTATTTCCATTCATATTCATTGGAGCCCAAGAATGAGCGGTGGTATCATTGAGGGTCTATAAAATGGTCAAGGGATTGACCAAGTAGATGCAAAGAAGCTGATTCAATCTACAATGAGTCGTCGTAAGTTTACAATAAAGGGAAAGTTGGAGGCATTACTTCTCTCATAGAATGGTGAATCTCGGGAATTCACTACCTCAGAACAATGTGGATTCTGGGACATGAAGTAAATTTAAATAAGAGGCACACAGGTTTTTAATTAGTAATGGGTTGAAGAGTTAAGGAGACCTGGCAGGAAAGTAGTGTTCAGGCCAGGATGAGATTCACCATGTCTGTATCAAATGGCAGAGCAGGTACAAGGGGCTGGATTAATGGTCCTGCTCCTAATTATGATGCTCTTACGTTCTTATTTCAAAAGGAGGAAGTAAGAGAAATGGACTAATACAAGGTGTTTAATGGGCCTCGTATTGGAAAGACTATGGTGAGAGGCTGTTTGATTTGGTGAAGTGTGGCACAATATCTCTACAGTAGTGTCAGCAGACCAGCTGGGCCCAGCACAGAGAAAAGACCGTGATGTCTCCTTTGCAGCATCTTTCCCCTCCTATCCGTTTCTCGCTTCTACCTTATTCCCCCCCTCCCTAGCTTTCAGCCTGAAGCTCCTTCACCAAAAACCTTGCAGCCTCTTTCTTCAAACCCACCATCGCCGAATCCCCCACCATCAACATTCTGGGGGTGTACTATTGACTAGAAATTGAAGTGGACTTTCCATAAAACTACGGTAAGTAAACCACCCTCCAAATCTCTGAATCCTGTTCACCATCTACAAGAATCAACTCAGGAGTGCAATAGGATATGCACTACTTGGCTAGGTTTGGGTGCAGCTCCAAGAACACACAAGAAGCTTGACAGTGTCAGGGAAAAGCAGACTGCTTGATTGGCACCACATTCACTCCCTCCTCCACTGATGCCCAGAGCCGCACCATGTACTATCTACAAGGTACATTACATCAATTCATAACACTTCAATAGCATCTTCCAAACCTATGACCAATACCAAATAAAAGGAAAAGGGAAGCAGATTCATGGGAACATCACCTCCTGCAGGTTCCCTTCCAAGCCACTACCATCTGGAGTTGAAAATCTTTCAGCAGTCCTGAAGTGTCATTGAGCCAAAATTCTGGAATTCCCTCCCAATAGCACTACCAATAGGTCTACAACCCACACGGACTGCAGTGATTCAAAAAGGGAGCTCACAACCACCTTCTCAAGGGCATTAGAATGAGGGAATAAATGTTCGCACAGCAGTGACACCCACATTCCATAAATTCATTAATTCCTTCATTCCTCCTCCTTCCTTCCACAACACCCCACCCATAGACAGCTGTGCTGCGCAAATACAAAGCCTTGAGCAGCATGTGGTAACGCACATGGAGGCCCAAGCTCCATTCAAGCCGTGCTCAGATGGGGGTGGTCCTGAACGAACAATCATCCCCAGTGGTTCACACACCGTAGTCTACAGTGAAACTATCAGTTGCCAACGTTTTCACAAAGAGATTGGTTGGGACATGGGATGAGCGGCCAGAGGAAGTGGTAGATGCAAGTACAGTTACAACATTTAATCGACATTTGAAGAGGTACATGAATAGGAAAGGTTGAGGAATATGAGCCAAATGCTGGCAAACTGCACTGGCATACTTTGAGAAATTTGGTTGACATGGATGTGTTGGACCGAAGGGTTCATTTCCATGTTGATGACTATGATTCTATTCTTTTCAGCCGCAGTGGCATTTTGCAATTGTCCTAAACTATGGTGTAATTGAACAAGTTAATGGAGGCTTTAGACACCAGGGCCACAGTACTCTGTAGGTAAGGTGTTGAGTAGTAGCTGCAGTTTAGTGGACATTTAATAAACAACATAATGAAGAAGTATAGAAGGAAATTACTACAGATGGTGGAACCTGTACTGAAAACAGCAAATGCTGGAGCTGACAGCAGGTCAGAAAGCATCCATGGAGACTAAGCAAGCTAACGATGTGTCTCGATGACTCGATCAGAGATCTGATGAAGAGTCATCTGGACTCAAAATGTTAGCTTGGTCTCTCCATCGATTTTTTTTTAAAAGAAGTTCATGGGATGAGGGTGTCATTGGCTCAGCAGCATTCATTGTTCATCCCTAGTTGCCCAATGGGCAGTTAAAAGTCAAGTTCATTGCTATGTGTCTGGAGTCACATGTAGGACAAACTAGGTAAGGATGGTAGCTTCTTACTTCAAGCACGTTAGTGAACCAGATGGGTTTTCCGTAACCCGACAAAGGATTCATGGTCATGAGATTCTAAATTCCTGATATTCACTGAATTCAAATGCCACCATGTCCTGTGACACAATTCGATCCTGGTTCTCCAGAATGCAACCTGGATCTTTGGATAAACAGTCTAGCAGTAATACCACTCAGCCATCGGCTCCCTCCTGTGAGCTTCAGTATTTGTTGTTTTCAGTTCTCAAGAAATATATTATGCATTAATTTTGAACTCTGTAAAAGCATCCACAGTGAACACAAAATGCCCACCTCCAGGCATGATATTTGAGTCTGGATGACTCAGTCAGACTGGCTAATGAAGCAGAGTTACGCATTTTAATATCTGGTAGTTTCTCCGCACTTTCGGCTGGTGTTGGGCTGCTCTCATTCCTTCTGCGATGAAATAAAAAAAGAAATGACAGGCTATACTCCCCACTAAGTCTCTAAATTCAATTGCACCGCAACCAAAGTAATTTATTTTAATTCAAAAATGTTTCAGTGAAAGACATTTCAGCAAGCTCACCACCTCCTGTCTCAGTTTAATGGGAAATGGGATCAATTCTGTAGCGCCTACTGTCCCTGTGGAAAAGGCCACTGGTTTAAGCCCTTGAACAGGTTATCAGCTGATCTGAGTTTTCAATCTTGTTCTTTGACAGATTGCAACATGTTTTGCACAAGGGGGCATGCAGACAGGGCAAACTTCAATTATATTCAACACAAGAAAAGGCAATTCCATTTAAATGAGGCAGATTAATTGAGATCAGGCCTCAGGTGAGGATACAAAACAGTCAAGTTTGGAATTCCCAGAGACCATCAAGATTGTCCATTCAATGACTGAAGTTTGTCTCACATTGCTTTCCCAATCAACCTATTTCAATGCATTATGACAGCTCTGGAACAGGTGGGATAGTTCCAGGCCTTCTGACTCAAAGTTGCAGACACAACCACAGCATCACAAGAGCACTGTGTTTTAGGCTGAGTAACTGGTGGGTTAATTTGCCCAATTATCTTACTAATCCAGAAGGTACTGTTACCACCCTAATGCTGGGAAATAAGCAAGGTATTAAATGGGAGCAAAGATGTTACAACAGTCTCTCTGACAAGGGACAAAATATCTTCCATCTTGTTGTTTTGTTCATCCTTCGATAGTTTGAAATTTCTAAACCTTCTGGTCTACCAGCATCTTTGCAGTTTTGTACATCTTTTCTTTCAATTTGATGTCACTCATAATTCCCTCAGCTATGCACCACTGTTCATCGTGCATTTCTTTTACAAGTTAATAGATATTGTTGAGAATTATAAAATAACTGAATATATTCTTCTGCTTTAACATTCTAACTATAGTCCCATTCCAGTTTAGGGAACTACTACCTTATCCTCTTGTCACTGCCTTTAAGTTTAGATACTAGTTGAAGAACCAAATTCCTCACCCTAAAGCTAGATTCTATCATGCTGCATTGCATCTTACCAAAAGGGTCTTTTACATTGAGCTCATTAATCAATCATATTATCAGGTCTAAAATAGCTGTTCCCTGATTGGTTCCAGAGCATCTGTTCTGTGAAATTGCACAGAGCAGTCGACCTCAAATTGTTTCAGAAGGTAACATAAGCAGAGTGCACAATACTATTTTAACTAACAGAGTACCCTCTGAATCACCAGGATTCTATGAGATCCCCAAAATTACTCAGAGCATGGAATCCTTACATTGTGGAAACAGGCCCTTCAGCCCAACAAATCCACACCGACTCTCCAAAGAGTATCCCAACCAAGCATATTCGTCAATGTTTACCAAAACTGTGCATCGCTGGACACTATGGCAATTTAGCAGGACCAATTCACTTAACCTGCAGTTCTTCCGATTGTGGGTTTGCAGCCCTGGTTCGCAGTTGCTTCCTGAAGTCTGAATGTTGTTGCCTCTATTAGTCCAACAACACTGTCACTGACACAGGATCTGTTCTCCCAAATCGGTTTGTGGCAGTCAGAGATCCTGCTACAACCTGCGCACATGCCAACCCAGTCATCTCAATCAGAAAGAATTAGTACAGCACAGATTAGAAGACAACTTGGATCATATTGTGCTTTTGAAATCAGAGGCTTTTGAAATGTTCTAACAGTCTTTGTTACAAGGGACAAAGTATTGTCCAACTAATAGGACTGAAGGCAGACAGGACCTAATGGCCTGGATCAAACATTTTTAAGGCAACTGACTGCAGAGTTATTCAAGGCATCGATTGGAATATTCCAGAATCAGGGGATACAGGAAGCATCCAGTGGATTGATGCACCTGTTCAAGAAGGGAAGGGAGACAGAAATCAGGAAACTACAGACTGGTTAGTTTAATATCTGTTTTTGTAATACGGCAGAGTCGAATATTAAAGTAATAAATAGCAGGACATTTAGAAAAGCTTATCATTTAACATGGTAGACTGGGTTTTGTGAAAGAGACACTATGACAAATTTGCGACAGTTCATTGAGGAGATAACAAGCAGGGCTGAGAAAGGACAATCCAATGATGTTCTGTATTTGGATTTTAGAAATGCAAATGATAAGGTGCTACAGCAAAGTTAATTGCATAATACAGGAGCTCACTGTGTCAGGGGTGACGTATTTGCATGGAGTGAGGATTGGTTAACCACACTGGCTGTTGCTGATACCTCACTTGCAGTACTGTATGCAATGTTAGCTCCCATATTTAATAAGGGATAAACCAGTATTGGAGACCATTTAAAAAAAGATTCAGCTAGCTGCTTCGAGGACAAAAAGGTTGACCTATCAAGAATAGCTAAACAGGTTAGGTCATTATACAATAGAATCTCAACAAACAGATTACATACAGTGTGGAAACAGGCCCTTTGGTCCAACAAGTCCACACCGATCCGCCGAAGCACAACCCACCCAGACCCATTCCCCTACATTTACCACTTTACCGAACACTACAGGCAATTTAGCATTGCCAATTCACCTAACCTGCACTTTTTTTTGGATTGTGGGAGGATACCGGAGCACCCGGAGGAAAGCCACGCAGGCAACGTGCAACCTCCACAGAGAGTCACCTGAGGCAGGAATTAAACCCAGGTCTCTAGCACTGTGAGCCATCAGTGCTAACCACTGTGCCACCCACATAATATAAGGCGTGATCTTATGGAAACAAGATTCTGAGGAGCTTGACAGGGTAGATGTTGACTAGATCTTCTAGCACCAATGAAGTCTCAAACCAGGGGACAATACATAAGGGAACATTCATTTTGTAAAAAATGTAAAGAATTTTTTTCTCTCAGTGAATGGCTAGAATTTTCTAGCCCAAACAATTGTGAAAGTTAAATGTGGTCGGGGAATGGATCTGGTTGGGTTACTCTTCAGAGGGTTGTGTGGCTTGTTGGGCCGAATGGCCTGTTTCCACACAGTAGGGAATTTATGATTCTATCTCAAATTATTCTAAAAGAGGACAGATAGATTTTTGAAATATTGAGCAGTTGAGGGCTATGCAGATCAAGCATAAAAGTGGTGTTGAGGTCTGGGTTTGCCCAGCCATGATCTGATAGAATGGGGGGAACAAGCTGGAGGGGATGAATGCCCTACTCCTGCTCCGATTCCTTGAGGCTCCATTTCATGCTTTTTTTATCTCCAAAGAAGAGTGTGATTGTTAGAAACGAAAATCGCTTCTTAATAATCGCTCTAGACAAATTCAGGAAAACAAAGTTTTATTAGCAAGTCTGCAGAGTTGCGCACCCTTCTGAGAAAAAGGCGCCCCGAGGCTTACAAAGTTTCTCATTATATACAGCACAAGTCCCTCCCTTCCTTGGCTCTAACGAGCCATGAGGTTCACATTCTTAAACCATCAATATTCTCCAATTTGCACCCTTATCACAAAGTCTGCAACAAATGTCTCCAATGTCTCCAAAGTTGTTGTTTTTCTCACCCTGTAGTCTTATCAGTCAAAGACTTATTCTTCTCTGTCTGTGCTAGCGGTCTTATCAATCTGTAGCAGATGTCTCTGTATCAATCTGTAGCAGATGTCTCTCGAGTCGTTTCCCTATCCTGGAGTCTTATCAGTCAAGGACTCATCCTTCCCTGCCTGTGTTAATGGTTTCATCAATCAAGGACGTGTTTGTTTTTACTCTGCTCACAAATTGTCAGCATTATGCACAATTTAAACTATTCTACTTTTGAGTATACAAAATGTTTTTAAAAAATCAAAAGTCTAATGTTTTTAGAAAAAAAGTCACTCTGCTTACAAATTGTCAGCATTTGCACAATTTAAATTATCCTACTCTTGAGTATACAAAATGTTTTAGAAAAGAAGCAAAAGTTTTGTCTTTTATTATAGATCAGCCTGTGGTCCAGGCACATCTTAAAGTTTGAACCGAAATTACCTCTCACAGTGATACAATGTGCTAAAGATCTCAGATATTGTGAAAATGGTGTGTTTATGTACTGGTTCATTTGGCATTGATTCATCAATCACAGCTATACAGTCATGTGTAGGAAGGCAATTCCCTCCATGAATAAAGGAAATCTACTGCTGAGCTCACACAAAGGGATCCTTTCCCTCAGTAAACTCTCCCATCGCATGACCCAACATATCAGCAAAAGCAGGACGCACTACGCATGCTCTAGCCAACAAAGGGACCCCGGGTGATTGATGTCAGCTTCGGACCAATGAAAGGACAGTGGGCGGATATGGAGGACCTGGCGGAAGCTTGGTCCTCCAACCAATCAAAGTGAACTAGGGGCAGAACTAGACTAAACCACGTGATCACCCTCACGCGCGGAGGAGAGTCGCTGTAATGAATGGTCAGGAAGTTATGGAGCGAAAGGATACGGTAAGGAAATAAATAAACAGAGGGAAACGGGAGAAAAACTGTGTTGCTATGAGCGGAGAGGTTTTACAAACATGTTGTGCACGTCGGAAAACACAAATTTGAACGTCCCAGTCCCGTGTTTGGAGTAAACGGGGAATTGCCTCAGCGCAGCGACAGGCCTGAGTGAGCGCCGCCATCTTTATTCGGGGCAACGATTCACTAGTCACGTGCGCGGCCGCCATCTTTGTAGGGGGCAAGGTGCAGCCAGGCGCATGTGCAGCCTTTCTCTGGTACAGAGTCATTGGGCAGAATTTACACAGAGCACATTCAAACTCAGAGAAATGGATGTTTATTTCTGGATTTGTTTCGTCATTCATTTAAATGACTTGCTATCGTAACTGAGTTTGCAGGTCATTCAAAATTGGAGGTATTGTGCAGAGTGAAGAAGGTTACCTCAGGTTCCAGTGAGATATTGATCAGATACGGATTAATTTAGATAAATGTGAGGTGCTGCATTTTGGAAAAGCAAGTCAGGGCAGGACTTATACACTAGGGGAAAGTGAAGACTGCAGATGTTGGAGATCAGAGCTGAAAAATGTGTTGCTGGAAAATCACAGCAGGTCAAGCAGCATCAAGGGCTCATGTCCGAAACGTCGATTCTCCTGATCTTTGTATGTTGCCTGACCTGCTGTGCTTTTCCAGCAACACGCTTTTCAGCCCAGGAGTTATACACTGAATGGCAAGGCCCTGGAGATGCTTGCGGAACAAAGAGACCTTTGACTGCAAATTCATAGTCCTTGCGAGTCAAGTTGCAGGTAGATAGGATGATGAAGAAGGTGTTCAGTGTATTTTCCTTTATTGGTTAGAGCATTGAATATAGGATGTGGGAGGTCATGTTGCTGTACAGGACATTCGTTAGGCCACTTTTGGAATATTATGTATAATTCTGGCCTGCCTTCTATCAGAAGGGTGCTGTGAAATTTGAAAGGTTTCAAAAAAGACTTACAACGATGTTGTTAGGGTTGGAGGATTTGAGTTACAGGATGAGGCATAAAAGGCTGGGGCTGTTTTCCCTGGAGTACCATAGGCTGAGTGGTGATGTTATGGAGATTTATACAATCATGAGGAGCATGAACAGGGTAAATAAACAAGATGTTTTCCCTCGAGCAGTGGTGTCCAAAAGTAGAGGACATTGCTTTAGGGTGAACGGGGCAAAAATTCAAAGGAGCCTAAAGGGCAACTCTTTCATGCAGTGGGTGGAATGAGCTGCCAGAGGAAGTGGTGGAGGCTAGTACAATTAAAACTTGTTGAAGGCATCTAGCTAGACACATTATACGATTAGGAAGTGTTTACAGGGATGTGGGCCAAGTGCTGGCAAATGGGAATAGATTAGGTTCGGATACCGGGTTGGCATGGATGAGTTAAACCGAAGGGTCTGTGTCGGTGCTATACGTCTCTATGACTGTAGGATCATAACAGCTTATACAGCTGTGCTTCATCTCTGGACTCCCTTATGAGCACTTTGTCAATATCTAGCTTCCTCAGTCTTGAACAATGGGTGTATATTTGGTCTGTTTAGTATTTTACGATTACTTTTACAGACATTTTTGTAAGTTAATTTTTCTCTGCTGCCCAGCCCCTGACCATGTGCTGCTTATAAATTTTTTCTGGAAAATCTTTGACAGTCAAGAATTCTTTTTTGCAATAAGCAAGTGTATTTTCCTTCCATTTCTGACTATCAAATTCTGCACCATTTTCATTCCCTGTAATCTGTTTTGCACTCCCTGAAACATCAACTGTGTTTCTCCTTCCACAGATACCAGTGATTAATGCCAAAGCCCTGTTGCCTGTGGAGAGGGTGATGTTTGACTTTCTTGTACAGCTGCAGTTTATGTGGTGAAGGTACTCCCACAATGTGATTAGGTAAGAGACATTATAGAGTATTCTTTACAGCAACAGTGATGATTTGAAGGTAATGTCCAAATCAAGAACAGTTTGTAGTTTTATCATCATGCTTATAATTTCACAAAAATATTATTGGGAACTTTAGACATAAGGTCAGAGACTGATGATATTAGGTCAGGTGACCAAAACCATTGCCAAATAAGCAGGCTTTGAGGAATGTCTTAAAGGGGGAAAGCAGACCTGTGAGGTTTTGGCTGTGAATTTAAAATGTTGCTTTGGCAACTGTAAAAGCAGCCACACAGGTGAAGTAATGAATTAACCGATCATTGGGTATCTCGAACAGAATGGGTTGTCGAGGTCTTCAAGGATGTGGCGAGCTAGGGATGATCACAACCAGGAATTAAATCAAGAGTGAGAATTTTAAATTGAGCGATGTGGGCCGGATGCTGGCAGGTGAGTCTAATTGGGTTGGAATATCTGGTCAGCATGGATGGGTTGGATTGAAGGGTCTGTTTCCATGCTGTACGTCTCTGTGGCTCAATGTTGTTGATTATGAATAGGAGCCTTTTGATGGATCAACAAGTTTTGGTACGAGGGAGCACTTGGGCAGCAGTTTTTCTTAAGATAACAGGGAGATTGAATGTGGGAAGCTGGCCAGTAGTGTGTTTGGATACTGAAGTCTGGAGATAACACAAGGTGGATGACAGTATATGAGCTGAGACAAGGGTAGACACAGCTAGAAATAGTGGTCTTGTAGTGGGACTGGGCTGTCACACTCACCTCACCTCTGGGATTCAGCTGGTTGTCTGGTTGTGAATCAGGGCGGTAACACAATCGGGAGCTGAGTGGCCCTGGTGGAGCCTAAAATGAGTGTCACTCAGCTGGCTGTTGCTGAGCTGCTGCTGCTTGGTAGCCCTGTTGATGACATCTTCCATCACTTTACTGCTGATCGAGTGTGGACTGACAGAGGGAGATTTCCTGGGTTGGATTGCCCTGTGTTTTTGTGTTGAACATCCCTGGGCAATGTTCCACATTGTCGGTAGATGCCAGTGCTGGAGTGTTACTTGGATTGGTGGGTGGCAAGTTCTGGAGCACAAGATATCAGTATTATTGCCAGAATATTGGTAGGGCCCGTAGCCTTTGCACTACTTAACCATTTCTTGATGTTATTCAAACTGAATCAAACTGGCTTAAAACTCGCATTTGTGATGTTAGAAACCACTGGAGAAGGCTGAGATGGATCATCCCACTTTGCACTTCTGGCTGAAGATTTCTGCAAATGCTGTTGTCTTATCTGGTGCGTGGGCGTGTAAGACCCCTTCACCGGTAAGGGTGGGTATATCTGTGATGCTTCCTCCAGTGAGTTGTTTAATTGTCCATCACCGTTCACAACTGGGTGTGGTAGAACTGCAGAGCTCCGATCTGACCGATTGGTTGTGGGATCGTTTAGCTCTGTTGCTTGCTGCTGATGGTGTTTGACATGAAATAGCTTCAGGAAATGGTTTAAGTAGAATCCAAAGAGATCAAACAAATATATCACAGACAAAAGATGAATTGGACCAGAGAATAGGACCCCTTAAAGATTAACGAGGCTGTCGATGGAACCACCGGGGGTGGGAAAGATATGCGAATATTTCACGTCATTTTTACTGGAGAAAGATATGGAAGCTCGAGAGTTTGGAGAAATAAACAGAGAGAACTTGAAAAGTATCCATGTTACAGTGGAGGTGTTACTGGATGTCTTGAATCGCATCAAGGTGGATAAAGACCTGGGACATGATCAGATGTATCCCGGAACTTTCTGGAAATCTAGGGAAGTGATTGTTGGGCCTCTCCTGAGGTAGTTGTATCATTGATAGCGACAGGTGAGGTGCTATTATTTTAAAAAGGTGATCAGGAGAGGCCGTGGAACAAGAGAATAGTGAGCCTGAAGTCAGTGGCAGGCAAGTTGTTGGAAGGGATTCTGAGGGACAGGATATCCATCTATTTGGAAAAGTAAGGGATAATCATTGACTGTTGTCAATGTGGAGCTGAAAATGTGTTGCTGGAAAAGCGCAGCAGGTCAGGCAGCATCCAAGGAACAGGACAATCGACGTTTTGGGCATCAGCCCTTCTCGAAACGTCGATTCTCCTGTTCCTTGGATGCTGCCTGACTGGCTGCGCTTTTCCAGCAACACATTTTCAGCTCTGATCTCCAGTAATCTGCAGTCCTCACTTTCTCCTGTTGTCAATGTGGCTTTGTACGTGCACAATCGTGTCTCACTAACTTGACCGAATGTTTTGAAGTGACAAAGAAAATTGATTAAACCAGGCTGTGAACATTGTTTATATGGACATTCAACGAGGTTCCACACAGCAGACTGGTTAGCAAGGTTATATAACATGGAATGAAGGGAGAACAAGCCATTTGGGTACAAAACTATCTTAATGGTAGGAGACCGAGGGTGATGATGGAGGTTTGCTT
The DNA here is from genome assembly GCF_047496795.1 of Chiloscyllium punctatum. NCBI lineage: Eukaryota > Metazoa > Chordata > Chondrichthyes > Orectolobiformes > Hemiscylliidae > Chiloscyllium > Chiloscyllium punctatum. The sequence goes on from NC_092751.1 coordinate 24,141,872, forward strand.
TGTGGACTGGAGGACTGTGAGCAGCAGTGTGCTACAAGGATCAATTATTGGGTCCTTCAATAAATGACTTGGATGTGAATATGAGATATGGTTAGTAGCTTTACACAAGACACCAAAATTGGAGGTGTAGTGGACAGCGAAGAAGGTTAGTTTAGAACACAACAGGATCTTGATCAGATGGGCCAGTGGAGCAACGAATGGCAGATAGAGTTCAATTTAGATCAATGTTAGCTGTTGGATTTTGGAAAGGCAAATCAGGGCAGGACTTATACACTTAATGGTAAGGTCCTAGGGAGTGTTGCTGAGCAAAGAGACCTTGGAGTGCAGGTTCATAGTTCCTTGAAAGTAGAGTCACAGGTAGGTAAGGGAGTGAATGCAGCGTTTGTTATGCTCTCCATCATGTTGTGGCTGTACAGGACATTGATTAAGGCTCTTCTGGAATTCTGTTTTCAGTTCCAATCTCCCTGTTCCAGGAATGATGTTGTGAAACTTGAAACATTTTTGAAAATGTTTGCAAGGACTTTGCCAGAGTTGGACAGTTTGAGGGCAGTGCATGTTTGGAGTGAGCTGCCAAGGGAAGGGGTGGAGGCTAGTGCAATTACAACATTTAAAAGACATTGATTAAGCCACTTCTCGAACTCTGTTTTCAGTTTGAATTTTCCTGTTCTGGGAAGGATGTTGTGAAACGTGAAAAGGTTCGGACAAGATTTACAAAAACGTTGCCAGGTTTGGAGGATTTGGGCTACAGGGAGAGGCTGAATAGGCTGGGGTTAATTTCCCTGGAGAGTCCAAGACTGAGAGGTGACTTCATGGAGATTTATAAAATCACGAGGGGCATGGATAAGGTGAGCAGACGGGGTTCTTTTTCCTGAGGTTAGTTGGGTCCAAAACTAGAGCACATGGTTGAGAGGGCAACGATTTAAAAGGAATCCAAGGGCAACGTTTTCAAGCTGAGTGTGGTGTGTGGATGGAATGAGCTGCCAGATGAAGTAGTGGAGGCTGATAAAATCACAACATTTAAAAGGCATCCGATTGGGTACGTGAACAGGGAAGGGTTTTGATGGATACAGGCCAATAGCTGGCAAATGGGACTTCAGTAGTTTAGGATTCCTAGTTGGCATGGATGAATTGGACCGAAGTTCTGTTTCTGTGCTGCATATGTCTATGATGTTAATAAACTAAGATACGTTCCTCTTTTGAGGAGAGCAAGCTGCAGCACAGATAATTGTCCTTGCAGCTGAGAAGGTGCAGCAGTGATTTTGACCTTGTGCAGATTTGGTTCCAAGGTCTTGAATTTGCGGAGAGAGAGGAATTGTTAACACTGTCACAACTTTTTGTAACTACTTTCAAGTAATTGGCAAATAATACAAAGTGAAAATGTGAACATTATTGTTCTCAGTAAGTTCTGAGCATCTGGAACATTCTGAACGACACAGATTCAGCAGGTATTCTGAAAGAGACTTGGAATTTTAATTTTTAAGGAAAGATTTGGGGGGCTGTGGGCAAATAGGAGGGGAATTGGGATAGATTTGCAGCATCTCCAGAGGGAGAGAGTACAGACCCAATGGGCTGAATAGCCCCCAGGCCCTGTGCTCTGTGATACTGCCCCATTCACTGTGAATGATGAAGCTCATCTCAGGGCAGAGAGAGGGATGACCCCTCTTATCACAATGGGGCTCGGCTGATTGAGACTAGCTCCAGACCAATGGGAGGAGAGTCTGTGTGGTCCTCCAGCCAATGGGAGTGAATGAGGGGTGTGGCCAGCATGATGACACATATCCATGAGCTGTGCAGGCACAGTGTCACTAGGTGGGGGTGGAAGAGACTGGGACAGAGGCCGTTGGACCTGAATTACAAACTCCTGGTAAATGAAAACCAAATGAACTGCAGATGCTGTAAATCAGAAACAACAACCAGGAGGTTCTGGAAAAGCTCAGCAGGTCTGGCAGCATCTGTGAAGAGAAATCAGAGTTAAAGTTTCAGACCCAGTGCCCCTTCCTCAGAACTGATACTGAGAGAAAAAATGTTGGTTTATATGCAGAAGGTAGGGTTTAGGGGAGGATGTAAGGAGTAAAGGATGGGTGGGGATAGAGCGAGAAGAAGGTTTGGATAAAGGAGTGGATAACGATCTGGCTGGGGGAGGGTGATTAGCTGTTAATGGAGACTGTTAGTGGCTAACCATAGGTAGTGTGTAATGACAGGCTGTGAGAACAAGGCCTGGTGTGTGGGGTAGGGGGGCTAGGACATAGGGTTGCTAAACTATGGTTAAACACTAACTGTCTCCGTTGTACGCTGTTCTCTACAGACATCACTCCATGATTGGAGCTGCAGGTGGGCGGCACGGTGGCACAGTGGTTAGCACTGCCACCTCTCAGCGCCAGAGACCCAGGTTCTATTCCCACCTCAGGCAACTGTCTGTGTGGAGTTTGCACATTCTTCCAGTGTCTGCGTGGGTTTCCTCCGGGTGCTCCGGTTTCCTCTCACAGTCCAAAAATGTACAGGTTAGGTGAATTGGCCATGCTAATTTGCCCGTCGTGTTAGATGTAGGGGAATGGGTCTGGGTGGGTTGCTCTTTAGACGGTTTGTCTGATCTAAAAACCTCTTCAATATCCTTCCCAACCCCCTCTGTACTCCTCAAAGATGTATCTTAAAGTTGTTCTCTTTAATCAATGTTCCCAGCATTCGTAAAGCACTTTAGGAGAATTGTCAGTGTGAAAGGCTCCATACAATGCAGGTCGTTGTTGTTAATGTCTGACATTAGGAGAAACAGGAATGAACTCTCTCTTATACCTGATGAACAGCAGCAAAAGCAGGAAGCACTGAGCATGCTCCAGCCCACAAAGGGCACCTGGTGATTGATCTCAGTGCAGGACCAATAAGAGGATGGGGATGGGGCTGGAAGACAAGGTAGTGCCGGTTGGTCTGAGTGAATGAGGGGTGTGGCTACACTCAACCACGTGATCGGCTTCTGGATTAGTGGTGCTGGAAGAGCACAGCAGTGCAGGCAGCATCCAAGGAGCAGTGAAATCGACGTTTCGGGCAAAAGCCCTTCATCAGGAATAAATTGATACCACGTGATAAGCTTCACTGGCAGCACTGTGATGTTGTGACCAAGGCATTGGAAATGTGTGAAGGTGCAGGGCATGGTTAAGGAAAGACATATTGACCAGGAAGAGAAGGAAATTTTAATGGAACGGGCTGAGACGTTTTACAGAACTTCGTGCACATCGGAAAACACAAATTTGAACATCCCAGGCCCGTGTTTGTGGCAAACGGGAAAATGCTTCAAATGGTGAAAGGCGTGAGTGATCGCCGCCATCTTTATTGGGGGCAGTGATCCACGGGACACGTGTGTGGCCGCCAACTTTGAGAGGGGCAAGCTGTCGGGGGGACGCATGCGCAGCCTTCCTTGGCAGGGAGTGATCGGGCAGGATTTACACAGTGTCAGAGTCAGGATATTTTCAATGTCAAAGAGTGTGATGCTAGAAAAGCACAGCAGGTCAGGCAGCAGCCGATTGGTGGGAAGGAAGATGGAAACGTCGGACAGGTCAACAGGGCAGTGCCGAGTTGGAAGGCTGGATCTGGGATAAGGTGGGTGGAGTGGAAATGAAGAAACTGGTGAAATCCACATTGATCCCATGTGATTGGAGGATCTGAACACAGATGATGAGGCGTTCTTCGTCCAGGCATCAGATGCCTGGGATTTGGCGGTGGAGATGGCCCAGGACCTGCATATCTTTGGTGGAGCGGGAAGGGGAGTTAAAGTCTTTGGTCACAGGCTGTTTGGCTTGTTTAGTGTTTTTTACTGTTACTTTCACAGACCTTTTGTAAGTTAATTTTCCTCTGCTGCCCAACCCCTGACAATGTGCTGCTCTCTAAACGGACTAAATTTTCCACAGTATCTTTGCCAGTGAATAATTTTTTTTCCCAACAAAAGAGTGCATTTTCCTTCCATTTCTGACCATCAAATTCTGTAACATTCTCACTTCCTGTAATGCATTTAGCACTCCCTGAAATATCAACTGTGTTTCTCTCTCCACAGACACCAGTGATTAATGCCAGAGTCCCATTGCCTGTGGAGAGGATGATGTTTGACTTCCTTGTACAGCTGCAGTTCGTGTGGTGAAGGTGCTCCCACAATGTTCTTGGGTAAGAGATGTTACAGATTATTCACTCAGCGACAGTGAAGAGTTGACAATGTGTGTGCAAATCAAGAAATTGAGAATTCTGATGGGGATATTGGGTCAGGTGATCAAAAGTATTGCCAAATATGCAGGTTTTCAGGAATATCTTAAAGGAGGAAAGCAAGTCTGAGAGGGTTAGGGTGCGAATTCCAGACTGTGTTCCCTTGACCGTGTCGAAACAGCCAGACTGGTGAATCAATGAATAAATGCATCTTTGGGAGTCTGAAAGAAAATGAGTTATCGGGGTCTCTCAGGTTGTGTGGTGCAGGGAGACAGGGATGTTCACAGCCAGGAATTACATCAAGGGAGAGAATATTAAATTGTTGCTTGTTAATAGGAGCCTTTTGATGGATCAACAAGCTTTGGTACAAGTGAGCACTTGGGCAGTAGGGTTTTAGATACTCTTGAGCTTATATGTAAGTTGAATGTGGGATGCTGGCAAGGAGTGTGTTTGGATAATGAAGTCCGGAGATAACACAGGGATGGACGAGTATTTCAGTAAATGAGCTGAGACTAGGGTGGAGTTGGGTGATGTCACTGATGAATAAATAGCAGTTTTGGAGTCGGGCTCCTCCCCATCACTCCCCCTCACCGATTCACAAATATTGTTCCTTGTTCTGTCTGTCTTTTCTGGTTATGTCCTTCTCTCCAATTCTGCTAAGAACTAATATTTGACCTCAAGGTTGTTGGAAAATCCTGCTCCATCTCCACTCTCCCTTTCCTTTCTGAATTCCTCATATGTGGTGTTCATCCAGGATCTATCTTTGTCCCCTCCTGTATCTCACCTACACACTGCCAGGAGGTGACATCGTATTGGTTTCCCATGTACACTGACAATGCCCAGCTCTCCCTCCCTATCATCCCTCTCCATTGCTCCACTGTTACTCATTCATCAAACTGCTTACCACTCAATTGGCTGCGATTTCCTCCAATGAAACACTGCAATGGTTAAACCCATTGCCTTCAGTTGCTATTCCAAATTCCTTTCCCTTACTGCTGAGCCCCTCCCGCTCACTGGGAAATGCCTGAGGCAGAACTACACTCTTCACAATATTGCTCTCATATTCTGACCCCAAGGTGATCTTCTGATCAGACATCTACACAATCGCAAACACCAGGAACTCCAATCTCCAAAATGCTGCTTTTCTCCACCTCACCCCAGCTCCATTGCGACTGAAACCCCTTACCCGTGTCTGTGTGCATTAAAGTTGACAAATCAAAAACAGAACCCTTGATTCTGCGACTCACCCAGAGACTGGTTCCAGGTTCCCTCATGATGGGACACATCCTCTCAGTGTTTACCCTGTCATACACCTTAATAAGCCTATATGTTTAAATAAGATCCCCTCTCATTCTCCCCCAAATCCAGTGAGTCGAGTCCCAACTTCTTCAGCCTTTTCTTAAAAGAGAGTCCCTGCCAACCAGGGATCATCTCAGTCAATCTTCTCTGAATGCTTCCGATGAAGTGATGTCTTTCCTTAACTAAAGGGACCAAAACATGTCTCATTACTCCAAATGTGGTCTCACTCGCACTTTATAAAGTTGCTCTCAGGTATATACTCCAAACTCTTATACTGCAAATCCCTTCAAACAAGGAACAACGTTTCATGTCCCTTCCTGATGACCTGTTATAACTGTGTGCTGGCTTTATGTTTCCTGCACAATTACCTCCTGGTCCCTTTTGTGTTGCAGCTTTCTACAGTTTCCACCATTTAAATAGTCCTCTGTTCTTTAATTACCTCCTCCAAAATGAACAACTTCACATTATCCCAAATTATGCTCCATTTGCCAACTTGGTGTTCACTTCTCCAACAAATCCGTCTCTGTAAACAGTTTATAATCCTTTTGGAAGTTTACTGCTCTGCATTTTCAAGGAGATTCCCCCCCCCCATTCTTCTCAACCTTTCCAGGGAGCACCGGACAGTGGGAAGCATGCTGAGTTGCTGTCTTTTCAGAGAGACTCTTTGGAATGACTGGGAGGATCTTGCTGCCCATTGGTCAGAATGGAGACAACTTGCCCATCAAGCTGCATGAGCCTTTCACACCCCATGTCTTATTGATGAGGCAAAGCGGCAGCACGGAAGGAAAGAAAAGGAAGCAAATTCTGCTCTCCACATCTCACTGACTCTTGGAACATTCTATCCCATGTGTCAAAGAGCTGCCCTGTTCAGTCACATGAAGTCCCAAGATGGAAACTCATAGAAACCCACATAGATTTCCCCTGAACTGACTGCTGGTCTCCACAAGGGGTAATGTGTGCAGTCATCCTGGACCAGGAGGAGGGAATGGTGTGAGTTTCTAACCTGACCTGAAAGTGACAGATTTTATAAACTTGTATTACAGGATACTACAGGTGGATATTCAGATGGGAATCTCAGTAATTGTAACGCCAAACTCTGTTTGAATTACTCCATTCATCAGGACCTGGATATTTGCACTGTGTGTGAGTATTTTGTTCCAGCTCAATTCCATTTTCTGCATAAAAATTCTCCTTTGAATCAAACCACCCTGTCAATAGATCTCCCCGAAATCTTCAATAGGTGTCCAGTAATCCTTTTACGATGAGTTGATGAGTGTAAGGCTTAACATCCTAATGTATATGTTTTGCAAACACTTGTCTCTCAGCTCCCCTCTTTGCCTTTGCTACAAGGAGAACAATCTCAGTTTTCCCAAACCCCTGATTCCCCAATGTCGGTTTGTGTGCCTTATAGACAACATCAGGATTGTGTTGGAACATTCTCCACTTGCCTTCATCAGTGCAGCCCTCAACAGTATTAAAGAAAGTGAACATCCTCCAGGACAAAGCACTGTGCCTGAGTGTGTCCCATCCACCACCTTCAGCATTCCCTCTCTCCACCCCCGGTACACATTGTCATCAATGTGTATAAGGTAAAGTCAGCATTGTCCTACCAGACCAGAGGGCTTCTCTCTCATTAGGGAGAGATGTCTGGTGGTGATTTAACCTGAAGGTAACCCCAGCCCAGGCAAGGGGAGAGGTTGAGAACGAGAGTCCATCTATTGTAGATGGATATTCTTGATATGTATTAACAACACCCATGTCCCTGCGACTAAAATCCCCCATTCCTTGAACCATCCTGGTAACTCTCCTGTGCCCCCTCTCAGGGACCCTGCCATCCTTCCCAATTTGTGGGCGATCTCTGGTTTGCACAGACCCAGCTGCTCTGTGTTCCTGTGGGTGATGTCATCATCGAGCAACAGTTGCACTAAACCTCACTGTCTGTGAGGGTGGGAGACACAAATCCCCAAAACATTTGAGATGTATTTAGTGTGCACTTGCTATGCCATGATAGATGACACTTTTCCACAAGTACTGGAAAACAGATGAGGATAGTTCGGTGGTAGTTTTCTTTCTCACAGACTCGATGGACCACCAGAGCCATTTTCTGTTCTGTTTACCGCTGAGATGTTTATTATAGGAATATGACAGGCTCCATTGGACATCAGGTCAGAAAAGGTGATACTAGAATAGATGACATGTGATTGGTCGATTTTCTTGGGAGGAAAGTGAGACGCAGAGGTTTAAGAGGAAATTCAGAAGCTCAGCGCAGGAATTGGAAAGGACCATCATCAAGTGAGAAATAAACATTGGGCATCCTGAAAGCTGGAAATAACGAAAGGCACATATAGCAGAGCTTTGAGAGACTGGAGGGGATTAGACATGGGGAGGATAATGAAGCTGGAGGAGATGCAAGTTGGAAAGGATTGTGTGGATGGAGGATGTTACAGAGATAGAGATATTTTGTGATAGAGGTTTTTGGATTTTGAGGCTAGAGTGGAATTATAGAGATGAGGAAGATTTGTAAGGCTGGATGAGGTAGCACTGATAGGGAGAGTTCCAAACAGAGGAATTTATAGAGATAACGAGTCATAAAGTTACACAGCATCGACACAGACCCTGTGGTCCAACCAGTCCGTGTCGACCATAAATTCGAACTGAACTAATCGCATCTGCCTCCACTTGGTCCAAGTCCATCCTAGCATTCCCTATTGATATACGGGTCCAAATGTTTTTTTCCTATTATAATTCCATTCCCCTACCCTTTTGCTCTATATTTACACCTGACTAATTCACTCAACCCAATCATCCCTGAACACTGTGGGCAATTGAGCACGGCCAGTTCACCTCCCCTGTACATCTGTGGATTGTGGGAGGATATGGGAGCTCCTGGATGAACCCACGCTGACATGGGGAAGAATATGCAAACTCCACATGGACAGTCACCCAATACAGGAATTGAGCCTGTGTCCCTGGCGCTGAGAGGTATCAGTGCTAACCGTTGAGCCACTGTGCCACCCTGAAATTGTAATTGCATTGACATCTACCATGTCCTCTGCAAGTTTATTCCACATGTGAACCACTCTCTGTGCAGAAACAAAAAATAAAATCCGGAACTTATTTTTAAAGCCTTACTTTTTAACTGAGAAACGTATGTCCCCAATCTTGAATCGCGCCCCCCCTGGAAAGGGCACCTGCTGTTCACATTACCGAAACTCTTCAGGATTTTATAAACCTCTAATAAGGTCACCCCTCAGCCTCCTGTGCTCCAGTGAAAAAGGACCTAGCCTATCCAGACTCTGCTTATAACTCAAACCATCGATTCCCATCACCATCCTGGTAAATCTATACTGAACCTGCTCCAATTTAATAATATCCTTCCTATAACAGCACAACCAGAACTAGACACAGTATTCCAGAAGAGGCCTCCCCAACATCCTGTACAACCTCAACGTAACGTCCTAACTCCTATATTCAAAGATCTGAGCAATGAAGGCAAATGTGCTAAACCCCTTCTGAACCACCCCGTCTGCATGTGACACATAGTTCAAAGACCTGAACCCCTCGGTCTCTTTGTTCCATATCACTATCCGAGGCCCAACTTTTAATCAGTGTAAGTCCAGCCTTCGTTTGTTTTATCAAGATGTAATATTTCGCATTTATTCCAATCCAAAAATCACAAACATCCTTCGAGTATGAAGGCAAGAGGAGTATACTTAAGAGTTAAATCAGTAAGGCAAAAAGGGGACAGGAGACCGCTTTGGCGAATAGGGAAAGGGTTTTTAGAAATACATTTAAGAGCAAATGGGTCACTAGAGAGAGAATAGGCCACCTCAAAGATCAGCAAGGCAGCCTATGTGTGAAGACACAGGAGATGGGGTTGTTGGGGGGATACTAAACGTGTGGCATCAGTGTTTACTGTGGAAAAGGACAGATTTGTGGAGGTTGTCAAGATTAGAGATCGTGAGGGTGATGAGACAGGAGGAGATTGGAGGATGTTACAGAGATTGAGATGTTTGTGATACCAGAGATAGTGATGGTTCTGAGGCTAGAGAGGATTTCTAGAGATAAGGAAGAGTTTAGTCTGGATGAGGTGACAGTGATCTGGGGAATTGTGAGCATGGAGGAATTCACAGAGATAGTGAGAGTTAGAGTCATAAAGTGATACAGCACAGAGACAGACTCTGTGGTTAAACCAGTCCGTGTCGACCATAATTCCCAACTAATCTAATCGCCCCTCCCTCCGCTTGGTCCACATTCATCCAAACATTTCCTATTTATGTACTTGTCTAAATGTCTTTTAAACATTATAATTGTATTCACAGCTGCCTCTTTTTCTGGGAGGTCACTTCACACGTGTAAAAGTAAAAACAAATCCCCAATTTGTTTTTTTAAACCTTTCTCATCTATTTTCAAATTGTATGCACCCAGGTCTTGAATTCCCCCGCCCCGGCCATTCACCTTGTCTACACGCTTCATGGTTTTATGAACCTCGAAGGTCATCCCTCAACCTCCTACACTCTTGTGAAAAAGCATCCCAGCCTATCCAGTTTCTCCTTGTGACACAATCCCTCCATTCATGGCAACATCCCGGTTAGTCTCTTCCGAATCCGCTCCAATTTAATAATATCCTTCCTATAACAGCACAACCAGAACTGGACACAGTATTCCAGAAGAGGCCTCCCCAACATCCTGTACAGCCTCAACCTAAATTCCCAACTCCGGTACTCAGAGGTCTGAGCAATGAAGGTAAGTGTGCTAACCACCTTCTTAACCACCCTGTCTACATGTGACACAGACTAAGAAAACCTGAACTCCTCGGTCTCTTTGTTCCATCTCACAACTCAAAGCCTTACTTTCAATTAGTATAAGTCCTGCCCTCGTTTGTTTTATCAAGATGCAATATTTTGCATCAATATTTACTGTGGAGAAGGACATGGGAGATGTAGAATATGGGGGAAATAAATGGTGAAATCTTGAAAATTGTCCATACTACAGAGTACTGGATGTCTGGAAACGCATAAAGGTGGATCAATCTCCAGGCTTTGATCAGGTATATCCAAAATTTCTGTAGGAAGCAAGGGAAGTGATTTCTGGGCCTCTTGCTGAGTTTTTTGTATTATTGATAGTCATAGCTGAGATGCCAGAAGACTGCGAGTTGGTTAATATGGTACTACTATTTAACGAAGGTGGTTTGGACAAGCTCGGGAACTACAGACGCTGTGCTAGACTAGGTGTTGGAGGGAGCCCTAAGCGACAGGAATTGCGTGTATTTGGAAAAGCACGGACTAATTAGGGATAGTCAGCATAACTTTCTGCATGGGGAATCATGTCACGTACTTGATCTGGTTTTTAAGAAGTAACAAAGAGGATTGATGAGAGAAGAGTAGTAGATGTGATCTATATGGACTTCAGTAAGGCGTTCGACAAGGTTCCCCATGGGAGACTGGTTAACAAGGTTAGATCTCACGGAAGTAGCCATTTGGATGTAGAACTGGCTCAAAGGCAGAAGACAGAGGGTGGTGTGATGGATGATTATTTTTCAGATTGGAGGCCTGTGACTAGTGGAATGCCACAAGGATTGGTGCTGGGTCCACTACCTCTCATCATTTATATAAATGAATTGGATATGAACACAGGAGGTATAGTTAGTAAGTTTGTAGATGGCACCAAAATTGGAGGTGTAGTGGACAGTGAAGAAGGTTACCTCAGATTTCAATGGGATTTTGATAAGATGGCCAAATGGGCTGAGGAGTGGCAGATGGAGTTTAATTCAGATAAGTGCGAGGTGCTGCATTTTGGAAAAGCAAAGCTTAGTAGGACTGATACACATCATGGTCAGGTCCTGGGGAGTGTTGCTGAACAAAGAGACCTTGTTGTGCAGGTTCACAGCTCCTTGAAAGTAGAGGCGCAGGTAGATAGGATAGTGAAGGTGTTCGGTATGATTTCCTTTATTGGTCAGAGTATTGAGTAAGAAAGTTGGGAAGTCACGTGGCAGCTGTTGAGGACATTTGTTTGGTCACTCTTGCAATATTGTGCACAATTCTGTTCTCCACCTATCACAAGGATGTTGTGTAACTTGAAAGGTTCACAAAAGATTTATAAGGATATTGCCAGGGTTGGAGGGTTTGAGATATAGGGAGAGGCTGTACAGGCTGGGGCTGTTTTCCCTGGAGTGTCAGAGGCTAAGGAGTGATCTCAGAGGTTTATAAAATCATGAGCATGGATTGGTTAGATAGACAAGGTATTTTTACTGGAGTGGGGGAGTCTAGAAGTCTAGAGTCTAGGGTATAGATTTAGCGTGAGAGGGGAAAGATTAAAAGGGGCCTAAGGGGCAACTTTTTCATGCGACGGTGTTGCGTTTATGGAACGAGCTGCCAGAGGGAGTTGTGAAGGCTGGTAGAATTGCAACATTTATTAGGCATCTGGATGGGTATATGCATAGGAAGGGTCTAGAGGGATATTGACCAAGTGCTGGCAAATGGGACGAGATTAGGTTTGGATATCTGGTCAGCATGGACGAGTTTGACTGAAGGGTCTGTTTCCGTGCTGTATGTCTGTGACTCGCAGCCGGGGATCAGCTCAGTGGGTTTCAGTCTCTTCAAAGGTAAATCTTACTCGGTTTTACTTTTTAAAATCCACAACATTCGGTAGGGTGAGTGTTTACTAGTTTAAGTGCCTCTGTTATGATCTTTTGGTTGAATGTTTTAAATATAAAATACAGGTTCTAATGTATTCGAGAGTAGTCTTTTGTAAAGCTGTAAGACTCTACCTTTTTCTGGGTCGACAGATTAAGGTGCAGAGATGGCCATTTGTACAGTGATGTGCACTTCCTGGAGGAGAGTAGGGGGAGTTTGAATGATCCTGATGATAGCCTGCAGGAAGTGATGCAAATCCTCTTGGATCACATGGAACAGGTGGAGCGGTGCTTAATGGTAATGATGAATTTACAAGAGTCAGGATGTGTGATAAGTGGCAGTTTCAGGCTGAAAAACAGCAGATACAGTCAGGTAGATGGGTTACCTCTCGGAAAGGCAGGATAGGGAGGTAGGTAGAGCACGAGTCTCCTGTGGATAAAGTGAGGACTGCAGATGCTGGAGATCAGAGCTGAAAAATGTGTTGCTAGAAAAGCGCAGCAGGTCAGGCAGCATCAAAGGAGCAGGAGAATCGACGTTTCGGGCATAAGAAGGGCTTCTGCCCGAAACGTCGATTCTCCTGCTCCTTTAATGCAGCCTGACCTGCTGCGCTTTTCCAGCAACACATTTTTTCAGCCATGAGTCTCCTGTGGCTATCCCCATCTCAAACAAGTTTACTGTTTTGGATAATGTAGGTTATCATAGACTTTCAGGGAATGTTGCACTGACAGCCAAGTTACTGGTACTGAGATTGACTCCACTATAATGAGAGGTCTATCAGATTTCAAACGCTCAAAGATGATAAGGGACTTTCTCGTTGGGCACAGACTGCTACTTCTGCAGCTGACAGTGAGACATCAGAATGGGGTGGTACCTCCCTGGTGCCAGGGTCAAGGATGTTTCGGACAGGTAGCAGAATATTCTCAAAGGAAAGAATGACCAGTGGGAGGTCATTGTACATTGGTACCAATGACATAAGAAGAGGAAAATATAAAGTCCTGATGAGAGGATATAGCAAATTAGCCTGGAATATAATAAACCAGGTCCTCGGTCATAATATGTGGATTACTCCTCGGTCATAATATGTGCTACATGCTCGTGAGACTAGGAATAGCAGGATGGAGGAGATGAATGATTGTCTAAGGAGCTGGTGTAGGGCAGAAGGATTCACCTCTTTTGATCATTGTAATCTCCTCTTGAGTAGAGTTGATGTGCATAAGAAGGATGGATTGTACCTGAATTGGAAGGTGTCTGATATCCAAGCAGGGTGATTTGCTCGTGCTACTCAGGAGTCATTAAACCAGTGAGGGAGTGTGGGTAAACTCAAAGAGATAGTGAGAAAAGAGGTAAGTCTGAGGCTGGTACAGTTCAGAAGTCAGACAGTCAAGGGCAAGGCACAGAACCAGGTAGAACTGACAAGTTACACTGCATTTACTTCAATGCAAGAGGCCTGACAGGGAAGGCAGATGGGCTCAGGGTATGGTTTTGAATGTGACACTGGGATATCATGAGTATTACAGAAACGTTACTCAGAGATGGGTAGGACTGGCAGCGTAATGTTCCAGGGTATCGATACATGAGGAAGGATAGAAAGGGGGACATGAGAGGAGGCGGAGTGGTCTTTTTGATTAGGGGTAGCATTATCGTTGTGCTGAGGGAGAATATTCTGAGATTACGTCCAGCGAAGTTACTTAGGTTGACCTGGGAAATAAGAAAGGGATGATCACCTTGTTGTTATTACCTGCGTGGGTTTCATCTGTTTGCTGTGGTTTCCTCCCACTATCTAAAGATATGCAGGTTGGGTGGATATTCCAGGCTGAATTGCCCATATTGTTCAGGATGTGCAGGCTAGGTCGATTAGCCATGGGAAATGCAGCATTACAGGTTTAAGGTAGGAGGCTTTGAGGGTCAGTGTGGATGTGATGGGCCAAATGGCCTGCTTCCACACTCTCAGGATTCTCTAATAATTCTACTAGTTTTAAAATAGTTACAGAAAATAATAAACCAGATCTAAACGGTGTTCCAAATTGGACAAAGGCGAATCTTGACGGTACAAGGCGAGAACTTTCAATATTTCTTTGCTATTCCCAGGTAAAGGGATGGCTGGAAAGTGGGAACATAAGAACAGAAGGAAGAGGTGCAGGAGTAGGCTACCTGGCCCCTCGAGCCTGCTCTGCCATTCAATAAGATCAGGCCTGATCTTTTCATGGCCTCAGCTCCACTGTCCTGTTCTCTCACCATAACCCTTAATTCCTTTCCTGTTCATAAATCTACCTTTTGACCTAACGATCGTCAAGTTGATAACGTCAACTGCTGCACTCAGCAGCAAATTCAACAGATTCACAGATTTATCTGAAGAAGTCCATCCTGAACTCAGTCCTAAATCTGATATCCCATTATTTTGACTCTCTGCTCCCCAGTTTGCTCCTTCCCCAGTGGAAATCACCTCCCTGCTTCTAGTTTATCTACTCCCTTAATAATTTCATTTTTTTTCCAATTCAACCCCCAATACTTCAAAATTCCAATCAGTCTATAACTAGTTTTCTCAATCTCTCCGCATACGTCAACCCTCTGAAATCCTGACTCAAACTAGTGATCCTCCACTGCACCCTCTCCAGTGCCAGTACATCCTTTCTGAAGTAAGGAGACCAAACCCGTACACAGTACTCCAGCTGTGGCCTCTCCAGCACCCTATACAGCTGCAGCATAACCATCCCTCTAGCAATGAAGGACAATATTCCCTTCACTGTCTTATTTACCTGCTGCACCTGCAAACCAACTTCCTCTGATTCATGTACAAGGAAACCCAGCTCCCTCTGTACAGCAGCGTGCTGCAAGCTTTCACCATTTTATCAGTTAGCTGTTAGACGGACCAAAATGGATGACCTCACATTTCCCAACATTGTCCTCCATCTATTCGACCCTTACCCACTCACTTAACTTATCCGTATCCCTCTGCAGACTTACATTGGCCTCTGCACACATTGCTCTACCACTCAGCTTAGTGATGTCTACCTTTCATGAATCGATGCTGTGTCTGCTCTGAGATAATTTCTATCGAGATAGCTCACTATTTCTTCCTTGAGAGATCGAGCATTTCCCCCACTACAGAAGTTATGCTAACAGGTCCATTTTAAAATATTGGCATCACATTTGCAGCTATCTAATCTGTCAGAACCGTCCCAGAGTCCAGCACATTTTAGTGAATTATCACGAGAGCGTTTGCTATTTAGCCTCTTCCATCTGTTCTAGTCCCCTGGGATGCACTCCATCACAGCCAGACGACCCATCTACCTTTAGGCTGTTGTGTTTCCCAACACCACCTCTTTACTGAGAATGATTACTTCTCTGTCCTCATCTGCCATTGCATCCATAGGCCTGCAACAACGAGAGTACACTGACAATATGTTCCTGTTAAGGCCAAGGCTGGGAGGTGTAGGGAATGACGCCTGTCGAGAGAAATTGAGGGCCTGGTCAAGAAAATAAAGGAGGGATATGGCAGGTACAGACAGCTGGGTTTGCGTGAATCCCTCAGTAGGAGTATAGTTGGGGGAAACCATGAGGGCTAAAAGGGGACATAAGATAGCTTTGGGAAACAGGTTTAGGGAGAACCCAAAGAGATTCGACAAATACACCTAGGACAAAAGAGTAACCAGGCAGAGATTAGGGACCCTCAAAGATCAGCAAGGCTGTCTGTGGAACCATCGGAGGTGGGAGGATTTCATGTCAGCTTTTACTTCAAGAGGATGTGGAGGTGAGACAGTTTGGAAAAATAAATAGTGATAACTTGACAAGTGTCCATATTACAGAGAAGGAGGTACTGGATATCTTATAATACATAAAGCTGAATAAATCCCTGGGACCTGATCAGGGGTGTCCCAGAACTTTGTGGGAAGTTAGGGAAGTGATTGCCGGGCCACTTGCTGAGATATTTGTATCGCCAATAGCCACAGGTGAGGTGCTGTAAGACGGGTGCAATTATTTGAGAAAGGTAATGAGGAAAGTCCAGGGAACAATACACCGGTGAGCCTGAAGACAGGCAAGTTGTTGGAATGGCTTTTCAGGGACAGGATTTGGATGTAATTTGAAAGGCAAGAAATAATTAGGGATAGTCAGCATGGCTTTGTGAAAATCACTAACTTGGACTTCAGAAAGACGTTCAACAAGGTTCAACCTAACAGACTGGTTAACAAATTATACAAAATTGGCTGGAAAATTGGAGACAGAGGATAGTGGTGGAGGGTTGCTTTTCGGACTGGAGGCCTGTGATGAGTAAAATAGTGTAAGGATTGGTGTTGGGTCCACTTTTTTTCATCATTTATATAAATGATTTCTATGTGAATATAGGAGCTATGATTACTGACTTTACATAGACACCAGAATTGGAGATGCAGTGGACAGGGAAGAAAGTTACCTCAGAGTACAATGAGACTTCGATCAACTGGGCTGAGGAGTGGCAGATGGAGTGGAATTCAGATAAATGTGAGGTGCTGCATTTTGGAAAAACAAATCAGGGCAGGACTTATATATTTAATGGGAAGGGCCTGGGGAGTGTTGCTGAACAAAGAGACGTTGAGGTACAGGTTTATAGTTCTTTGAAAGTGGAATAGGTAGGGTGGTGAAGAAGGCATTTGGTTAACTTGTCTTTATTGGTCTGTGCATTATGTATAGGAGTTGCGACATTATTTTGCAGCTGTACAGGACATTGATTCAGCCATTTCTGGAATTCTGCTTTCAGTCCAAGTCTCCCTGCTATCGGAATGATATTATAAAACTTGAAAGGATTCAGAAAAGATGTGCAAAGATGTTTCCAGGGTTGAGGGTTTGACCTGTACAGAGAGGCTGAATAGGCTCGGGCTGTTTTCACTGGAGCATCGGATTCTGAGAGGTGACCTTCGAGGTTGATAAATCATGAAGGACATGGTTAGGGTGAACAGCCAGGGTCTTATTCCCAGGTTAGGGGAGTCCAAAACCAGAGAGCACAGACGTGAGGTGTGAGGGAAAAGATAGAAAGGCGATCTAAAGAGCAATGTTTTCAAGCTGAATGGAATGAGCTGCCTGAGGAAGTGTGTAGGCTGGTACAATTTAGATTTAAAAGGCATCTGATTGGGTACGTGTTTAGGAAACTTTTAGAAGGATATGGGCCGAGTGTTGGCAAATCGGACTTGATTAATTTAGGATATCTGGGCGGCATTGACGAGTTGGACCGAAGTGTCTGTTTCTGTGCTGTGCATCTCTATGACACTAATAAATTCAAATTAAGATAGATTTCTCTTTTATGGAGAGTTAGCAAAAGACCTGACAATTCTCCTTGGAGCTGAGAAGGTTAATCAGTGATTTCAACCAGAAACCGATTTGTTTCCAGGATATTTAATTTTCAGAGACACTGAGAGAAATTATTGTCACAATTTTAAAAATGTGAAGGTTATTTTACTCAGTAGGTTCTGAGCATCTGGAACAGTTTGAACCACAGCTGGATGCAGCTTTTGTTATTGTCAAAACAGATTTGGAATTTAACTATTTGAGGATAAATGTGGAGGGCTACTGGTAAATGGGAGTGGAGTAAGGGCAGATTGGCAGCATCTCCAGAGGAAGAAGGTCCAGCCCCAATGGGCTGAATAGCCCCCAGCCCCTGTGCTCTGTGATACTGCCCCATTCACTGAATGATGAAGCTCATCCCAGGGCAGAGCCAGAGTCATGTACAGCAAGGAAACAGACCCTTTAGTCAAACTCGTCCACACCGACCAGATATCCCAACCAAATCTAGACCTATATGAGAGCAGTTGGTCCATATCACTCTACGCCCTTCCTATTCATATACCCATCCAGCTGCCTTTCAAATGGTGGAACTATACCAGCTGTCACCACTTCCCTAACAGTAGATTCCATACACGCACATGAAAGAAATTGCCCCTTGGGTCTCTTTTATATCATTCTCCTCTCACCTTAAACCTATGCGCCCTCGTTCTGGACTTCCTAACCCCAGGGAAAAGACCTTGCCTCTGTATCCCATCCACGCCCCTCATGATTTTATAAACCTCTGAGGTCACCCCTCAGCCTCCTACCACTCAAGTCACAATGGGACCTGGCTGATTGATGGCAGCTTCAGACCAATAGGGGAGTTGGTGTAATCCTCCCGCCAATGGGAGTGAATGAGGGGTGTGGCCAGCAGGCCAACACGTGACCATGAGCTGTGCCGGTGCAATGTCACTGTGAGGGGGTCCCAGTGAGTGTGAAGAGAGTGGGGAGACAGCAGAGACTGGGAGAGAAATTGAGTTTGTGTACTAGGTGGGTTGATAAACACACGATGTAGGCTGCTAGACCTGAATTACAAACTCCCAGTAAAGGAAAACCAAAGGAATTTCGGATGCTGTAAATCAGAAACAACAACCAGAAGATCCTGAAAATGCTCAGCAGGTCTGGCAGCATCTGTGAAGAGAAGTCAAAGTTAACATTTCTGATCCAATGACCCTTCGTCAGAACTGATGTTCCTGAGAAACAATGTCGGTTTATATGCAGAAGGTAGGGGTTAAGGAGTAAATGATAGGTGGTGATAGATTCCAAAGAACGCGATGGGAGCAGTTGGACAAAGGAGTGGATAACGATCTGGCTGGGGGAGGGTGAATAGCTGTTTATGGAGACTGTTAGTGACTAACCATAGGTAGTGTGTAATTGCAGGCGATGTAATAACAGGGCCTGGTCTATGGGATAGGGCTAGGATACGAGTAAGTAGGAGACTTAGGGCTTAAAATTATGGAATCCAATATTGAGACCAGAGGGCTGAAGGGTCCCCAGGTACAAGATGAGGTGATGTTCTTCCAATTTGTGTTAAAGTGTGGCACTGGATGTGCACAGCAGGTCAGGCAGTATGCAAGGAGCAGGCGAATTGACATATTAGGCCTAAGCACTTCTTCAGGAATGTGAGGGTGGGGAAGAGGACAGATAATAGGATGGGTGTGTAGGGCTGGTGGGAAGGTAGTTGGGGAGGCGATAGGAAAATGCAGGTGGGGGTAATGGTGAGAGGGTGGAGTGGATAATTGGGAAGGAAGATGGACAGATGGGACAGTTTGAGGGAGGTGCTGAGTTGGAGGGTTGGATCTGAGATAAGGTCGGGGAGAGGAGATGAGTAAATGTTGCCATGTTGTTGAAGGGTCGCTCCATCCCACCTATTATTTACTCTTTTACCCCTATCTCCTGCAGTCCAAAGATGTGTAGGTTAGGTGAATTGGCCAAGCTAAATTTCCCGTCGTGTTCAGGGATGTGAAGGTGAGGTGCGTTGTTCAGGAGAAATTTAGAATAACAGAGTTGCGGAATGGGTCTGGGTGGGATACTCTTCGGAGGGTCAGTGTGGGTTTGTTGGACCAAATGGCCTGTTTCCACACTGTAGGGAGTCTAATTTTCCCAGCTGCCATCGGTTCTGAG
Organism: Chiloscyllium punctatum; assembly: GCF_047496795.1. Lineage (NCBI taxonomy): Eukaryota > Metazoa > Chordata > Chondrichthyes > Orectolobiformes > Hemiscylliidae > Chiloscyllium > Chiloscyllium punctatum. The sequence continues at coordinate 24,161,410 of NC_092751.1, forward strand.
GAAGGGTCAATGGACCCGGAATGGCCCTTGGTGTGTGCAGGAGCCGGAAACTGGGAAGGGGGAGTGGCAGCGGAAACCGGGAGAAAATGATTCAGTTTAGACTGGGGAGGTTTTATTTACACCGCTGTACAGGGTGTTAGTCCTGAATTAGAAACTCTTGGTCCCATGTTTACAGCAAATAGGAAAATGGCTGTGGGCCTCAGTCAGTGATAGGTCCTGGGTTATGGCCGACATTTTTATTAGGGGCACGGTACAGCAAGGTGCATGGACATGTCCTCTTCCTGGGTGGGGGAGGGGTGATTTGAAAGAGAAGCATTTACGCATCAGACACATACCAGAGAAATATTTGTCTTTCCAATTTATCCTGCACTGGCTGAGATTTGTTTTGTGAATTCTCTTTATGGGATATTAAATGAGAATAATTGAGGACGGGATCTCAAAAAAGCAGATTTCTGCACTCAGCGGAGTCATCAGGATCTGAATATCATTAGCATTTTACTGTGGAAGGAGAAAGGGTTGTCTGTTCTGTCTGTGGGAAAATATCTCCAATACTTTGTAAAGCAAAATGCAGAAAGATGTTCAAATTTGTGGTTGAATCCCCCATGGGCGATTTGGCCTGAGTGGGAGTACAGATTTATCCAGATTATATCTAGTCTCTGCAGGAACTGTCAGATTTAGTCCCAATCACTCACTTCATGATGTTAACCTGTAAATTCCTAATTTTCAACGCCCTGCAAAATTCTCATTAAAATTCTTTGTGAACTCAAATTCCAGCACATTTTCAGGTGGAATGTTCCATATTCTGACAACTGTCTGTTCATCCAGAAACTGCTGAGGTCCATGTTGACTCTGGGGTTACAAAGGGCTGAGCTGAAAGATGAGATGCAGTTCCTGAGCTCCCATTGCGATGCATTGGAACAGGACAGGAGGCTGAGTGCAATGTAGTTGTGAGCAGACAATGAAAATGACAGGGCTGCTCTGAGTGTTGCTTGACTCAATGAGTGTGTTTTGGAGTTGGGTGAAAACAGAGGGAGGTGAGACAGGGAGAAATTGAAGCTGAAACTCTGGTTTCGTTCAGGCCATTGAGAAATTCACATGGTCCCAATGGGAACAGCCAATTTGTAAGTGATACCTGCAGAGTATTTGTTAAGTTTTTAAAATATAACGTATCAGCTTAAATAAAGATTGGGGCTTTTGATATATAATGGAAATGTTTGAAGTGAAGGAAGGTTGTACGCTCTTTTAAATTCACTTAATGGGAGTAATTAGCTGAATCTAGAGAGACGTTGTGACAGGAGCCCTCAGACCTGTGGGGTGCTCCTCTTGTACAATGTGGGAAAGAAGGGATACTTTCATTGTCCCTGACGGCTATGTGTGCAGGAAGTGTGCCCACCTACAGTTGCTGGGAAACTGCTTTTCAGACCTGGAGTTATGAGTGGACTCACTGTGGAGCATCTGAGAATGTTATGGACAGCACATTTAGTGAGTCCGTCACACTGCAGGTGAGGGTTACACAGGCAATAAGGGAATGGGTGACCATCAAACCAAATAAAAGGCTCAGGAAGGCAGTGCAGGAATCCCCAGTGATCATCCACTTCTCAAAAAGATACTGAATCCTGCTTGGGATTCTGTTGGGGGTGAATGTGTGGAGTGGCTTCTCGGGAAATCAGCAACAGCCAGGTTCATGATACCACAGATAGCTCTGCTGTACAGAACCGGAGGAAAGACAGTGGCAGGGCTATAGTGACAGGGGAATCAATGGTCAGGGGTACAGGTAGGCACTTCTGTGGCCACAGACCTGAATCCAGGATGGTATGTTACCTCCCTGGTGCCAGGATCCGCGATTATCATGGAGCAGCTGCAGGACATTCTGGAGCTGGAGGGTAAAGCCAGTGGTTGTGGAACACACCGATACCAATGACATCACTAAACAAAGGGATGAGGTCCTGAAAGCTGGATATAGGGAGATCAGGGATACAGTAAAATGTAGCTCCTGAAATAAAATAATGTCAGACTTACTCACAGTGCAATGTGCTAGTGAGAGCAGGAATAAGAGGATAGATCAGCTGGATGTGTGACTGGCGAAATGGTGGACCAGAGAAGGGTTTAGATTCTTCAGGCACTGGGACTGTTTCTGGGTGGGTCCTGTACCAGCCTGACCGGTTACCCCTGGGCAGAGCTGGGAGAAATCTCCTGGTGAAGGCTTTTGCCAGTCCCATTGGTGTCGTTTTAACGAGTCTATCAGGGGGATGGGAACTAAAGTGTAGGCTTAGATGGGTCAGATTCAGGACAGGGAATGGGAGGTAGAATATTAATGATGTAGTCAGCGGCTCAGAAAGCCAAAGGAAAGGAGGATTAAATGAGGATTGAGTCCCTCTTCATCCATCAGTCCTGACATCCCAGGAATTATAGTCAGCAAAATATGGAGCTGTACAGCTTTCTGACTCTAAGTGCTTGAGCAAAATGGGGGAAATCCACAATAAAAACAAAAAGTGCTGGAAATCCTCAGCAGGTCGGGCAGCATCCGAAATGGTGACAGATGCAGGAAACATTGCAGCCTTGAAGAAGTGTTTAGATGATCACTCCAGGTACTACAATATCGGTTACACACTGAGTGCCAGAACATGGGACTAGAATTAATAGGTGCTTGATGACCAGCATGAATACGATGGGGCTGGAAAGTTGACGTTTCGGATCAGGACTATTCATCAGGGCTGACAAAGGGTTCCGACCGAAAACATCAACCTTCCTGCTCCTGTGATGCAGCCTGACCTGCTGCACTTCACCAGATCCACATTGTATGGACTCTGACTTCCAGCATCTGCAGCCCATAACTATCTCCACATCCCAGGACTCAGGCTGGTGACCCTCCTTTACTCTCTCAATAACCAGGGTAGCCTTCCTTGGGAAAGGGGAACAAAGGTATACACAGTACTCCAGGTGTGGTCTCACTAAGGCCCTTCCAGAAAGGGATCCCTGCTACTATACGCAAATCCTCTCACTAGGAAGGTCACCCATCATTTACATTCTCCACTGCTTCCCACTCCTGCCTGCTTCCGAAAAAGAGGGAATCGCAGAGAAACATGGAATCAAATGAGGTCAGAGTCTCTTTTATAAAACTGTTGAACACAATGCCCCCATCTTCAACAAACTGGCCATCAAGCGCACCTGCCTGGTGTGATAATCTAACCACTTCTTCAAGGCTGCAATGTTTCCTGCATCTGTCAGCGTTTCAGATGTTGCCCGACCTGCTGAGGATTTCCAGCACTTTCTGTTTTCTCTGTTGTGCAGTCCTGAAAGGGGGGATTTGCAGTTGAGAAATTCAAATTGAACTTCATGTTCAGATCTGATAGTTACTTGATCCGTGCCGATCTGAATATCATTGGCCTTTTCATCTGGAAGGCAAGGTGTACATTCTGTCGGTGGGCGAATATTTCAAATGTCAGTGTGACTGGTAAAAATGTACTGAGACAGTGAAGTCCATGTCAGCGTGGGGACTGTGGAGAGAGATTTCATTGGTTTTTGAAAGTCTAAAAAATCATGGCACATTTCCCAGGAACAGTTAAGCCACTGGATTTGTATGAGCGCAATTAACCATGAAACCAGAAGACAAAAGGATTCCTGCATCATGGAAGAAGCTATGAAAATGGGATTGTTGCAATGGAATGAATTATCGATCATGGATTGTAATCCATTGGCGTTGTCCCGTCAGTTCCAGTGCCGTGGGGAAACACTGGAAATGTGATGAGTGCAGTGTAGGTTTCAGTTATTAAACTGGAAAAGGTGCTGAAGAAATTTACAAGGATGATGCCAGGGCTCAGGGGTCTGAGTTACAGGGAGAGGTTGGACAAGTGAGGGTTTTTTTTGTTTAGAGCAGAGGAAACCGAGGGGGAATATTTTATAGAAGTCTATAAGGTCATGAGCGGCGTGGGTCAGGTGAATGCACTCAGTCTTTTTCCCAGGGAACCAAGGACTGGAGGGCATCAGTTTAAGGTTAGAGGAAAAAGAATAAAAGGGAAGTTGAGGGGCAACTGTTTAACACAGAGGGTGGTACGTATATGGAATGAGCTGCCAGTGGAAGTGGTTGAGGCGGGTACACTAACAATATGTAAAAGGCATTTGGACCAATGCATGGATCGCAAAGTTTCAGAGGAAGATGAGCCAAGTGCAGGGAAATGGGGTCAGCGTGGATGGACATTCTGATCGGCATGGGCCATTTTGGGCCAAAGGGTCTGTCTCTGCTGTAGGATGCTATAACTAAGTGCATTTGCTATTTCTCCCACGAACTCTGTTGGTATCCTGGGGTGTATTCCATCAGGGGAAGGAGACTTGTGTGCCTTTAACTCCATTACCTTGCCCAGCTCTAACTCTTTCACGATAATGGTTATTATCTGGGTCCTCACCTTCCTCAGTCTCCTTATCAATTACTGGCATGTTCTTCGTATCCTCCACTGTGAAGACTGACTGCTGTGTACTCATCTTCCTGAACCCTGCTGGATAGGAATAACTAGGCACAGAACTCTGAGAGGTCTTCTTTGAGTATTTATTGATGAGACATGACAGTTACCTGGGTATTTTACATGCATAACGCCTGTAGGTAGCATCAGGTCCGATGTACGACTGCCATTCTTCTACCTTTGTGATTTGTGACTGTGCATAGAGACTGTCTCTCAGGATTATCTCCGTGGCAACAACAGTTTAAAAAGTCCAGTGCAGTTCAACTCGGTGGTTAAACCACACACCCCTCCCCCACGCCCCTGTGGCACCCTCAAGTACCTGACAGGCACTTCAGTTTCAGTGGGGCTGTCTGTCCGGATTCTGATATGGAGGAGCCGGGGTTGGGGTGGGGTGGACAAAGTTAAAAACCACACAACGCCAGGTTATAGTCCAACAGGTTTATTTGGAAGTATAAGCTTTTGGAGTGTGCTGTGATTTTTAACTTGATCAGGATTATCTCTCTGGTAACTGTTAAATGCTTCAACATTTGGAGAGGCCATATGTTCCCCAAACAATAGGTTTCCCTCGAGCAGTGTAAACTGCTGTTCTGGCCCTGGGCATTGCTACTCATCACTATTTATACCCAATCCCGTCAAGCTTTCAGTTGACCTTTGAAGTTGTTCTAATCTCCTAATTTCTCCTTGGTCTTTGCCAATTTGTATGCCTTCTATTTCAATTTGATAGACTCCCTTATTTCCTTAGACACCCATGGCAGCTTACTCCTTTTCCTCCAGTCCTTCCTTTTCACTGATATATAAACTTTGGCTGAGCACTTCGAAAAATTGCTTTGATATTCCTCCACTGTCTGTCAACTGTCCCACCGTAAAGTCTTTGCTCCCAGTCTACATTAACAACTCCTGCCTCATCCTATTATAGTCTTCTTTGTTTAAGCACAGTATCTTGGGACTGGATTTAATCTCCCCGCTTTCCATCTGTGTTCTAAATTCAACCAGATTTATCACGTGTCTTTTGTCAGATTATGAGGTGAGGCGATGTTTCCTGGTTGTTTTGGTTTTCATTATCGGTAACCTTGGCTTTGGAAAAAATTACAGAATAGATGTTCACAACAGAGTATTCTGGACAGTGTGAATGTACCACAGTCTATAACCATAAATCACTGTTACCCCTCAGTTTAAAATTGTAAAATCATTATCTTCTACACACTTCCTCACTATCTCAGTTTTGAATGCTATTCCACTTGACTATCCTGCATTTTCCGAAAATCTCCTTTGGTGAAGGTGGTGAGTTTTGGATTCCGCTTTCCAGTTATTACCGTAAGAAGATAAGCCCTGGGCACAGGAGAGGCAATGCAGCCCTTTGAACCAGCTCAACCGTTTAATACCATGATGATTGAGCTCAGCTCGGTCTCAGCTGGATTTTCCCGCCTGCTCTCTCTCACCCTTCATCTCATTGCAAATTAAAAATCTGTATCTGTCCATTAAATTTGCTCATTGTCTTGGCATCCACTGTGTTTTGATTAGGGAATTCCACAGATTCACAACACATCGAGATAGGTATATTCTTCTTCATGAGAATAAAAGAGAATCCCTGCAGTGCAGAAGCAGGGTATTCATCCATCGAGTCCACACCAATCCTATAATTCAGACTCACCCATTCCCAGTATTTCCCATGGTTAATGGCTACACCTGCACATGCATGGACACTGTGGTTTAGCATGGCGAATCCACCTAACCTGCACATCTTTGGACTTTGGGAAGAAACTGGAATACCGAACAAAACCATGCAGCCACTGGGAGAACGTGTAAACTCCACATAGTCACCTAAGGCTTGAATCAAACCAGGGTCTCTGAAGATGTGAGGCACAGGTGCTAACCACTGAGTCACCTCTGCCTAAAACTGCTTCCCCTTATTGACCCCTCCACCCCGCAATTGACTGAATCTATATTCCTTACGTCAGAAATTGGGTTGTCTAACCAGATGTCTCAGTAAAACCCAGTGACAAGCCATATGTCCTGTCTGTCTGAATGGGGATCCTGTACAAAACACCCTTCCACCCCACACGTTTCATTTACTTTCTAGAGACAGGGCTCCAGTGACTACGTGGGGACTGCAACTCCCATTATTCCTGAGGCAGGAACCACAGGTGTGTGGGGAATCCCGGCACTGTATATGTACAGAATGTGGGCGGGTTTTGGAGCACATGTTTTGGGGTAATTAGGGGAAAGTATTTCACACTGTGATTGGCTAGAGGAGGAACGTATCTGCTTGTCGTATTGATCAGTTGGGGGGTCAAAGTGTCACGACACTCTCGTGGGACCACTCTCCATCCCCAATTCATTGTAATACTGGGAATAAACTAATGGGAAACAAGGAAGAATCTGACCCATTCTCCCAGACTGAAGGTTCCTCTTCTGTCCAGGATCTGCCACCTCACTTTCTGTTTCCTTTTGTTTCATTCTGCTGTTACATTATTGACTTGCAGCAACTGAAGGGAAAGCAAGTGAACCCAGAAAGGGCACAGAGTCTAACCAGGGACGGGAAGTGGTGACATGGATCTGTTTATCAGTAACTCCATGAGAATGAGGAGGGTGTACATTAGGGTGCAGCAGAGTCAGAACGGTGGGAGAGTGTAAGTGGGCTGGAGGGTTACAGCTTTGGGGGAAGAAAGGGGAAAAAGATATTCCAGAGAAACTAGAATAGTCTGTTCTGAATTTCTAATCTGTACATATTCCTTTATACAGCGTGCTAGATGGTGAAAATCTGCAGACTGAAATCTCAACATCATGTGCAGATCGTGATAAAGTTAACCAGCATTTGAAGAACCAAAGATGGAGAATCACTCGGCCAAAATCCTGTAACACTCTCCCTCCCAGCATTGTCGGTCTCTCTGCGCCAAATGGACGGCGAATGGTTGAAGACAGCAGCTCACGGCCATCTTCTCAATGGTACCTAGTGATGGGGTGTAAATGCTGGCTGAGCCAGTGATGCCCATATCCTGGAAATGGGTTCTATCTTTATTTGCTGAAACCCAGTTGATCTTACTGCAGGATAATGAGGGATGCTGCGTGTGTCCTCCAGGAAGTGCACCATCACATTACCCCTGCCTACACCCACACAATAACACAGCAACATCACTGGTACAAAAGGCAGTGAAGCCCAAGGAGGACTGAAATATAGTTCTTCAAGGTAAAGTCATGAAAGGGGATTGGAACACAGCAGGAACAGGAGACTGAGCTGGATGGTCAGCTGTTTCCCATTGAATGGTGGAGCCAGATTCAAAGGCCGAATGGCCTTCTCCTGCTGCGATCTCCCAGGTATGTATATAGCCATGGAGCCCGGGTAGGAAGAAGTAGTCAGGGCAGGGATTCTGCAGGAGATTGCACTTCCAACTCAGTTTTCAGTGAGGGATGGTTTGATGGATTTTATTTAACATTTGCCTTTAACGCAAGCTTTGTGAATTTGTTTTTTTTTAAATAAGTTTATTCCACAATAAATAAAACGTATAGAATCAAAACTATCTGCATATAAGTTTTTAAAATTTCAAATGCTCTTTAAACAAAATCCTGTCTACTCCCGGACCCCATCACTCTTCAGTGACTCAAACTCCAGGGAAATTTTCCTTCCCTCTCTGAACCTTTGGTTTGATTTAACTACTTTCAGTTCTCGTTCTGTGAGCTGTGAAGCATTTTTCTCCCATTTCTCTTACCCAGAAGTGTTATCTCACACAGCTGAGCAACCTTCCCACCATCAACATCATTATTCCATTATTTTGCTTTTTGTTAACATTCCAGCAGTAGCACATCAGTGTCATCAATTGAATATTTACAAACAAAGCCCATTATGGGCAAAGCAAACCATTAAAAGTGGCAGAGTGGGAAGGGACTTAATCAAAGTAGAGTTGGGGGTGAAGGGGTGGCGGTGGAGATAAAACACTGTATCTCCTCTGGTGCCCACCTCTATCTAATGGCGTAGAGAGCATTGATACACACCACATGCTCCTCCTCCAAGGAAACCCTGAGAATATTCTTTACCCTCAATCATAGAATATAATCCCTACAGTGCGGAAGGAGAGCATTGGTCCATCAAATCTCACCAACCATCCCTGTAACACTGCATTTCCCATGGCTGATCCACTTAGTCTGCAAATTCTGAACACTGTGGACAATTTTTGACGACCGATCCACCTAACCTGCATATCTGTGAATTGTGGGAGAAATCAGCGCACGTGGAGGGGACCCATACTATTATGGGGAGAATGTGGATACCACACATAGGCCGTTGACCAAGGCTGGACTCCAACCTTTTACCTGGTGCTGTGAGACAGCAGTACTATGATCACAATTTAAATCAATACAGATGAACCCTGCTCCTTGTCACATTGCTGTTTGTGGTGACCTTCTGCCCAGAGAGGCATCCTGAGGTTCACAAAGTGGCAATATAAATTCAGTCAACTCCAGCCCAGTTAATGTGGTTAACAACAACATCAATACTCCAGCAGTGTCATCATGTCCCAGGTCCACTCCTCACTCTGATGGACAGTAACTGCAGAATCAGAGTCCTGCAGTGATGTGTGAACTCTCCACCACACGGAGCAGGGGGATGACCACTTCCCTGTGTGCACTTACTGGGCTCTCAGTCGTGTTGAGTCTCAGCAAATCCCTTGTCACACAGAGAGGGAAACAGCTCCTACCCAATGTGAACCCGCTAGTGTCTCAGGGAGTCAGGATGAATCACTGAATCCCCTCTCACACCCTGACCATCTGAATGGCCTCTCCCCTGTGTGGGCTCACTGGGGTCTCAGGGAGTCAGGATGAATCACTGAATCCCCTCTCACACCCTGACCATCTGAATGCCCTCTCCCCCTGTGTGGGCTCACTGGGGTCTCAGGGAGTCAGGATGAATCACTGAATCCCCTCTCACACCCTGACCATCTGAATGGCCTCCCCCTGTGTGGGCTCACTGGGGTCTCAGCAGGTGGTGCATTTGAGTGAATCTCTCCCCACATTGGGAGCAAGTGAATGGTCTTTCCCCAGAGTGAGCTCACTGGTGTTTCAGCAGATCAGGGGACTGAGTGAATCCTTTCCCACACATGGAGCAGGTGAAGGATCTAAATCCATTGTGCCCTCTCTGGTGCCTCAGCAGATTGTAAGATCGAGTAAATCCCTTCCCATACGTGAGGCAGGTGAACAGCCTGTCCCCAGTCTGACTGTGTCAGTGAGTGTCCCACTGGGAGGGGTAAGTTTATTTCTTCACATTTAAACAGCTTCGCCCTGGTCCCGTTACATTGGTGTCTTCCCAGATCACATGACCGGTTAAATATTCAACCAGCTGCCTAACATGGGAATGATTTCTCTGAGCTAGGAATGCTGCTTTCCCCTTTTATATTACTGAGAAGGATCAGGACCTGCAGAATTGGACGACCCTGCAGTTGATGTGATGTTAAAGCTGAGTTTTCCATCTGTGAACTCTCTCTCTGTGAAACAAATGTTTTCCTATCATTATGACAACTGCCAACACCAGCTCTCCCTTCAGCTGTCCTGAATGTCTAAATTTGGACTAATGCACCTCAGTAATGTGCTTTTCTCTCACTTGATTCTGAAAATAAATTGGAGCCATTTTGAATAAATTTATACACTTTACCAGCAGAACTCATGCCTACTCTGTCATTTACGATTTGTAACCTCTGGGAAATTTGTTACCATCTTCGATGACTGTTATAATGCTCTGCCCACTTCTCTGGAGCCAGGATAAGTCAATTCTAACAATTACCAATAGATTGTATCTGAACAGAATGTCCCCACAACAGTAGGCACTCTGACACTCAATGCCCATCATTTAAGTTCTTTTTCTTAAAACCCCTCATGTCTGGCAATCTGGCAATACAATTGAAGATATTTTATACAGTAACCTTTCAGTCTCAATTGCCAGTTCCAGTCCTTGAAGCAGCCAGTAACACGCCATCGTGACTTGAATTCTAACAGCAGCATTGCCTTGGCGGAAGAGATTGAGGAGAAGGAATCTGTCTTCTCTGGGCTATCTAAACATGAAACACTTCAAATGAACAAAAATCTTAAAGAGATCAATATGGTAGACACAGCAAGGATGTGTGCCCTGGCTGGTGTGTCTGAAATGAAATCAGCACTAACTGGTATCTTTACCCAGCATCCCCTATCGCTCCATAAATGTTTAAGATTTATTTGCTGCTCTAATTCCACTCTCTTGATCACTCCCCTTTGTAACTTTTGTAATGTTGGCAGCCGTGCAAATTGATAACATTTGATTCAATCCATCCCAAAACCTCTCTGTATCTGTGTCTCACTTTTGTTCACTGAGACCCTCATTCAATCTGAACCTCTTTACAAACTCTGCCCTGATATTCCCTTAGAGGGCTCAGAATAAAATGTTCACAGAATTGTTAATTCTGAAAGGAGGCTGCTTAACTCATCAGCTCTCCAAAGGTAAGAGGGCTGAGAGGTAAATAAGAGGGGTGTGTGGGGTTGGTGGGATGGGAACTCGGAAGGCAATAGGTAGATGTAGATGGGAGGTAATGGGGAAAGGTTGGAGTGGATAATTGGGAAGGAAGATGGACAGGTGGGACAGTTCAAGAGGCCAGTGTCGAGTTGGAGGGTTGGATCTGAGATAAGGTGGGGGGAGGGGAGATGAGCAAACCTTGATGCCGTGTGGTTGAAGCGTCCCAAGGTGGAAGATAAGGTGTTATTCCTCCAGATGTCGGGTGGCAGGGATTTGGCGACGGAGGCAGCCCAGAACCTGCATGTCCTTGGTGGAGTGGGAGAGGGCGTTGAAGTGGTCGGCCACAGGGTGGTGGAGTTGTTTGGTGCATGTGTTCCAGAAATGTTCTCTGAATCAAGGTGGCGTCCTGACTCCCCAATGTAGAGGAGACCACATCGAGAGCAAAGGATAAAATAGGTGAGGTGTCTGGACGTGCAGGGAAATCTCTGCTGGTTGTGGGAGGATCCTTTGGTGCCGTGATTGACGTGAGGTGAAGGTGTGGGCACAGGTTTTACACCTCTTGAACTGGCTATCAAAGGTGCTGGGAGTCGAGGGTGGGTTGGTGGGGAGCATGGATCTAATGAGGGAGTCGCAAAGGAAATGGTCTTTGTGGAATGCTGAAAGGGGTGGGAAGGGAAATATATCTCTGATGATGCGGTCTGATTGTAGGTGGTGGAACTGGCAGAGGATGATGTGTTGTATCTGGATGGAAGGTGAGAACTGGGGGGTTCTATCCTTGTTGCGGTTGGAGGTGTGGGGTTCAAGAGTAGAGTTGCAGGAAGTGGAGGAGATACACTGGAGGGCATTGTTGACCACATGGGAGGGGAAATTGTGAATCCTTGAAAGAGGAGGCAATTTGGTATGTTCTGGAGGGTTCTGCCAGCTTGCATCAAGTTTCACTGGAACACTGCAGTAAGCTTGAGACAGAGATGTTGGCCAGGGAACAGGCTCGTGTGTTAAATGGCAGGCAACTGGAAGCTCAGGGTCTTTTTTGCAGCAGAACGTAGATCATCAGCCACCATTTCCACCACCGCCACTGAGATGCTGCCAGACACAGGTTCCTGTCCCCTCCATTAACAGCTATGCACCCTCCCAGCAAGATCATTATCCACTCCTTTGTCTTTCCAAATGTTCCTGTCTCTCTTTGCACTCCATCTCAACCTATTATTTACTCTTTATCCCCTATCTCCTGCAGTCCAAATATATGCAGGTTCGGTAAATTGGCCAAGCTACATTTCCCGTAGTGTTTTGGGATGCATAGTTTAGGTGCATTAGTCAGGGTAAATGTAGAGTAATAGGGTCGGGGAATGGGTTTGGGTGGGATAATCATCGGAGGGTGGGTGTGAGCTTGTTGGGCCGATGGCCCTGTTTCCGCACGGTCGCTGGGAAAATTTAGAATTCCTACAATCGGATCTAAGGAAGGGTCACATGTACCGGAATGACCCTTGGTGTGTGAAGGCGATGGAAACGGGAAAGGGGAAGTGGCAGCGGAAACCGAATGAAATGTATCAGTTTAGACTGGGAGGGGTTTAATTACACTCCGTACAGGTCGCTAGTCCTGAATTAGAAACTCCTGCTCCCACGTTTGCAGCAAATGGGAAAATGTCTGTGGCCCTCAGGCAATCATAGGTCCTGGGTTATGGCCACCATCTTTATTGGGGGCAAGGTACAGCGAGGCGCATGGACATGTCCTCTTCCTGGGTGGGGGGGGCGATTTAAAGAGGAGCATTTACACATCAGACATATACCAAGGAAATATTTGTCTTTAATATTCATCTTGCACTGACTGTGAGCTTTGTCTTGTGAAGTTTTTTTATCAGATATTAATTGAGAATAATTGAGACCGGGATCTCAAAAGCATGTTTCTACAGTCAGCGGAGTCATCAGGATCTGAATATCATTGGCATTTAACTGTGGAAGGAGAAAGGTTTGTCTGTTCTGTCTGTCGAAAAGTAGCTCATATTTTTAGGTAAAAACAATGTCCTGTGGCCCAACATTTCAACTCCCCCTCCCACTGAGCAAGGACACGGAGGTCCTTGGCCTCCTTCACCGCCGCTCCCTCACTTTCCGACGCCTGGAGGAAGAACGCCTCATCTTCCGCCTTTGAACGCCTTAAACCCCAGGGCATCAATGTAGACTTCACCAGTTTCCTCATTTCGCCTTCCCCCACCTCACCCCAGTTCCAAAATTCCAGCTCAGCACTGTCCCCATGACTTGTCCTACCTGCCTATCTTCCTTTCCACCTACCCACTCCACCCTCCTCTCTGACCCATCACCTTCAGCATCACCCCACTCACCTATTGTACTCTTTCCTATGTTCTCCCCACCCCACCCTCCTCTCATTTATCTCTCGACCCTGCAGGCACCCTGTCTCTATTCCTGATGAAGGGCTTTTGCCCGAAACGTCGGTTTTACTGCTCCTCGGATGTTGCCTGAACTGCTGTGCTTTTCCAGAACCACCCTATTCCAGACTCTCATATTTTTGTCAAACAAATAGCAGAAAGATGTACAAATTCATGGTTGGATCACCTTTGGGGTATGTGCTCTGTTCTGGGCCGTGCAGCCCGGGAAGGAGATATTGGTCTGAGAGGGAACATAGATTTATCCAAACTACACCTCGACTCTTTGCAGGAACTGTCATGTTTAGACCTTGTCAACCACTTCATGACTTTAACCTGTGAACTCCTTATTTTCAATTCCCTGTAAATTTCCCATTAAAATTTCTTATGGACTCAAATTCCAGTAACTTTTCAGGTGGAATTTTCCAGATCCTGACAATTATCTGTTCATCCAGAAATTGCTGAAGGTCATGTTGACGCTGAGTGCTGCTTGGCTCAATGAGAATGTTTTGGAGTTGGGTGAAAACAGAGGGAGATGAGACAGGGAGAAGGTGATGCTGAAACTCAGTTTTAGTTCAGTCCATTCAGAATTTCGCAATTTCCCAATGGGAACAGCCAATTTGTAAGCGATACTGCGGAGTATTTGTTAACAGTTTTTAAAGTATAATATATCAGCTTAAGTAAAGATTGGGGCTATTGATTGTAATGGACATGTTTGAAGTGAAGGAAGTTTGAAAGCTCTTTTAAATTCTCTTAATGGGAGTAACTAGCTGAATCTAGAGAGACATTGAGACAGGAACCCTCAGACCGATGGCGGGCTCCTCTTCTACAATGTGGGAAATAAGGGACGCTTCTAGTGTCCCTGACGGCTATGTGTGTAGGAAGTGTGTCCATCTGCGTCACTGGGAAACTACTTTTCAGACCTGGAGCTGTGAGTGGACTCACTGTGGACCATCTATGACACTGAGAATGTTATGGACAGCACGTTTAGTGAGTTCTTCACACTGCAGGTGAGGGTTACACAGGCACAAAGGGAATGGGTGACCATCACATCAAGTTAAAGGCTCAGCAAGGGAGTGCAGGAGTCCCCAGTGATCATCCCCTTCTCAAACAGATACTGTATACGGGTTGGAATTCTGTTGGGGGTGAATGGGTGGGGTGGCCTCTCGGGGAAATCAATAACAGCCAGGGTAATGACACCACAGATAGCTCTGCTGCACAGCACAGGAGGAAAGACAGTTGCAGGGCTATCGTGACATGGGATCAATTGTCAGAGTAAGGGCAGGTACTTCTGTGGCCACAGACATGATTCCAGGATGGCATGTTACCTCCCTGGTGCTAGGATCTGTAATATCATGGAGTGGCTACAGTGAGTTCTGCAGCTGGAGGTTAAATAACCAATGGTTGTGGAACACACAGATACCAACGACATCGCGAAACAAAGGGATGAGGGCCTGAAATATGTATAAAGGAAAATCAGAGATATATTAAAATGAAAAGTAATAATATCAGACTTACACCCAGTGCCATGTGCAAGTGAGAGCCGGAACAAGAGGATAGATCAGCTGGATGTGTGGCTGGAGAAATGGTGTACCAGTGAAGGGTTTAGATTTTCCAGGCACTGCGACCGTTTCTGGGCTAGGTGAGACTTGTACCAGCCTGACTGGTTACCCCTTGGCAGGGCTGGGAGAAATCTCCTGGTGGGGTGATTGCCAGTTCCATTGGTGAGATTGTAACTAGTCTGGCAGGGGGTTGGGAGCTAAAGAGTGGCTTAGATGGGCCAGATTCAGGTCAGGGAATGGGAAATAGAGTTTTCGTGATGCAGGCAACAGCTCAGAAAGACAAAGGAAAGGAGAATAAAACGAGGATTGAGTCCTCTTCATCCATCAGTCCTGCCATCCCAGGGGTGAGAGTCAACAAAATATGAAGCCTTTTAAATGTCTATGACTCTAAGTGCCTCAGCAAAATAGTGGAAATCTGCAATAACAACAAAAAAAAAATGCTGGAGATCCTCAGCAGGTCTGGCAGCATCTGAAATGGTGACAGTTGCAGGAAACATTGCAGTTTTGAAGACGTTGTATAATGCCATCCCACAACGTCCACTACTCCATGGAAAATGTCCTCAGCCCCTCCTTATGGTTCACATGTTTCAATACTGGTAGCACCCTTATAAATCTTTTCTGAACTTTTTCAGATTTCCCAACATCTTTCCTATAGCAGGGATACTAGAACGTAAAGTAGTCTGGGCATTCCAAAAGTGGCTGAGCCGATAAACTGTACAACCGAACCATGATCTCCCAACTCCTATACTCAATGCACTGCCCAATAACAGCTAGCATACCAAACACCACCTTCACCGACCTGTCTACCTTCAGCCCCACTTTCAAGGAACTATCAAACCACTCTGCACAGTGTATTTGTTCATCAACACTTCCCAGGAACTTGTTATTATGGCGCTGAGTCCTATCTTCCTGAAATCAGGGAGACTAGAATTGAATGCAGTATTCTAAAACTGGCCTCACCAATGCCCTGTACAGCCACAACGTGACCTCCTAACTCTTATACTAAGTGACAGAATCCATACAGTGTGGAAGCAGCCCATTCAGCCCATGAGACCTTACCAACCATCGGAATACCATCCCACCTGAACCATGTGACCCAGCATTACCCACAGTTAATCCACCTAACCTGCACGTCTTTGGATTTTTTGAGGAAACCAGAGCGCCCAGAGGATGCCCGTACAAACACACAGAGGGAGAATGTGCAAACACGACACAGAGTGGAATCGAACCCAGGTCCCTTTATTGATGAGTGCACAGACCAATAAAGGTCAGCGTCCCAAATGCAGTCTTCAGCACCCAGTCTCCCCGAAACTCGACTTTCCAGGAACTATGCAGTTCTGAGCTCTTCAGAGGGATTGAAAGTGAGGAGGAGAAAACAGGAACAGGGTTGAGTTGGAGATCCATAAAATAACTCTCTGTTCCCCCCTCTCTGATTCCCTCCCCCTCTGTTCCACTCCCTGTTCTCTGATTCTCCCCTGCCTCTGCCTGTCCTCCCCTGCCCCCATCTCTGTCCTCACCTGTGCGACACTCTCAATCCCCACATCCTCTCTATCCCCCCACCCTCAGCCCACCCTCTCTGCCTACTCTCCCCTCCCTCTCCCCTAGTTCTGTATACCCCAACCACAGGGAAAGGACCTTGTCTATTTGCCCTACCCATGACCGGCTGATTTTATAAATCTCTATCAGGTCACCCCTCAGCCTCCGACGCTGCACGGAAAACACCCCATCCAACGCTGGCAACATCCTTGTAATTCTTTTCTGACCCCTTTCAAGGTTGAGAACATCCTTCCGATAAGAAGGAGACCAGAATTGCTGGAATATTTCAAAAGTTGCCTAATCAGTGTCCTGTACAGCCACAATATGACATCCCAACACCTATACTTCATTCTCTGACCAATAAAGGAAAGCATACCAACTGCCTTCTTCACTATCCTATCCACCTGTGACTCTACTTTCGAGGAACTCTGAACCTGCACTCCAAGGTCTCTTTGTTTCGCAACACTCCCCAGGAACTTACTATTAACTGCAAAAGTCCTGCTAAGGTTTGCTTTCCTAAAATGCAGCATCTCACATTTTTGTAAACTGAACGCCTCAGCCCATTCGCCCATCTGATCCAGATCCCGTTGTACTCTGAGGTAATCTTTTTCACTGTCCACTACACTGCCAATTTTGGTGTCATCTGCAAACATGCTAACAATACCTCTTATGTTCACATTGATATAAATGGCAAACAGTAGTGGATTCAGCACCGATCTTTGTGACATTCCATTGGTCACAGGCCTCCAGCCTGAAAAGCATCACTCCACCACCACTCTCCGTCTTTGACCTTTGAACCAGTTCTATATTCAAATGGCTTGTTCTCCCAGTATTCCATGAGATCTAACCTTGTGAACCAATCTCCCATGAGGAACCTTGTCGAACGCCTTACTGAAGTCCATGAAGATCATGTCCACCGCTCTGCCCTCATCAATCCGCTTTGTTACTTCTTCAGTAAACTCAGTCCAGTTCATGAGACATGATTTCCCACGCACAAGGCTGTTATTGATATCCAGGACTTAACTCTGTACATTGGGGTCTGCGTCGCCCAGTTATGGGTGTTAATATTCTGAATAACGTTCACGTACATCAGCTTTGTGTTGGTGACTGTGTGTTGAGTCTTGTTAATAACACCAACAGAGGTGAGTTCCATTTGAAAGGCAGTCCCTATATCCCTACCCCCTCCCACCTGCTCTGTCTCCTCCATCCCCACCGTAGACAGTAAGTACGAGGAGCTCATGGAGTTTCCATGTGAGTGAGGTTGAGAAAATCTTCCCTTCTTTCCACTAGCCCACTATGAAATGGTGATAGTGTCCTTTCCTCTGGACCAAGAGGATCGGGTTCAGAGTTTGGTAACAATGGCTTTGAAGAGGATGATTAGTAAACCTGCCCAAGCCACCAGGCCATACTGTCTCCCAGCTGTCCCTGCCTGAGTCTCCAAACAGAACCTTCCTGTAGTTTCTCTCCTGTCAGACTCTCCCATTGCTCCCTTTGTCCAGTATTCCCTCCTGCTGCTGCACTGATCCTGTCCCTCACTGACCTGTCCATCCCCCAGTGTCCTCCACATTCATTCATTGTTTACAATCCCATTATTTCCCGTCCACCAGCCCCACCCCTTCCACTCTATTGGGCAGCAGCTGATATCAATCCTCAAGGCTCCTGTGTGATCTAGAGCATGTTCCATAGGAAGGGAGATCAGTGCACGGGCGCAGTGCTTGCCATTTGTTGGCATATGTGCAGGGCGGGTCAGTGCCAGGGAGGGATTAATCTGTCATTTGCAGCTCCCTTCCTTCTTTCCTCTGAGAACCCGACCCAGGGCAATCGCCCTTTGCCTGGTGTCCTGACGAGTGGTCAAAGTATCAATGGGGGAGCATTTGGCAGCAAGTTGTCAGAACTCTTATGAATAGTCAGGATTGTTATGGAAAATGACAAGGATGGGCCTCCAATTAGAGTTCTAATTTGGTTAATTTTAGTTCAACCAGTTATGATTTGGCCAGTGTGTGCAGAATGGTTCTCATCAGAGAATGGGGGTTCTGGGAGATGGGGGGAGGATTCACCAACACCCTGGAGGCTCCAAGTCAAACTCATTGATTTGGTTCTTAGTCTGCAGACAGCAGCTCGGAAACTGAACTCAAGGCGAGGAGAGAGATTGTGAGAACTGGGTGTGGAGGAAAGGAGGAATGAGATTGGTTTGGATTTCAGTTAACAAGAGAGAGAAATTGTGAGACTGAGATTTAAAGCTTTGGGGAACAAGGAAACTACAATTTAATACTATCATTGTATTATAAAGTTCCATCCTGTATTAACAATGGTGACTTGTTTTTTTTCTGATGGAGGGTACAGAAAGGGGGGATTTGCAGATGAGAAATACAAATTGAACTTCATGTTCAGATCTGATAGTTACTTGATCCGTGCCGATCTGAATATCTTTGGCCTTTTCATCTGGAAGGAAAGGTGTGCATTCTGTCCATGGACGAATATTTCAAATCTCAGTGTGACTGCAAAAGTACTGAGACACAGCCAAGTCTATGTTAGAGTGCTTTGTGGCTTTGAATGGAGGCTGGTTGTCAGGGTTATCTCCATTACTTAGTTCTGGAAAGTTGCATTTGATGAATGCAAAGGAGGATGAGAGATGACTTGATAGAGGTGTATAAGATGACGAGAGGCAAAGATAGAGTGGATAGCCAGATACTTTTTCCCATGGTGCAAAAATCTATCATGAGGGAGAAAAACCTAAAGGTAACTGGAGGAAGGTTGAATGGAGATGTCAGAGGTAGGTTCCTTTCACAGAGAATGGTGGATGGTTGGAATGTACTGCTGGCAACTGTAGTAGAGTCAGCTGCATTGGGGATATATTAAGAGACCATTGGATAAGCAATTGAATGATAGCATAATGAAGGGTATGTCGGTTAGTCTGATGTTAGAGTAGGATAAAGAGTCGGCAGGACGTCAAGGCCAAAGGATCTGCACTGTACTGTTCTATGTTTCACTCAGCATGTGGATTCTTTTCAATTGTTGAATGTGTGAGGGAGTGATGTGTGTGAGATCAGGACACTCTGTAGGGGCGTTAGGCCAAGATCCACTTCTGGGGTGCATTCTTACAATCACCTGAGTACCAGTACAATATGTGTATGATGACCTAAACCAGACAGAATCCGTCAAGTTCTGTTATTAAGGTGATTCTGGACTTGTCATTTGCTGCTGTTTTCTTCAGATAGATTTTATTGGTTGACCCATGTATTAATTTTTGTCCATCAACAGAGATGTGCAATTTTATTTGTATACTGGTGAATGTGAAGGTGACATTTATTGGACACGGTTTTGAAGCTTTCTTTGCGAGACACAATGTGCTGCAGAATGCTGTCAACTTGTTAACGTCTTTACCCAGTGTCTGGTCCAGAGAGCAGATGCTTTGAGTCTGGGAGGCAGGCCAGATTTCATCACCATAATTAACTTGTGCGATGTGATTCAGACACTCCATGTCCATTCATCTGCCCCCAGTCAAGGCTCAGACCGAAGATGGAGTCGAAATAATTTGTTGTGAAATAATTTTTGAATGACTGCCCTGACCCAGGTGGAAGCTCTCTGGATTCATTTAAGAGCAGACAAATATCTTACCCAGTATCACCGGCAGCTGTGACTGAATTCAAATCTTTTAAAGTCTTTTTTCAATGTAGGTTATGATTGCAATCTGATCTGAAAAAATCAGATATTTGCTATGTTCGTGAATTGTGATTCACAAAAGTGTGAAATATCATTATTCAACCAACCAATAATTGCATCACTTCTGAAAACAATTAGGTTGATGTTATATTTATGGAACTAAAATATACTTTCCTGCCAACATTTTATGACACAAAAATAAAGATTGTATATTTTATTTAATACTGAACTAAGAACATGTTATCTGACTACAGTGGTGATCACAATTACATGCTTTTGCATATATGAACATCACGTAACCACGAAAATACATCATCCTCCCTCACTAGTAACCTCACATACGGATGAGGAAGGACACCACTTCCACTGGGACAACACATCCATCCGAGGACAAACCAAATAGAGGCACGCACGAGAATTCCTAGAAGCATGGCATTTCAACCTGAACTCTATCAACAAAACACCGAGTTAGACCTCAACTAAGACCCCTGAGAAAAGGAGCAGGATGTGACTTCACCACAGGAAATGACATCACCAACCCAAAGAAACTCGAACATATAAATAGAAAGCAGGAATTTTCAGCGTTGGTTCCCCTGCGGCCCACTGAAGATGAAGATGGTAAAACATCTCGAAATGAACCTCCCAGCTCAGCGAAGAAGTCTACATCCAAAACTTCAAACTGAGCTACAAATCTTCTCAAAACTGGCTACAATTACATACTCATTGTCAGTATTCAAATGAATACATCGTTGCTCCAACATTTGGAAAGTCGTTGGCATCTGAATGATTGTATTTTTCGAGTGAGTAAACGATTGAAGAGTCATATAGAAATTGCTTTCTTACATATTTATAATCGATCAGTTTAATTTCTCACTAAATGTGCGAGCTTCAGTTCTTTACCAACAATTGAAAAATGACAATAATTCAAAATGAACAGAGAATATTAGATTAAATAAATGATTTGTGTTATTAAATTGAAGAGAACAACAATTGTAACCTTGCAATTTTCAGAATGAATGGTATTAATGTGAAAGGTGAAAAAGAATGAAGAACATATATCCGTGTGAGTGAACAGTCAGACATTTTCAAAAGAGTTTTGTGGCAAAGCAAAGGAAATATTTGTTTTATTTGTTGGGAGGCAAAATTTAAAATATTCGTGTGCTGAGTACTAATTATATTTCATCATTAAGCTGAACTTGAAATACTTGCATTATAAATGGTTATGCTGCAGCAAAATGATCAGATATTTGCCAACATTTACAGCTGGAAATAATCTGATACTGGCTTTGACTTGCATCTGTACATGATAGAGTACAGAACTTTAATGTACACAAGGAGGCTATTTGGCCACTGTGTATACATCAGCTTGTGAAGTGTCTCCCAAATCCTCCCATTTGCCACCTCTATCACTGTTGCCCTTTAATTCCGCAACGTTCAAATATATATCCAGTTCCCTCTTGAGTCTTCATTCACAAATCTCCCAGGTAGGGCATTCCAAATCCTAACAACTCTCTCAATAAAGAGCTTTTGCCTTATCTCACTCCAAGGTCTTGTGCCGACGATCTTGAAACTGGATGCTGTAATGCCAGCTAAGAGAAACGAAGTATTGTTATTTTACCCTTTTTTTCATAATTTTGATTACTGCAATATGTTCACATCTTCGTCTGTTCTGATCAATCAGGAGTAATTTCATTACTCTAATTTCTCGCATCCTACCTTTAACTAATTTCTTCATTCCACTTATCATTCTGATTATTTATAAGGTTCCAAGTATTCTTCTTCAAAGTAATGAAGGGTGTGTGTGTGTGTGTGTGTGTGTGTGTGTGTGTGTGTGTGTGTGTGTGTGTGTGTGTGTGTGTGTGTGTGTGTGTGTGTGTGTGAGAGAGAGAGAAAAAAAAACAATTCTCTGTAATGTCTGAATTACACCCAGTGCCTCGTATAATAGAGGTAAGGATTAGGTAACGATTAACGTATGGTAAAAGAGCTAGTTCAGGGGCGACGGTTTCAGATTTCTGGATCATTGGGCCCTCTTCCAGGACAGGTGTGGGCTTTAAGAAATGGAGAGATTGCATCTTAACTGGATGAGCACCAACATCCTAGAGGGGAGGTTGTCTCGTGCAAATTGGGTGGATTTAAACTAATAAACCAGGAGGCTGGGAAACAAAGCAGTAGGTCAGGAATGGAGTAGAAGGTAGAGGTGAGTAGAACATCAGGCACGGCCAGTCTCATAACCATGCTGCGAGAAGGAATCAAATCAGTCCAAAATGTGAGTTGGAGATTGGAATAAATAATAGAGATGTATGTCAGCGATTAACAAATGAAGATGGAATGTATGGGGTTCGTGAAGGAGTGAGGTGTGTGAGATCAGGAAGCTCGTACTCAAGAAACAATTAACCGGGAAAAATAAATCGAAAAAATCTTATTTAAAATCCTTAGGCCTAAAAGCACACAGTATTTGGAATAAAATTGATGAGCTGGCAGGAGATACAGAGGTAAATGGGTATGACCTGGTAAGGATGATTGAAACATGGTTATCGGAAGGTCAGGACTGGATAGTGAACTGTCCATGGGTACTCGGTATTCCGAAAGGATAGACATGAAGGTAAAGGAGGTGGAATTGGTGTATTGGTTAAGGATGATATCAAGGCTATATTAAGAAATGATGTTGGCACGAGGGAACAAATTAAAATCAGTCCAGGTGCAAATAAAAAGAAACTGAAGAAACCTCTTTGGAAGAGTAATTTTCAGCCACCGTCTCCCCAAAGTACTTCTGAGGTCGGAAATGAGGGTTCGTGACAAGTTAACAACGGTGGGAGAAACGTGCATATGGAATCAATTCATCAACTTGGCAAAGGGTAGACTCCAAGTACAAATCATAGAGTATATGAAGGATTGTTTCCAAGAACACATGTCATGGAGCCAACCAGAGAACAGAGTACTTTAGTTTTGATATAAGCAAGGAATGAAAAATGATCTTGCAGGAAAGGATCCTCTTGGAAAGAATGACCACAACATACTGGTGAGAACAGAGTCACATACGAGAGCCTTAGTGTTGGGTAATAATACTTATAATGGCTTACGGAAGGTGTTGGTTGGGGAGGCGGGGGGGGGGGGGTAAGGGGAACAGTCAAAGACAGAACAGATGAAGAAATTTGGCAAATACTTAAGGGGATACTAAATACGTCTCAAGTAAAGTATATTTATGAGAGAAGAGGAATTGCATGACAGAGAAAATTTATCCATGTCTAGATAAGGAATTCAATGACAGCATGAGGGCAAAAACGAGGGCAAATCATACTGCACAAGTTAGTCATGCTTCGGGGATTGGGTAAGGCGGTGGCCTAGTGCATTACAGCTGAACTGCTCATCGAGAGACCCAGATAATGTTCTGGGGAGCTGGATTCGAATCCTGCCATGGCAGATGGTGGAAGTTGAATTCAAATTTGGGATTAACAAACTGGTGGTGAACATGAATAGATTGTCAGGAGTAGCTCACTTGTTTCACTAATGTCCTATGGGGAAGGAAACTGCCATCCTTCGCTGGTCTGGCCGATTTGTGACTCCAGACCCACATCAATGTAGATAACTCCTAACTGCCCTCTGGGAAATCAAGGATGGGCAATAAATACCGGCCTACGCAGCAATGCCCTCTTCCTGTGAATTAATGAAAACAAACAAAAAAAATCAGCAAAGGGTTAACACACAACAATAAAAGAAGCTATGACAGGAAATGAACGGAAACATAAACACTGATACCATTAGCTTTCACTAGTACATAAAAAAGAATCGCAGAGTGAAACTAAGTGATGGCTCTTTTCAGGATGAAACTGACAAGATAACGATGAAAAAATCAACAATGGCAGAGGCACAAAAGCAATATTTTCTGTTTTCACAGACTACACTAAAAACTGTAGTTCCTACAGAAGAACTTGTTGGGATTACTGCTGTTTGTCATTTTAATAAATTACCTAGATGAGGGCATAAAATGATGTGTTAGTAAATTTAATGATGATACTAAGGTTGGTGAAGTGTCGATAGTGCTGAAGGATGTTGCAGGTTACAGAGGGACATAGATAAGCTACAGAGCTGAGCTGAGAGTGGCAACTTCAGTTTAATGTGCAAGAGTGTGAGGTGATTCATTTTGGAAGGAGCAAAATGAATAAAGAGTACTGGGCCAATGGTAAGGTTCTTGGCAGTGTCCATGAGCAGAGATCTCGGTGTGAATGTACGTAGATCACTGAATGTTGCCAATCTGTTTAATAGGCTTGTTAAGAAGGCGTACAGTATGTTAGCTTTTATTGGAAGAGGGATAGAATTTTGGAACCACATGATCATACTGCAGGTGCACAAAACTCCAATGTGGCCGCACTTGGAGTACTGTATATTTCTGCTTGCTGCATTACAGGAAGGACTTGGAACGTTTGGGAAGGTATCAAAAGAGATTTACAAGAATGTTGCCTGATTTTGAGAGAAAGTCTTATAAGGAAAGACTGAGGTAGTTGTCGCTGTTTTCATTCGAGAGAAGAAGGATGAGAGCTGTCTGAATTGATCTATATAAGATAATCAGAGGGTTAGATAGGGTGGACAATGTTATGAATTTTTAAGTGTACTATACCTTCAAGAGAGTTGAAAGGCTGGCCAGAGTACTGGAAAAATTAAAAATGTAATATTTAGTCAAACAGCTAGCAGGATCTGGGTTGCTATGAGACTTATTCAAATTCAAATTCAGCCAAGCAGTTTAAATAATGTGCCAAGATGCCAAATGCTAATCCAGTTTGCATTTAGTGTTTTTAAAATATTAAAACCAATGAAACAATCCAATTTTTTGCGATATAAATATCAAACATTTTGAACTGTTGGCCAGAGCAGCAAAGAGCAGCAAGCCGCTAACAAGTCCAGCCTGGCAGCAGAAAGATCTGCTCTCTGACAGGGACCTTAATCAACCAAAGACCTGGGAAGTCGAATCCCCAAGAATAAGAAACGAAGACAGGAATATGGAGAAGAATCGGCAGCTGTTTGGTTTTTAAATAAGAGTTTTTAAAAATCTTCATCAGGATTTTTTGATCGGACTATTATTATAGAGGCGGAGGTGTCAGTGTGCATATCAATCTATTGGTGAGTAAAAACAGCGAACTTGCAAACTTTTGGGCGATACCATGATGCCCACAAGGTAAGGTGATTTTCGGTGATTAAACAGAAGAACAAATGTCTGTGGGTAAGCAGTTTGCAGGTGCCCAAATTGACAGAATGGATCAAACCCGTTCAGTTTTCAGGCCCAAGCAGCATTTTTATCCAGGCAACAGTTCAAATGCTGCCAATTAACTTAAAACGGCACTTGGAGATGAAGGATCTATTTTAGCGTTAACAATATGAAACCAATCATATACTAAGAATTTCTTGTGTCAAGGAGATATATATAACAGAGAGGCAATTGGACAGAGGGGGAGAGTCCACTGCTAATTGAAAAAATGATGACAGGGAAGTGTCATCTGTGAAAAAAACATTGGAGTCTTAACAAAAAATCTCCATGCTCTGCCTAAAAAGCTCTATCCATCAATAAAGGTACACAACACGCTGAGCAAATATTCTTGAAACCAGAAAACAACTGAGAAGGCATTTCAGACAGAGAAAGATGAGGGAATAAGCTACAGAAATTTCAAGGCAGTCCATACTGGATGAAGTTTGAGAGACTAAGTTTTAATTTTACTCTTAGTAATAATGGATTTATGAGTGGAATCCGCATTAATGAAACCGCATATCAGGAAAATCTTTTTATTTTTTTCCGGAAAACGTAATTAGTTACAGACTGATCGTTCAGTTTGTTAGTGATTTGTCAGTGTTAAAGTTAGAATCATAGAATACGTAGAGTAGGGAAACAGGTCCTTCGGACGAACAAAGATCACACTGACCCTCCAAAGAGTAAACCACTCAGATGCATTCCTCTACAATATTGACTATATTTACCCCTGACTAACGCACCTAACTTACACATCCGTGAACACTATGGGCAATTTGGCATGCCCAATTCAAGTAACCTGCACATCATTGGATTGTGAGAGGAAACAGGAGCACGTGTTTGAGCCCAAGCAGACACGAGTAGAATGTGATAACTCCACATAGACAGTTGCCGAAGGTTGGAATCAAGCCTGGGTCTTTGGCACTATGAGGCAGCAGTGCTAGCCCATGAGCCACGGTGTCACTACTAGACAAGCACATAGTACTTGTTAATTACAGAATGCGTGAAAGGATTCCATTTCATTGAACCATTCGTTTATAACAAACTGGGTTGTCAAAAAGGAGGTGGGTTACATCACTTGTCACACTCTCTTCGCTGGGTGCATTGCTTTTAATTATCAGATGGATGTTGACCTCCACTTCGTTATATTATAGAGAGTTCGAAGTGGGTCAAGTGAATGATATATTGGTATATGGGGCATAGCGGGAAACATGTGTCTGTGTTTGAATAGATTGGTGATTTGAATGAAAAACAATGCATTAATCCAATGGAGAGATTGCAAAGCTGAGGCACAGAGGAATCAGACACCTGGATAACAAAAAAAACACGTTGCGTGCAATCATAGGGAGGCAATTTAAATTTTCAAACCTTTTGAAAGAGAATACATTCAGGAATACGGAAGATATCCTACAGTTTTTTAGGGTACGGTGAGACCACATTAGGAGAAGCTGAGGGCCCAATGACATGAAAAGCAGTCCAGAGAAGATTCACTCAACTGATTCCTGTGAGGAGCATTTATCTCTGGAAGAACATTGTCAGACTGGCTTTGGAGCAGTTGGGGTTTAGGCAAATGACGCATTGTCCCTTTTCAACCCATAATTTTCTGAGTAGTCTATTCAGATTGAATGCTGAAACAATATTTCAATTTGTGCGAGAGATTTCCAGAAATGGATGGACTCCTGGAAACTGGAGAATATCCCAATGAAGGAGTTGGTGATTGTTTTAACCATCTCAAAGGGTTCTGCGTCTGTGGGAACTTCCCTCCCAGAGAGTGATGAAAAGTAAGACAATGAATATTCTAAGACACAGTCAGACAGTTTATCGGCTATGAATTATGAATTAAAGTTATAGGGCTTAGCCACAATCAGATCATCCATGATCTTATCACATGGCAGACTTGGTTCAAGTTGTCCAATCACTTACTCCTGATCTTAGTTTCTTTGTTGCTATTGCCTTTAGATACTGACAAATAATGAAAGCATTCTCAAGTGCAAAAAGGCTCTCTCTTTCAGAATGATGAGCACAACTTGCAAATGTGATTTTTAATTAGCACTGCGAAAGCACTCGTGGAAGTTTCATGGAGTTACAGAAAGATCAGATGCTTAGGTCAAAGTAAAAGCCTCATTAAAACTGCGTTAGAAATCAGATAGGTTAGAATGGATGCCTTTAACAGAGCAGTTTCCTGTCAGTTGTTCTTGTAAGGTGAATTCCGTTAGCAAGACCAACATTTATTGCCTATGTCTAATTTCCATTCACAATATGGTGGTGAACCCCAGTGATCCTCGTGGTGCAGGGACACTAACTGATGTGTTTCAAAGAGAGCCACAGAATTCTAAACAAGTGACAGTGAAGAGACAATGATATTGATTCAAGCCAGGATGCTGTGTAACCTTGGAGATTGTATTCCTCCCCACATGATGCTCACAGCGATGGAAATAGTGGGACAATCTCTTGCTGTTCTTATTTTGGGGAATGTACAGAGTGATGTAGTTAAGGTCATTTCTGAGGGAGCCTGAAGTAGCATTCTGAACACAGAGCTGAACTCTCCTTTTATGTACGCTCTGCCAGCTCTGCATGTTTTATTTATAAACCTTGTGAATAATTTAGGATGAAAATGTGTTGCTGAAAAAGCGCAGCAGGTCAGGCAGCATCCAAGGAGCAGGAGAATTGAAGTTTCGGGCATAAGCGCTTCTTCAGGAATGAGGAAAGTGTGCCAAGCAGGCTAAGATAAAAGGTAGGGAGGAGCGACTTGCGGGAGGGACGTTGGAAATGCGATAGGTGGAAGGAGGTTAAGGTGAAGGTGATAGGCCAGAGAGGGGTTGGGGATGGAGAGGTCAGGAAGAAGATTTCAGGTTAGGAAGGTGGTGCTGAGTTCAAGGGTTGGGACTGTGACAAGGTAGGGGGAAGGGAAATGAGGAAACTGGAGAAATCTGAGTTCATCCCTTGTGGTTGGAGGTTTCCTAGGCGGAAGATGAGGCGCTCTTCCTCCAGCCGTTATGTTGCTATGGTCTGGCGATGGAGGAGTCCAAGGATCTGCATGCCCTTGGTGGAGTGGGAGGGGGAGTTGAAGTGTTGAGCCACGGGGTGGTTGGGCTGGTTGGTCCGGGTATCCCAGAGGTATTCTCTGAAACGTTCCTCAAGTAGGCGGCCTGTCTCCCCAATATAGAGGAGGCCATATCGGGTGCAGCGGATGCAGTAAATGATATGTGTGGAGGTGCAGGTGAATTTGTGGCGGATATGGAAGGATCCCTTGGGGTCTAGCAGTTAGACTTTCTCATTGCGAGGATTAATTCTAAAGTTGCCCAATCTCTAATGGATTGTGCTATGTTAAATTTAAACTGAGGAGTTGTGGGTGGTATTAATTGCACATTTGTCATTGTACATTCCCACTTTTGAACTTATGATGGAGGGAAGGACATTGATGAAGCAGCTGGAGATGGCTTGGCCTGGGATATTTCGCTGCAGAACAGGGCCCTTGTAATGCAGTACTTGGAGGTGCATAGTAAAATAGGGCTGAGACAGCATGACTTCGTCAAGGAGGGGTCTCGCTGACAAGTCTGGCAGAATTCTTTCAGATGATAATGTGCAAGTTGACAAGGAAGGATGTGATTTGATTGGCTAATTGGGACTCTGCGAAATATGAATCTGCCTTAAATTGAATTTTGTTCATCTATTGGTTACAAGTTGCATAAGTAGATGTATAAAAACATTTAAAAATTTAAAAAAACACAAATTCAGCACTAGCTATATACAATAACGATGGTGGGTCGGGGGATGTGTTATTTCTGCATCATGTGGTAGCTGGAGACATTAACCGTCTCGCTCAGCAATCCTAACCTGCGGTGTGACCAGTTCACTAAATGTGCTATCCACTCCCTCCTCAGCATCGCGGATGCTCCACAGTGAGTCCATCCGCAGCTCCAGAGCCATCATGCGGTCAAACAACAGCTGCAGCTGGACACATTTCTTGCAAGTGTAAGAACACGTGACAGACACGTTCCTAAGGTCCCACATCAAGCAATAGTCACATGCGACGCGTCTGAGGTCCCCTGCCATTGTAAGCTTAACTTTATATGAACTAACTAAAACCAAACAATGCACTTAAATAAATGAAAAAGATGAATAAGACATAAAACCCTTACCTTACAGGATCGTTTTCTTCTGGTTAGTGGAGGGGGGCGTTAGGGAGATATACGTGTAGTATCTCGGTATAACAACAGCCCAGATATAAATTAAGCCCTAACCTTCCCAACAGCCCTCGCTTCACTCCTCCTCCTCTCCCCACCGCTCTGGAAAAATGGAGTTCGTTGTCAAGCAGGTTTGGTGGAGGTGATAGATATCAGATCCTGTCATCACTGGACTGATTCAGAGGACTCCTCTTTCCCAGTTAATGAACTCACTCGTAAGTATTTATTGTCAAGTGTGTCCATTTTAAAGAAAAAGTAATTGGCGGAGTTGTGCTGAAATGATATGTACATTTTCATGCGACAAGACTATTCAATGTGCCAATGAGGTTAGAAATAGGATGGTAGTAGAGTTAAATACATGGGCAAAGAACTGGTAGAGGAGGCAGCACTTCCGATATGTGTATCATTGGGATTCCCGAGTCCCTCTCTCAAACAAATCTCTATTATATTAACATAGCAGTGATATATACTCACCCAAGCTCCAAGTTCATCCGTCTTGCCTGTCATACTCCTCACATTATAATCATTGTACTTCAGACTGCCAGGCTCATTCTGTTCAGTAACCTCTGTCTGTTTGCTGTTGGTCTTAGCTGAACTTGGATCAGTCACCAACCCCGCCTCAGTCGTGTACTTGTGGACCTACTGCTCTAGTTCCCACTGTTCCCCCCTCCCCCCAACTAGCTTAAACCCTCCTGTTTGACAACAGCAAACCTGCCTGCCAGGAGATTGCTGCCAGTTCAGGTCCATCCCGTCCTTCTTGCGAACATCCTACCGACCTGCAAATACCAATGACCCACATATCGGAGATTGCTGCCAATTATAGTCCATCCCGTCCTTCTTGTGTATATCCTTTCGACTCAGGCTCTGATGGAATTGGGCTGAAGTGTGTTTATGTCAACGCAATGATTATTATGGGTAAGGCAGATGAGCTTACACCCTGATTCAATACGTGGAACCATGATGTTGCAGCTATTACAGGCATTTAGTTTGGAGAGGGACAGGACTGGGCGTTCAACATTCCAGGGTATTGTTGTGTTAGATGAGATATAAAGGAAGGTAAAAGAGGTGGAGGAGCTGTATTACTAATCACGGATCATGTTGCATTTGCACTCAGAAAGGTCGTACTGGAGGACTCATCCACTGAGGCAATATGAGTAGATCACAAAAATAAGATTGATGCAATTACTGTGTTCGGATTATACTATAGTCCGTTCAACAGCTACCCAGACTTTGAGAACAAATGTGTGGACCAGTTATGGAAAGGTGTAATAAAAACAGAGTTGTCATAGTGAGTGACTTCAAAATCCCCAATATTAACTGGGACTCCCTGAGAGCAAGTGGCTTAAACGGGGCAGAATTTGATGCATCCAAGCGGGTTACTTGAATCGGTATGTGGGTAGTCCACTACAGGAAGGGCCATACAGTTGACTGACATTTCAGGGGGACAGCATTGTGGAATCATTTTGGAATCTCCTTCAGTTTTAAGACAGCTAAGAACATGGATAAGACAGGACCTTTTGAGAAGCTATGGAATTGGAGTAAGGCAAGATATGTCAGTATCAGGCAGGAGCTAGGGAGTGTTAATTGGGAGGAGTAGCTATCAGGCAAATCCACATTTTGTATGTGGTAACTGTTTATTAAATCCTGATTGCAATATCATCTGGCGAACGTCCTCTCGACTGTTCGAATTTCAATCTATTTTATTTGAACAGATATTTCGAATTCTCTGTATACCAAAGAACAGAAAGAGATAATGGATGATTGTGACCTGTGTCCTTCACTGAATCAGCTTGTCTCTACAGGCACCTAATATTTTTATTGTGGGTCAGAGCACCACAGAATTAATAGAGCACAGATGGAAGCCATTCAGTCCTTCGTACATCCACGAGCTCTCCAACTATGCAATCAGAAAGCAGAGAGAGTTATTGGAGATAGACAGAGAGAGAGAGAGAATGAGAGAATGAAATAGGAAGAAAGAATGTGAAGGGAGATGAACAGAGAGGAGAGAAAACGGAGTGACAGAGTGAGTGAGAAATGAACGGGTGTGAAATGGGGATGAAATTAGATAGATCAGGAGACAGCATGAGGAGACATAGACAGAACATGGAAGTTTTATTTAAACATTTCCCCTCAACCAAAAGCTCTTTGTTTGGGAGCCATACCCTGTGAGCACCATGCGGATACTAGTTGTGATCCCAGATCATTTATCTTCTATAATATCACAGAGTTGAGTGGCTGACAGCTAAACAGAATCCAATAGACCAATTGACTGGCTCCAGAGAGAAGGTGGATTAATTTAAATAGATTGTGCCAAAGGTAGCAGAACTGATAACCCCCTGAGACACTGTGCAAGTGACTGAGCCAGAGAATCTCAGTGAGGGGGATCACTGTCAGAGGGGAAATCAGCATCTCAGCAGTGGGTCAAGGATTAACTGAAAAGGTTTGCACACCACTTCCATGGTTTAGTAATCCACATTTCACTTCATATAGCTCGATATCATAGAACATAGAACATAGAACAATACAGCACAGAACAGGCCCTTCGGCCCACGATGTTGTGCCGAACTTCTATCCTAGATTAAGCACCCATCCATGTACCTATCCAAATGCCGCTTAAAGGTCGCCAATGATTCTGACTCTACCACTCCCATGGGCAGCGCATTCCATGCCCCCACCACTCTCTGGGTAAAGAACCCACCCCTGACATCTCCCCTATACCTTCCACCCTTCACCTTAAATTTATGTCCCCTTGTAACACTCTGTTGTACCCGGGGAAAAAGTTTCTGACTGTCTACTCTATCTATTCCTCTGATCATCTTATAAACCTCTATCAAGTCACCCCTCATCTTTCGCCGTTCCAACGAGAAAAGGCCGAGAACTCTCAACCTATCCTCGTACGACCTACTCCCCATTCCAGGCAACATCCTGGTAAATCTTCTCTGCACCCTCTCCAAAGCTTCCACATCTTTCCTAAAGTGAGGCGACCAGAACTGCACACAGTACTCCAACTGTGGCCTAACCAAAGTCCTGTACAGCTGCAACATCACTTCACGACTCTTGAATTCAATCCCTCTGCTAATGAACGATAATACTCCATAGGCCTTCTTACAAACTCTATCCACCTGAGTGGCAACCTTCAAAGATCTATGTACATAGACCCCAAGATCCCTCTGTTCCTCCACCTGACCAAGAACCCTACCATTAACCCTGTATTCCGCATTCTTATTTGTTCTTCCAAAATGGACAACCTCACACTTGGCAGGGTTGAACTCCATCTGCCACTCCTCAGCCCAGCTCTGCATCATATCTAAGTCCCTCTGCAGCCGACAACAGCCCTCCTCACTGTCCACAACTCCACCTATCTTTGTATCATCTGCAAACTCCACCTATCTTTGTATCATCTGAGTGTATTTTAACAATCTTATCTCTTTGTACATTTCATATTTTGGTTTGTCGAGAAAATCATTTTGTCGCTGTATTTTGTTGAATAAATGCATATCATTTCTGGGGAAGAAAGGACCTGTTCTGATGGGACAGCCTTTATCAGATCCATGTTGGGACCAGAGTCCGAATGAATCGCTTAACTAGGGCGATGGACAGAGATGTAAATGGAATAGGAATGGGGGAACAGGAATCAGTTATAGGGGTAATTAGAAACCTGAATTAAAAGAGGAGGTAAGAGTGCAGAATTCAGGATAAATTATTAAAATCTCCATCACAGACAAAAATAGGTCAGAGTATCTAGAAATGATTAACAAACAAACTTCAAGCACACTGGAATACGAATGACAATGAGAGGAGAGATGGTTAATACAGGACTGACAGCGTTATATCTGAATGCATGCAGTGTGAGGAATAGGGTAAATGAATTCGTGACCCAGAACGAAATTGGCAGGTATGGCGTGATGGGCATCACGGAGATATAGCTGCAAGGGGATCAGGTTTGGGAGCTAAATATTCCAGGACATGCACCCTATCCAAAAGATACGCTGGTGGGCTGATGAGGTGGGGTTGCCTTATCAGTAAGAAATGAAATTAAATCAATAGCAAGAAATAACGTAGGGTCAGATGGTGTAGCATCTGTATATGTAAAATTGAGGAAGCACAATGTTAAAGCAACGACAGTTGGTGTCTGAAACAGGCCTCCAAACAGTAGTGAGGAGCTGGGCCATCAGATATATCAGGAGATAGAAAAGATGTGTAGGAAAAGCAAGGTTACAGTGATCATGGGCGATGTCAATGTTCAGGGGGGATGGGAAAATCAGATTGGTAGTGGATTGTAAGAAAAGAAATTCATGAAATGTCTACAAGATTTTTTTTGAGTAGCTTGTGGTGCAATCCACGAGGGAACAGGCAATACTGGATTTAGTGTTGTGCGAAGAGGCAGACTAGATAAGGGATCTTAAATTGAAGCATGCCGTTGGAAGCAGCGATCATAGCATGGTTGAATTTATACTACAATTTGAGAGGCAGAAGACAGAATCAGAGGCAACAGTACTTCAGCTGAATAAAGGCAACTGCAGAGGCATAAGGGAGAAGTTGGGTAGAATTGACTGGGAGAGTAGCCTTGCAGAAAAGACAGTAGAACAGCAATGGCAGGAGGCTCTAAGAGTAATTTAGGAGACACAGCAGAGATACATTGCAAGGACAAAGAGGCATGGTACAGGGAGAATGTGGCAACCATGGCTGACGCGTGAAGTGAGGGATTGCATCAAAGCAAAGGAAAGAAGTACGTAATTTGGTGAAGGGCAGTGTGAAATCAAAGTATTGGGAAGCTTATAAAGACCAACAGAGGGCAACAAAAATGTTTCAGGAGGGAGAAAATTTAATAAGGAGGTAAGCTAGCCACTTAGATATATAAAGTGCAAAACAGAGGCAAACGTAGATATTGGAAATGATGCCAGAGTGGTCGTGGTGGGAAACAAAGGAATGGCTGAGGAACTTTGCATCAGTCTTCACAGTGGAAGACACGATTACTTTCCCAAAAAAATCAACAGAGTGAGGGGAAGAACAGAGTATGGTGGTCATCACCAAAGAGAACGGGTTAGAAAACTGAACAGCCAGAATGCAGATAAATAATCTGGACAAGATGGACTACACCCAAGCCTTGTAAGGGAGATAGCTGAAGGTGTAGTGCAAGCGTTAGTTGTGATCTTTCAGGAATGACTAGAATCAGGAAAGGGCAAAGTTGACTGGAAAATCTCTAACGTGACACCCCGTTTAACATGGGAGTAAGGCAGAAGACAGAAAATTACAGACTGATTAACCTAACCTCAGTTGTGGGTAAGATTCTGAAATCCATCATGAAGGATGGAATTTCTGAATACTTGGATGTAGATGCTAAAATAGGGCAGAGTTAGCCTGGTTTCATCAAGGGGCGGTCGTGCCTGACAAACATACTAGAATGTTTTGAGGAAGTACTGAGCAGATTAGGAGAGCCAATGGATATTATCTACCTTCACCTCAAGACGTCCTTTTACAAATTGCGACAATGGAGGTTATAGAGAAAGGGGATCCATGGTGTCACAGGCAACGTGCTAGCATCGATTGAAGCCAGCAGAGAGTAAGGGTAAAATGTGCCATCTCACGATGGCAGTCAGTGACAAGCATTGCCACAAGGCTCAGTGTTGGGAGCACCAAATTTCACCTAATACAGCTAACGATCTAGATGAAGGAACAGAGGGTACTTTGGCTAATTTTTAGTATTAGAATTACTAGAGTGTGGAAACAGGCCTTTTGGCAAAATAAGTCCTACACCAACCCTCCGAAGAGTAATCCAAGCAGACCCATTTTCTGCTGACTAATAATGTAATATCTGGGCAATTTAACATACCCATTTCACCTAATCTGCACATGTTCGGACTGCAGCAGGAAACCAGAACATCCGCAGGGAACCCACGCAGATATAGGGAGAATATACAAACTCCAAACTAGCATTGACCCGAAGTGGGAATCGAACCTGTGTCCCTGGCACTGTACTAACCACTAAGCCACCGTGTCACCAACAGCTTGATGTTCAGACAGTACAAAGATATGAAGAGGGTCAGATAGCATTGAAGTGGTAGTGAGCTTGTGGAAAGTTGCTCCACCAATTCTCTTCAGCTACCCAAACCTCTGTACATGAACCCCACCCTCCTACCACAACTAGGATAGACCGCCATGGTCCTTAACTTCCACCCCACCAACCTCCAGATAGAATCATCATTCTCCACTATTTCTGCCACCTCCAGTCAGACCCTACCACCAGAGATATATTTCTCTCCCCACCCCTATCATCATTCTGCAGAGACCATTCCCTCCACAACTCCCTCATTAGGTCCACGCCCCAACCCCCCAACCAAGCCATCATCCACTCCCAGCACCTTCCCTTGCCATCCCAAGTTGTGTAAATTGCGCGCCGACATCTTCCCCCTCAACTCCATCAAAGGCCCCAAAGGATCCTTCCACACCCCGTAGACATTGTACTTTGTCCATTGTTCCCTGTCTCCTTTACATTGAGGAGACAAGATGTCAACTTTTAGAACGGTTCAGGGAGCATCACTGGGACACACACACACACACACACACACACACACACACACACTCACACACAATGACCCTACCACCCTGTGGCCGAAAGCTTAAACTCTCCCTCCCAATCCGACAAAGACATGGCAGTCTTGGGGCTGCTCCACTGCCAAACCCAAGTCACCGAACACCTGGAGGAACAACATCTCATCTTCCGCCCTGGGACCGTGCAACCACACGGTATCAATGTCAATTTTACCAATTTCCTCATCTCACCTTCTCCACCTTATCTCACATCGAACGCTCCAACTTTGCACTGTCCCTTTGAATTGTCCAATCTCTCCATCTTCCCTGTCCTTCACGATCACAATCCACCTTCGTCGAACTATCGTGTTCCACGCTACCATGCCCCCAGCCTCACCCTCTCCTATTTATCTTTCAGCACCCTTTCGCCCACCCTCCTCAATCCTGACAAAGAGCTTATGTCTGAAACGTCGCACCTCCTGCTCCTCGGATGTTGTCTGACCGGCTGTGCTTTTCTAGCACCACATTTTTGGGCCGTGATCTCTTGCATCTGCAGTCTTCACCTTCGCCTGCACAAGGATGTGGGCAGTTTGGGAGATTGGGTAAAGAACTGGTCAATAGAGTACAGTGTGCAAAAGTGTGTGGTCGTGCTCTTTGCCAGAAAGACAAGAGGCATGGACTATTTTCAATATTAAGAGTAAAATCAGAAGTCTGAAGTGCAGAGACTTGGGAGTTCTAGTTCAGGAGTCTCTCAAGGTCGACTTGCAGGCTGTCAGTAGTAAGGAAAGCAAATACAGTGAAGCTATTCATTTCAAAAGGATTTGAATATAAAAGCAGTGATATACTTCTGAGGCTGTATAAGGCTCTGGTCATACTACATTTGGAGCATTGTGTGCAGTTTTGGGCCCCGTATCTCAGGAAGGATGTACTGACACTGCAGGATGTTCAGAGAAGATTCATAGGAATGGTTTTCGAATGAAAAGCTTAACATATATGTAACATTTGAGCACTCTGGGGCAGTATCTGATGGAGTTTAGAATTATCTGGGGCATCTAATTGAAACTTACCAAATACTGAATGACGTGGACAGACAGGATGTTGGAAAGATGTTTCTATTGATAGGAGAGACTAGGACTCGAGATCCCAGCATAAAGGGAAGACTTTTTAGAACACAGATAAGTAGAAACTTCTTCAGCCAGAGAGTCGGGGATCTTTGGAATTCACGGCCACAGAAGCTGGAGAGACCAGGTCATTATGTATATTTAAGACTGAGCTCGATAGGTTCTTGATTGTCAAGGAGACCAAGGGTTATGGGGAGAAAGCGGGAGAGTGATGTTGAGAAGCTTAACAGATATTATCAAATGGCGGAGCAGACTCAATGGGCAGAAAGGCCACAGTTTTGCTCCTATGTCTTCTGGCCTTATTGTTAATGTTGGCTGTCCTCATCCCTTACTATAGCTGCATCATGATTCTGATCTAATGATTTCTAAAGAGGCACGTTCCAATACTGATGACTGGCAATATCATTATTTCCCCCTCCAGTGGCAGCAGCCATTTCCTCCAATTCTCTCTGATTTCTGTCTCCTCCCCAATGTCATAATCACACAGTAATTGAAGTCTAATAAATGATACTTTATCAGAGTTCATTGACATCAATAACATCAACAGCATGACCCTTACTTGCCCCTTCTCATCCTCAAATAACAATCTGAATTGTATTTGTCATGTACAATTCTCTGTTAACATATCCATGCAGTTTGCCTGTTATAATCCATGTTTTCTTAAGCACATTTTCCCATGAGATTTTGGGCTATAAAACATAATTCATCAATATAATCACTGATCAATAATTTCAGGCTATAATTTCCATTGATAAATGGAAAAACTCGTTTATGTTCCAACAATTCTCTGTCATTGCTCTCATATCCAACGCAGATTTAATTATTACACACAAACAATCTACCATCTCCAACATCCCTTCCCTCAGTCACTCCAACATATCCCAAGCGGACTGTGAAAATTCTAAACGTTATTTTGAATTTTAATAAAATTAATATTGAATTGAAAGGGTTTAACTGGAGCTAATTGTTCACCGACTGTGATTATTGTCAATCTCTGTGGAATCTAATTATCCCAGTGGAGGGTTTCCATCGTTAAACGATAAATGGGCTCTGTCAATGTATTATCCCATAGTGTGAGAGGGTGTATCACCGACAGCACTAACAGGGATCAGCAGCTCCAAAGGGAAGGGAGGAGAGATCAGAATGTGAGAACATTACACTCGAATGTTCCAACAATGGATCAGAATCTGTGAACATTAGACTGGAATGTTCCAACAAGGAACAGGAGTTTATCCTTGGGTCTTTACTTTCTTTCTCAGCCTTGGATATCATTAGCATGGCGGATCCAGGAAATCCTTTGGATTATTCAAGGCGGTTACTATCCCATCCTCACTATAGTTGGTATTCCAAGTAAGTCATTCTCTTTGAATGTTAAACTGGGTTGAACTGAATTTCTGCTCATGGTATTAGGAAATGGCAATCAATGTCTTCAGTTCTAATCAAAAATTCCTTTCCTTATAAAATATATAAAGCAAATTACTATTTACAAATTACTCACTGATATGCGAGAAGGAACTCAAACTCCATAATCCTTTCTGTCCTGCACAAATTTACATTTCCATATCCTCCCTACCCACCCATCCTGTCCAATACCACCATTATGATATCCCAGTCGTCTCCTCAGCCTCAGTGCAATTCCTGAATGAACCATCGTTTGTGTTTTTGTTAAATCCGATACAGCTCTTTCTTCAAATTTCTTCAAACCACGTGTCCACTACAAAATAATTGCATTTGAGATGTTTAACATGTTCTCTGCACAGAATCTGTCAGATGTAAGACAGTGTATAGTGCTCAAGTGAATGACGCTTAACCTACTGCCATCGAATAATAATCCAGTGACATCTCATGAAAGAAATTGATATAATTAAAATGAACCCATTATCATTTGTGAGAAAAAGCCCATCTGCTTGCCTCATGTCCTTATGAGAAGACAATGGGTCATCCTTGCCTGGACGGGTCTCAGTGTGACTGCAATCCCATAATAATGTAGTTTACTCTTTACTGTCCTGTGGAACAGCTGAACCAGCCACCCAGTTTCAGATCGGTATAACATGCTGGCCTGACCAGGGCTGCCCACATCCCGTGAGGCAACAACAAAGGAAAGATAGCTCCTCCCTCTGCCTGTTTACCATATTCCGACAGCTCATTTACATTGGGGGAGGTGACCATTCCTTGTTTTAGGTGTATTCTATATCTTTGAAGTTCTTCACAAGAGTGATGTTCATCTCCATCTCTGGGGTTGGCTGTATTGATGTTGATGTACAGACGTAAGGAACTTGTAAATTTCACGTCAGTCTCAGGGCATAGAGAAGGAATGGCTTTTTCACACCACAGGAAAGAAACAGAGACGGCAAAGTGAGGGAAGGGAATTATTATGATCATCCCTGAGAGTGTTGTTGAGGCAGTATTTAGGGTATTTTGGGGCAGATTTTCTCTCCTTTATAGGGAATGATTTTCTCGTCACAGAGAGAGTGTGAAAGAGTGTCAACAGACTAATCACTGGGATCATGGTACCATGAGGAGTGAGTGAAGATTAATCTGTAGCGCTGTGAGAGAATAAGAGGTGATTGCATTGAAACTTGAGGGGAATGGACAATCACTCATTATGTTCTAAACAGACACTAAGAACGTGATAAATTCCATTGTTTGTTTTATTTTACGCGGGTTATAATTCTCGATAGTTTAAGTGCCTCTGAGAACGTTTCTCCTACTTCAGCCCACTCTCCATGTCGATTGACAGGGACAGGTTCAGGGTTTGCATACAGTCTCTGACATTAATATAGTACATTCGGTATGTGCGATTCTGCACAGAACGTCATGTTATCCACAATCCCGACAGCAGCCAAAATACCTTCACTCTAAAACAGTTAACTATTCCCAACAGCTTCTGTCCTGGATGTAGAACATGGGTCTGTCTTCTCGGAGGGGGAAGATGTCTCCTTGAGACTTCGCACAAAATATTTGGCTTCTCTCCTCACTGCCAGGAAACTATGTTAAAATGGCACACGTTCCACATGCAATGGGGCTACGAGGAACACCATGGAGCCGTCGCTGAGTGCAGTCTCTGCTCCTTTTGTTTGTCACGTTGGAGCATCAATTACATCCTCCTTTTTCTGCATAAGCCCTTGAGGGGATGAATGTTCTCGTCCAGGTCGCATGGAACACGCTCAAGGGTCTGATTGGACTTTTCACGTTCCGGTTTAGCAGTTACATGCACTGACGAGACTGCTTCTTTTCTTGTGGAACAGGCAGAAGGGTTGAATGGTTTGTCCCTCTTCTTGTTCACTCGTTTCGATAGCCTGAATTACTTCCTCATATCCGGGTGCAACCACATTGAGATGCTGAATGAGCTCCCCTTTTAACTGTGGAAATGTGCAGTATCTGGCCGTGCTGTATCATGAATGTTACCGACACTTTAACAGCACAAGCCTGAATGTTGTCCGGGTCTTGCTGCATATGGACGCAGACTGGTTCAGGAGCTGACAGTGTCCAAAATGTTCTGAATATTGTCTGATCTTCAGTGACCATCACAACTTCTGATCTTATGGTGGTGGAAAGGATTGATGCAGCAGCTGGAGCTGTTTGTGTTAAGGAAGCTCCCCTGAGGATGTCTTGAAGTGATGCCCTGGAACTGAAAGGATTCATGTCCACAAACCACGCATATCTTCCATTGTGCTATGGATGACCCCAACCAGAAGAGATATTGTGGCTGATGCCCACTAAATTTAATTTAGTCAGCGTTCCTTGATACCATACTGAGTCAATTCCGGCCTTCACATCAGGGTCTGCCACTCTTAGCTGGGCTCCTGTGTTCACCTCTTTTGAACTCATCAATAGGTTATTGTGTCTGTGTGGGGAGTGTTTTCTTCTCACAGAGGGTAATGCATGTCAGGAACTATCTGGATGAGAGAGTTCGGGGATCTAGATCACTGAAAGTAGTTACAGTGGAGGTAGATTGGTTTTTGCCCACTATCATTTTGTTGAAGGGTCTGATGAATTGGGAATTGAATGGAATTGCTACCAACAGTGGATCAGCCATCATGGTATACAATGGCACAGCAGGATTGACTGGCCGAATTACCTCATCCTGTTCCTTATGTAATGATATCTTTTATCTGGAAAGTTAATGGTTGTACTTTTCCTGAATGTTGCAGTCGGAGAGCGCAAATTATTTTGTGTATCATCTCTGAGTGATGTCTGTGGGCTGTATTCAATCTGGGATGTAATCCGGGTCCACGACATGACCAACAAGTGAACCGCAGGTTGCAGAGCGGAAACACTCTGTAAAGAGATCAGAGGCGTCTTTCAAACCCAGCTTGTATTACCCAATAACATTTTCCAACCCACACCATACTGTGTGTGTCAGTCTGGAGGAACTGAATGATATCCTATGTTACTGTGAACCAGGTATTTGGTGCAAGTGGCCTCCACCTGCTCCTGTGCGGGGCTGAATAGAACATTGGAACATTTGAGTGAGGAGCAGGAGTGGGTCATGAACCACTTTGCCACTGCTGTACCAGGTACTAAGTTCGTAGCTGATCTGGTTGTGGTCTTAAAAGCACTTTTCTGTATGCACCATTTCCATTCATTCATTTCTCTGTTCAATACAAACACCTAGACATCACATACTTCTGGGAAAGGGAATTCCCACTTTTACAGCTCTTTCATAATTTCTCATTCGTGTTCCAACCAATGTTACAGGGTCACTGATTCCTTTTGCAGTCACACTCCTCCACTGGTTACAAGAAATTTCAAAGTTTAGTGATAAGGCCAATGATATAAGCGTCAGCCTGGCTCACCTTCTAGAGAAATGTGACAAACACACAAACGTGCCGATACATGCACACATGAACATACACATTTTAAGACAAAAAAAAGAAAGCTTTCCAGAGTTCTTTAATAGCTGAACTCTTAACAAATGGAAAGATGACAGAATGTCCCAAATGTTATTTGGTCCTCTGAAGTTCTTCCGCTCACACAAGCTGCTTGTAATGGGCTATCTCCCCGGAACAGTTGGATTTGGTTCAATTCACTTTACGTCAGATAGTGGAAAGATGCCAAAGAATCTTTCATCAGGAAACCTACGCGATTGGGAAAGATGACGCAGGATTTTTTTTTCTCTTGTCAGGTGGAAGAAAATGAGAGAGGGGGGCACGAGGCTGCTGCTTCTGTGGCAGGTAACATTTTTATCCCTCCCTGTGTTAAACTATGCAATAATGCCAACTGAACACCAAAAAGGACCACGTGTGATTTCCTTGAAAATTCTCTGCAATGGATGAAAAGATCCTATATACAAATGCATCATTACTGCTGTTGTACACAGTGCCTTTTCTGAGCAAAAAAAAAACAAAATCCCAGCTGCATAACTTCATGGCATGTTTACATGTGTCTGAATAATTTTAAGGAATAGGTTGATGTCTTCATTATATCTGCGTTATATCAATGTTACGACAGAGTGTGAAGCCCTTCTGCTAATTTAAACCAGACACACTGAAAAAAATCACCTCGCCTCAAAGTCTGTAAAAGTGTGAGTGACAAAAAAACGACCAAATCCCACTATCTATCGAAAGCAATAATAGTTTATTCTTTAACTCCAAGAAAAAAAAGAGAACATTAAACAACTTTCTACAATGTACTCATCCTGGTCTGATCACTTTATCTTCTTCCCACTCTACAGCAGTGTACTGATCTAATAAAACCACCCGATTAAGATTTACAAAAAAGAATTGAACTTCAAAACCCCCAGCGAGTTATGTCGATTTTCCTGTGAATCTTCATCTGTAGGTTTTCCTGGGTCTTTTCTTCGGTCTTCAACTGCACAGATTTCATAGAAACAGGTACCTTTCAAAGAGAGATTCTGCAGGCAGTCTGCATTTATTACTGCTTTTTGCCGCCCTGGCTAACTGTTCAAAATGCCCGATTTTATACCACAAAACACCAGAATGTCTCATTGGTTTTATAGCATTAAAATTCAAATTCGCTTGGATTTTGGTTTCTTGGGGCGTAAGTTAAACTGATCGGCCTAAATCGAATTTGTTGTATATCATAGCACTCAGCCCAACTGTTTCTTTCACTCAAATGTTACTTTTTAAAAAAAATTCAGCACGCTCTGTGTTTGTTAAGTCCTTGCCAACTTTTACTCCCTTTAAAAGGTGCAGTACACGCCTAAGCATTTTTATCAATCAACACATTTTATTCTTGACACTTACTCTGTAGTTTCAAACACCCTAACAAGAAAAAATATGTATCCAGCTAATATTTTCACAAAATCGTGTATGGTTCAAAAAGATTTCGCATCCAATACCTAAACTGGTAATGTTTTTTATCAAAATGCCTCACAGGAACGTGTGTACAGGGAGAAGGAGATGCATGTTTCGGGCACATTCCTGATGAAGAGCTTATGCCCGAAATATTGACTTTCCTGCTCCTCGGATGCTGCCTGTCCTGCTGTGCTTTTCCATGGCAACATTTA